>NC_136927.1:33488693-34088693 GCF_949752795.1 Hyperoodon ampullatus
CATCTTTTTAAATATAAGATCATTTTTGGTGTTATCTTGGCTCCATTGAGAAAAAAAGATACGAGTGAATCAATAGATGGACAAATGAAAGTGTGATGCCTCTTGTTTTTTCCTGTGTTATTTTCTCTGTCTCTGGTGTAGTATCTGACAATGAAGTGGTTTGTTTTTTGAGAGCAGAAGCCATATCCCAGGTTGATCTTATACTACTGTTGTGCTGTGCTTTGACCTAGCGTTGGATAAATGTTGGATTAGTTTCATTTTGGAGTGAAGTTATATTATTGGGACGTGTCAGATATTAACTCCACAGTCATTCATTCTGTCAGTTCTAGACAAATTAATATTTTATCACAGTTTGTATTATTAAAGCTGAATGATTGCTTTACTTTCATAACTAGATTATGACCCAATGAAAGAATTCATTCTAATGCCATTTCTTTAACATCTCAATTAGAGACTGTTGGACAGAAAGTGTTTCTTTATGTTTGATGTTGAATTTCAATTTCAAAACAAAATTATCAGGTGTTTAAGTAGATATTAGATGACAGCTTGCAAATTTGGTAGTAGAATTTCAGAATAGAAAGAGTCTGTAGGTACTCCGTTAAAAATGTTCATGAATATTAAGTTAAAAATTTTGAACACTTTTGCTACATTTTATAAAGATTTTCTTAGTTTATAATATTCTTAATTTGGAGAGATGTGTGGGAGTTTGAGGTGAGCATAATGTCAAGGAATAATAGGTTGAAAAAAATTCTTCGATATGAAGTGCAGATAATAGTGCATGAAAATATTTTTAAATTGTATGCCTAAAGGATCTTCCAAATCATTAGCGCTAATGTTCAGAGTTTGTACATCTTGCCATTAAAAGGGCATTATGGTACTTGTATCTTAGAATTAATTTGCTATTAACAGATTTTATTTTATATGAATAAATAATTTGAAATGAAAATTCATAATTTTAAAAAAATCTAAGAGTCATATTTTAATATTTCATAGCAAAATAAGTCACTTTACATGCAAATTCACCTACCTAACACATCCTTTGAGGTCTACTTTGATTGATGTTAATGTAGTCATTCCAGCCTTGTTGGGCATCTTGTTGTGTGACCCGTCTTTTTCTATCTATTTACTTCCATCCTATTTATGTCTTCATATTTAAAGCATGTCACTTATAGACATACATTTTTAGACTTTGAAAACTCCATCCTGTCAATCTTTCTTTTAATCATAATGTTTAGTCCATTTACATTTAATATCATTATTGATAAGGTTGGATTTAGGTCTACTATTTTACTGTTTGCTTTTGCTTGTCCCATCTCTTTTTTGTTTCTCTATTCCTTCTTTTTAAGTTGAATAAGTATTTTTAGAATTCCTTTTTAATACCCCTATTGGCTTTTTAGCTAAAACTATGTCTTTTTTTAAATGGTTGTTCTAGGAATTACAATGTACAACCTTAATTTTTCAGTCTACTTCAAGTTAAAATGGTACAACTTCTTTATAATGTATAGAAGTATTTATAAGAATGTTGTAATACGGTTACCCCTCCCCCATCCTTTATGCTATAATTGTCATATATATTACATCTACATACATTATAAACCCCATAACATGGTGCTATAATTTTTACTTGGAATGGTAATGTTAAAGAAATCAAGAGGAAGAACTAGTTTTTGGTATTTATCTACATGTTTACCATTTCTGATGCTTTTTATTACTGAGACCCAAGTAATATGTGGCATTACTTTCCTTCAGCCTGAAGAAATTCTTTTAGCATTTCTTGTAGTGTGTGTCTGCTGGTGACAATTTTGCCTTCATTATTAAAGGGTATTTTTGTTGGATATGGAATTCTGGATGGACAGTTGTGGAGATTTGGACTCTGTAAGTTTCCCTCTTAGAGTATTATTTTATTTTAGCAGGCAGTTAACTTTGCTGAACTCACCTTTGCAAACTCTATCTTTCCAATGGTGAGCAGCAGCTTAGATCTCAGTTCTGTTATTTTTGCTTTAATAAAAGGAGTTGGGAACCTGTCCTGCATGTGCATAGTTTAGGGGTCAGCCAGAGACTTGGGCAGAGTTTATACACAGAATTTAGAGTCTCCTCCTTTGTGGTTCTCTCCTTTCTGGGAACTATATAAAGAGTCAATAAATAGATCCACATATACATGGTCAGCTGGCTTGCAACAGAGGTGCAAAGACAAATTAGTGGAGAAAAGATAACCTTTTCAACAAATGGTGCTGGAACAATCAGATATCTTTATGCAGAAAACAGAAAACTTTGATTCGTATCTCGCAGCAGATACAAAAATTAACTCAAAGTGGATCATAGACTTAAATGTAAAATATTAAACTATAAAATATCTAAAAAAAAACCATAGGAGATCATCTCTGTGACCTTGGGTTAATCAAAGATTTCTTAGCTACAACACTAAAAGCATGATCCATAAAAGAAAAAATGGATAAATTGGACTTCCTCAAATTAAAAACATCTGCTCTTTAAAAAAACACTATTAAGAACACAAAAAGGTAAGCCATAGACCGGGAGAAAATCCAGGCATACCTCAAAGATAATTTCAGGTTTGGTTCCAGACCACTGCAGTAAAGCAAATTTCACAATAAAGCAAGTCACACAAATTTTGGGGTTTCCCAGGGCATATAAAAGTGATGTTTACACCATACTGTAGTCCATTACGTGTGCAATAGCGTTATGCCTAAAAAACAATTTATGTATCTTAATTCAAAATACTGCTAAAAAATGCTAACCATCATCTGAGTCTTCAGTGAGTTGTAATCTTTTTGCTGGTGGAGGGTCTTGCCTCAGTGTTCATGGCTGCTGACTGATCAGGATGTGGGTGGCTCTGGCAATTTCTTAAAATAAGACAACAGTGAAGTTTGCTGCATCAAATGACTCTTCCTTTCATGAACAATTTCTCTATAGCACACATTGCTGTTAACATTTTACTCAGGAAAACTTTCAAAATTGGATTCAGTCCTCTCAAATCCTGCCACTGCTTTACCAACTAAGTTTATGTAAATAAAGTAAATTTTTTGTTGTCATTTCAACAATTTTCACAACATCGTCACCAGGATTAAATTCCATCTCAAGAAACCATTCAAAAGAAGCAACTCCTTTATCATGAGATTGCAGCAATTCAGTCACATCTTCAGGCTCCACTTCCAATTCTAGTTCTCTTGCTCTTTGCACCACATCTGCAGTTGCTTCTTCTGCTGAAGTCTTGAACCCCTCAAAGTCATCTATGAGTGTTGGGATCAACTTCTTCCACATTCCTTTTAATGTTGATACTTCGACTTCTCATGAATCGCAAATGTTCTTAATGGCATCTAGAATGGTGAATCCTTTTCCAGGAGGTTTTCGATTTACTGTTTGTCCAGATCCATTGAAAGAATCACTATGTATGGCAGCTATAGACTTACAACATGTTATTTTTTAAATAGTAAGACTGGAAAGTTGAAATTACTTCTTGATCCATGGGCTGCAGAATGGATGTTGTGTTAGCAGGCATGAAAACAGCATGAATCTTATTGTAAATCTCCATGAGAGCTCTAAGGTGACCCAGGTACCCTGTCAATGAGCAGTAATATTCTGAAAGCAATCTTTTTCTGAGCAGTAGGTCTCAACAGTGGGCTTAAAATATTCAATAAACTGTGTTGTAAATAGATTACTATCATCTAGGCCTTTTTGTTCCATTTATAGGGCACAGGCAGAGTAGATTTAGCATCATTCTTAAGGGCGCTAGGATTTTCAGAGTAGTGAATGAGCACTGGCTTCAACTTAAAGTCACCAGCTGCATTAGTCCCTAACCAGAGAGTCAGCCTGTCCTTTGAAGCTTTGAAGCCAGGAATTTGACTTATTCTCTCTGGCTATGAAAGTCTCTGGCTATGAAAGTCTCTAGCTATGAAAGTATCCTCCCAATATAAGGCTGTTTTGTCTACACTGAAAATCTGTTATTCATTGTAGCCACTTTCATTAATTATCTTAGCTAGATCTTCTGGATAACTTGCTACAGCTTCTACATCAGCACTTGCTGCTTCACCTTGCACTTTTATGTTGTGGAGATGGCTTCTTTCCATAAATCTCATGAACCAACCTCTGCTAACATCACACTTTTCTTCTGCAGCCTCCTTACCTCTCATAGCCTTCATAGAATTGAAGAGAGTTAGGGCCTTGCTCTGACTTAGTCTCTGGCTTAAAGAAATGTTGTGACTGGTTTGATCTTCTATCCAGACCACTAAAACTTTTTCCATATCAGCAATAAGGCTGTTGTGCTTTCTTATCATTCATGTGCTCACTGGAGTAGCATTTTTAATTTCCTTCAAGAGCTTTTCCTTTGCTTTCTCAACTAAGCTAACTTTGGCTGAGAGGCCTCACTTTCAGCCTGTCTCGGCTTTCGGCCTTCCTCACTAAGCTTGATCATATCGAACTTTTGATTTGAAGTGAGAGATGTGTGACTCTTCCTTTCACTTGTAGGGTTAGGAGCCATCGTAGGGTTATTAATTGGCCTAATTTCAATATCATTCTGTCCTAGGGAATAGGGAGGCCCAAGGAGAAGGAGGAGACAGGCAATGGCCGGTTGGTGGAGCAGTCAGAACACGCAACATTTATCAGTGAAGTTGGTTATCTGATATGGGCGTGGTTTATGGCGCCCCCAAACAGTTACAACAGTAACATCAAAGATCACTGATCATAGATCACTGTAACAAATTTAATAATGATGAAAAAGTTTGAAATGTTTCAAGAATTATGCAGAGCCAAGAAATGAGCATATGCTATTGGAAAAATGGTGCCAATAACCTTGAACAACGCAGGGTTGCCACAACCTTCAATTTTTAAAAAATGCAGTATCTGCGAAGTGCAATAAAGTGAAGCACAATAAAACAAGGAATGCCTATGTTTACAAATCACACATCTGATAAAGAACTTTTGTCCAGAATATGTAAGGAACTCTCAAAACAATAATAAGAAAATAAACCACCTATTTAAAAAAATCAACAAAATATTTGATCAGATATTAGCCGAAGAAGATATACAAATGGCAAATAAGCACATTAAAACATGCTCAACATCGTTAGGGAAATGCAAATTAAAACCACGAGATATCGGGACTTCTCTGGTGGAGCAGTGGTTAGGAATCCGCCTGCCAGTGCAGGGGACACGGGTTCGAGCCCTGGTCTGGGAAGATCCCACATGCTGCAGAGCAGCTAAGCCCGTGTGCCACAACTACTGAGCCTGCATGCCATAACTACTGAAGCCCGTGCGCCTAGAGCCCATGCTCTGCAACAAAGAGAAGCCACTGTGATGAGAGACCGGCTCACTGCAACGAGGAGTAGCCCCCGCTCGCCGCAACTAGAGAAAGCCTGTGCGCAGCAACGAGGACCCAGTGCAGCCCAAAATAAATACATACATACATACATACATGCATAAAACCATGAGATATCACTACACACCCATTAAAATAACTAACATTTAAAAAATTGACCATAATCAAGTGTTGGCAAGGTTGTAGAACAAGTAGAATTCTCATTCACTGCTGGTAGGAGAGCACAAGGGCACAGCCATTTTAGAGGATAGTTTGTTAGTTTCTTTAAAATTTATGCATGCAGCTGCCAAACAATCCAACCACTTCACTCCTAGGTATTTACCCAAGAGAAGTGGAAGCATATATACATATAAATACTCATGCAAGAATGTTCATAGCTTCTTTATTTGTAATAGTCAAAAGCTGAAAACAACTCAAATGTCCATCAATAGGTGAATGGATAAACACACTGTGATGTGGGATGCTGCTAAGCAGGTAGCCTATCAGATGCTTTGCCGTCACATAATACGGACCACCATCCTTTTAGCTTTCAACTTTCCATAACAGTTTTCTTATTGCCCACTGCTCATCCCCACATAAGCCAATGTCACATATTCAGGGTTTTTATTGTGTCTTTGGTATTTCTGTTACTAATTTCTATATCAGTCAGAATGGGCCAGGTTATGCTGTGATAGTAAACAACCCCAAATCTCAGTGGCTTAAAATAAAGTTTTGTCTCTTTGTTGTGAACTGTATGTCCATTGTGGGTTGGCTGAAAGTTTTGTTCTCTGTTCTCACTCTGAGACCGAGGCTGACAGAGGATTCATTATCTGAAACATTGCTGGTTGCTGGGAATGTTGACTTCGTGTAAAGTTGTTTGATTTGTAGGAGTTGAGATAGATTTTTCAAACCAGACTGCTTTTTTATTTTCATCAGCATTAGTTGACTTTTGTCTCATTTTAGGATGCATTAAAATCTTTAAGTAATGACACCGATAACTATAACTTTCTTTGATCCATAGTATAAAAAATTATACAAAACACCTTTCAACTTTTATTTATCTAGTAAGCACTTTTTAAGATGGGAGGTATATTCCTGTGTGTTAGACAAGGAACCTGAATGCAGAGAGGGTAAACAAATGGCATTTGCCACATAGCAGTGAAACTGAACTAGAACCCAGGGTTCCCATTTTAATACTTTCGTGCAGATCAGAGAAAAATAAAAGTACCATCTATTTACACATTCTTTATTTCGACAGTCTCTTCAACAGGCCACATTTAAGAGGCGTCTCGTACCCTCTGCTGCCGGTGGCTGGGACACAATGGATCACACAGGGGCACTGGACACCGAGGATGAGTTGGGACCTTTAGCCCATCTTGCTCCAAGTCCTCAAAGTGAAGCCGTTGCCCACGAATTCCAGGAACTCTCCTTGCAGTCCAGTCAGCACCTGCCCCCTCTGAACGAAAGGAAGAATGGTGAGTTCAGCGTGTGTGGTGGGGGCTTACCTCTTTGTGAGCTAAACGTATCCCTCTTTGGTAGTAATTTTTTGGTCTGTTCCATTGGGCGGCCTGTCACAAAGGAGAGAACCTCAGGGGGTGCTGGCTGGTTTTGAGGAACAGGCAGAGTTTCACTTTCTATCCAATTCTTTCATTATTTCCCCAATAAGTATCTCTGGTAGCAAAGTTATCTTTGGAAATAAGCTTTAGGTTCAACCATTTTAGCACAAGCAGAAGATTTCACGCTAGCATGGTACTGGAAAGCAGCTTCCTATGTTGACTCCGGGGAAAATAGATGGTGGATTTGACTAGGTTCTCCTGCCATGTTTCCCATCTCCAATGTGTTGCACCTTAATTTCGGAATTGGCAAAATTTGAGCTATCTTAATGATCACTAAGAAAGCAAGAATTTCTTGTTTGAGTATTTTTTGTATTAATGAGTATAGGATATGGCCATATTCTCAGTCTTCGGCTGGCTTATACTTGTATACAAAATGAGTATCTTCTGTTCATTTGTTATCTATTCAGGAAATTCTCCTGATTAATCAGAAGCATCCCATAGTCTCCAGAAAACACAGTACTGTCAGTTTTTAACAAAAATGAGTAGAGATAGATGATATACGTCTATTTTTAATATTTAAAACATAAAAACTAACAAAGTATTAAAATTTACAAACACACCAAGCAGGGAAAGAATTAAGAATTTCAACTGGATTTCCCATGCTTTCCACAGTTCTGATGAGTCTTACAATCCCAAATGTGTTTTTTTAATTTCAGTTTTAAAAGCCAGAAGAAATAAAACTTTCCCTGTAGAGCACTTCCTTACGTATCTTGTTACTTATCTTCTGGGTTCTAAGTGTTTCCTGATCCTTTTCAAATAATGGCCTTATCTTATTCAGGAAAATGGATTGAAGACTTATGATGCAATTCTCAGTTCTTCAGTGCATGTCTTTGGGATGTACTTGTTCTCCCTTCCAACAAGATATCTGATACTTGTGTCTGATGCTTGTTGGGCACAACCCTTGTCCAGTGCGATTGGTATAAAGCAACATCTTGCTCGGAGCTGTCAAAGCCTTCAGGAGGCTGTGGTTGGCTGGTGATGGCTTTAGAACCTTCCATCAGTTAGGAGCCTAGCTTTATCTTAGGCAGTGGCTGAGAGAGTATAACCACATAAACTGAAACATGACTAAATTGGTCAGATTTACACAGTATACTTGGACCAGTATAATATTCAAATTATTTCCCTCAAAAAAAAAAAAAAAGACCAAAATAAGAGTTGAACTGGTATAAAATTGCAGTAGTATACAGTTGCTCAAGAAAATGGTCATATGTAGCAGAGGAGGGACGTGTAAGGGGAAAGCTTATGCTTTGTGGTGATTTTACTTGATATAGCTTGCCACATTCTCTTGCAAGAATGTTCTTTTGACTATGTATGCCTGAACATAAGGTAAGCCCAAATATAAGGTAGTCCTCCCCTTATAAACTTTTAGAGGGAGGTAGATGAATGGTAAAAATTAGAATTTATTAATTTAGTTAACATGTATGTAATTAAAACCACATATTATGAAGCAGTGCAATAAAATAAAAGGGTTGCTTTATCCACACTCATATTTCATAAAATTATCTTGCCCAAACTCTGCCTGTGTATCTGTGTGGTGTTCTTATCATCAGAAGAAAACCTCTGCATCATCCAGCTAGCACTAAAATCCAGGGCATATCTTCATTTCAGTCTCTCTTGTTAGAGTTACAGCAGTTTTTAGATGCATGCACGATCTGACACTGAAGATTTTATGTCTAAACCACAAGTACCATTCACAAAACAGTGGGGCTGTTTTTGGTTTTTTGTGTGTCTTACAGTGTGGTAGTCATCATCACTCATGTTTGATTTGTGATTGGTCGTAACATTTTACGAGGCTGTAATTTCTGTTACAGAATTTAATCACCTTTTTTTTTTTTTTGAATAGGTAATACATTTATCTGGCTTGAAATGTAGGGGGTACAAATAGGTACACAGTGAAAAGTAGGTCACCCTCCCAGTCTTGTCCCTCAGCTACCCAGTTACTTCTCCAGAATTAACTACTCTTACTTGTGTCCTTTCTGAGAGAACAGTATTTGACTACTTTTTCAGTTTAATTTTTGAATTTTATTTAATTTATTTTTTTATACAGCAGGTTCTTATTAGTTATCTATTTTATACATATTAGTGTATATATGTCAATCCCACTCTCCCAATTCATCCCACCACCACCATTTCCCCTCCACTTCCCCCCTTGGTGTCCATACGTTTGTTTTCTACATCTGTCTCTACTTCTGACCTGCAAACCGGTTCATCTGTACCATTTTTCTAGGTTCCATATATATGCGTTAATATATGATATTTATTTTTCTCTTTCTGACTTGCTTCACTCTGTATGACGGTCTCTAGATCCTTCCACGTCTCTACAAATGACCCAATTTTGTTCCTTTTTATGGCTGAGCAATATTCCATTGTATATATGTACCACAACTTCATTATCCATTCATCTGTTGATGGGCATTTAGGTTGCTTCCATGACCTGGTTATTGTAAATAGTGCTGCAGTGAACATTGGGGTGCATGTGTCTTTTTGAATTATGGTTTTCTCTGGGTATATGCCCAGTAGTAGGATTGCTGGGTCATATGGTAATTCTGTTTTTAGTTTTTGAAGGAAATTCTATACTGTTAACCTTATGGGAGTTCCCTTTTATGTTATTTGTCGTTTTTCCCTTGTTGCTTTCAATAATTTTTCTTTGTCTTTAATTTTTGTCAATTTGATTACTATGTGTCTCAGTGTGTTTCTCCTTAGGTTTCTCCTGCCTGGGACTCTCTGTGCTTCCTGGACTTGGGTGGCTATTTCCTTTCCCATGTTAGGGAAGTTTTCGACTCTAATCTCTTCAGATATTTTCTTGGGTCCTTTCTCTCTCTCTTCTCCTTCTGGGACCCCTATAATGCAAATGTTGCATTTAATGTTGTCCCAGAGGTCTCTTAGGCTGATTTCATTTCTTTTCATTCTTTTTTCTTTATTCTGTTCCACAGCCATGAATTCCACCATTCTGTCTTCCAGGTCACTCATCCGTTCTTCTGCCTCAGTTATTCTGCTATTGATTCCTTCTAGTGTATTTTTCATTTCACTTACTGTATTGTTCATCTCTGTTTGTTCTTTAATTCTTCTAGGTGTTTGTTCTTTAATTCTTCTAGGTCTTTGTTAAACATTTCTTGCATCTTCTCGATCTTTGCCTCCATTCTATTTCCGAGGTCTTGGATCATCTTCGCTATCATTATTCTGAATTCTTTTTCTGGAAGGTTGCCTATCTCCACTTCATTTAGTTGTTTTTCTGGGGTTTTATCTTGTTTCTTCATCTGGTGCAAAGTCCTCTGCCTTTTCATTTTGTCTTTCTGTGAAGTGGTTTTCCTTCCACAGGCTGCAGAATTGTAGTTCTTCTTTCTTCTGCTATCTGCCCTCTTGACTACTTTTTTAAAAGCAGTGTTTCAAAATCTTCTTTGTAACAATATCCAACACTTTAAATTTTAAGATTACTATCTGGGAATAATTAATGTGTTGGTTCTTTTCTTCTTTTTTTTTTCCCCCTTGTTTCTCTTAAGATGTTTCTATAAACATCCTAAAACTAGCTTTGAGTGAGGTTGATTTTTAAGCTAATGCGTTTTCCTCAAGTACTTTTTTGTTCAATATTAAGTAAACAGAAGAGCATCTCATGATACGAGATACTGTGTAAGGACTCAAATATGAGACAGTCTCCTCTTTTCTAATTAGTGACTTCAGGAAGTTAAAAACCTTACCTTATATTCAGGCATATTACACTTTAATTTCAGGCTTATGATATGTTAGCCTAATTTGCGTATACATTCCAAGGCGTAAATGGAATTGTACAGCTATCAGAAATCTAGGTTTTTGATACAGGTTTTGATGTGAGCAGAGTAGAAAGAACCACATCAAGCCATCTATAGATGGAAGAACCATAACTTTCTTACCTTAGTGATTTGTAAATGTTTATTCTTCATCTTTTCAGGTCTTCTTTTTTTTTTTTTTTTTTTTTTTGTGGTACGCGGGCCTCTCACTATTGTGGCCTCTCCCGTTGTGGAGCACAGGCTCCGGACGCGCAGGCTCAACGGCCATGGCTCACGGGCCCAGCCGCTCCGCGGCATGTGGGATCTTCCCAGACCGGAGCACGAACCCGTGTCCCCTGCATCGGCAGGTGGACTCTCAACCACTGCGCCACCAGGGAAGCCCTTTTCAGGTCTTCTTAATGCCATGTTTAAATCATAACATGTACAAAAAGTAGATGTTAGCCTCAAAATTAATTAACACAAAATACTGTTTAGATATTATGAAATAATTGAACATAGTTTCTTGGTGATTGTGTTTTATTGTTGTTGCTAAGCCTTTGAATTTCACTTGTCAGAATTACTTTCTTTTGGGAAGGAAATGAAGATGTTTCAATTTGGGATTGGTGTATAGAAGGATTATATCACCAAATAGTTTATAATTAAACTTTACAAGGAAAATGAAGTTGATATTTAAGTACAGTAACAATTCTAGGATCTTCCCTTTTTTTTGGTTAATACTTCTATTGGCAGTGGTAGTGGAGTGACAGAATATTCCCACTACTGGAGTAAGTATGAAAGATGTTTAGTAAAGATAAGCTAGGGCTTTCCTTTTACCCCTGAACATGGCCAAAATATTTCTATAGTTACTGGCACCTCAATAGTAAGGCAACCATTTAGGCAATGGACTCTTCCCAACAAGATAGTCCTTCATAAAGGAAAGTGGGTGTACTTTTACTAAATAATGTACCTTTACTAAAACAATGCATACACAGGAAAATTGAGCTTTGTTTTGACATTTTATGCACATAATAGATCCATTTTCATGCTTCAATGTTAACATTTTCAGTATTAACACTGGGAATAAAAGGGAAATCAGTCAAAGGGAGAGTTAGTCCTTTTATTGTTTAAAAAGGAAAAGCTCAGGTGCTATAAGGTGAATATAAATTTATAAAAGCAGGGAAAGGCAAAGTAGATGGAAACAACATACCTGAAAGAGCTACAGCTCTTTCTGCCCATACTTAGATGAGACCATGAGGAAGAAACTTTTCATTCATGAGGTCATTTGCAAAACTGATAATTAAGTATGCTGGTTGGCGAACTTAAGCTTTTAGGTCATTGCCAGCATTATCACAGAGTAAGCCAATAAGTTGACATAGATTCTCTCTTTATGAAACAGTTCGGTATTTTAATACTTTTTTGCACATCTCTGAAGATGAGGCTCAGTCATGTTAACATGGCCCCGGACATACCACAGGCCAGCTGTTAGTAGTATCATGTAGGTGGAAAATGAGTAAGTATCTGCTACCTTTCTCGTCCTGTATTAGCAGGCTTTTTGAAGCTATATGTATTATGAGATAGTCAGTGTGTTTTAGGCCTCCATAAAGAGGAGAAACTTGTTATTCATATTTTAAACTTCAATATCATTGGTTACTGCACTTGTTAGGTTTTTGAGCTTATAGTCCCATCTTGAAAACTTTTTTAAAGATTTTCCATCTGTTAAATGGGTCACTGAACAGTTTTAGACTTCTCTTGTTCTGTTCCAGGTGACCACTTACTAGAGAGAAAATAATGTGTTCCAAAGTTTGTTGCACACAAGGAAATCAAGGTGGCTCTTTGCATTGGATTCAGTACAGGTATTAATATATTGGCAAACAGATGAACTTTGCCTAGCCATGGAGCCCAGCCAAAGGAAACTGCTTGCCTTGTACCATAGAAAATAAATTGTATGTGTTTGCAGCTGGTCTTTTTTTTTTTTGGTTTTACTTTGAAAACATTTACCCACACCTCATTAACTTGTTAGACTTACTGTCAGTCTAGGTGTTGGGAATAGTACAAAGGTGTTGAGCATTTTTCTTGAGTAAAACCCTGTTCCTTAGAATGTACACTAGCTAATATGGACTAATAGAGGTTGGTGAGGGAAAGAGAGGATAGTTCTATTTTTCTCTGGAGCAAACAGCCAGACACGAAATTCTCATAGTGTCATAAATGGGAAGGAAATAAATAGATGCTAAATAGCCAAGACGTGGAACTGTGGGATTCCTGCTTTCCCTTTCTATAACTGAACGTAATAGAAATGAATACTTTTATGTAAAATTATCTTGTCATTGGCTTTATTATTAATGTATTTAGGTTCTTGAATATTTAAAATAATTCTCAAGGATACTAATAAACATTCTGATACATTTAGACAGTTTCTTTTCCTGCTCTCAGGAGTTACTGAGGAGTACTTAGACTGAGAAGAGAAATATATACTCCTTGACTGTAATTTTCCTTAGTTTCTAATACATTTTTTAAATTAGGCTTTAGGACTTATACTAAACACAATTAAAAGTTTAAAGTTAGCTATGAATTTCCTGGCAGCTGCAAATGAATTTCTTGATTAATTGTGCCAACTCTCATACTTTCTGTTTGTGACAGCTTCTTGAACCCTTCAAAATAAAAAGGAAGCCATATAAGTAGCTTAAGGGTGAGGTACTCTCTTTCACAGGGGTCTCTATAAAGTCTCCTATTAAATAGCATGTTTTGTTCCACAGTGTAAATAAGCACCTGTAACCCTGTCCACCTTCTTTTTTCTACTATCGGTTTCTTATTTCGATAGTTTTGCTGTTACTGAGAATTTCATTTACTCAGTGCATTGCTGGACACACCCAGGCAGTGTGTATGTGGACAGAGGGAAGGTGGGGGCTGGGCATGAACTCACAGCCTCTCGTGTTTGTAGCCGGCAGTGTCAGAACACTAACTTAGGAGTGCTTTAGCTTTTGCCGAGGGGGTGTGTGAAGCTTATAACAGTTTCAGAAGTGCATCAGCAAGACCATAGGCCCCAGTTATAGCACCCTTGAAACCTCATTTTGAGTTATTTATCCAGTCTTTAAATCGTGTCCTCTTGCAAAAATGCCCTTGGAGCGTCAGCAATTAACATTTATTTAAAGTAAGATTTAGAACATAATAGTAATTAGCAGTTTAATCCAGAATGAGACCTCATCATCTTAAACTTACAAAAATGTCTACCTAAAATTTTTACAAGACTTTTTTAGAGTTACTAGAGTCATAGAAATACTTTTTTTTGGTATAGATTGATGTAATTTTCATAAAACTAGAGACCACCATGTGATGTATATTCAGCACTGGACCAGTGAATAAACTGAAACTAATTTATTAAGAAACAGTCTTTCCTGTTCCTCAGTAAGCAATTTTTAAAATAGCATATGTGTTATAAATGCTTAGTTAGGGCTTCCCTGGTGGCGCAGTGGTTGAGAGTCCGCCTGCCGATGCAGGGGACACGGGTTCATGCCCCGGTCCGGGAAGATCCCACATACCGTGGAGCGGCTAGGCCCGTGAGCCATGGCCGCTGAGCCTGCACGTCCGGAGCTTGTGCTCCGCAACGGGAGAGGCCACAACAGTGAGAGGCCCACGTACCACAAAAAAAACCAAAAAAAACAAAAAAAAACAACAAAAAAAATAAAAATAAAAAAATAAATGCTTAGTTAGTAAATATTACTCAACTATAACCTCTTAGCTACTTAGGCCCTTCAAGGCTATTTGAAATTGAATAGTTAGTTTATAATCAGACCTTGTGCTGGGCCAGGAGACTTTGTAAAATTAAGTCAGGGCTCTTCTTACTTATGTCTGCCTCTGACCCAACCACAGTGACCTCTTCTAGCTACAAAGGAAGAGAAAGGATTGATATGGGACACTTGCTCTCTACCATAACTCTAAAAAAACCTGATAAATACACAGTGTACTGAAAAAAAAGTGACCCATGATTTTTTCTTTGTTATTTTAAGACATCAGTGATAGAGTACTACTGTGACAGAAAGCAAAAGGGCAAATATGTTGGAGTTACAAATGAACTGGAATTTTCTCTTTGGTTTATAGTTAATAATCACCCAAACTAATTAGCAAATATCATACCCAATGTTTTTCTAACTCCTTTAAATTAATCCATACTGCTGGCTACCCTCACCTGCTGCCCTCACTATTATTAACAGGAAGTATAGTCTTTGGGGAGTCAGGACTCCAGTCTCCTCTGCTGACTCAGTCTGTGAGCATGGGTAAGTCTCGAGCTCTCTGTGTCACGGTTATGCCCATTGTAATATCCGTATGGTAGCTTTCAGCCCATGTGTCTTCTTTCTCTGGCTGCCCTTTCTCATTACATCATGTGTTCTTATAGCTAGCTCATTATCACTTTTGCCTTGTACTATTCATTGGGCAGCAGAAACAGAAAGAATGGATGATAACTTCCATCTCAGTTAACGGATGGAATTTTCCATAGATATGAATTAATGTCTCTCTTTAATACGTTCCTCACAGATGTATTATTAAACATACATGCCAGCTCTCTCAATTAGTCAGACTTTCCCCCCCATATTTAAAAGTGAAAAGAAATTGACTCAATTTGTGTTATCCTCAAAAAAATATATCTAACTTAGAATACGCAATATCTTTCTGTTCATGGTTTTCAAGGGTTGGCAGGTATGTGTTAACATTTTTATAACAGGATCAGACTCAGTTAAAAGACACTATTGTAACTTTTTTTTTAATCCCAAATTATTCATGTCCTTTTCTGGTTGTTTATGTTGTTTTCATTAAGAAAATGCTAATAGTTAGGTATCTGTTTCACCAACTTAAATTGTTGATGTGTGACCTCTATGTTTAGTAAAGATAGAACAAGAAAAGCAAAAAGTCTGATTCACAACTTGCCTTTGGTTCTTGTAGGTTAAGTTTAAAAACTGACAAATGTTAGAATTTGTCAGCACTCTGCAGATTTTGGATTCATAGCTACAAAATAGGAGATTCTCTTTGACAATCCCTGTTCCCGGCATAGAAGTTAAGAAGTATATCGATTAGAGTTCTTGATCAGACAGCCATCATGTACTATATAAAAGAGAAGTTTACCATATCAGAATGCTCAGCTTTCCCAAAGTTTTAAAAGAAATCAGTATTTCAAGAGTGGAAATGGGTTTACTTTTTATTATTAGAAAACATTTATTGAATAATCATTGTGTCTCTTATCCTAACTAATTCTTAGATCTTATACCTCTAGTACAGTGTTGGCAGTTCAAAATGTAAGATATTCTCATAAAATTGTTGCATGCATAGATCTTTGAAAGTAATTCTCTCAACTAAAGAAAATTAATTTAAAGATGGTTCTCCCAGATAACTGGGAGGAAGAAGAACCTAATTGTAAAGAAAGTGAGTGCAGAGACAAGCCTAGAACCTGCTCTGTGGCACTAGACGTGCGGTGTGAGGCCACACAAGCCTGTGTCTGTCATCTGTAAATAGGGGTCACGCTAGATGTACCTCCTAGGTTATTGGGAGGCTTAAATGAAATAAAGCACCGATGGTAACTACATGTACATGACACAGCGTAAGTACTCAGTACATGCCATAGGCACCCAGCACTGCATGCTTGATGTAAAATACCATGAAATAGGCAGTGGTTAAGTATGCACAGTGGTTAAGGGCACCAACTCTGGAGCCGTCACATCTGGCTCTACCATTACTAGTTATGTGAACTTAGACAAATTAGTCTTCCTCTCTTTGCCTCAGTTTCCTTCTCTGCAAAATGCGGATCATATAGTACCTGCTTCATGGGGGTTGTTGTGAGGATTAAATGAGTTCATATAAATCAAGTATTTAGAACAATGTGGGCATATAATTAGCACTTTACAATTATTTGTTATATATATTTTGAGAATTCAATATTTAAATTAATACTTAGCGAATAGTTTTTCAGGGTTCCATCATGGTGTTTTATACCTTAATGTTTCTTTCAGTAGTCCCAGTAATTTTTGCCCCCATTTCCACAAGTACTTCTTTTTAAAAACGTCAAAATGACATGCAGTTTTTTAATGTCTCGCCATGGACCTACATAACATTTGAAGAGCACTTACCCTATGGGAGCTGAGAGGGCAAATGTAGTAGGCACGGATTTCCCATGAAGTTTGTCTCTCTTGTTGGTACTGCCAGTTCCCACAATCCTAGCATTCCCTGGGCATCAGTCAGTGTCTACAAGGAATGATTTTCAAATATTAAAGCATGTGAAAAGACAAACAGGCCAAAACTCAGAGCTCTCTAGGGACTATGACCTCCAAAACAGACTCTGTTCTGACATTTTCACAGGCCGCTTGAAGGAATTCCAGCAGGGTCATTCCATTTGGTAAACCCCTAAACAAACCCTCTGTCATCAAGGACTGATTTATAGATTCTTCTCCTTATGTACTTGTTCTGAAGAGATTAAGATAGTAGATATGGTTGCTGAGACTCTTTTAAGGCATCTGATGTATATGATAAGTACTATACAGAAGACTTTTGGTATTTTGAAGTAATAAAACAGTTATTTGTTATGTTTAAAGAGACTTCTTGCTCTGAGTCGTCTTTTAAATTTTTTTCTTTTTCATTTTGATTCCAGGAAATCTATGCCATAATCACATCTCTAAACTAAAATTCTTTCATTTATGAACCCAATTATTTAACAAATTCATTAAAATCAGAAACGACCTTTTAAAAAACAGATATACATATTAAAATATGTACATGTATATGATGACTTGTTTCACAGTGACCTTTGGAATGTGTGAAAACAGAAACAGATCTAGTGTTGTAGAATATTCTGTGATATCTTGCTGTTATGACAGTTGTTCATATGATGCTTTAAGGTCATGGGGGGGGCAGATCTATAAATTGATTTTCAATTAATCTGAATTCTCAAAATATTTTGTATATTATTATACATTTCTTTAAAAAAAGAATATAATGTTAAAAATAAATGAGAAGGGCAGAACCCAAGAGATTTGAAGGCTGGACAACTTAAGGAAGTGGGTAATTAGGTTATTTGGTTTATAGTTGGCCTTAAATGCTGTATAGCCTCATGGTTATCCCAGTCTGAAGTCTGAGTGGCATGTATGAAATTCCAGGGATGAGCAGCATTCCACATTTGAAGGATCAGGTTTATTGGGGGATTTTGTATGGTTTGTTTCCTTCTGTGCATGTTTCTTTTCAGTGAGTTAATCCTTTGGATGAATGTACAAAGTTTTAACTATTAAATAAAAGAATTGTACACAGTCAAAAATTTCTTATGATTTGATATCAGATTCTGTCATAGGATTGTAGTATGTTTTGAACAAATTTTAAAATGAAACACAGGAAGTAAATTAATATATGATCTCAACCAAGCCTCTTAAAATTAGTAGTAAAACGAAAACTTATTTTGTCACATTTTAGTAACCTGTCAGAAACCCAGGATGTTTAAGAGGTCTCCTTAGTGGGAATTCCCTGATGGTCCAGTGGTTAGGACTCTGCGCTTCCACTGCAGGGGGCTCAGGTTCCATCCCTGGTTGGGGAACTAAGATCCTGCAAGCCGCATGGTGTGGCCAAAAAAAAAAAAGAGGTCTTCTTAGTAAAATGGAAATGAAAATGAAATACAAAGTTGCTTAGTAATTGATCATGAATAGTTATTGAATGTACTAAAGAATTTTGTGGCTCTTGATTGAGGTATAAAATATATATGATGAAAAAGATATATATGCTTATATTATCATTTTTCTCAAGCCAAGAATTAAAAAGTGATATTTTAACTAGATATGCTCTTAGGAGAAAGTAGTACTTTTCTAATACATTTTTCAAACGTAGATTTTTCTATCGCTCACTATTTCTGCGAAATAGTCTCTTTTTCAAAGAAAGGGAATTTGGTTAAATAACTTGCTAATAAAGTAGTGAAATCTCTAGTTGTGTAATTGTATGCTTGTTTTGTGTATTTCTGCATAGAAGTGGAGAAGCTGCTTGCTTGACTGCTTTCTCCACCCTCAACAGAAACAAATGCATACACCTTCAAAAATTTGAAGATTTTATTTGGACACCCAAGTATTTTAATTTGGAGGATTTTCCAAATAAAGGAATTTAAATTTACTCCTATCAGATCAAATTAGGATTGAAAAAATTGAAATTTAAAGAAATCCAAGAACTTAGTCGTAAACTCTGAATTTCAGAGTCCAGGGGCTTTAGACAATACTTTGATTTTTGTTTTTATCACCTGTTACACTGAAACTATTTAAAGTATACTCTCTCATAAAAATGTATTACATTTCTTAAATGACCATGAAATTTTATATACCATTCATAGTGGAATGTTATGTAAATTCAATTAGGTCCAGTTGGTTTATAAGGTTGTTCAAGTCTTGTATTACCCTTACTGGTTTTTTTTTTTACTTGTTTTATCAACTACTCAGAGAGATATCTCCTGTTGTGGATTTGTTTGTTTCTCCTTTCAGTATTGTTTTTGCTTCATGTATTTTGAGCCTCTCTTATGTGTTCTTGATGAATTGATCCCTTTACATTATGAAATGTCCTTCCATTCTTGGTAATGACCCACTCCTAAAGTCTACTTTGTTGATATTAATATAGCCCCTCTAAGTTTCTTATGTTTAGCATTGCATGATATAGTCTTCCCCAGCTTTTACCTTTAACCCATCTGTACCTTTATATTAAAAGTACATTTCTCATGGACAGCACAGAGCTGGATTTTTCTTGTTTTACTCTAGTCTGACAATCTCTGTCTTTCAGTTGCGATGTTTAGACCATTTACATTTAAGGTAATTATTGATATGTCTGGCATATTAGTTACCTATTGCTGTGTAACAAACTACTTCATACCTTAGCAGCTTAACACAGGATGCATTTATCATCTGGCAGTTTCTGTGGATCAGGAATTCAGGAGCAACTTAACTTGGTACCTCTGCCTCACAAGCCTGCAAGGCTCAGGTTTTATTTGAAGGTTCAACTGAGAAATGATCCACTTCTAACCTTAGTTAAATTGTTCTTGGCAAGATTCAGTACTTTGAGGGCTGTTGGACTGAGGGCCTCAGTTACTTGCTGGCTGTGGGCTGGAGGCTGTGAGGGCAGCCACACAGCTTGCCACATGGGCCTCTCCAACATGGCAGCTTACTTTATCAAAGGTAGTAAGAGAGAAGAATGCTAGCAAGACAAAAGTTTTGCAACATTTCCTTAATGTTGTCCTATTCTATTGATTAGAAGCAAATTACTCAAGGGGAGAGGATTATTTATTCAAGGCCATAAACATCAGAAGGCTGGGATCACTGGGGAATGTCTTAGAGGCTACCTACCACAATTGAGTTTAAATCTGTCATTTTGTTGTATGTCATGTTTGTCCATTTCGTTCTCTGTTCTTTTATTTCTCTCTTCTTGCCTGTTTTGTTTTTTCTTTTTTTTAGTATTTCATTATTGTTTTTACATCTCATTAGCTATGCTTCTTTTTTTTCTGGTGTTTACTGATCTTTTCTAATGCAAGTGTAATATGTTGCTAATGCTATCCAATAAAATGTTTATCTTAGATATTTTTAGCTCTTTTTGCATTGTCCATTTCTCTTTTCATTATATTTATGTTTTCCTTTAAATACTTGCACATAGTTATAATAGGTGTTAATAGTTCCTTTTTTTCTGTCATTCCTGGGTCTGTTTTTATTGACAAAATGTTTCTACTATTAAAGACATTTTCCTGCCTCTTGGCAAGTACTCTCGTATTTTTATTGTTGGAGATAACATTATGAATGTTACATTGCTGAGTGGCTGGATTTTGTCTTTGTTGTCTTCCTAAGTGTTAGGCTTTGGTTTGGTAAGAGTGCTGGACTTCTGGATCACCCACAAGGCCTTTTTAAAGCTTTGTTAGGAAAAATCTAGGGTAGCATTCATTGCACAGATGGTACCTTAACTACTAGGGCTTGAACCCCTTTGGAATCTTACTGAATGCCCTACTAGGTTCTCAGGGAGGACTTTTCACTATGGCTGATTGGAGCTCAAACATTCCCAAACCTTGTGTGCACTTTGGGAATTGTTCAGTACAGTTTCCTGGTCGTTTCTTGCCCAGCCTTATGAAATTTTACTTTGTAGACTTATAGCTTAGCACTCAGCAAAGACTCAGAGGCACCCTTATGCAGACTGCTGGAGCTCCTTTTCTACACTGCAACTTCTAGCTGCCGTAGCCTCCCTAAGCTCTCATCTCTGTCTCAATTCAGCGAGTCTGTTTGAGTTACAGTCTAGAAATTGCCTCCAGACAGAAAGCTAGGGGGGTTGTAAGGCTCATCTCATTTGTTTCCCTACTCTTTTTTTTTTTTAAACATCTTTATTAGAGTATAATTGCTTTACAATGGTGTGTTAGTTTCTGCTTTATAACAAAGTGAATCAGCTATACATACACATATATCCCCATATCGCCTCCCTCTTGCATCTCCCTCCCACCCTCCCTATCCCACCCCTCTAGGTGGTCACAAAGCACCGAGCTGATCTCTCTGTGCTATGCGGCTGCTTCCCACTAGCTATCTGTTTTACATTTGGTAGTGTATATATGTCCATGCCACTCTCTCACTTCGTCCCAGCTTACCCTTCCCCCTCCCTGTTTCCCTACTCTTAAGGGTCACAGTCCTGTGTTACCTGCTTCCCAATGTAGGAAAGCAAGTTTTTCGTGTATTTTGTCCATTTTTCCAGTTTCTTATAGTGACAGGTTAAGAGCAGTCCTGTTATTCCATAACAGCCGAAAACGGGAGTCGGGATTGGGATTTTAACACAAGGCCTGTGCTTTTCCCCTGAAGCATGTTTCCTCTCTGTATACAGGTACCTTAGCTTTCTGACTAGACTACAGCAGCAGTGTCATTTTAACTTTGGGATCCACCTAAATATTCAGACCTTGTTGGGCACCCCAAGGTGCTCCTGGCTATTTGATCAGTGAATGAATGAAACCAGATTTTTGGTTAAAGACTAAGGCTGATAGTTATGGTTGGTTCTCGTGGCAAGTAGCTTTCCAGCTTCTGCTCTTGGCACAGAATGGTCAGCAAGATTGTCATAAAAGATAACATGTTAGACCTTAGATCACTTGGAGCCAATGACATAGTTATTCATTTGGTTCAAGAACTCATCTTTTTACATGCACCCCAGGGTTCATAGCAGCATTATTTACAATAGCAAAGACATGGAAGCAACCTAAGTGTCCATCAACAGAGGAATGGGTAAAGAAGATGTATACACACACACACACACACACACACACACACACACACAATGAAATACTACTCAGCCACAGAAAAGAATGAAATTTTGCCATTTGTACAAACATGGATGGACCTGGAGGGTATTATGCTGAGTGAGATAAGTCAGACAGAGAAAGACAAAGACTGTATGTTATCACTTATATGTGGAATCTAAAAGATAAACTAGTGAATATGACAGAAAGAAACAGACTCACAGATAGAACAAACTAGTGGTTATCAGTGGGGAGAAGGAAGTGGGGAGGGGCAAGATAGGGGTAGGAGAGTAAGGTACAGACTACTACGTGTAAAATAAATATGCTACAAGGATGTACTGGACAGCACAGGGAATATAGCCAATATTTTATGAAAACTATAAATGGAGTATAATCTATAAGAATTTTGAATCACTGTGTTATATACCTGAAAACTAATATAATGTTGTAAATCAACTATACCTCAATTTAAAAATAGTTATTAAAAAAACTTTTGGAGCCTCAAGGAGAAAAGTTTTCATTGGTTGGCAGAATTCATTCTTCATATTATTTTCTCTTTATAATATTGAAATTAAGAAAAATTCTCTTTTCCTCAGTATTTGAATTTTATCCAACTTGGCAAAATGCTATATAATGGGAATATCGTGATTTGATGGCTCACAATTATATAGATATTGGAGGGGTTCTACTTAGAGCCAAGCAAATGTCAAGCTGAATCTTCACAACACGTCACAGATCCTCATCCTTTGTTGACGAACAGAGCTTCAAATGAGACTTTTTGTTGATAAAGAGTTTTATCATGGTGGTAAATGGTGTAATAGAAATAAAGTAGACTATCACTGAGGTGATCTGGGAATCATAGAAACACAATTTGATGAAAATCTCTGTAGTCCTGCTTCCCGTAGTCCATACTTCCTACTTTACCCTTGGGCTCAGTGGCTGAAGGCTCCCACCTCGGTTCACAGGGCCACCCTCGCTGCCTGTCTGTGCCCTTGTGTGGCTGTCTCAGTCACTGGGAAGCTTGCCTGGGTTAGGAGACAGAGAACAGATGGGAGTCGCTGGTAGTGGGTGGAGTGAATGAGGCTGACGTGTCAAAGCTGGCCCCAGAGACCCAGAAGGACAAGGCCTGGAGCAGGTGTACAGCCCCATTAAAGAGCTGTCAGGGTTGGTTCTCACTCTTATTTGGTCCAGGTGACCTGTTGATTATAACAGATAGAAACCAAATAAATAAGATACTACTGAATAACTGAAAAGTAAAAAGACTGATTATTTTTTTGAAAATTAGAATCATCAATATATACTCATACGGTATACTTTAGAATATACTATATTTGGTTTTTTATCAAGTGTTTCATGTATGCAACTCCATTTTCTTGTCCCAAATGTTTGAAAACATAATTATTTGAATTAATGTGTTAAGTGGTTTAAATATACTAACATGGAACTTTTTTCCAATAGAATTTTTATTTTTAAGCTGTACACTTTATATAAAGTGCTGTTCCCTACCTTTGCTTTTTTAAGAAATATAATCATGTAAATTAAATACCTAACACTTACAATCTGACCTTCTTAGTACCCTGTGTCTTCTCAGGAAAACAAAACACTTTTTTTCTCACTCCCTTTTGTGATATAACCAATCAGTGCATAGTTTTTTAATCCAGCTACACCAAGGGCACTGTGTGTGTTCTTCCACATGTTTCTGCACATCTCTTCATTCTTCCCCCTTGCTCACACAGTGGGCCTGGAACCCAAGTTGGTAAATAGCCAAGTTAAAGTACTAAATTCTGCCAGTGAAGAGAGGTTTTCTTCCCTGAATAGGTAAAGACATTTTACTTTATGAGGTAGGTTTTAATTGTTCCCATCTTATAGAACCTGTAAACTGAGGGTCAGAGGGATTAAATAATGCAAAGATAAGCAGCTGAAAAGGAGTAAAATTGTAAAGATGGAGTTGGCTGTAAGGCCTAGGGTTATAAAGACCACTATTACAATAGGAAAGATAAGTTTTATTTGGAAGAAAGACAGTTAAAAGTATTTTTAAGATAAACTATTGCTTTTAACTTTCATATAAAGAAAATAGTTACAAAAGGTATGCATGTAACCACATATAAAGTTAAATTTTAAATGTTTAAGATTTTACTTGAACAGAATAGTTTTACCTAAAAAACTTGTTGAAGATTAAAACATTCTGCAGTCACCATCAACCTCATTGAATCTGTCAGGATCTCCTCCCGTTTCAGCTCATCCAGCATGTGTGTGGGTGCTGTAGAAAGTTTCTTCACGTGGATGTTCATACAAATAAAGAAAAACTCAGGCATGTTCAGTATTTCCCTCTCACGTCATATTTCACTTTATACCCATCTCAGACATTGCCATGTGAGGAAGAATTACTTTAGCAACACGCACCTTGATAGTTTAGAACAGAGAACTCTAGTCAATTTTGTGTCTCTCTACATTCTAGCCTAGTACCTTTGAAGGTACTCAGCTAAATGAATAAGGAAAATTAAAAAATTCCTCTAGTGGAAGATATCCACCTAGTCATTTTGTCCTTTTTAATCTTTTAAATATATTTTCAGATTTGCTAGTAAAATTGAGAACCTAATAATAGATCATCCTGTTAATGGTGACGCAGTGGTTGGGGGTCCGCCTGCTGATGCAGGGGACGTGGGTTCGTGCCCCGTTCCGGGGGGATCCCACGTGCCGTGGAGCGGCTGGGCCCGTGAGCCATGGCTTCTGGGCCTGCGCGTCTGGAGCCTGTGCTCCGCAACGGGAGAGGCCACAGCAGTGAGAGGCCCGCGTACCACAAAAAAAAAAAAGACTAAAAGAAAGATCTACTTGCTATAAATCATTTGTATCTTTTCTATGGAAAAATAAAAATGGACATTTTTTCTCTTCTAGTTTCCTAAATAGGGTAGCAATCTTTTTGTGTGTTCTTTTTAACTCCTGAACTTAGAGCAGTTTATTAACTTTTTTTTGAGAACCATTTACTAGTAAGTTGTAGGCGTATCTAAATATGGCAGCGTGCATCTTCTAAGAATAAATACATTCTCACTTTGCCAAAATGCAGTTATCACCCTCATAAAAATTAACATTGGTACAAAAGTATATTTACTATATAGCCCATGTTCATACTTCCCCACTTTCCCCAATAATGTTCTTCATTGTTTTTTTTAAAAAACAGAATCTAATCAAGTATCATTTATTGCATTTAGTTGTCATCTCCCTTTAATCTCCTCTAATCTAAAATAGTTCCCCTACTTTTTTTTTTAAAAGACTTTATTTTTTTCAAAGCAGTTTCACATTTGTAACAGAATCGAGAGGAAGGTGCAGAGATTTCCTGTATACCCATAACCCACCCACATGCATAGCCTCCCCTGAGTGTACCCAGAGTGGTACATTTTTACCAAGGTTTAACGTATACTGACATCAAAGTCACCTGAAGTCCATAGTTAACCTTGGGGTTCACTGTTGATGTTGTATATTCTGTATGTTTAGACAAATATATGATGACATGTATCCATCATTATAAAATCATATAGTTTCACTGCCCTAAAAATCCTCTGTACTCTGCCTGTTCATCTCTTCTTTCTCTGTCCCCCCTCCCCGAACATAGTCTCCATAGTTGTGTCTTTTCCAGAATGCTATGTGATTGGAATCATACAATATTTCAGACTGGCTTCTTTCACTTGGTAATATGCATTTAAGTTTTCTCCATGTCTTTTCATGGCTTGATAGCCATTTCTTTTTAGCACTGAATAATAATATTCCATTGTCTGAATGTACCACAGTTTCTTTATCCAATCACCTAGTGAAGGACATCTCAGTTGCTTCCAAGTTTTGGCAGTTATGGAGAAAGCTGCTATAAACATTTGTGTGTAGGTTTTTGTATAGACATAAGTTTTCAGCTCCTCTGGGTAAATACCAAGGAGCGTGATCACTGGATTGTATGGTAAGAGTATGTTTAGTTTTGTAAGAAACTATCTTCCAAAGTGGCTGCACCATTTTGTATTCACAACCACTTTCTTTTTTTTTTTCAAATCTTTCGTTTGACATTTTTGGGGAGTCCAGGCCAGTTATTTTGCAAAATGACCCTCAATTTGGATTTGTCTGTTTGGGTCCTTGTGCTCAGTCCAGGTTAAACATTTTGGTGGGAATATTACACAGGTGACATTGTGTACTTGGTGGATCCCATCAGGACGTGCATGACAGTTTGCTCCATTATTGGTGATACTCAGTTTGATCACTTGGTTAAGGTAGTGTTCCCCCTCAACTCCTATTTCTCCTATGTAAATGTACCCTGTCCTCTTTGTAATTAATAATTAACTATAAAGTAATGTGTGAGATTTCATCCATGGTTTTGATGATCATTCTTGCCCAAGTTATTATAAAGATACTTGAAACGGATGTTTCTCTAACATTCCTTCTTTCTATTAGCTGGCATTTTTCTGGAAATAAGAACCTTTTTTAAGGGAAGTATCTCTACGGACTTATAGATTGTTTATTTTTTAAAATTGGAAAGGTACTATCCACTACTATCATCATTTTTGATACACAAATTGCCCAAATTTGGCTAAAAAAGAGCGTGTTAAAGGTGGCTTTTGTATCACTTTGACATATCCCCCTTAATTTTTGAGCACTTACCTACTTTCTGGCACAGGATATTTCAGGATCTCCTTATACTTTTCATTGCCTGGAATGAGCCCTTTTTCTAAGATCCCTGGTTCCTTTTAGTGAGGAAATCAAGATCTGAGAGCTAGGCATACTTCTTGTTAACTTGGCTGTCATTGCTTCTAGCCCTTTTCAATAGACAGAGCTAGGAAATTTTTTTAAAATTATGAATCCAGCCAGGAATAGCCATATAGTCTTGAAAAAGATGAATAAAACCAGAGGAATGGGCTTCCCTGGTGGCGCAGTGGTTAAGAATCCGCCCGCCAATTCAGGGGACACAGGTTCGAGCCCTGGTCCGGGAAGATCCCACATGCCGTGGAGCAACTAAGCCCGTGCGCCACAATTACTGAGCCTGCGCTCTAGAGCTTGCGAGCCACAACTACTGAAGCTCGTGTGCCACAACTACTGAAGCCCGCGTGCCTAGAGCCTGTGCTCTGCAACAAGAGAAGCCACCACAATGAGAAGCCTGCGCCCCGCAACAAAGAGTAGCCCCTGCTCACTGCAACTAGAGAAAGCCCGCATGCAGCAGCAAAGACCCAATGCAGCCAAAAATTAAATAAATGAATAAATTTAAAAAAAAACAGGATTTATATTACCAAATATCAAGACCTACTATAACACTATAGTATAACAGTTTAGACAGATAAATAGCCTGACCAATAGAACAGAATAGAGAAATCAGACAATATTCTGTCACCTGATTCATTACAAAGGTGACCTGTACAGGCAGTGAGGAAAAGATGGTCTTTTTAAATAAATGGTTCTGGGTTAGTTAAATATCCAGTGGAAAGAAATGTACCTGCAATTTATACCATAAACAGAAAAAATTCAACTCTGAAAGGTAAAGAAAGCTTTTGGGGGAGAACATCTCCATAACCTTGGGGTGAACAAAAAATTCTTAAATAGAACACAAATAGCACTGTTCATAGAAGAAAAGCATGATAGATTGTGCTATATTTCTTTATTTTAAACTTTTTTTAAAATTTATTTGTTGGCTGCGTTGGGTCTTCATTACTGTGCGTGGGCTTTCTCTCTAGTTGTGGTGAGCAGGAGCTATTCTTCGTTGCGGTGCGCCGGCTTCTCATTGCGGTGGCTTCTCTTAATAGAGCATGGGCTCTAGGCACATGGGCTCAGTAGTTGCGGCAAGCAGGCCCTAGAGCGCCCAGGTTTCAGTAGTTACGGTGCGTGGGCTCAGTAGTTGTGGTGCACAGGCTTAGTTACTCCGCAGCATGTGGGATCTTCCCGGACCACAGATTGGACCCGTGTCCCCAGCATTGGCAGGCTGATTCTTAACCACTGCACCACCAGGTAAGTCCTGATTGTGCTATATTTAAATGAATTACTCTTGTGCACCTAAAGACATCACTGAGAGAGAAAAGGCAACCCACAGAGTGGGAAGAGATAATTCGTAAAACATACGTTTAACAAAAGATTCTTGTCCAGAGTATATAAAGGTCTCCTACAAACCAGTATAAATACATGGACAAAAGCCTTGACACAAACTTCACAAAAGAGAAATCCAAATGGTGTGCATGGATATGGATATATATTCATTAGTCATCAGAGCCGTGCAAATGAAAACCACAGTGACGTGTTATGCATAGCAACTAGAATGGCTGCAACAAGAAAGAAAACACCAGTTCATCAAGGATATAGAGCAATTGGTGGACATGTAAACTGGTATCAAACCATTTTAGAAAACGGTTTTGTGTAATTCTGAATATCAGCAATTTCACTTCTAGGTTTAACTCAACAGAAATATATACATATGTTCATCAGAAGATGATGTATTCATTTGAATTATATGAAATGCCATTTTTTTGTAGGTACTATCAACAATTGCACATGGTTCAATCTACTGGAATACTCATAGCAGCACTACTTGTTATAGGGAAAGACTGGAAACTCCCCAAATACCCGTGTACAGTAGAATGTTATAATAGTGATATGTCACACTGGAATATAGCCACGAGAATGAGCAGACTACAGCTACATGTAAGAACATGCATGAATCTCACCAAAATAACATTGAGCAAAGGCAGCTAGTCACAAAAGATGACATGCTATATATTCCATTAAAGTGCGAAAACAGGCAAAACTAGTCTGTGATGTTATAAATCAGAGTAGTAGTTATCCTTATTGCAGGAGAAGAAAATAGAAGGGAAGCAGAAATCAGGAGCTCTTAGGGTACGAGAAATGTTTGGTTTCCTAATGCTGGTTGCATGGGTGTGTTCAGTTTGTAAACACTCAGCAAATTGCACACTTATGTGCACTTTTTTGTATGGATATTACAGTAAAATTAAAAGTTAAAAAATAAAAATCCTAAATCTAATTTCAGTCTAGCACCATTGGCTTTTTCCTCTCTTTCCTCCATTTCTTATTTGTATATCTTTTCTCCAAAATGAAAACCTTGATTCCCAAAACATCAATCTATTTACTCATTAGCTCAGTCCTACAATATACAAACTGATTTCAGGATTACACTCCAATACTACTACTGGCAACAAACCCATGGAATTCAAAATTTCTTTGTCGTTTGTTTTTGTCCTTAGACTGTATCCCATTGAGGGTGGACAATCATGACTGTGTTTAAAAGTTTCTTGGATTCTTTTCTTTCTTTTGTGATATTATCAGTGTGATATATAATTAGGTTCATTTGTTTCTGCTTGTATTCATTTTTAACTTATTCCCAATCCTTATTGATTTAATTTCATTTTTTAAAATATGTAAAAAATTACCATGATCCAAAGAATTAAGTAAAAAAGATACTCAGAAAAGACTCGTTCCCTTCTGTTCTTCTCCCCCACTCACACTTATCCTTTTCCTTTTTTTTCATTATTATTCCTTGTACATTATTATTTACTGTTATTGAAATAGGTAATAGATTTCATAATGTACCATTTTTTATATTTTTATTTCATTTGGGTAGATTTTCTTGGGACTCAGTTGGGAGCAAGTCAGGCATGACCATTTTGAAGAGACTTTTTAAAGAGGGGTTTCAACTTCCCAAGGAAGAGAAATATTTTAATTTGCAGGGAAATCAATAGTCATTACAGCCTTGATTTATGTTTATACATTTCCCAATATTTTAGCATTATCTATCAATTTATTTGAGATCTAAGCCCAAGGTACATTTTAATTTAATGAGGGTGTTGAGAGAGAAAGGCCATGTGAAAACCACTTTCCAAATAGTTCACACATATTTATGTTGTACGTGGAAAAGCAAACCTTTATTCTCTTTCTCTTAGTTATTTTCACTGGAAACTGTAGGTATGAAGAAGAATGGCATGGGCACCCATGTTTGTTGACGGCTTCTTATAGTGTAGACACTGCTCTGGGTGCTTTTACTTGCATTACCTCATTTAATCCTCCCTGCAATTGTGCAAGATAGGTAAGAGTTATCTTTCCTGTTTTACAAATAGCGAACTTACCTTACCATTACCTTATTATTTGGAAACTTACCCAAAGTTACATGGCTGGAAATGGCAGGTTGGGATTTGTCTGAATCCAGATCTTTATGACTCCAGTGCAGATGCTCAGTTATGAGCATCTTTCGTGTTCTTAGAGTCAAATCATTTTTAATTGAGATTTAGGATTGGCTCTGTATGAAAAAGAAAAAAACTGAAGACAAAGAAAATATTTCGAATTGTGTCTTCCTTTCTTTTCAAGTTTCAGGATTGAGATTTTAGCATTTCTTTCCAAGCTAAAAAAGATCAAACTGTTGCTTGCTCTCTTGATTTGAAATATAGTTTTCTTGATAATTATTGATCTTTTTGTCCTAATACTGAGTTTCCTTTAAGATAAGGATGTATATAGTATTAGTAGGTTGAAAGTTTAGATAATTTAATTGCTTGATATATTGCTCTGAAATCTAGTCAGCACTACCAGTTGAGGATAGATCCCATGGTTAATAGAAGGATTATCTGAGAAACCGTAGGAAAGTGACTTCTGTTCCTCCTCCTCCATCTTTGCTGCCTTGGAAAATTGCAATAAGCTTGCTGTGTTCCTCCTCCCAACCACACAGCTGCCAGACCATCTTTCTGTTTCATATATTTAGGTGTGACACCCTTGCCCACTGTGGAGTGACTCCACATTGCCTTTAGGATACAGTCCAGACACCTTATGGACTTTTAAGTCCTTTTATGGCCCAAACCTTGCCTAGCTATCCGATCTTTTCTTGTGCCATTCTGCACGCTGCATTCCAGCCCTGCTGAACCTCTAGCTCTTTCCCGTGCATTATTCACTCTTGGGACTCTATATTTTTGTACAGGTTGTTCTGTCTGCCTCTTATACACGTTCTGCCCCTCTCACCCGCACCTTATTCGTGTTGCACCATCTTCCAACACTCCTACTTCTTGCCCTGCACCATAGAATGGCTTTCGTCCAACTAGATGATTCAGAGTCAACTGCTGTTAGTCATTCTGTGCAGTGAAACAGTCAACAATCTTTACCTTGAGTGTTAAACCTGAATTTGGGCGTCTTCTCAGTTCTGGTATACTTTGCCATATAAAATATTTAGTGTTCCCTGTTTTTTAGGTACTATTTTGTAATTTAACCTTCTCTGAGTGTTTTACTTTAAATGACAGGAGGCACAGTTTTTCTGCAACTTTGTTTCTATTTCTCCTTCCCCCTTCCTTGAAAGTAAGAAGTAGAGCCTAATAACTTTGAAGGAAGAAATTGTGATATTTGCTTTCTGTGCAAAACAGAGTGGCTCTTTCCAAGTGTGCGTGTCAATCTTATCATTTAAAAATTAACAAGAGGGCTTCCCTGGTGGCGCAGTGGTTGAGAGTCCGCCTGCCGATGCGGGGGACACGGGTTCGTGCCCCGGTCCGGGAAGATCCCACATGCTGCGGAGTGGCTGTGCCCGTGAGCCATGGCCGCTGAGCCTGCGCATCCGAAGCCTGTGCTCCGCAACAGGAGAGGCCACAACCATGAGAGGCCCGCGTACCTCAAAAAAAAAATAATAATAAAATTAAATTAAAATTAACAATAAGATGACGTATTATTCTCTAATTACAGAAATTTTTTAAAATCCTGGGTTTTTAATTTATTTTTCGGCCAACATTTTATTTTGAAAAAATTCAACCATAGTGAAAAGTTGAAAGAATTATACACAAAATACCCATCTAATAAATACCTAGATTCTGTAATTAACATTTTTTCTGTATGACCTCTGTTCATTTACCAATCCATCAAATTTTTCGTGTACTTCAAAAAAAGTTGTGGTCATTATTAGTACACTTTAACTCTAAACACTTTAGAATGAGCATCAAAAGTACAAAAGTGATTTACATTTTCTAAGGCAAAATACATATCATATGTAGGTGTAATGAAATGCACAAATCTAAAGTACACCATTAGATGAGTTTTTGCATATGCGTATGTACCCCAAACCCATGTCAATCAGGATACAGAACATTGCCATCACCCCAGAAAGTTTCTTCATGCCCCTTCCCAGTCAGTCTTCACCCTAGCCCCTTGGAGACAACCACTGTTCTGGTTTTGTTCACCACAGGTGAGGTTTGTCTTTTGGAGAGTTGTATATAAATGGAATCATACAATATATACTCTTTTGTGTAAGGTTTCTTGCACTTGGGGTTCATGGTATGTATCAATACTTCATTCTTTTTTATTGCTTAGTAGTATTCCATTGTGTGCCACAGAATTTGTTTATCCATTTTCCTTTTAAAGGACACCTGAGCTGTTTTCCAGTTTGGGGCTATTATGAATAAAGCTGCTATGAATATTCTTGTACAGTTATTTATTTCTGTAGCTATATATGTGGGAAGAAAATTGCTGGATGTTTGTTTCATTTTCTAAAAAGCTGCAGACCTTTTTCAAAAGTGGCTGTACATTTTGCACCTCCCAAAATGTATGCGAGTTCTGGCTGGGCCACATCCTCACCAACGTTTGGCAAAGTTATTTTAACCATTCTGGTGGGTATGCAGTGGTGTCTCATAGTTTTAATTTGCATTTTTATAATATCTAATGATACTGAGCACTTTTTTTTTTTAATTTTTTTTTTTTTTTTTTTTTTTTTTTTTTTTTTTTTTTTTTTTTTTGCGGTACGCGGGCCTCTCACTGTTGTGGCCACTCCCGTTGCAGAGCACAGGCTCCGGACGCGCAGGCTCAGCGGCCATGGCTCACGGGCCCAGCCGCTCCGCGGCATGTGGGATCTTCCCAGACCGGGGCACGAACCCGTATCCCCTGCATCGGCAGGCGGACTCTCAACCACTGCGCCACCAGGGAAGCCCCTGAGCACTTTTTAATGTGCTTATTGGCTGTATGTGTAAAAGATTTTTTCCAAAGCTTTTGTGCATTTTTCCAAGAATTGTACAATGAGCACTCAAGTATACACCACTCGGGTTCTACCATTACTAGTTCACCATGCTTGTTTTATCTCATGTGTACTCATGTGTCTCCCTCCAGCCATCAGTCAGTCTTAACCTTTTTTTTTTTTACATGTTTCAAAATAAATTGCAGGCATCTGTACCTGTCTCCCTAAAGACATCAGCATATATATCATTAATGTAGAGCTCAATATTTATTTAAAATGCCCTTATTTTGAGAACAAATTATCCATGTTTCTCCATCCCATTTTCCTTCACCTCAGTCTATTGCCTACCCTCCCTGCCCAGATGTGCTATGAGATGATAATCAGTCCACCGCAGGCCCGATTCTGAATATTACTTAAAACACAATAGTAGTGCCTGAAGCACAGCTGTTCATTTTTAAACTGGGTTGTTTGTCTTTTTATTATGAGGTTGTTGGAGTTCTTCATATATGCTTTATATTTGTCAAATAATGTGTTTTGCACATATGTTCTCCCAGTCCGTGGCTTACTTTTTCATTTTCTTAAAGTGTGTTTTGATGAGCAAAAGTTTTAATTTTTGAAGAAGTCCAATTTATCCATTTTTTATGATGATTGCTTTCTGCGTCCTGAAAAACCTTTGCCTACCCCCAAGCCATGGAAGTATTCTCCTTTATGCTCTTTTAAAGGCTTTATCATGTTTGATTTTACATTTATGTCCATGATGCACTTCAAATTGACTTTTGTGTCTGGTATGAAGTAGGGGTCAAGGCTCATCTTTTTTCAATGGATTTCTGGTTGTTTCAACAACATTTGTTAAGAAGTCTCCCTTTTCCCATTGGGCTGCTTTGGCACCTTTGTTTAAAATCCAGTGATCATTTAAGTGTGGATCTGTTTGTGGGCTCTCCATTCTGTGCCATTGATCTATTTCTTAATCCTTATGCCAGAAACACTGTCCTGATTACTATAGCTTTACAGTCAGTCGTGAAATCGGGTAGGGTTAGTCTTCCAGCTTTGTTCTTCTTTTACAGTATTGCTCTGGATATTCTAGTTCCTTTGCATTTCCATTTCTATTGTAGAATCAGCTTGTTTTAAAAGAAAAAAATACCTAGCAGGAATATGATTGAGATTGTGTTGAGCCTGTAGATTAATTTGAGGTTAATTCCAGTCTATCAATATGATAGCTCTCCATTTATATAGGCCTTCCTTCATTTCTCTCAGCAAAGTTTTCTAGTTTTTAGTGTAGAGGTCTTATACATAAATTTATTTTTAACAATGTTGCCAGTGAAATGGTTTCTCAAATTTCATTTTAGATACTCTGACTTTATGACCTAAACACTGCTTTCTGTTTTGCTTTGCTGATGATTTTGTAGACTTCTAATAACCCTTAACTAATTGTTATTGAGGTGGGACGTTACATATTAATTTACATTTCTGTGAAGCATAAGTTGAAAACCCCTTTGAAAGACATTTCATTCTGCATCAGTTCAGATTAGGATTTATTTTGCCGAAACTGCTAGAAACCTCTAAAAAGAGTGAGTTTATTGGTGCCTGTATGTTATGGTCACTTAAGTGTGTATAGATAACGGATATTTTAAAAAAAACAATACTAGATAGCTGTCGGTGGATGCATTTTGACCTAACTGGTTTTATGAGTATTGTTTATTGACATAGCAGATATTTATTAAGTGTTGGACTTTGTGCTAAATGCCAGGGCTGCAAAGGGGGAAAACTACAATCTCTCCTCTCAAGGAACAATCCAACAGTTTAGTTCATTCCACAGCCATTGGTAAGTGTTATTGGGGTTTGTTTGCTATGGAAACAGATCAACCAGATACAAAGAAACCCAAGAAAGTTGGTTTAATTTTCGTCATATATTTTTGAAAATATTCCTTATCTGTTAAAAAGAGGGCTTCTGTGTTATTGCTGAACAGTATACTGTTTGTTTCATTGCTTAAGTATATGTACTGCCATTTGTGACTGAAAATTCTTGTCAGTGAGCTAGCACATGCTTTAGGAAATCTACTTTTTTTCCCCCGTCTGGCTCACAGAACTAGCACCACACTCTGGAAATGAAAAGTCCCTGCTTGGGCCCTAGAATATATTCAGGTTGTGTGATGCTCATGAAGTTATATGGTATTATGAGTGTTCTGAAGTGGTAATGAGCCTCATTTTGAAAAGAATTGTTGATTGCCGGGAACATTAATATCATTCTGAGCTGTATGTATTTAATTATACACAATTTAGTGCTTTACAGATCTCCATGTTCAAGAATTTGCCCTGTTATTTTAAGATTATTTCTAGAATATTCTGGTTTCCCATTCTTTGTTTTCTTGGTTCATTTGAAAATTGTATGTACTTTAATGAAAACAATAGAGATGTACTTTGTCATGGTATTTCCCAAGGTTTCTTGTCTTTCCTTATTAAATAAATTTACGTATACGTATATATAAAATGTTCATAATACATCTAGTATCCCACTTCTCATTTTTCTCTTAAATTTTTTGGTTATATTTGTATTCTGTGTATAAATAGTATCTAACACTGTGACCAAGAAAATGATTCTCCTTGACAATGCTTTGCCCTGCTATTTCCTATTTTCTTTCCTGTTTATCTTTTCCTTGTTAGAAGTTCTTACCCTTCTCTTTGAAACTTCCTAACTCTTCTTAGGTTAGCATATAAGTAGTGTTCTCTAAGGTTAAAAAAAAAATTCAGATTTCCAAAAATAATATATAGTGGGAAAATTTAAACCACAACAAACATAATACTGGAAAAGAAACCATTGTGATCATACATAACTAAAAAGCTGGTATTAGTTTTTAAGTGTTTTCATTGTCAGTCATTGTTTGCACTTCTCATTCTTGATTTTGCATTTTCTTTGGTTTGCATGTGTGTGTGCACGCGTGCACGTGTGCTGCTGAGCTACTTAGCTCTTTTGAAAATAGTTTGATTATTCGTTCTCAAAATGGCAGTGGTATATACTTATGGTAAATTTGTGAGAAAGAAGAGGAGACACAAAAAAGTTAATACATATTCCCACTACTCAGATAACACTTAAATTTTTTAGTATCTCCTTAATCTTTACTGTGTAGGCTATTTTGGTTTTAAAATGTCATTTATATAAATTTGTTTCCTGGGTTTGTTCGTTTTCAATTTCACATACTGTTTTTGGTAATTTTTTAATATTTTGTTTTATAAGCATCAGTTTAATCATTTCATATCCACTCAAGTAAGTGCATCAGATAGTAGTTCAGTTAACCAGATCCTCACTCTTGGACACTTAAATTGTTTTTGTTTTTGCTTTTTTTTGCCATAGGTTAAAATCTTTGTATACGATAATACACTACCACTTTTGAAATTGTTAAAATACATTTTAATTCCATTTGTTAAGGTATGCCTTATTAGCTCATGTAAAGTCTTCAGATGTATCCTGGCTAAGACCAGGGAATTTGGGCGCAGACAGCTCTGAGGTTAAGAATCCCAGCCAGTTTTACCTTACCACTGTTTTGGTTTCGTCATCTGTAAATTGGGATGAAAGTAAAATAAACGTCCTTATCTGTTAGGGTTGTTGAGGAAATAAAATGAAATAAAACAAAGTTCTTAGCATAGTCTTTTTTTTAATTTAAAAAATTTTTGTTTATTTATTTACTTATTTATTTTTGGCTGCATTGGGTCTTCGTTGCTGCGTGCCCGGCTTTCTCTAGTTGCAGTGAGCGGGGGCTACTCTTTGTTGCGGTGCACGGGTTTCTCATTGCGGTGGCTTCTCTTGTTACGGAGCATGCGTTCTAGGCGCGTGGGCTTCAGTAGTTGTGGCTCGTGGGCTCTAGAGTGCAGGCTCAGTAGTTGTGGCGCACGGGCTTAGTTGCTCCGCGGCATGTGGGATCTTCCCGGACCAGGGCTCGAACCCGTGTCCCCTGCATTGGCAGGTGGATTCTTATCCACTGCGCCACCAGGGAAGCCCCCTAGCATCGTGTCTTATATACAGTTAGTTCTCAATAAATGTCTCTAATAATTACTATTATTTAATTGTTTCTATTTTATAGGAATAAAGGAGTTACAATGAAATTTAGTCTCATTTATATATTATGCCTAGAATGTCATCTGCTCTATTTGAGTGGTTCATTAAAATATGTTTACATGGCAAACAGAATTTCAATTTGTGAGATGGTAAAAGTCCTCTTGTTGTAAATTAATTTTGTAGCTCAAAATTCTGGAGTGCTTGTTGTTCTTATAGACTCTTCATTAAAATGTTTTTCTCTAGTGAGCATTACTAGACTGCTTTACTGAATTGTGGCTTTGGGGTTGGTAGTATGTCGTGTGACTCTCCCTCAGACGCTCAAACTGCAATCCTGGATGATGTAGAAACTTTAAAAAAAAATTTAATCTTGTTAATTCTTTTCAAGTGGCCTCATTCTTAATGTTTTAAAAGAAATGTCAGGCATAACTTATTTGCCAAAAATCATAGAGAATGATGATAGTGTGTAATATATGAGTCATTTCCTAGAACAATATCAGAATCATATGAGGTAAGGAAATACCTATTTTGCAAAGAGTCAGAATATAATGATTCGCTGAGAGGTCTGATGAAATAAAATACTCATTTCTTTTCAATTTTAAATCTATAGAAATGCTTTAAAATTGTAATAAGTATTTTCTCAATAGTTGTCTTGCTTCTTTTTATAGAAGTCTATATTTGCTTATCTAGAATTACAATACCTTAAGATTTGTTGAAGTGAATTACATACAGGCTGTTACTATGAGGAAACAGTTTGGATTACCAATTCAAGACATTTTAATATAAGAAATATCTTGTTAAGGTTTAGTTTTTTCATCATAAATATAGTACATAATCATTTTAGACAGTTTTTAAAATTTGAAGGATAAAAAGCAGAGCATGTAAGTAAACTGTAAGTCCTACCACTCAGAGTATTTTGTCCTAATCTTTTTTTCATTCATATAATTTTTAGAAAAACAAAATGGGGACCATAATGGGCGTCCATTATTATGGCCTCCTTTTCTCCCCTCACCCTCATAGTGCACATTTTTCCATGTTATTAAAATATTCCTCTGAAAATGAAATCATTTTTTACTTCTTTGGCTCACTGTAAGCATCCAATAATTATTTTTTTATTTTGAAGCCATTATTTCAGTGGCTGTACAATATATCATTATATATTTGCTATAATTTAATCACCCTTTATTGATTAACATTTAAGATCATGTCCTGGACTTTGCTGCTGTGGTTAATGCTAAGATGAAAAGCATTGCACATAAGTCATTTTATTTCTATATATATTCCAGAATATTTCTTTATAATAAAGTCATAGATATTGAATTACAGGGTCAAAGAGTTTAGACCTCTTTCTGGGTTCTTTAACATATTTCCAGGAGCTTTCTAGAAACATGATACCAATTTATACTTTTATTGGCAGTGTTTGACAGTATTCACAGCATTCTTATCTATTTGAAAAATGTTTGTCATTAAAATTTTTTAAAGTTGAAGTTATGTTTTGCATACACTGAAATGCACAGCTCTAATATGTACAGTGGGATGAGTTTTTTAAAACTTTATTTAGAAGTAACTTCTGACTTAAGGAAAGTTACAAAAAATAATACAAAGAATTCCTGTATATCCTCCATCCAGGTTCCTCAAATGTTAATGTCTTAATTAAATTTGCTTCATCATGCTCTTTCCATATCTATACATAATGTTTTTTCCCTGAACATTTGAGAGTAAGTTGCAGACATGTTGCTTTTTTTCTTTTTTTTTCTTTTTTTTTTTTTTGCGGTACACGGGCCTCTCACTGTTGTGGCCTCTCCCGCTGCGGAGCACAGGCTCCGGACGGGCAGGCTCAGCGGCCATAGCTCACGGGCCCAGCCGCTTCACAGCATGTGGGATCCTCCCGGATTGGGGCATGAACCCGTGTCCCCTGCATTGGCAGGTGGACTCTCAACCACTGCGCCAACCAGGGAAGCCCAGACATGTTGCTTTTTTACCTGTAAACACTTAAGTGCGTGTTTCCTAAAAATAGAGATATTCTCTTATTTAACCACAGAACAATTATTTAAATCAGAAATTAACGTTGATACAGCATTATTAACCAATCCCAGACCTTATTCAAATCATGCCAATAGTATCCTTTGTAGCAAAAGAAATAAAATATGTTTTCCCCGTTTCACAATCCAGTCCGGGATCACATGTTGCATTTAATTGTCTGGTCTCTCAGTCTCCTTTAAAATAGAATCTTTTCTGTAATCTTATACTTTTTCATTTTTTGTCTTTTATAATGTTTTTGAAGAGTATAGGTCAGTTATTATGTGGAATGACATTCAATTTGGGTTCATCTCTTGGCTTCTTATGATTAGATCAGGTCGTTCCCCTTTGGCAGGAAGACCACAGAAGTGATGCTGTCTTCTCAGCTTTCCCTTTGTAATTAATAAGTATAAGGAAATATTTTTACATTATGTAAACTCTCTCCTCATCCAACTCTCACCTATACTAAATAGTTTTAGTATCCATTGGTAATTGTTGCCTAAAACAATTATTATGCTGGTAATTGCTAAGTGGTGATTTTCTAATTTCATCATTTCTTACATTTTATTAGACAACGTTCTACTTTAAAGACAAGCTTTCTTTTCTGCTGCTTTTATCTGTTAATTTATATCATTGTGGAATCATGGAATCTTATTTTATTCTAATTATTAGTAAATAATAGTATGTACTAAGAGCAGTTCTCTTACTATTATTTATTTTATTGCTCAGATTGTGTTAGATTTGGCCAGTGGGAATTCCTTCAAGCTGGCTTCTATGTCCTTTTTTTTTTCTTTTTAACATCTTTATTGGAGTATAATTGCTTTACAGTGGTGTGTTAGTTTCTGCTGTATCTATGTCCTTTTGACAGGTTCCCTTCATTCTTTGAGAACTTATTTGCTTTCTGGCACAGAAAGATGTTCCAGCCTCAGCTTGTACTTTGCCCTAGCCCTGGAATCAGCCCTTTCTCCTGGGAAGTCTAGTTCATTTTAGTGCAGTATTTATAAACCAAGATCTGGGAGCGAGCTGTGTTCATTGCTACTGTTTGTTCTGTTTGTTCATTGCTTCTTGATCCTCTCAGTAGGCAGAATAGGAAATACATGTGTGTATTCACATTTACACACATACATCTATATCTATTCCTGTCTGTCTGTGTCACTGTATATATTAAAAATTAGGCATCCTTACTGATATCTCCAGTTTCAACCCAGCATCACAGGGCTCATTCTACCCTTCCCCCTTTCCATGTTTTTAATGCTCTTCTCTGACAGTGAAGAACCCCTCATCCCACCATCCACAATATATTATGTGTTTAATTCTTGAATCCACATAAAGTAGTTTCAGAATTACTAACCCATGCCACTGTGAAAAATAAATACACAGTGTAAGTTTAAGGTGTTTGGCATAATGATTTGACTTATATACCTCATGAATTGATGACCACGGTAAGTTTAGTGAACATCTGTCATCTCATAAAGATACAAAATAAAAGAAATAGGAAAAAAATTCTTTCCTCTTGATGAGAACTCTTAGGATTTACTCTCTTAACAACTTCTATTTTAAATTAATTTATATTTATGGTTGCATTGGGTCTTCATTGCTGCGCTGGGCTTCCTCTAGTTGAAGCGAGCGGGGGCTACTCTTCGCTGCGGTGCATGGGCTTCTCATTGCGGTGGCTTCTCTTGTTGCAGAGCACGGACTATAGGCGTGTGGGCTTCAGTACTTGTGGCACGTGGGCTCAGTAGTTGTGGCTTGAGGGCTCTAGAGTGCAGGCTCAGTAGGTGTGGTGCACAGGCTTAGTTGCTCTGTGGCATGTGGGATCTTCTCGGACCAGGGCTCAAAGCTGTGTCCCCTGCATTGGCAGGCGGATTCTTAACCACTGCGCCACCAGGGAATTCCACAACTGTCCTATATAACATAGAGCAGTGTTAATTATATGTATCATGTTGTGCATTACATCCCTAGTACTTATGTGTCTTATAAGTCGATGTTTGTACCCTTACACGGCTTTCATCCAATTCCCCCTCCCCCCACTCCCACCTCTGGTAACCACAAATCTGATCTCTTTTTCTGTGAGTTTGTTTTTGAAGTATAATTGACCTACAACACTATGTTATTTCCTGGTGCACAATATGGTGAGTCAGTATTTCTATACATTTCAACATGATCACCACAATAAGTCTAACAACCATCTGTCACCATACAAAGATATTACGTAATTATTGAATCCATTCCCTACACTCTACATTTCATACCTGTGACTCATTTATTTTGTAATGGGAAGTTTGTACCTCTTAATCTCCCTTACCTATTTACCTCATCCCCCACCACTTACGCCTCTGGCAACCACCTGTTTGTTCTCTGTATCTGTGACTGTGTTTCTGTTTTGTTGTGGTTTGTTCATTTGTTTTGATTTTTAGATTCCACATATAATGAAATCATATAGTATTTGTCTTTCTCTGACTTATTTCACTTAGCATAATATCCTGTAGGTCTATCAATGTCACAGATGGCAATATTTCATTCTTTCTTACGGCTGAATAATATTCCTGTGTGTGTGTGTGTGTGTGTGTGTGTGTGTGTGTGCGTGCCACATCTTGTTTATACAGTCATCTATTGATGGGCACTTAAGTTGCTTCCATATCTTTGTTATTGTAGATTATGCTGTAATGAACTTAGGGGTACATATATCTTTTTGAATTAGTGTATTCATTTTCTTTGGGTAAATACACAGGAGTGGGATTGCTGGATCATATGGTAGTTATATTTTTAATTTTTTGAGGAACTGCCATACTGTTTTTCTGCAGTGGTTGCACCAGTTTACATTCCCACCAACAGTGTACAGTACTAGAGTTCCCTTTTCTCCACATCCTAACCAACACTTGTTATTTGTTGTCTTTTTGATAATAGCCATTCTGGACAGATGAGAGGTGATATCTCATTGTCGTTTTGATTTGCATTTCCCTCATGATCAGTGGTGTTGAGTATCTTTCCATGTGTCTATTGGCCACTATATATGTTCTTTGGCAAAATATCTACTCATATCCTCTGCCCATGTTTTACTTGGGTTGTTTATTTTGATGTTGAATTGTATGAATTATTTGTATATTTTGGATATTAACCCCTTATTAGAGATATCATTTGCAAGTATCTTCTCCCATTCTATAGGCAGCCTTTTCATTTTGTTGAAAGTTCCCTTTGTTGTGTAAAAGCTTTTTAGTTTGATGTAATCCTACTTGTTTAGTTTTGCTCTTGTTGCCCTTGCCTGAGGAGACATGTCCAAAAATATTGCTAAGACCCATGTCAAAGAGCGGACTGCCTATGTTTTCTTCTAGTTTTATGGTTTTGGGTCTTAACATTTAAGTCTTTTGTCCATTTTGAGTTAATTTTTGTGTATGGTGTAAGAAAGTGGTCCAGTTTGATTCTTTTGCGTGTACCTGTCCAGTTTCCCCAACATCATTTATTGAAGAGGCTGTCTTTTCCCCATTCTGCATTCTTGCCTCCTTTGTGGTAGCTTAATTGACCATATAAATGTGAGTTCAGGGCTTCCCTGGTGGCGCAGTGGTTGAGAGTCTGCCTGCCGATGCAGGGGACACGGGTTCGTGCCCCGGTCCGGGAAGATCCCACATGCCGCGGAGCGGCTGGGCCCGTGAGCCATGGCCACTGAGCCTGCGCGTCCGGAGCCTGTGCTCTGCAACAGGAGAGGCCACAACAGTGAGAGGCCAGAGTACCGAAAAAAAAAAAATGTGAGTTCATTTCTGGGTTCTCCATTCTGTTCCATTGATCTGTGTGTTTGTTTTTGTGCCAGTACCATAATGTTTTGTTAACTGTAGCTTTGTACTACAGTTTGAAATAGGGAGCATGATATACCTCCAGTTTTGTTCTTCTTTCCTAAGATTGCTTTGGCTATTCAGGGTCTTCTGCGTTTCCATACAAATTTTAGAACTATTTGCCCTAGTTCTGTGAAAAATGCCATTGGTATTTTGATAGGTATTGCATGGAATCTGTAGATTGCCTTGGGTAGTATGGTCATTTTAACAGCATTATTTTTTCTAATTCATGAGCACGATATATCTTTCCATCCATTTGTGTCATCTTTGATTTCTTTCAGGTTCAATTTCTTTATAATTTTCTGAGTACAGGTCTTTGTTGTTGTTGTTGTTCAGCTTCTCTTTAATTTTTTTAAATTTTTTTTAACATCTTTATTGGAGTATAATTGTTTTACAATGGTGTGTTAGTTTCTGCTTTATAACAAAGTGAATCAGTTATACATATACATATGTTCCCATATCTCTTCCCTCTTGCATCTCCCTCCCTTCCACCCTCCCTATCCCACCCCTCTAGGTGGTCACAAAGCACCGAGCTGATCTCCCTGTGCTATGCAGCTGCTTCCCATAATCTATCTATTTTACGTTTGGTAGTGTATATATGTCCGTGCCACTCTCTGACTTTGTCACAGCTTACCCTTCCCCATCCCCATATCCTCAAGTCCATTCTCTAGTAGGTCTGTGTCTTTATTCCCGTCTTACCCCTAGGTTCTTCATGACATTTTTTTTCTTAGATTCCATATATATGTGTTGGCATACAGTATTTGTCTTTCTCTTTCTGACTTACTTCACTCTGTATGACAGACTCTAGGTCCATCCACCTCACTACAAATAACTCAATTTCGTTTCTTTTTATGGCTGAGTAATATTCCATTGTATATATGTGCCACATCTTCTTTATCCATTCATCCGATGATGGACACTTAGGTTGCTTCCATCTCCTGGCTATTGTAAATAGAGCTGCAATGCACATTTTGGTACATGACTCTTTTTGAATTATGGTTTTCTCAGGATATGTTCCCAGTAGTGGGATTCCTGGGTCATATGGTAGTTCTATTTTTAGTTTTTTAAGGAACCTCCATACTGTTCTCCATAGTGGCTGTACCAATTGACATTCCCACCAGCAGTGCAAGAGTGTTCCCTTTTCTCCACACCCTCTCCAGCATTTATTGTTTCTAGATTTTTTGATGATGGCCATTCTGACTGGTGTGAGATGATATCTCATTGTAGTTTTTTTTTTTTTTTTTCGGTAAGCGGGCCTCTCACTGTTGTGGCCTCTCCCGTTGCGGAGAACAGGCTCCGGACGCGCAGGCTCAGCGGCCATGGCTGATGGGCCCAGCCGCTCCGCGGCATGTGGGATCTTCCCGGCCCGGGGCACGAACCCGTGCCCCCTGCATTGGCAGGCGGACTCTCAACCACTGCGCCACCAGGGAAGCCCCTCATTGTAGTTTTGATTTGCATTTCTCTAATGATTAATGATGTTGAGCATTCTTTCATGTGTTTGTTGGCAATCTGTATATCTTCTTTGGAGAAATGTCTATTTAGGTCTTCTGCCCATTTTTGGATTGGGTTGTTTGTTTTTTTTGTTATTGAGCTGCATGAGCTGCTTGTAAATTTTGGAGATTAACCCTTTGTCAGTTGCTTCATTTGCAAATATTTTCTCCCATTCTGAGGGTTGTCTTTTGGTCTTGTTTATGGTTTCCTTTGCTGTGCAAAAGCTTTTAAGTTTCATTAGGTCCCATGTGTTTATTTTTGTTTTTATTTCCATTTCTCTAGGAGGTGGATCAAAAAGGATCTTGCTGTGATTTATGTCATAGAGTGTTCTGCCTATGTTTTCCTCTAAGAGTTTGATAGTTTCTGGCCTTACATTTAGGTCTTTAATCCATTTTGAGCTTATTTTTGTGTATGGTGTTAGGGAGTGTTCTAATCTCATACTTTTACATGTACCTGTCCAGTTTTCCCAGCACCACTTATTGAAGAGGCTGTCCTTTCTCCACTGTACATTCCTACCCCCTTTATCAAAGATAAGGTGACCATATGTGCATGGGTTTATCTCTGGGCTTTCTATCCTGTTCCATTGATCTATATTTCTGTTTTTGTGCCAGTACCATACTGTCTTGATTACTGTAGCTTTGTAGTATAGTCTGAAGTCAGGGAGCCTGATTCCTCCAGTTCCGTTTTTCATTCTCAAGATTGCTTTGGGGCTTCCCTGGTGGCACAGTGGTTGAGAGTCCGCCTGCTGATGCAGGGGATGTGGGTTCGTGCCCCGGTCTGGGAAGATCCCACATTCTGTGGAGCAGCTGGGCCCGTGAGCCATGGCCGCTGAGCCTGTGCATCCAGAGCCTGTGCTCTGCAATGGGAGAGGCCACAACAGTGAGAGGCCTGTATACTGCAAAAAAAAAAAAAAGAAAGAAAGAAAGAAAGATTGCTTTGGCTCTTTGGGGGCTTTTGTGTTTCTATACAAATTGTGAAATTTTTTGTTCTAGTTCTGTGAAAAATGCCAGTGGTAGTTTGATAGGGATTGCATTGAATCTGTAGATTGCTTTGGGTAGTAGAGTCATTTTCACAATGTTGATTCTTCCAATCCAAGAACATGGTATATCTCTCCATCTATTTGTATCACCTTTAATTGCTTTCATTAGTGTCTTATAATTTTCTGCATATAGGTCTTTTGTCTCCTTAGGTTTATTCTTTTTGTTGCAATGGTAAATGGGAGTGTTTTCTTAATTTCACGTTCAGATTTTTCATCATTAATGTATAGGAATGCCAGAGATTTCTGTGCATTAATTTTGTATCCTGTTTCTTTACCAAATTCGTTGATTAGCTCTAGTAGTTTTCTGGTAGCATCTTTAGGAGTTTCTATGTATAGTATCACGTCATCTGCAAACAGTGACAGCTTTACTTCTTCTTTTCCAATTTGGATTCCTTTTTATTTCCTTTTCTTCTCTGATTGCTGTGGCTAAAACTTCCAAAACTCTGTTGAATAAGAGTGGTGAGAGTGGGCAACCTTGTCTTGTTCCTGATCTTAGTGGAAATGCTTTCAGTTTTTCACCATTGAGGACAATGTTGGCTGTGGGTTTGTCATATATGGCCTTTATTATGTTGAGGAAAATTCCCTCTGTGCCTACTTTCTGCAGGGTTTTTATCATAAATGGGTGTTGAATTTTGTCGAAAGCTTTCTCTGCATCTATTGAGATGATCATATGGTTTTTCTCCTTCAATTTGTTAATATGGTGTATCACATTGATTGATTTGCATATATTGAAGAATCCTTGCATTCCTGGAATAAACCCCACTTGATCATGGTGTATGATCCTATTAATGTGCTGTTGGATTCTGTTTGCTAGTATTTCATTGAGGATTTTTACATCTATGTTCATCAGTGATATTGGCCTGTAGTTTTCTTTCTTTGTGACATCTTTGTCTGGTTTTGGTATCGGGTGATGGTGGCCTCATAGAATGAGTTTGGGAGTGTTCCTCCCTCTGCTATATTTTGGAAGAGTTTGAGAAGGATAGGTGTTAGCTCTTCTCTAAATGTTTGATAGAATTCGCCCGTGAAGCCATCTGGTCCTGGGCTTTTGTTTGTTGGAAGATTTTTAATCACAGTTTCAATTTCAGTGCTTGTGATTGGTCTGTTCCTATATTCTATTTCTTCCTGATTCAGTCTTGGCAGGTTGTGCATTTCTAAGAATTTGTCCGTTTCTAACAGGTTGTCCATTTTATTGGCATAGAGTTGCTTGTAGTAATCTCTCATGATCTTTTGTATTTCTGTAGTGTCAGTTGTTACTTCTCCTTTTTCATTTCTAATTCTATTGATTTGAGTCTTCTCCCTTTTTTTCTTGATGAGTCTGGCTAATGATTTATCAATTTTGTTTATCTTCTCAAAGTACCAGCTTTTAGTTTTACTGATCTTTGCTATCATTTCCTTCATTTCTTTTTCATTTATTTCTGATCTGATCTTTATGATTTCTTTCCTTCTGCTAACTTTGGGGTTTTTTTGTTCTTCTTTCTCTAATTGCTTTAGGTGCAAGGTTAGGTTGTTTATTCAAGATGTTTCCTGTTTCTTAAGGTAGGATTGTATTGCTATAAACTTCCCTCTTAGAACTGTTTTTGCTGCATCCCATAGGTTTTGGGTCATCGTGTCTCCACTGTCATTTGTTTCTAGGTATTTTTTGATTTCCTCTGATTTCTTCAGTGATCACTTCGTTATTAAGTAGTGTATTGTTTAGCCTCCATGTGTTTGTATTTTTTACAGATCTTTTCCTGTAATTGATATCTAGTCTCATAGTGTTGTGGTCGGAAAAGATACTTGATACAACTTCAGTTTTCTTAAATTTACCAAGGCTTGATTTGTGACCCAAGATATGATCTATCCTAGAGAATGTTCCATGAGCACTTGAGAAAAATGTGTATTCTGTTGTTTTTGGATGGAATGTCCTATAAATATCAATTAAGTCTGTCTTGTTTAATGTATCATTTAAAGCTTGAGTTTCCTTATTTATTTTCATTTTGGATGATCTGTCCATTGGTGAAAGTGGGTGTTAAAGTCCCCTACTATGAGTGTGTTACTCTCGATTTCCCCTTTTATGGCTGTTAGTATTTGCCTTATGTATTGAGGTGCTCCTGTGTTGGGTGCATAAATATTTACAATTGTTACATCTTCTTCTTGGATCGATCCCTTGATCATTATGTAGTGTCCTTCTTTGTCTCTTCTAGTAGTCTTTATTTTAAAGTCTATTTTGTCTGATATGAGAATTGCTACTCCAGATTTCTTTTGATTTCCATTTGCATGGAATATCTTTTTCTATCCCCTCACTTTCAGTCTGTATGGGTCCCTAGGTCTGAAGTGGGTCTTTTGTAGACAGCATATGTATGGGCCTTGTTTTTGTATCCATTCAGCCAGTCTGTGTCTTTTGGTGGGAGCGTTTAATCCATTTACATTTAAGGTAATTATCAATATGTATGTTCCTATTCCCATTTTCTTAATTGTTTTGGGTTTGTTATTGTAGGTCTTTTCCTTCTGTTGTGTTTCTTGCCTAGAGAAGTTCCTTTAGCATTTGTTATAAAGCTGGTTTGGTGGTGCTGAATTCTCTTAGCTTTTCCTTCTCTGTGAAGGTTTTAATTTCTCCATCAAATCTGAATGAGATCCTTGCTGGGTAGAGTAATCTTGGTTGTAGTTTTTTCTCCTTCATCACTTTAAATATGTCCTGCCACTCCCTTCTGGCTTGCAGATTTTCTGCTGAAAGATCAGCTGTTAACCTTATGGATTCCCTTGTGTGTTATTTGTTGTTTTTCCCTTGCTGGTTTTTTTTGGTTTTTTTTTTTTGTTATACGTGGGCCTCTCACTGTTGTGGCCTCTCCCATTGCAGAGCACAGGCTCCGGACACGCAAGCTCAGCGGCCATGGCTCACGGGCCTAGCCGCTCCGTGGCATGTGGGATCTTCCCAGACCGGGGCACGAACCCGTGTCCCCTGCATCGGCAGGCGGACTCTCAACCACTGCGCCACCGGGGAAGCCCTCCCTTGCTGTTTTTAATATGTTTTCTTTGTATTTAATTTTTGATAGTTTGATTAATATGTGTCTTGGCATGTTTCTCCTTGGATTTATCCTGTATGGGACTCTCTGTGCTTCCTGAACTTGATTAACTATCTCCTTTCCCATATTAGGGAAGTTTTCAACTATAATCTCTTCAAATATTTTCTCAGTCCCTTTCTTTTTCTCGTCTTGTTCTGGGAGAAGTGCAATTAAAGTTACATCAGAACATCAGATGGCAAAAAAGTATGACAACACATTCTGTAGGTGTGGCTGTGGGGGAAATGTTTATTTACATCTCTAATTTTGAGTAAGGTCGAACATCTTTTCATATGCGTAAGGGCCATTTGAGAATCTTTTGTTGGAGAAGAGTGTGAATTATCTGTTCATTTCTCTGTCAGGTTTTTAAACTCTTTCATTTTTACAGAGTTATTTATGTATTAAGGAGATTAGCCCTTCCTCTTCAGTGTTTTTGTTCTGTTTTTAATGTGGCCAGAATTTATCAGTCTTTTCTTTTTATTGCATTTGGATACGGGGTCATAGAAAACTTTCCCGTATGTCCAAGGATCCCATCAGTATTTACTTACAGTCCTCATGGTTTGATTTTTTTTTATTTTAACATTTTCATCCCTGATCTACTTCAAGTTTATTTTTATCTAATCAGACTCTTTCTTCCTCCCCTATATGACACTTTTTTTTTTCTGTGTTTTCCTGGTTTGCCTTGGGTGTTTTTATTTTTTCCATATGAACTTAAGAATCACCTTGTCTAGCTCAATTAAAAAGCCTGTTGCTATTTTTATTGAAATTGCATTAAATGTGTAAATTAACTTAGAGACAACCAACATTTTAATAATGTGGTATTTTATCCTATTCATGAACAAGGATTATCTATGTGTTCAAGCCTACTTTTGTGTTTTTCAGGAGTTTTGTGCATTTCTTGTTAAGTTTACTCCTGAGTTTTTGTCTTTTTGCATTATTAATGGAGTTTTCTCTACTATTATGCTCTGTAATGGCTTGCTTGTGTATCTGAAGCCTGTTGATTTCTGTATGTGCTTGAATTTATCCTACTTGAAAGTTTGCCAGGTTTCTTGAATCTGTAACTTTATGTATTTCATCAAATTTGGGGAGTTTTCAGGCATTATATTTGCAGTTATGTTTTCTGCCTCATTCTCTCTCTGCCCTCCTGGAACGCCAGCTGCTCATAACCTTATGATATCATCCCAAGGGTCTCTAGGACTATATTCTTTGTTTTTTTAATCTTTTTTCTCTGAGGCACATAGTTTATTTTCATTCTTTCATTTGTACTGATATAATGGTTTATGGATTTGAATTTTTCTCTGCTCACTGCTTTAAATATTTGCCATAGATTCTGATTATACCCCCCAGAACTATCTTTTAAAAAAAAATTCTTTCATTTCAATTTGTATTTTTCCTCTTTTCTGTGAGTTAATAGAAGATATTATTAATTTCCAGGTAGACAAAACTTTTTAGTTTTTTATTTTATTAATAATTTTTAGTGTTATTACATTGACATCAGAGTGTTGTTTATAATATTTTTTGTTTTATGGAATTCACTGGAGTTTTCTTTGTGACCTAATATATGATTGTTTTTTGAATAGTCCGTGTTTTTTGAGAAGGTGTCTTCTCTGTCATCAGGGTGTGAAGTTCACTATATAGCAATAAGATCTCCTTATTGATTATGCTGTTTTGGCCTTGTATATCCTTACTTATTTTTTGTCTACTTCATCTGTCTTGTACTGAGCTTGGGAGATTAAAGTCTCCTGTTATTTGTGTGTTTTTATCTATGTCACATTGCATCTCCTGTCCTTTTTGTTTTATAACAGTAGTTATGTTGTTTTGTACATAGTCACAGCTGTTATAGCCTCATTGTTGAATCCGGCTTTTAGCATTAAAAGATGTCCTTTGTCATGTAAAATGTTTTTCACTTGAATTTTATGTTTTCTATGTTCAGGATCACTACCCCTTCACCGTCCTCATCTGTAACACACATCAGTCCACCCAAATCATGCAGGCCTATCAGTCACAATGCTCCAGGTCACACCACTAGCATGCACATGAGAAATAACGCAGTTATTACACATGGGACTTATTTTATTTTACTTACTTTAATAGGTTGTTGTTTTTTTGTTTTTGTCTTAAGATTCTTTAGAGCAATTCTGCTCAGTTGTTTTCAGGGTTCAGACACCCAGGAAAATAATCTTATACTGCATTAAAGTTTGTAAGTAGTAGAGACTGTTTCAAAATTATCATATCACATCAAGGAATTTGTCTGTTTCCACAAGTGCCATTGTCTTAAAAAAAACAAATTTATTGAAGTATAATTGACATACAGTATATTGCACATATTTAAAGTATTCAACTTGAGGAATTTTGATATCACCATAATCAAGAACATTTTCATCACCCTTAAAAATTTCTTCATGCCCCTTCATTCTTCTTTCCACCACTGTCTCCAAGCAACCACTGATTTGCTTTCTGTCACTATAGATTATAGTTTGCATTTTCTAGAATTTTTTATAAATGGAATCATGTGCTCTTTTTTTTGTCTGGCTTCATTCCTTCAGCCTAATTATTTTGAGATTTATCCATATTGTTGTTTATTATTCTTTTTTGATGATTAGTATTGTATGGATACACCAAAATTTATGTATTCATTTACCTATGTATGGATGGTTATTTGCAGTTTCTGGCTATTACAAATAAAGCTGCCAATAAAGTTCTATTGAAGAAACCATAGTTTCAAAAGCTAAGCATATACCTACTATATGACCAAGCCTTTATTCAAAAGAAAGGAGTATAATTATATACACAAAGATTTATACAAAAATGTTCATGACAGAATTATTCATAGTAGCTCAGAACTGAAAAGTACCCAAATGTCCATCAACAGGTGACTGGATAACCAAAATATGGTCTCTCCATACAATGAATTATTGCTCAGTAATAGAAAGGAACTAACTACTGATGTATGCAGCAACATGGATGACTCTCAGAATCATTATGCTTAGTGAAAGAACTCAAACACAAAAGATGACATACTGTATGATTTCATTTACTTGTAATTTTGGAAAAGGCAAACTATTCCGTAATGATAGAGAGTAGATCAGTGATTACCTGAAGCTGGGTGCAGCAGAACTATGTACTGCAAAGGGGCAAGAAGAAACTTTTGGGAATGATGAAAATGTTCTGTACCTCACATGGGACCATGGTTTCACAGGTGTGTACCTCCGTCAAAACTCACCAAATTATATACTTTAAATGGGTGTATCTCATTGTCTTTATGCCTCAGTAATCTTGATTTTTAAATGCCTATCAGATACAACCAAAAAAATATAACAGGTAGTTTTAGTTGTTAGTTTCCTGTAAGGAAGGTGCTTATCAACTAGCCTGGATTACTGAATGTAAGAATTTACTTAATTAAAGAGAAACATGACCATGAACCTGATTTAAACACTGGGATGGCTCTGAGAAAAGCTAGTAGTCTGCATCCATACTGCCTAGGTTACAAATCCATCTTCTACTCCTTAAAAGCTGTGTAGCTGGAAAGTTACTTAACCTCTCAGTACCCCAGTATAAAAAGGAGAGAGTAGTAGATAGAGTTATTGAGAAGAGTAAACTGAGTGGGTATATGTGAAGTGTTTAGCATCATGTATAAATAAAGCACTTCAGTACACAGTAAGTGACATATAAACGTTAGTACCAGCGTCGTCATCATCTTCATTATTATTCACAGAAGGCTGAGTCCTCCCATGACAGGTATCATGAGTGTTCAGATCTGACTCTTTGGGGCTGTTGAGAGACACCCTGAAAAGCTTCTGAAAGAGATTGATACTGGAGCTAGTTTTTGCTTAGGTACGGTTTCCATGGGCAGAAATAGAGAATTTCAGACAGAAGAAAAAACTTGAGCAAAGGTAAGGAAAACTCAGTGTATCAGGAGGTAAAAGAAGCTTGATTTAGCTGAAACATAGGGAACATGTTGGGGGTTAATAACGCTCCTCAGGAAAGTGGGAGACAAAGCATCAGTGGCTTTGAATGCCAAGATAAGAAGTGTGGGTGGAATTACATTGGTAAGGAGAGGCCTGGATGAATGTGGGTCGGTTGAGTGACATTCTTTTATTTACCCAGGCACCATTACTTGTGCAGGCGGTGTCCCAGGCACTGAGACTGTGAGGATGAGTGAGACAGCTTTGGTTTTAAGTGCATTGTCTGGAGCTGGACCTACCTGAGGTCTAGGCTAAGCCCGTTGCTTCCCTTTAAAACAAACAAACAAACATCTTTGTTTTTCCAGCAAAGCCTAACTTACAAAATTAGAGATGATTTTGTCCTGAGTAGAGCATATAATCTTAACATCAAGGGTATTTTAACTGCAGAAGGAAAACTCATTTAGCAATTGCTGTTTAGAAAGCAAGAAGCTCCTGAATCCAAAGTAGGGCACGTGTGTTTCTGTGTGCAGTGATGGGTGTTTAAGGTTGACAGTTGATGCCAGTGCAATCTCAGTGGGCACAAAGGATCCTTGCGGAGAAGGTTCATTCATTGATCACAATTTTGTAAGTAGGTGGGAGGGAACTACAGTCCTGTCTGGATTCCCCTCTGCAAGAAAAAAGATTGCTTTTTCCTCAAAGACAGGAGGTGGGATGGGAGTTGGAAGGTGGAGTGGAGTTTATGTCTGAAGACCTCAATATTCATAAATCTTAGGATCCCAAGTTACTTGCTGAGAAAGGTATAAGGGTGGTTATGTAGCGTGGCCTTGAGGAAAATGGAGATGCTTTGGAACAGTGGCTCAGGTAATTCAAAGTAGAGTCAATAAGAGATAAAGGAAACATTTTGGAGCAGGGGTGAGGGCATGACATGATTTTATGTTGAAATTGCATAGTCCTCTTGCCTCCTTAATTTCTCAAGCCATGCTCGGTGTTATCTCCACCTTTTGTCATGACTCCCAAGATGGCAAAATAGGATCCCCAGTCGGATTAGGTAAACAAAGGCAAATGCTTAATTCTCACCTCAGGAAAATGTTGTGGAAGGTGAGCAGCAGAGTAAATGGGTCCCCTCTCCCCATTTGAGTTATACGGTAAAGCAGTGGTTCACAAACTTAAGAACATACTGACCCTTTAAGAACAGTTAGGAGATGACTTAATGTTTATTAGTGTAATGTTGCGGAATTGGGTACAACTGTAAAAGAAGTATAAACTCCTAGCACTTAACAGCTACAAAATAAGAACACTTGTATGTTATTTACAAAAATCTACAAAGCTAGTGAAATTCAGATCCATGTTAATTTCCTGTGACACCTGCATTTCTGCATAAATGTGACTGTGGACACCTGACCGTGGTGCTCACTGCTCTCGCCCAGGCTCAAGCCTGTGCTGCCCCCTGCCACGGTGCCTTGCTTCTCCCACCCGCTTCTCTGTTAAGACCGCTTCAGGCTGCTATCACTTTGCCTTCTCTAGGCCTGAATATGTCATCACCACAAGGTCCAGCTCTCTTTACTTTGCATTCTTATATGGCAACACTTGATTCTTTTTTCAAGGTTAACAAAATGAAAACACGAAATTTTAAAATTTTCCACAAAGAACTCATCCAAGAAGACATCCTTGGATTCCTGAAAGTATGTCCTCGGGTTTGTTCTACCCAGTTCTCAGATCCCATGGCTGACTACTTGGCTGTGATTAGTCCCCTGGGGCAGTTTTTCTATTTCATTATTCCAGTTAAGTGAAAAAGTATCAGCAGGGTTCTCTGCGAGTATACAAATTTCAAATTTAATCTAATACATGAAATCTCAAGTAGTAGAAAGACACCAGAAGGTGTTAAGTGCCAAACCAAAAAATGATGAACTTTATCTGCACCCCGCTGCAGCCTCAGAGGGTGGGGTTGGAAAACAGAATGCGTGTGGTGTGGTGGTTAGTGTGGTGGTCTGCACTTATGTCTGTGTGTGTATGTCTTGCCGGAGAAACCGCAAGCCTAGCAGACAGGCAGCCATGGGGGAGACAGACAAAGGAGATCATTCCAGAAATGAGCCCCGACAGACTCCACCGTTGGGGAGTGCCAGTTGTGCCTGTCCTAGGAATTTCATATGCATTTTTTCCTGACTTTTATAATCACAGAAAACAGCTACTGCTGTTGTTATCGTTAATGCACTGCTGTAGACGAGGCAGCCATGGCACAAAGATGTTGCCACTTTTCCAAGACCTCATAGATCTCACAACCGAATTATGTTTAACCCTGAAGTTGTGTTCCTTCCACAAAACCATCCTGGCTCTAACCTTCATAAAATCCATCTGTGATTTTATATCCCCCTGAAATTAAATTACCAATTTTTCTTAAATACATGCCTCTGAAAATCACATGTCAATTTAGTAAACAGGAAAAAAAAAAAAACCCCCACAGGCTTTTGCTTTTGGTGAAAAGAATGTTGGAGTGAGAAAACCAGGATTAAGGATATGTGTTCACCAGCAGAGCGACTTGAAAACACATCATTTCGTAGCTGAGCTGCACTTTCTTTTTTAACAAAACAAATGTCGATACGTGTTTCCCTCAGAGCTGCTGAGGGTCAGAAAGATCCTCAAGATCCTGCTAAATTTACTTGTGATCTAAAAACCATTATCACAGATGGTGAACATTTGTTATATTCTCATTGAGGGTTTCCTACATACAGTTCATTCTTATTATCTTATTATTTTCTTCCTCAATAAAATAGGAAATACTGGCTTTCCCTCTTGTAAATTAAGCATTCTCAACAGGAATGAAAATTGGCTCTTGGGGTATAGGCAAAGAAATCTTTTTAATGTATAATGTACAGATATACATAGAGTACATAAATACATACAGTACATCTGTGATACTAAAATTTCATGGAAAGTGACTTAAAAAATTATATTAAAAAGGGTCAGGAGCTATGATGTAAAAAAGGTCGAGAAACACTATGGTAGTCAGTTTCCTTGTTACAGGCACTGACCTCAGCATCAAACTGGTCGTAACTGGATGATGTGCCTTCCAGTCTTCGCTAGGACTCGATCCTCTTAACTTGTCACTCCTCCCATTTGTGCTAAACCCTCAAAGCTGTAGTCATTTCATTCTCCCTTATAGTCCATAACTCAGAATTCAAGGAAGTCTGCTTTGAAGAAATATAATCTAAAGAAGGCTCTTGGTTGTAAATCTTCCAGCCAGTTGTCTGTATTTATACATTTATAAGTAACTCTCAGGCTTAGAAGTAGAGAAAGGATTTGGATGACTTTCTCAAAGCTGATAAAGTATATCCTCTCGTCTCTTGATTATCCGTACTAAAGATCTGGGGTGGTGGGAGAAGACAAAGGGCACCAGTAACTGAGATGCTGTCAGAATGCTGCGATTGAGTGGTGCCACTGTCACGTGAGGACCCGCCTGAGGAGGAGCTAGGAAACATGTCCTCTGCCTCCGCCACTGGTTGCCCCGCCCCAAAGGAAGTTCTCTCCCCTCAGTGTAAGCAGAGGTTAATCAGCAAAGTGTTAATGGTCCAAATTCAGTCCTGAAAAACCTTGCCAGGGTTGCCGTTCACATCTTCAGAGAGGATAAGGCAAACACAGGAGGGAAGTGCCTCCGTGCCGGTCATGGCTGCATTCTAGGATGAAAGATTATGATAAGCACAGATTACAAACGAAACTATCAGGCTGTTTGGCCCTGTTGTAGTGTTCAGTTATGCTACAATACTTAGTTGCTCAAATCATTGATATTCTTTCAAAATCTTATCTTAGAAGTGTTAGAAAAATGTATCCCTCCTCATGAAACAGTTGTTTCCATAATCTCTTTATATCTGCAGTATTATTCAATATCCATGTATTTAAACAGTGGTAAAAATGAAGGACTTTTAAGATATGCTGTCTGATTTCACAGATAGCCCTCTGTACTTGTCCTTGTTTACAAAAATTTTTTAAATTATCAGTATTATCAAATTGGACTTAATAATTATGAAATTAATGGAATTTACCATACCATTTAGTAATTGTCTAAAGATATATTTTATAGTGGCATTTGTAATGTTAAAAAGGAGAAAATTAAAGATCAAATAGGTATTTTACTGAAAATATGACACCCTTAGGAAAAAAATTTAGGTGTAACCTGGACTGAAATTTTTCTCCCTAAATGCATCCAATCTGACTGACTATGACTCCATAAATGTTGTAATACCGTGCTCAGACTGTGTGAAGGAAGCCCCAAAGTGCCGGCATTTTCTTCAGTGAATGGTACCTGAGGACCTGTTCCAAAGCACCCAGAGGTGGAAGGCAAAAAGAAAAGGGCACCTTCTTCAATCCCGAGGTCCAGAATGCTGCAGGAGAAGTACAAACAGTACTTAGTATTTAGCAGTCTCTTTGCATTCTGTTGCTAATTATTTTATTCATTACTTTTATTTTATTCATTACTTTTGAATATTTTTACGTCGGCGGAACATTGCCCAGCTGGTAACATCCTCAGGTTTTTCCTTGTTGAAGGACAGCATCATCACAATGATAGTCTTTCTTGTCAGCAGTTTTGTTAACGTATATTGACTCTGCCAGGTTTTTGTGTAGGTCCCTTGAGCCATGTTTGTTTCTGTTCTGATTCCCTGAGGCCTTTCTTGGATTGTTCCTCGTCTCCAAGCCATACAGTTTTTCTCACGCTTATTAAATATCTATGCTTGGGGTAGTGGGAAAATTGACTTGATTTATGGTACTCTCTTTCATACTAAAACAGCTCTTTTGAGTGTAGACACAAACACTGTGGAAGCATATTTATCATAGCCAAAGTGAATTTAATCACCTATCATTTGAAGTTAAATGCCACTCGTGACAATAGAGCCAAGTGCCCCTGAAGATGATGTAGCACATAAGGAACAAGGGCAGACCTACCGGAAAGCAGTTCACATGATAACTGTGGGCTTCTCCTACCAGGAGAGAAGGCAGGTCTCCTTCCTCCCTCCAGCCCTACTTCAATCCAAGAGACATTATGTGGGGCTGAGCAAGGCAGCTGCCCCATGGGAGTGGGGACAGCAGTCCAATACCACGCTTCAGAGCCAGTGGGTGAGCAGACATCTGCCTTGGGTTTGGCCACAGCAGTGACAGTAATGGGGTGAACGGGGTATCCATGAGTGAGGTGGCAGAGACCATGGGACAAGATTCTCACTATAGGAGGAGGAGTTTACAAATATAGAAAAGAAAGAAACTGAGAATGACTCTGTGGGGTTGGACTGGAATTGGAGGCATTGGGGTGAATGCATGGTTTTCAATATACATAAATACAGATGTACATACTTAAATATAGGTCTGTATTTACATCTGTTAATAGTGAGAGATGTAAATATGTTTGTGTTTACACACACAGAGACATAAACTCACACATATTTCCTACCTCTGACTACAGAAAGGGCCTGGGAACAGTGACACCCAAATAGCATTGAGCACACCTAGCTTGGTTTCTCAACAGAACAGGAAAAGTAAAAGGTGAGCCTGGAACATCTTATGCCAAAAAGTAAGAAAGTGCTCAAAGTGCTCAGAACAATAAGACGCTGAAGCCAGCTCAAAGGCATTCCCACTGGCCAAATCTGGAATTATTTGAATTATTTTTGAGCATCAAAATAAATAATGATAGGAACATGTTATAACCCATTGAAAGAAGTAGGAGTCGCTGAGTCCATGCTGATATAAATAGATAACATAAACGAATAAAGAGAATTTTTTCTTACAGTAGGATGTGCCACTAATAAATGTAGAAGGAATGATAGAATTTTCAAAATCATCATTTGGAGTCATTCTAGTAATAAATAACTCAGCCCCATGAAATAATTAATTACAAGGAGAAAAATTAACTTTGCAGTGAAGAAACCTGGTCAATACCATTTTAATAAATTAAAATAAACATCATCAGCTATGAGACAAATTGAATTTGTGCACCACCTGATGGGATGCAAAGAACACATTACATTGCTTCTGTGGTATTCCTGCCAAAAATATTCCTGCCACGACTGGTATGTAATCATGAAGACACATCAAACAAACTCAAACTGAGAGTAATTCTACCGAGTAACCAGCCTCTAATCTTCAAAAGTCAAGGAAAGAAATATCAAGAAAGACTGAGGAACTAACTGTTCAAGATGGAAGAAAACTAAAGAGACTTGAAAACTCAGTGCCATATGTGATTCTGGTTTGGGTCCTTCTGCTATAAAGGATGTTGTCGGGACAACTGGTAGAACTTGAATGGAGTCTGTGGATTAGGTGGCAGTGATATATCAGTGTTAATTTCATGATATTGATGGTCATATTGCGGTTATGTGGGAGAATAGCCTTGTTTGTAGGAACTATAAACCAGAGCACTTAGGGTAAAGAGGTATCGTGTCAGAGCCTTCTCGCAGATGGTTCAGGGGAAAAAGGCTTTTTGAATTTGAAATTATTTCAGAATTTTTAAAGTAGCAAAATAAATGTTCTTTTAGGCATATTCACCACTAGAGAAATTATTATTCCCTTTCAGAACTACAAAGGCAACACTTTTAACATAAATCTACAGCCAGAAAATGTTTCCTTATTGAGATCTTTTATATTTATCAGAAACAAAAATAATAAGACTACAGAGGATCCTTAAAAGAGAATTGTATTACTTTTTAACATACTAAACACACACACACATACACAAGGCCAATAAATAATTTTTTTTTTTTTTGCGGTACGCGGGCCTCTCACTGTTGTGGCCTCTCCCGTTGCGGAGCACAGGCTCCGGACGCGCAGGCTCAGCGGCCATGGCTCACGGGCCCAGCCGCTCCATGGCATGTGGGACCCTCCCAGACCGGGGCACGAACCCATATCCCCTGCATCGGCAGGCAGACTCTCAACCACTGCGCCACCAGGGAAGCCCCAATAAAGAATTTTTAAATGGGTGGTGTAGCTCTGTATCTACTTAGGTTTCTAAACGTGTGGCCAAAAAATTGGGTACAATTTTATAAACAACATCCTGAAAAGGAGAATGTTGGGGTTTATTGTTTTTGTTGTTCTTTTTGCAAAGCAATTAAAAATGTAGGCTCTGGAAACAAGCTGCCTGTTTGGAATCCTGGCCACCACTTCTGAGATATTTGATCTCTGACAAAATATTTGATTTTCCTGTGCCTCAGTTTTCTCATCTGTAAATTAGGATAACAACACTGAACTCACAGGTCTGTCAACAGAATAAATGAGATAATATATGAAGAGCACTTAGATGGTGTTGTGCACTACAACTTTGTTTAGAGCACTGAACAAAGTTGGCTGCTGTTGTTATTATTTCAGGAAAAGTTAAATTGCTTTCATAAAAGCACTCTAGTATGATTATGTTGCCTTCTTTCTCCCTCACCAGGAGTAGAATTACCTGAAGGCAATGAAAGTAATGGTCTCTGCTCTTAAACCTGTCCCAAGATCAGACTAAAGCGTGGAAATGGAGCGTGTTTTAGAAGACAGCAGGCATTGCAATGCCATAGAAAAAATACGTGGGCTTTGGAGAACTAAGATGTTGGTTGAATTCCAGATCTGCTGCTTACAAGCTCTGTGACTTTGGTCTTGGTCTGTAAAATGTCTAGAATGTACAAATAATCATAGTGATCACAAAGGGCTATTAGGGGTTAAATGAGATAAACTTCACAAAACTTTCTGCAGACCGACCCAAAGAATGTCCGCAGAAAATGATGGGGTTTTTTCTTACTCCTTTAAAGGTGTAGGAACAGTTAATTTAGAAGAATGGAGGCCTTAGGATCAGAAATAGTAGCAGAGCATTTGAGGGCATTTTTTGAGAAGTGTGTTAAGGTCGTCGCAGTGTGTTCCTGCAGGGGTTTAGACTACCAACGATGGACTTAAGTTGCCTCAGAAGGAATTTCAGTTGACAAGAAGCATGTCATGTGTTGTGTAATCCCATTCTTGAGAGACGCTGGAGGAGGAGGATAGATAACTATCTTTCTAGAACAGCACAGATTTAGTGCACACCAGCCTTGGAACCAGGGACAAAGGAAAGAATCTTCATCCAGTCCCCATCTCTGTTATATGTTGAAGAGAATATTGATTTTTCTGGCTGGAAAAATATAAACCTTTCTTTATCCCGCAAAAGGATCATGTCACATGCACATTCAAAGTGTATGTGTGTATTTTCTTTTAAAGAGAAAATGTGCTTCCTTTAAAGAACACGTAGCTGTTCATCTAAAAATTAGTGACTCTTGGTCACTGACCTAGGACTTCTTTAGAACTCTGGGTATTATCAGAAGAAGAGCTCTGAGTATTATCTTCTGCTTTCATTCATTCACTTAGTCATGCAACAGGTATTTGTTGAGAACTCCCTAATATTCCAGGCACTCTGTTAGATGTTGATTATTTAAAAAGTGAACAAAGCAAAAGCAGATGTCTCATGGAGGGAGGATTCAGTCTCCTGCTCTTACAACCTCTGATGGGTTTTATGGGACCTCTTTGCAAAGGAGCATACTTCAAACCATGAAAATCAGATTCTTTTGGCTACAGCTGTAGACAGACAGATGTTTGGTGTGTATGAAAGCAGGCATTTCCACTTTGCCTGGAGTTGCCTTACCTGCAGATTTCCTTCAGGCAGCGTCCCTGTGCCTAGTGGGCAGCCAGTGACCTGGGGAAGCGGTGCCCGTTGATAGCTCACGTGAAATTAAACTTGGCTGCTTGCTGGTGGAACCTGTTATGAACTAGAAGCTCTCAGTATCTGCCTTTAATACAGGGGAGGAGATTTTCTTCCTTAGCACAATCATGGCGATGTTAACTCTCTCGGCCGACTAGTGGCACAAAAGAAAACTGCCGCCCGGGTCTGCATTGGCGAAGGCTGAAAGCTGTAGTTACGGGCATTCCCTGTGACAGAGAGAACCGGCTGTGCCTGGGAGAGCCGGGAACGGCAAAAAGCACACCACGAAAGCAGTGTGGTGGTGACATGCTTCTGTTTTTATCCAGATATGCTAGTAACATGTTTATTCAGTGTGGTGCCTCTGCTGAGATAAGACCCTCTTCCTTCGGGTGCTTTAGACCGCCGTTTGTTTAGCTGGAGAACTTAATGAGTAATGGATGTGCTTGGCTGGCTGATAGAAAGTATTTCCACAGCCTGTGGCTGTGTTTATAGAAAGCCGGAGAGAGACCACAGGCAGCAATTTGTCTTCTTAGGTATCAGCAAAGTCTTGTCTTTTAACAACTAGAGGATTTATTTTTAACTGCTTGAGTCAGTGTTTGTCAGATGACGCGGACCATCAAACTGCAGATTGAAGTCCCCAGTGCGGGGGAAGCTGGGCTGGCTGGGAAAAGGGGTGGGATTTCAGCATCATCGTGCTTCCGTGCCTCTGCCTCCCAACGTGGGAGAGAGTTTCGGGCTTCCAGCAGCAGGAGTCGATTTGCAGGTCCAGCTGGCAACTAAAGGATAACGGCTCCCTCAGCTGCTTAAAGGCATAATTGCCCAGTGATCGGGGTATTGTGAGGAGCCACCCAGGACCCAGGGACCAGAGGATTCCGAGCGCTGGCCTCTGCTGTTTGGCAGATTGAGCTTTTCTCTTGCTTGATGCTGTCTGTCTCCAGAAGCCTCTCACCATGATCGATAGCTCCAAGAAGCAGCAACAGGGCTTCCCGGAGATTTTAGCTGCTGGCGATTTCGAGCCACTAAAAGAAAAGGAATGCCTTGAAGGGAGCAACCAGAAAAGTCTCAAGGAAGGTCAGTCTGTCTGTGGACAGGGGCAGAGCTGCCAAATTCATACTCTCGTCAGCCAGGCTGAGCGTGTGTCTGCTTCCCATGCCGTGTGCCTGCTCTCCGTCCACTCCCGTACCTTACGCGCTCTAAGTTCTTTGAAATGAAAGCTTAATGCTGTTCTTGGTAGCTCTTTCTGAAGATTCATTAACTGATAGGACTCCAGGGAGGTAGCAGTAATTGATAGAGTAAGGGGACTTACGAAGCCAGTCCTCATTTCGGTGAAATCCTGCCAGGTTCGTTTTGTCGATTTTCTCATGTCCTCTAATTTTTTTGCTTCCCCCCACCTCACTTTAGGAGAGGCCATTTCCTTTTCAGTGTTATGCAGAACCCTGCTTCTTGTACATTGACGAACACGTAGTTCCAGGGAAATGATTTCTTTTTCCAATTAACATGTTTATGCGTTTTATTGTTTAAAAGCAGGAAGGTAGCTAGCTCTTTCTTAATTGTATCTTTAAATGATTGGTTCAATTGGTTATAATGCACATTGCACCATCACTTTGTTTTGTTTTTTAGGCACATTGCGTAGGTTTGTGGTTTTTTAACAAAGCAAAGAGTAAGCTTAAGAATGCTGTCAGTGATTGTTAGTGGCCACCATGCAGGTACCTCCCTGACTGATTTAAGAAAATGTCCAAAGTTCTGGGCACTGCTGTCCTGTGTCCTGGTACACTGAAGTGTGGCAAGACCAGTGCCCAGTGTGCTTTACTACAGCAGCTGGAGACCAGGGACCACGGAGTAAGAAATGCAGAATCTTCAGAGAATAAGTTTTTTCTGAATTTGAGATATGAAAGTCACCCCTCTCGATGGTTGTTTAATTTGAAATTTGATTTTCTAGTGTTCTTTGGGGGGAAAACACCCCCACAATAACCATCAGCTGCCCCCTCACCTCTCCACTGGCTCTTCCTCATCTTCTGGAGACCCAGACAGTAAATATAGTTATCTGCCCAAGCAGCAGTTTGAGCTTCTTCCAAAATGATATTCCTTCTTTTCTTTTTCATACATTTAGAAAAGGAGAATGTGGTGACGGATTGTTGCATATTTGAACAATAAGAAGGAACGATAGTTGTTTTCTTATTGGAGATGAACTTCTTTTGGGTACTGGTTGAAAAAACCACGTAGATGGAAACAAAGGACACACAATGAAGTATCAATAGCTGCTGCCAGGAACCAGACGGCGGGGTTGCCCCCGCTCGTGCACTGCAGATCTTCTTGTAGACTCCAGTAAAATCAACACCGGTAGAGCTTCTAGGGCACGTTCTAGAGACTCACTGAGGAGAACTTAATTTTTTTTAATCATTAACTTAAAAAGGGGATTATCTGTGTATCATTGAAGTCAAGTTCTAGTGTTAAGCTCCTATTAACATCATAAATTTTAAACAATTTTTACGCTACTTGAAAAACTGGGAAAAGTGGAGGAAAATGCAATTGGAGAAATAAAAAGATGTTACAGCAACAGTATGATAAGGCGTGTAGAGAGCAAGAATTAAAAATATAAAAACAGGGTAGGAGAATTATCAACAGGAACAGCAAAACTGCCTTGAGATGATTACATAATGTATCGATTCTTTCCCTAACAGTTGTGACCATGCTTTGAATTTATACATGTGCTGTAGTATAATGTCACAGAGCAAGAGCATGGACTCTGAAGTGAGATATACTTGGGATCAAATCCCATTTTCTAGCTTTGTGACCCTAGACAAGTTCACTGCTCTGAGCCTTAATTTCCTCCTTTGTACAATGAAGATAAACAATACCTACTTCATAGTGTCTTTATGAGATACCAAGTTTCATGCCAGTTTGCCATCCCTCTTCTTATTTTTTCAACCCTTTGTTACTTTTTCCATTTAAAATTTAATTTTTAAAATCTTGTGTATATTGACAAAGTAGAGAAGTATTTATATATCTTACTGTCATGTAAATTCATCAGTATAAAGAGGTGTACAGGGAGAGAACTTTGATATTTTTAAACACTCCACAGAAATGACTGGATGATAAAATTCATCTACCTCACCACAGTTGCACTGAACTAAGCTTCGCTTTCTATCTCAACAGACTGTATTTCTACTTATTTTTTGCTAGCGATAGGGCTGGGGCGGGGGGGAAGATTTCAAAGGTGATCTGTTACCTCAAAGGTAGTGACACCGAAAGAGGATTAGATCTGAGTTTAATTAGAACAGAAAAAAATAGGAGAAATTTTGCAGAAAGCTACTTTTTTTCCTTGGTGTCCTCTGAAAATGACTACGTTCCTTTGCAGGGTTGAACTCCTGGAATTCTGTGTGTCACAGGCACTGCCTGCAGATGAGCACCAGCAGTGACCTTATCAGACTCGGGACAGGCCACTGCTGAGCTTCTTCTGCTGCTAGGTCCTGGGTCATATGTCAGTTTTATTAATCTGTGAAAGCTTATTGATACGGCAGCAATGTTCAAACACTAAAATGCCCCAGAGTCTAATTAGATCCTATGCTATCTTGTCAAAAGACAAATTTCTGACTATTTAGTCATGTCTATGGTTTATGCCTCATGTTAAGGGATACTAATTTAAAATACTATCTTTCACATGAAGAATATTTGGTGTTCCACTCATTTGTGGCAGTGTCTGAATCAAAAGTTTTCAGGTCATGAAGGAAGGATAGATTTTGGTCCATTCCATTCTAACCGTAGTGACACAGCCGGGTCTCTGGCGTTTGTGATGGCATCTGCTGCGAGGGGTGGGAGGTCTCCTCTGCTTCTCAAGTAGTTGCTGTAGTTCTTGCTTATTTGGGGACATTTTACAATGCCTGTTATTATTGACAGTGCTAATTAGCTGAAATTATTATTAGGGGGAAAAACAGATTTTGTAAGCAGATAATCATAGGTTTCAAAATTTATGTGACAGCTTAACAAGAAAATTTAGTAATACCTGTTGAAAATTTAAGGGAAAAATGCTCCAAGTGTCAACCACCTGTGAATAGTTGTCACCACATACCAGAGAATTCTTTGGATAATAAAGCATATCTCCTCACAGTTTTGTTAATGCTTATATAAACTTTTTGATAAATACCAACCCACATATATAGTTGGAGAATTTAATTATTTTCTGCTTCAGGTGAGAAATAATAAATGTCATGAATTCTGATCAACTTCAAAATAGGACATTTTCCTTAGACTAGTTTCTTTTGTCAAAGCAGCAGTAGGGAATCTCACCTTTTGACTTATCCACAAAAGGTTTAGAACATTTTTAATAGCGCTCATCACAGATGAGATTTAAATTTAATTTCTGGTTCTAACAACTAAAGGATATTACACATCACTGACTTGACAACTTAACAAATTAATAATCATGAAACTTGAGGGAAAAATCAAATAAATTGAGATGTTTAATTCAGATAAGTGGTTTAATATGAAGCGTTATTGAGATAATGAATCATAATGCCAGTGCTACCAGCTAGTTATATCCCATATTTATCAAAGACAAAATGGTAGCAAATCAATGTAAAGAGGAAAAATTGATGTTCAATATACGGAGCTCTCTAATGGTGAAAATGAAACACCAGAGAAAGAAAACTGGCTTGTGTATTAATTACTTTGACTAAATTACCTGCTCTGACAGACAGCCCCCAAACTCAGTGTTTTAACCAATCAAAGCGCGTTTCTTGCTCAAAACATAGTCCCAGGTGGGTTGGGCAGCTATCCTAGTCAGCCGTCCTCTAAGAAATGACTCGGGGATCTGGGCTCCTTTTATTGTGTGGCTCAGCTGTGGCTGGTGGGGAAAAGAGCTACTGCTTTGGGGAGCCACATTCCCAATTCTGTCATAGACTGGCTAGTAACAGTTGCGACAAAGCATGTGGAAGTTTGTGGCAGACTGCATCACAGACAGCGGCGTGGATTAATGGGGTGCGCTGGGACATGGCTATAGGAGATGTGTGTGGGAAAAATGCACATTTGTCTGAGACGTTCTGAGCAGTTCAACCTAGGGAAAATAGACTAAATAAATACCTTTATTAAAGCACCAAAACTTTTCTAAGTGACAAATTATCTCATACATACTCTACCTGCACTGTCCATTAGCCTCATATGGCTGTTCAGATTTACATTTAAAATCATTAAAAATGAAGTAAAAATTTTAAAAATTTACCTCCTCAGCCACATTCTCCACATTTCAGTTACTCAGACGCCACACCTGGTTAGTGGCTTCTGTATAGAACCATGCAGATTATAAAACATTTCCATCACTGCTGGACGTTCTCTTGGAAAGCTGCTCACCCCAGCTTTGCAGGTCCAGAGTTTCTTAAAACCCAATCCCTGTGCCATTTCCTAAAGAAAGTCACCTGATCCTATCAGCCAAAAATAATTTCTTCTCTATCATATACTCCCAGTAACTTGCTCTGCATCTTTTTATGGCATGTCACCTTTTGCTACTGTGGTATGTGTCTGTACTATCTTCACTATTAGATCATAATATTTCTTGGAGATACTGTCATTGTTTGGATGATTTTTATACCTCACTCCCAGTGTCCTGCATCTCAAAGACACATTACTATTATGCAATAAGTATTTGAAGAATATTATACCCCTCTCTGCCTTCTTAAACAATATAGTTTGAACTGTTACCTTCAGATATTATTTAAAATTCAATTATAAATTAATGGCTAACCCAAAACGTAATGCATTGGTGCCTTAAGTCATTGTTGAGGTGTATAAAACCATTTGCCCATGCACAGAATGATCCCTAGATCATTACTAGATTACTAGAATCATTGTTTATTATTTGATTTTTGTCATCTGCCACGTTAGGCTGCTTTTCCCTTTTCCGACCTGCTGCTTCTAATCTTCCAAGTAAGCAACAAATAAACAAAATGTAATAGTGGAATCCTGATTCTGTTGTTGATTCAACTAAAATTTATTGAGTCATACTGGGAGAAGCAGACAAATAAGCAGTTAAAATAGAGAATGCTACCGAGCCTTCTTCTATAAGTAAAGCACGTGAACTTTGCAGCATCTATTTTTATTTCTTTGGGAATTTCTTCTTTCTTTGTTTTCTGCCAGTGGTCTACATAAGTAAAAGTGTTGTACAAGTGAGGTATTGCTAAATTAATGGTTTTTTTAAAAATAAATTTGAAGTGTAAGATACGGTCCTTAAAATAAATTCAAATAACATACAGGTATGAAGGAAAAAGTAGAAGATTCTTTTTCCCAGATGTAATTCAGTGTCTTTTAAAAATGGGTATATGCTGCCTTTGAGATGAAATTGTATAATTTAACTTTTTATTGGAAATCATTTTATTTGGCAGAAATTTGAGTGCTTCTCCACAGCATCATTCTAGAGGTTGTAAACCTCTATAAGCAATGGCATTCAAGGAGCTCACAGCCTGCAAAGTGGGAAACTGAATGATAATATAGAAGTTAAAATACACACACACACAAAAGAGATAGCAGAAGAAACCTCTATGTGCTTTGGTCCAAATGAGTGAGGATCACAGACTGAGCGCCAGGTGTCTCTCTTGTGCTTCAGACCTGCACGGTCATCTACATCCCTGCCGGCTCCAGTAGGCCCCTTACTTCTTCCCATGAAACACATTCCTCCAGGGTTTCCTGTGTCTCGGTCAGTGGCACCTCCGTCCCCCCATTAGCTCACGGCAGGAACCCAAAATGGGAGTGATCCCTGACACCTTCCTTGACCTTCTCCTCATAGCCTGTCACCAAATCTGGTTATCGAATCTGTCAATTCTACTTCAAAAATATTTCATTTCTCAACAGCACTGTTTCACCACAGCCCCACCCTTATCCAGGTCCCCTTCCTCAAATAGAATCTCAACAGGAATCTACTCAAGCAGAGATAGAGCTGCCCAGCTGATCTCCGCCTACACTCTGGCCGCCTTCAGCAAGTGAGGCCCTGCCTCTGTGCTACTTCTCTCTCCCTCCGCAGCTGTTCTCTCCCAGAACGCCTCTCCCTGCCCACCCATCCCCACCCCATTGGCCCGAACAACTGCAGCTCATCCTTTGATCTGCATCATCATGCACAGTTGCTCTGACATTAGGATTGCACACAAGTTGTGTCACAAGTTCTCTGTTCTCCTTATGTTTTTGTGGGCAAATTGGCACATGTGTGTGTAGGTATACATAAATAACATTGAACAACGTGGGAGTTAAGGGCGCTGGCCTCTCACCCCCCTGCCATGCGCAGTCAGAAATCTGAGTACTGCTCTCCCTGCCTCAGAAACAAAGGAATTGACAAATGACTCAACCAAGGGCAGGAAACCAAAACAGTTTGGGTAGAATCAGGACTCAGACCCTAATTCTTTTGACTCCACATATCGTGATCTCTAATCAAACACAAACTTTTCCCCCGCTTAGTTAAAAATGTGTAAAATGAAAATACAGGTACTGTATTTATTGAAAAAAAAGTCCACATGTAAGTGGACCTGTGCATTTCAAAGCTGCGTTGTTCAAGAGTCAACTCTGTGTGTGTGTGTGTGTGTGTGTGTGTGTGTGTGTGTGTGTGTGTGTGTCCCATTCCTGAATCCACAAAATGGGAAGAAAAACCAAGATATTGAGCCAGGATCAAATGACCTCAAGAGAGTAGCATGTGCTTACTATTCTGGGAAAAACTGGAGGTAAATAATATTCCACTATTTTCCTGTTTCATTGTTAATTGTCTTTTTATTCAGAGAAGCTGCCTTAGGAATTTACGCTAAGGCATTTCAGAATCTTTTAAACGACGTACATTTTCCCAATTTAGAGGGATTAGGAAAGAGCTTTAAGCTGTCAGCACAACGCACATATATGGAATCTAAAAAAAATGGTACTGATGAACCTAGTGGCAGGGCAGGAATAAAGACACAGATGTAGAGAACAGACTTGAGGACACAGTGGGGAAGGGTAAGCTGGGATGAAGTGAAAGAGTGGCATGGACATATATACACTACCAAATGTAAAACTGATAGCTAGTGGGAAGCAGCTGCATAGCACAGGGAGATCAGCTCGGTGCTTTGTGACCACCTAGAGGGGTGGGATAGGGAGGGTGGGAGGGAGACACAAGAGGGAGGGGATATGGGGATATACGTATGCATATAGCTGATTCACTTTGTTGTACAACAGAAACTAACACAACACTGTAAAGCAATTATACTCCAATAAAGATTTAAAAAAAAAAAGCTGTCAGCACCTCTGCCTATGGCTGCACACTGAAATTCTAATGCAGCAGTGAAACGTAGACTTTTTGATTACCCCCCAAATAAGAAAAATAAACATTATCTTCTTTTGGAAACATGGAGGGTTAAGAAATCTAGACATTCAGGTATAGAACCAGCATGGTCCTACAGATTAAAAATTAATTGTCTGAAAAAACAAATCAAGTTTTTTAAAAATCTCTTTACATTGCTGGTGATCAGGCAATTAAGTGGATGATTTTACTTTTGCAGTGCCTATTATTTGTGTTATACTTCCATTTATTCCACTGTGTAATTTATTTCCACTGCTTTTTAACCAAGTGAGATTTTTTTAGATGCACATAGGTATGTATAATATCTTTCTGTATGTCTGCCACAGGCTAACGTTGTCCCTGCCATTCTGTACCAGGTCCCCTGGCTTGACATCACGTTGTCATACCATGAGAAGCATACTTAATTCATTCCAACTTTTGACAAAAAGGAGAGGGGAATTTGTGTGAAGGTATGATCAGTTTAAAGAAACATGCCCCATTTTTAGCAGCCTGTTTCCATGGAAACAGAAGCAGCAGCCAACCACAGAGTTATCAAAGTACCTGTAAATTTCCAAGGGCTGAGTGTTGAAAACATTGTCTTCCTGACCTCATGGTGCAGATTAATGCAGGAAACCTGCAGTGCATTAGCCTGAACTGCTAGCATTTTTAGTTTTTACTTCATTTTTGCTCTTTAATTCGTAATAGAGGGTAAATGCTGCATTCTTGACTGTGACCTCCCTACCACCAAGGGACAGTGGTTTAGAATTCCAGTTTGTTATCACCTGCGTCTTCCTCCACACCCCTCACCCCAGTGGACTTCAAAGGATGCAGTAGACTTTCTGATATTGGATGAAAGGCAGTATTTCCTGGGTAGTCTAAGGCCTAACCTTCAAACACTGATTTGCGCAGTTTTTTAAAAATTAACTTAATGTTGTCTCTCCTTTTCCTAAGTGGAAAATAATCATAATATAAAAATTCCTGATCAGAATGCTCTTTGTGCTCGGTAGTATCAGAGGTTTAGATTTATGTGCATACTGTGTTAACTCTGCTTTTGCTTCAGACAGGAGTGTTGACGGGAGTTTGCTTAATCAGTGCAGATAGCATGGCTCTTATAGGACAAACCGCCATTTTATCTTTGGCCTCTTTGCATTTCATTATTTTAAACTACTTGAAGAAGAACCTTATTTTATAATTGGCAAATTAGACCCCTGAAAATACAACCAAAAGTCTGTAATCTTCGGTTGCTACTTTTTATCATCTATGAGAGTGCTTAAGTGCTTATACGCTTCTCTAATGCAGCCTAAATTTCACATTAACTGTAAATGGAGATGAAAAGAAATTACTGTCTACCAGTTTTTCATGCTCTTCTTTACTCTGTTGCCCTTAGTGTTCCCTTTTTCAGTCTTCTTTTACCCTTCAAAACAATATAATTAGATTTTGTCTTCTGTTCTACCACCAACATCAATTCAGAAATACCTGAAGCCTCAAATTCATACAACTAAGCAAGACAAGTGTTGGTTCTGTCCCATGATAATCACTTGCCCGTACAAAATCCTCTTGGTGATTTATTCTTAAATTTGGCTAGAATTCTTTTTCCTTAGAAAATAGTAACTCAGTTATATACTTGTAAGTATACCGTGCAAAATTAAGTAAAACATGTTTATTAAAACTTCTATATGGTGAGCATTGTAGAAGGTGCTAGAATATAAGGATGAGATCTAGAAGGGGAATTAGAGGCCCCCCAAGAAACCAACAAAACCTAGAGTTTGGTGTGACAAGGAATATGATATAATAAATAGCTGTTATTGTAGTTATCAAATCCTTAAAAGATGAAGTCACCGTTGGTGGTTAATGGAATTATGATGGTGAGGGGGGCTAGCTAGCGATGGGTGGGAAATAAGAAATTGGACTATTGAGTAATTAGTTTCTTAAAGTCAGTTGCTCTGCCAACTGTTCCATTTTTTCTATTGAGGTAAAATTCACACAACATAAAATTAACCATTTTAAGTGAACGATTCAGGGGCATTTAATGTATTCACAGTGTTGTGCAAGTACACCTCTACCTAGTTCCAAGACATTTTCATCAGCCCAAGAAAAAACCCTGTAGCCATTAAGCAGTGACTTCCCCCCAGTTCCAGGTAGCCACCAATCTGAGCTCTGTCTCTGTGTATTTACCAATTCTGGATGTTTCACATCTATGGAATCATATATATGACGTTTTGCCATCTGGCTTCTTTCACTTAGCGTAATGTTTTTCAAGTTTGTCCATGTTGTGGCTTATATAGTACTTGATTTCTTTTTATGGCTGAATAATATTCCACTGTATGGATGGACCAGGATTTGTTTATTCATCTCTTGATGACATTTGGACTGTTCCACCTTTTGGCTGTTGTGAATAGTGCTGCTGTGAACATGGGTGTACATGTGTGTGTTTGAGTACCTGTTTTAACTTCTTTTCAGTTCACCTAGAAGTGGAATTGCTGGGCTGCAACTGTTCCTAACTAAAATTTTATATAATGAGCTTGAGAAAGAACTGCCAAATGTTCTAATTTTGTATCTTCTGGTCTTTTTCTCTGATGAAATGATATCGTTCACAGCCAGTGAGTGACTCGCCGTTTCCTAACTGACTTCTCTCCCCCAAGCTGTTGCCATTATTAGTTGGAGCATGTCAAGACAAAATAACCATGTTTCTCTTTTCAACTTGTTCTTCACAGTCTGCAATGATTATTTCAAACTCCTTCACTAGCCTCAAAACTGACGTTTCCTTCATTCATCTCACTTTGAAAAGATGACCTTTCTTCCTCCTTCTCTGAGAAAATAAAAGCCATCATCTGGGAACTCTCTGGACGTCCCAGACCACATCTATAAACCTATCTGCAGCTGTATCCAATCCTCATTGCCTTCCTGTCATGATAGAGGAAGTGTCTCTTAACAAGGTTGTTCTTGTTTGCTCTGAATCCCCTCCCCTTCAAGGGATCTGCTACCTCTTATCTCTCCTTTATTCTCATTCATATTCATTCATTCCCATTCTCTCCCTTCTCTCCCCTCCCCTTTTCTCTCTCGCTCTTCATCGCTTGTAAACCTGTTCAAGTAATTTCCAACCTGAAGTTCCACACCCCTCAAGCTTTCACCTCTCTCCTACCTTCCTGGGCAACATCTTTTTTTTTTTTTGCGGTACGCGGGCCTTTCACTGTTGTGGTCTCTTCCGTTGCAGAGCGCAGGCTCAGCGGCCATGGCTCACGGGCCCAGCCGCTCCGCGGCATGTGGGATCTCCCCGGACCAGGGCACGAACCCGTGTCCTCTGCATCGGCAGGTGGACTCTGAACCACTGCGCCACCAGGGAAGCCCCCTGGGCAACATCTTGAAAGCATTGTTTCCATTACTGTCATTCTTACTCTTACCCCTCCCTAACCTCTTCCAGCCTGATTTCCATCCATCACTCCAAAAAGCAGCTCCTTCATGTATTACAACAGCAGCATTGGACCCAGTTGGTTGTGACCCCTTTCTAGAAACACTTTTATACACACTCTCCAGGCTCCTCCTTCTCCTTAGGCAGCTTCCTCTCACTTCCTTTTTTGGACCTTCATCCCCTATCTGACCTATAAAAATGGGCTTTTAATTGTTGGATTTCCTAGGAACTTGGTCCTGTGCTTCTTCTTGCCTCCTCTTTCTATATTCTCTACCTTGGCAAACTCCCATAGCTTCAAATACTACATAAGTGACAACTTCCAAATTTTAGCCTCCTGCCAAGAGCTACCTTCTGAAATCTGGACCCATAGAGCCAGTTGTCGCTTTGACATCTCAGCTTCTAATTCAGACATGTCCAAGACTGAACTCCCTAAATGGCCATGATGTATTCTTTATTGAGTCAGTGGTCCACCCACGTGCTTAAGCCAGAAACCCAGGCATCATCTTTATCTTTTCTCCTTCAAACACAACATCCAGTCCCTCAGCACACAGTGTTGATTTTGTTCTAAGTATTTCTCAAATCTGTCTATTACATCTCTCAGCTGTGTTGGAATTGAAGAAAAAAGAATGAGAAGTCTTACGCTTATTAGGTTTCTGTCCTGGAACATGAGAAAAATTCTACCAAATTTATAAATAAATATGTGGTTTACAAGAGAAAGCTTAACCTGAGCTTCTGACAACCACTGTAAATATCTCTGCATTCAGTCAAAAACCCAGCCCCATCACTCTCACTAATTCTTTTGATATCTATTGGTCCCTTACTGCTTAATAGTTATTTCAAATTTTACTATTACTTTGGCATAATATTGCTGATAGCCTTAGGTAAGAGTAAGTGATCTTTGTTTCTGAATTTAAAATTACCTTAAAGCATGATGATGTATATTATGGGGAAGGGATGAACAGAAAGGTCCTCTCTCTTGCCTTGTAAGTGAGGATATAGATTGGTACAACCATTTGGATTGCAAAGGGTCCCTATCAAAATTTTCAGTGTGTGTGCGTGCATGTGTGTGTGTGTGTATTTTGTGTGTGTGTGTGTGTGTATATATATATCTTTAAGTGTTTATACATACACACACACATACACACGATGACACAAAATGAAGATAATCGCTGCAGCATTGTTAATAATAACAATAATAGCAGGAAATCTAGAAACTTAAATGTATATGATTGATACATCCATATGTTAGATAGAGCCACTAAGATAGCCAGAAAGAAGAATGAGCTGGATTTCATGGGTGGTTTTTTTTTAAGCAAATTATCGAACTATGTGACTGGTATGATCCCTCCGCATGTATTTCCTTTGCACATTTTATACTTAACATTGCCAGAATATTCATGAAACATTCTCTAGAGCCATAGAAATTTAATAGTGGTTACCTTTATGGGGGAGGACTGGAGGTCTCTGGTGGGATGGACTGACTTTCACTTTTTTTTTTAATTGAAGTATAGTTGATTTGCAATATTGTGTTAGTTTCAGATATATAGCAAAGTGATTCAGTCATATATTTTTTCAGATTATTTTCCATTATAGGTTATTATAAGCTACTGAATATAGTTCCCTATGCTATACAGTAAATCCTGTTGCTTATCTATTTATTATAGCAGTTTGTATCTGTGTATCTGTTAATCCTTTATATACCACATCTTCTTAAATCAGTCGTCTTGATTGTCACTTGGGTTGTTTCCATATCTTGGCTTTGGGGTGCATGTATCTTTTTGGAATAGTGTTTTCATTTTTTCCGGATACATATGCAGGAGTGGAATTGCTGAATCACATGGTAACTCTGTTTTTAGTTTTTTTAAGGAACCTCCATAATGTTTTCCATAGCAACTGTACCAATTTACATTCCTACCAACATCATACAAGGGTTCTCTTCTCTCCATTCCCTCTCCAACATTTATTATTTGTAGACTTGTTGTTGTTGTAACTGGCCACGACGTGCAGCTTGTGGGATCTTAGTTCCCTGACCAGGGATTGAACCCTCGGCAGTGAAAGCACAGAGTCTCAACTACTGGACCACCAGGGAATTCCCTGTAGACTTTTTGATGATAGCCATTCTGACCAGTGTGAGGTCGTTGTGGTTTTAATTTGCATTTCTCTAATAATAAGTGATGTTGAACATCTTTTCATGTGCCTGTTGTCTATCTGTATGTCTTCTTTGGAGAAATGTCTATTTAGGTCTTCTGCCCATCTTCTGATTGGGTTGTTTGATTTTTTTTGGTATTGAGTTTTATGAGCTGTTTGTATATTATGGATATTGTTGGTCACATCATTTGCAAATATTTTCTCCCAGTCTGTAGGTTGTGTTTTCATTGTGTTGATCGTTTCCTTTGCTGTGCAAAAGCTTTTAAGTTTGATTAGGTCCCATGTGTTTATTTTTGCTTTTGTTTCTTTTGCCTAGGGAGACTGATCTAAGAAAATATCTTTTAAACTTTTTGGTGTTTTTTGTCTGTGTTGGGTCTTTGTTGCTGCACGCAGGCTTTCTTTAGTTGCACCAGGTGGGGCTACTCTTCGTTGCGGTGTGCGGGCTTCTCACTGTGGTGGCTTCTCTTGTTATGGAGCATGGGCTCTAGACGTGCGGGCTTCAGTAGTTGTGGCACGTGGGCTCAGTAGTTGTAGCCCACAGGCTTAGTTGCTCCATGGCATGTGGGATCTTCCCGCACCAGGGCTCGAACCCGTGTCCCCTGCCTTGGCAGGCAGACTCTTAACTGCTATGCCACCAAGGAAGCCCAAAACATGGATTTTTAAATATAGGTGTTAGTGGTACATATACTGTGTATTTCTGAATCCCAGGCTTAGAAGGAAAGCCTTCAGGATGTGACTGCTTACCCTGTGACTACAAAATACCCATTCACAGCAAAGAACTAAAAATATGGGAATCTTTATGGAGTTAAATTTTTTTAATCTTGTTGATGATGGGGAAGCTCAGTATGTTTGATGGTAGGGGGTGTATGGGAAATCTCTGTACCTCCCTCTTGATTTGGTTGTAAACCTAAAACTGCTCTAAAAAAGTTTTTTTTTTAATCCTTATGGTATTATGTTTGGAAAAAAACGTGGTTATCTTCATCGATTATCTAAAGTAGTAGTAGTAACAATAATAATAACCACCACCAGCTTTTTAAACATTTACTTCTGAGGAACAGGAAAAGTAGTCCATCAGTCTTTTGATACAGATTTTTTCAAGATGTCATTTGCCCCTACCTGATTGAACAAATGCAGTTGTAAACTTTACTGCTGAACTGCTGCTTGATAGAACACTGAAATCAGGGTTGAATGGGGCCCCCAAATGTAACTGTTCTAAGGTATTACTTAGGGGCCAGTTAATCCCTCCTGTATCTAAGTTCAAAAGATAATATGAAGATGTTGGCTTTTCTAAATTGTCTTGTTTTTATAGGACCAGGCCCCTAAATTAGCACTCTTTAAACAATACATAATAAATTTTTGCCAAAGTACAACTGCTTCATTCTCTTAACTACTCAAACATCTTTAAGCAAATGTTTAAAAACTGAAACCAGGGTCTGTTTTTTGCCTAATATTATCTTCAGAGTCAATACATAGTCAATTCTAGAGTATTTTTCAGTTTCCCATCTTTGCTTTTGCCACTGGTTTACCTAGCCTTTACTTGACTGGCTCAGGGTTTTGGGGTGTTTTTTCCTCCCCTCATGATTCTGCAGTTTATTCTATCCAGTGTCCTGTAATTAAATAATATACATTGGATCTTCTCTTTGACTTGCAGGCAGCTGCTCATCCCCACCCCCACACCCCGTCCCCACTCATCCCACCCTCCTTCATACCCCATAACTGAAACTAGCTATTTATAAAGAATTTCTTAAGACCATGGCTGCCTGCCATACTGCTTCCCAGAAAGTGTCATTTCTGCCTTGTTTTTGTTATATATGTTCCTCAGATGTCCCCTTGCAAATCCCCTGGCCCAAAACTGTGCTTTGCTTTGGCTTGTTCAACTCATACCAAATTGCTATATGTTATTAAAATGCTACATAATGTGGGTTTTTTTCTTTAGAGTAAAAAGGCACTTTATGTCATATTATGGAAACATTTCAAACATTCTACTTACAGAAACAAAAGAGAAAAGACATAACTTGGTTCAAAAAGCAGCTAAAAATTTTGAAGGGGGTGTAAATATTATATGAAAGACATTATTCTATTTTGAGGTTGTTTTTTTTTTTAATATTGGAAACTAATCCTAAAATTTTGCTCTAAAAGCACTTTAATCCATTTAAGATTCAGGGGGAAGGAACTAAGAGATACTTTTTGTGTGTGTGTGTGTGGTACGCGGCCTCTCACTGTTGTGGCCTCTCCCATTGCGGAGCACAGCCTCCGGACGCGCAGGCTCAGTGGCCATGGCTCGTGGGCCCAGCCGCTCCGCAGCACGCGGGGTCTTCCCGGACCCGGGCACGAACCCATGTCCCCTACATCAGCAGGTGGACTCTCAACCACTGCACCACCAGGGAAGCCCAGAGTTGATACTTTTTAATTCTAAACTATTTCTGATGATGAATAAGAATGACATTTCCTCTTTGCCATTAGATGAGCTACCTTTCATTTTTCAGAATGGTGGTTAAAATTAAGTTTGTACTTTTCTTGTATTAAAAAAAGAGCAAGTTGAAAACATTTATGTTGACAGAATATTGTTTTTGTCTATTGTAACAAGGCATAACACTTAAGTAGAATTTTCAAAATTATATGCATTTTTCTTTTTGTTGAAATGTAATCGGAAACCATGAATGTTAGCCCTAAGAAATAATAACACACATCATCTTGGAAAAATTCAAAAATTAATTAAAATTTTTTCTCTAAATGCAACAGATATAAAGTAGTCTGTATCCATGTTTTCACATGTCTACTATAATTTCAAAGATGATGGTTTGCATACAAATTAGTCTCCTTACTTTATGGCCATGCCTTATATGGACCACACAGGGATATTCCTCCTTTTAGGAATTAAGGAAATAACTAAAAATAAGGAATAAACTTCATACACAAAAAACCCACCATAGCATTAGTTATAGTAGTTGTAAAAGTTGGAAACAACCTAAGTGATAAATAATAGGGGTATATTTAGTAAACTATGCATGTCCACCCAATAGAGTATTTTATGTAGCCATTGAAATAACAAGAATGTTTATCATTGTACAGTGCGATCGTAGTATGTAGAAGCAGAGAATCAAAAATTAGCTTAGCTGGGCTTGCCTGGTGGCGCAGTGGTTGAGAATCTGCCTGCTAATGCAGGGGACACGGGTTCGAGCCCTGGTCTGGGAGGATCCCACATGCCGCGGAGCAACTAGGCCTGTGAGCCACAACTACTGAGCCTGCGCGTCTGGAGCCTGTGCTCCGCAACAAGAGAGGCCGCGATAGTGAGAGGCCCGCGCACCACGATGAAGAGTGGCCCCCGCTTGCCACAACTAGATAAAGCCCTCGCACAGAAACGAAGACCCAACACAGCAAAAATAAACAAATTAATTAATAAACTCCTACCCCCAACATCTTCTTTAAAAAAAAAAAAAATTATGCTTAGCTAAGAGACAGAGGAATACACCAGTATGATAACAGTAGTTGTATGTCTCTCTGGTTGATGATATTATTGGTGATTTTCTTTTTTGGTTTCTTCCTCCTCCTTTTTAAAATTTCCTTATTTTCTGTAATGAACATATATCACTCTTTTAATAGGTAAAGAGATTTATTTTCTTTTTAATAAAAAATAAAAACCTTGGACTCAGGCTAGTTAAAAAAGATGTGGCACAAAGGGTAAGCAAATGGCTCTGTAACCTCATCTCCTTCTGTCAATGGGGGTCCTTTGTGTACCTCTTGTGAGTTTTGTCATCGGGAAACACAGAGCTGTTACAGACTTCTCAGCCTGTGGTAACGGTTTTTGCACAGAGAATACAGTGCTAGCTGTATAATGAGATACACTGTTAACACCTGTGTGCCACCACCCCCCCACACCTTTTTGAGAAAATGAAACAGGTTTAACCCCACCCATTTTAAACGTAAGAACTTCTTAGGTCCCTGTATCGGATTATTTTCATTTCTACATGTTTCAAAGATAAAGACATTCTTTGAAAATGTTCAGATGTGAGCAGTCGTAACATGAATTCTATTTCAACACCATTATTACTGTGTCCTTTGTTTTCTGAAAGGATGTAGCTGCTCACTCACTGAGTGTTTTGAACTCTTTTTTTTTTTTTTCCTTCCAGAATTCTGTAGATTTACATGTTTTCTTTTCTGGCATGTAATTATTTGTTAAGATGGCCATGGAGTTGCTGTATTTTAGTCAGTTTCCTAATGTGTTGGAAGCTATGATGTCAGCCCAGTAGCACAATTTATCAATCCAGCAAGGCACCGGGGGCGAATGCTCTCAGGTCTGTTTTCAGACACAAGGCCATTGCCCCGAGGTTGGCTTCTTAGGCAGCCATACACCACCACCACCCACTGCTGCCACAGGAAAGCAGTGCTGGACCAGCGTCTGGTCTTCTGTTTGTGGCTACAGGAGTGCAGTCTCGTGCACGTGTGCAGAGTATGTCAGGTTTCCAGGGATCAGCCAGCCTACCGGGTTATCCATTGGTCTTAAGAACTGCAACTGTGCAACAGGCCCAGTAGCATTCAGTGATCTGGGCCGTCCTGCCCTCCACACAGACGTGAGTTTGGAGGCTGCAAAGGGAGGAAGAGGGTCTCCAAGGTTAACTTGATAAAGCATCTTGAGATGCTCACATGCCCACAACAGTGAACGCCTCTATGATCGTTAAGAGTCAGGCAGTCTCTATTCAGGGTCTCTTCCCCCTTCACGGTCTGGATAAGCTCTGCCCAGCTCTGGGCAGCTCTAGCTTTCTAGTGTTGTAGGACAGTTAAGCTGTCTGCATCATTCAAGCCTTGTTCTTCCCGGCCTGGGTGGTCTGCCTTTAAGGGACAGGTATTGCTTGTCATTTATTGTGTTAACTTTTTTTTTTTTCCACTCATTTGATGAGTGGAAAAGAGTAAAAGGAAGTTTGCTATTGTCCAAAATTATGAGCCTGTACCTATCTGATAGGTACTTTTTATAACCATTAGTTCTCAGAAGAGCCTCCATCAGGTTGCAAGTGATTGGTTGTATTTGATATGAACAAATACTATAATTGTGTTTTAACATTGACCAAAAGTAGCAATGTACCCAAGTATCTTGATAGGGCATAGTGCCTTATATTCAACATATTGTGTCCCGTGCTGCCCACCTTTTGGTATAAATGAAAACTAAATCAAGCTCGGTAATCTGCAGTCTTAACAACATGGCTAGTTATTTGCCTCCTCTTCCATTCATGTTCTTCCTAATGTCTGCCTAAAAACAGACCCTCGTTTCACAGCTGCTGCTGTTCTTTCCCATGTATCCCATGCATGCACCCTGCAGTCACTAACAGACACCTAATAAATAGGCTCTTAATGAATGAACATGCCTCAGGAAGGCTGCCTGCCACACCTGCTTTGAGTAATATTTGTAGTGTGAGGATATTGCTACTTGGGAAAATTAATAGGCAGTGAGAGCATTGATTGGGAAGATTATTCTCCCACCTTCGAGCAGTATGAAATAAATAGGATTGATTGTTTTGTCGTGAAGAAAAATGGATGGAAAACACAATGGTTTTGTTTTATTTTAACAATTGGTGGTTGGTGACATGCATTCATTTTGCGTATCACCCTCATGGCAACAGATACCTTCGCACAACAGCATGAAAATGCAATCTCTGGTGAAAGATAATACAGCTGACAGGACTGCCATGAAGGCGCATGAGGGCAGCTGGCCAGCGTACAGTCGGGAGATGCTTCAAGACTAACAAGCTGTTGTCACCATGCTGTTGCGAATGTATCTCTCATTCCAAGATGCCATTCGCCTAGAAATATGTATTGTGTTTGACACATTTGTCTCACTAGTATGGTGCTTTGTTTGTCTTAAACCAAAAAAGAGGCTGTTGATATTTTCATTACCCTTTTTATTTTACTCCTTTCTTTGAAGACTCCCGTGGGAGAACGGAAAAATACTACTGCTAGAGAGTCTGCAACAGACATGGACCACCGTGTTCCAGAAGTGTCAGCCTTTGAACTAGAGATTGTTCTGACCCTTTTCTCCTCTCAGTATTCCCTTTCTTGGTATTCTGCCTCTCGAATATGACCACCTTGATTTCAGACAAGAATTAACTTCGGCATTCATAGAAGAATGTCGAAGTATGCAGGCGTTTGGGTGCTATCAGATCCACAGGTCATCTCCTTGGTTATTTTTGTTCCTAGTAAAGTACAGTGGGAACATACTATTCTCAATAAACTGTAAGTTATCAGGGAAAAGATCTTTGTGTTAGAGCATAATTGATTCAGAGAACCGCAAAACATTTTAATGTGAGAAATGTGCATATATTTTTTGACTCTAAGTTTTTCTTTTGCTGTCTGTAATAGAATCTTATGTCAATTGCTTCAGTTATAAATGGGATGTCAGTGAAGCTTTGTGGCCCCCAAAAGAAGCATATAAAAATTTTTTTCAGTATTAAGTAAAGGACAACATTCATATCTAGCAGTGAATATGAAAATATATTTAAAATATATCTAAGATTGGGCTCTGCTCTGCAGTCAGCACAAGGGCAAGCAAAAAGCAAAGGATATGAGGGCCACAGGCCCTGCATCTTCAGGTCTTGGGGTTAATTGCAAGTAGAAGCCGTTATGTGCCTTGCATTTGAGCCTGGTCCAAGCCAGCCTCATCACGCCCTTGCTAAAAAATTGTCTTCCTTCCCTACCATTTAAGAAATACACATAGTTAATTTTTTTTTTCATATTGACAACCCTTAGGCGGACCCTTAATAATCCTAACCTTGGTTTTCATCCATGGTTTGAAAGAAAAATTAAAAATGGAAACTTAAAATTGAACGTAAGGCAAACCAAGGAAAATATTTTTCAAAGTTACTTCATATATTACTCTTTTTTGAAATCAGCTCACTTTCCAGACAAAAACATAGAGATGCTATGAAAGGAATCTGCTTGAGAAATCTAGGGGAAAAAATATATTTTATTAAATTTGGCAAGCGGGATTTCCACGTTTTGTGATGTATACCTTGTTTTCTACAAGTTTAATGATTTATTTACTCTTTTAATTAAAATAATTAGGTACCAATTGATTTGTGGCTTTCTTAGAACTTCTGGAGTGAGATGCAGTATTATGTTTTGCAAAGATTGTTAAACTTCAAAGTCTTAATTCAGAAATTTTCCTTTGGGTCATTAGTAATATCTCATAGGTCTAATTTGTATTATGAAGTTGGCCTTCATTAAAGCGATTTAAAATTTGTTCCAGATGGAGTGAGTTCCTCCAAATACATTCATCTTTCCTTAAAATACATTTTTGCTATTAACTTGTTTTTTAAAAAACTAAGGAATGTCAAGGTATCTCACATTTCTATTTTTATTAATAAGAATATATAAGCCAACCATTTTTGTTTATTTGCTGAGTATGATGTGATTGTATTTAAACAACAAATACTTAGCTTTAATCATCAACTTAAGATTATTAACTGACTAAACAAAAGATAAGCTGAGAGAACTTCAGAGTTCACCCAAAAGGCAGAAATCACAAACTGATTTTTTTGGGGGGTGGGGGACAGGTTGAATGGTGCCAGGTAGTATCCTTATTCAATTATGAAGTATAAGCTTTTTAAGTAAGCTTAATTGTATCTCCTCTGGAACTTTGTAAGTTGGACCCAACAGTTTGCCTGTAAACTCCAATGGTGATTATTTCCTTTTCACAGTGCTCCAGCTGAGGCTGCAACAAAGGAGGACAAGAGAACAACTAGTGGACCAGGGCATCATGCCACGTAAGATTGAAGTGTCACTGTCATTTCTAATGTGGTGTAACCAACTGTGCATGTCTAAGAAGAAGCTGTTTCACACTGTACTTTCAGTGGTATCCATTTAATCCATATACAATTTATAAGGAAAAACCAGGCATCAGCATTGCTAACCTAACAGAATCATTTAAAATACATTTTGGAAACCAGATGCAACTTAAAAGATAGACACGAATTTTATATTATCGAAGAATACCTTTAAAGCTCTGTAATTAGGCTAACATCAGTTCTTACTTCAAACTTTAGCATTAGTTTTAGTTTTAAAATAACTGAAATAATCACTCTAGATAATGAATCCAATGATACTGGCAAAAGTAACATGATAAGTTAATTCAAAACCTGGTTCTACTTTAATTTAATTCAAATTAATTATCTTTGATGCTACAGTATAGTCTGTATAATTATGTATCTCAATTACAGGACTAATAAACATTCTATTTATAATTAATAAAATCTTTCTTGCCCAAGTACAGGTATTTTCCCAAGTAGCTCTAGGCTTCATTCCTTCATTTTTGAGAGTCTATTAATTTTAGAATATTTGTCCAAGTTGTCTTCTTTACCTTTAATCACCAAATTTGGAGGTGATTTTATATTTTAGAGGAGAAGAGTGGTGGTTTTGTATAGGCTGTTAGCATTATTTTGGGATTTTTGTCTAAAAATTGATTTCTCTAAGAAGTAACTTATTTGGCTTAAAAAACTAGAAAGAAATTACAAAATGCACTTATGCTTCCCAGTCTTCACAGTCACTGCTATTGCCTTTTTTTGGTTTGTGATAAGGAACGATTTTTCTCTGTGAAAAATGTTTTTCCCTGTGAAAACTTTTTTTTCTGAACTACTATTAATTGAGTATCTACATATTTTAAATCTAGCATTGTGATAAAACCAGTTATCAGAAGCTGGTTTGATAATCTGCCAGATTTCTCCACCACTACATTCCTGATATGAACCAATCAAACAGGATCAAAGTGTGGTGCTTTAAATACCACTGTGAAGCCAGCTGTAGTCTGCTTTTAGGAGCTGGTCCCTGGCCAAACCTGTTTGGGCTGGGCTTCCGTGAGTCTTTGCAATGCTTTAAGTACCAGAATTGAAAAGAATGTTACCAAGAGCTGATTGGCCAATATTGGGAGGTGATAGCCCAGGTTAAGCCTAGTCCTGCATTCCATCCACATTCTCTGACTGCCCATAGTGATAAGTGCAGGGTGTAATCAGACAGCAGTGGACATACACACAGAAGATTTTGCAAAGATAATTGATAGAAATACTGTAGTATGTGATGTTTTAATAAACACTGCCTCTCTCTCTCTGGGACTTTGGAATAATGTACTAGCAGTTAACATATTAAGGAATCACTGTGTCTTTAGAGTGAGTTGCATTGTGGTATGGTAGAAAGAGCATGAACCTGCCAAATTCAGAATTCTAGATGTAAATCCCGCTTTGACCACCATCTAGCTGTATAACTTCAAGAATTCATTTAACCTCTTTGAGCCTTTCATCTGTACTGGGGCTAATACCTATGTCACAAGGCTCTTGTGATGATGAGCAACAATATAACTGTGATGGGCCACAGAGCACGGGGCTCAGTGTGTTGTGGGTTCTCAGTAGGTGGTAACTCTGATCTCTTAGACATGAACTGCAGAGTGTCCTCAAGTTCAAGGCTAGATCACTCCAACATTAAATGCCCTGAGGACATGTGGGCTTTTCCCAGTAACTTGTAGGGCCATAAGAGCAAAGACCTTTTAAGGAACCATCAAACAGTTCCCTTGGTAATGGTAATTTGCCCCAAATTATGGGCTGGAACTAGTCTGACCTGATATATGCATTGTCATTATGTTTACAACTCTGTTGTGAATGTTCACTTGTTTTATTTGTGAAACAGATAATTTTAATTCTGAAACATTTAAGGTTTCAATTTTACAGATCTCCTAAAGGAACTAGGAAATAAATGGAACTGTAGAGGCACACTAATCAGATTAAGAGGAAACATCACCATGATACGCTGTAACATTTGACTGAAGTATTAACTCCTCTATTTATACCACGGAAATGATTTCTTTTCCTCTCACAGCCCTGAAGAGCCCAGCGGCATTCCACGAGCAGATAAAAAGCTTGGAACGAGCCAGAGTAAGAAATTTCAGTTTAAAATATTCTGCTTCTCTCTTTTGTATTAAAGTACCTGTGGACAAGTAACGTCTTACTCCTACGTATATCAATAGAGAAAATATAGTGTATTTTCAGGATACATGGCATATAGAGTAATATATCCTGGGGTAGTTTTATCTTGGAGGTTTATAGAAAATACAGGACATTCAAATTTTGTTCTTTTGAAACTAGTAAACTAGTGTTGTACATAAGGACAAGTCACACTTTTTTCTTACTTTTGGAGCATAACAACAGTTTTTAGAATAATGATGGAGTCATTCTGCCATTTGTTACCTCTGCAGACAGACAGCCCAAGTGATGTACTGACACCGGATCCTTCCTTCGTTTCCCTCCTGGGTCTGTGTTCGCAGTACATTTGACCAAGGGTGGGAGAATTTGGCTGAGTGAGGAATATTGCCATATTCAGCCCTGTTTTATTCTTTGAAATGACTCCATCACAGTTGCACACTAAATCGGTGTTTATCATTTTTCTTTAAAAGTGCCATTATTCTTTTTGTTTCAGAGGAAACTTCTATCATGCAATATGAAAATAAGCATGTTCCAAAAATTCCTTAAGACTTTCCCAGGATGCAATAATGATCTCTCAGAGTCTTATAAAACACAAAACCCATTTTAAAGCCTTATTGTTTAGAACTGAGTACAGTTCTGAATAAGAAAGTATGATTAAAGATAGGAATTCATCACAGAAAATACATTAGGATTTTTAGGAAATGTGTTATCTTAGATGGATTTTTACTTGACCTGAAGTGTAGATTTTATTGATTTTAGATATTTAAATGTTCAAATCCTCTGTTCAAAAGTCATCTTCAAAATTATGAGCCTTTGCCTTTTCCAGGTTTTAAAATAAAAGTGCTTACTTTATACCAGCATACACTTCAAATCCCTGTACCACTTTGAAGGCTGCAATTTAAATCATGTATTGGATAATAGTTTTTCAAAGTACTAATTTCTACTCTTCCTCTCAAAATCATGATCAAAAGAGTATACAGTTTATTTAAATAGAGTACCTTGAGAAAAAATGTAAAACTACAATAAATCATAAACAATTTATGATAAGAATTTTTTCTCTCTCTCTTTTTTAAAGACCGAAAACTTTTTGAAGCACAAGATTCGGAGCCGACCAGATCGTTCTGAACTTGTCAGGATGCACATTTTAGAAGGTAAAAATTCTATTTCTGCTTCTTTTGCTACATTTTCTCAAGAAAAGAAGTGAGAATTCCACCATTTCTGTTTATTCCCATTTTAATAACTTTTTACCCCACAGGCTGACATCCTCCAAACTGGATAGCAACATGAAGACCCAAAGCTAAAAATGTTATGTTAGATACATGGGGAAGGTTTGATTCTCCAAATAGCCAATTGATGGACTGACTCTTCCCCGCCAGCTGGGGGTGCTATAGGTATCTCTACCATACAGTTCTGGAAAAACATTTTCGGTCCAGAGGATTTCTTCATCAGTGAGGCATGTGCGCCTGCTCATTCGGTTGTAAGGGGTATGATAGCCACAAGTCTAACCCTAGATTTTCAATGACTTGGACCCTGTTAGGTCTACCTGGGGCAAGGCCCTTACCTGACATTTTCTCTTTGTTGCTACTTAACCCACAACAATCCAGCTTGATCTGACCATTATCACAAACTAGCTCCACCTGACCCACCAGATTTTCTCGATGACTGAGCCTCATCTCTTACGAAGCTAGTAAGGACAGTTCCACTCCATCTTTGGTGAGACATGTGGCTCAGGCCGTGATGTTTTTCTCTCTAAAAACAGAGCATTCTCGAAATCTGGTATCTCCACCATAAATTCCTGAGTTACATTTTCTTTCATTGTTTTGCTTTACCGACTAATTTGTGGAGCAAGACTAGGAGCTTGACCCTGTGATAGTCTTGAGAGTGTTAAACCCTGAGCAGAAACAGAGACTTCTCAAACATTTAGAGACAGTTATTAGGTAGGAGGAAGATTAGATTTGTGTTCTCTGGCCTAATGATAGAGTTAGTATTAGAATTAGGTTGATATGACAGAGTATTAGATTATAGCTCAGCATAAAGGTCAGTCAGATATGTCCAAAATAAAATCTTCAAGAAGTGATACGGCTGCCATTATTAGAGCTGTTAGTTCACTGGCCCGCAAGCTAGAAACCAGAGACCCAAGTGAGCCAGATGGATGCCCATCTTCATGGAGCTTACATTCTAGTGGCACAGACAGATAATACACAGGCAAAACAAGTAAATTACAGATTGTGAAAAGTGCTGTATAGGGAATAAACAGGCTGCTGTGATAGGGAATAAACACAGGCTGAAACCACATTAAGGATGTTGTAAAGAAGTTCCAACTATCAAGTTGGCCTCTGTAACCCCAAGTAGCGTCTCTTCTAATCCAAATAATCTGTGATTATGTAACTATCTTCATGTCTGGGATGGGAGGTGAGAGGTCTGTTCCTGTCTCTACTTTGGGTTGTGAACATCTCAGAAGTCTCCTGGACTAAAAAAGCTTTTCCAGAACTCCAGTGGTAGGGTAGCAGCAGCTACCAGCTGTCAGGGATAAGTGAATCTTCAGAGAAGCAAATTTGCTGGTAAGTAACTTGGTAAATGGCTCCTTCTGTGCCTCAAAATATCTTGACCTATAAGGAACATTTTTGTAGGAATGATGCTGTCTGTTTCAACTTGCCTTCTAACTGTAACAGGTTTTATTAATATAATTAAAACTAAGGCAAATACATTTAACTATCAAAAGGAATCATATCTGCTTTTTCCAAAAAGAGACTACTCAGCATTTAAAAACCTAACTATGTATATGAATGAACCATAAGTGATGTTTTTAGGACATCTCTTCTAAAGTAGAGACTTTGGAAGTAAGAAAGAATGTCTCATCTATAATTTCAAAAATACCTTAAAACCACGTTCCCCAACTTATTATAACATTATCCCAATTTTGATTGAATTGGATGTTTGGCAGGCAAAAGTCTAAATTATTTCCTGAAGTTCAGCAGCCGAAACCCAGCCTCAGCCTCATGGAGATGATGAAGCACTCAGACCAGGAACAGAAGCATACCAAAATGCCAGCCTCTAATTATTTACTTTTGGAGTATTTTCTTCCCAAACATTCCTGATATCACTTGGATAATGTCAGTGGAAGAGAGGAAAAGGCAGAAGACTCTCCTGCCTAGATCTTAACAAAAGCTTTTTTTTTTTTTTTTTTTTTTTTTTTGTGGTATGCGGGCCTCTCACTGTTGTGGCCTCTCCCGTTGCGGAGCACAGGCTCCGGATGCGCAGGCTCAGCAGCCATGGCTCACGGGCCCAGCCGCTCCGCGGCATATGGGATCCTCCCAGACCGGGGCACGAACCCGTATCCCCTGCATCGGCAGGCGGACTCTCAACCACTGCGCCACCAGGGAGGCCCAACAAAAGCTTTTAAACATCAACCTAAAAGTGGTTTGCACGATCTGCTTCCCCCCCACCTATCGTCTTCCTGTGTGGCTAGAAGGGTTCTGTCTAATAAGATTGGGGCCAGAGTTGTTTATACAGGAAAATTATAAAAATGAGATGGGCATACGTGTTATTTTAACTTATAGAAACATGAATTTATTTGCCAGTATTCCAACTTAGGGGTAGGACCTTCACGTGCGGGGAAGGCTTTAACGAATGGAGCTCACATCTTTCTTGTATAAAGCATAGCCATTGTACATCATCTACAATTTCCATTCATGGTGGAACAATACTCAAAGACGCTTGAAAAGCAATCTGAGTTTAAAAATCCTAGATTTTATCATTTTTTTCCCCAAATCTTTTACTGTTGTTAGTTGCCCTAAGTAATGGTGACAGTGATTTTTTTTTTAATGGCTTACCTTTATCAAGTCATTCCAAAGCATTTAACTCAGGTTTCCAAGAAATAATCATTTTATTTTTGAAGTTTATGATTTCCCCATAACATCTGGTTAAATTATGTATTGACAATAGCAGTCACAATAGTGATGAGCTGTTTTGTAGACAATCAAGATTGATACTTGGTAAGCATATAACTTAACCAGTAGAAAGACAAGTGATCAGCTGTGCTGGAGGGTAGTTTATTGGCCCTTGGGGTCTCAGTGCTCTTTGGGCCTCAGCCAGGCCATCTGACCTACAGAATGAAGAACATCAGATAATCCTGAGGTTACTTACAGGGAATTTCATTAAAAGACCTTATACTGAATAATTTAAGGGGCAAGCGACTTTCAACTCAGTATTGGGTTAACCCCTCATCATTATCTTTAATCAATCATAAACATTATTTAGAACAGTGTAATAAAATAATGAGTTACCAGAAACACAAGTAATTGACAGAATTATGCAAATGAATGAGTTATGATATTTATAGTAGTTTCACACCTGTTATACAACTTTATGCATATGTGGGTAGATGAGTTGATGCTTCTGTATGACTATTAATTACTATGTAATTGAATGTCCCAAGGTTATGTATTCAGAATAAACCCAAATTCTTAATTATGACGAAGGACTCCGAGATGCACATGGATCGATCTAAGGATATGATTTGTAGCTCTTCCCACTGACTCCTGCAGAGAAGCTTATATCCTGAGATAACAGTTTCTCCCCTTCTACGAATTGACTTTCCAATGAAGCCAAATCTAAAACTGCAAACTTCTTGAGCCATGAACCACATCTCTCTTGTTCATCCTCTGTATCCCCAATGCCTAATAAATATGAATTTGACTCTCCTACCATAAATGAGCAATAGCAGGACCCCATTTTTGCCTTGAGTTCATATTAATTTGAGTCTGAGGACATCCATATTGTATAGACGGTATAAAGCTATCTAGGACTAAAAATGTAAATTGTATACAGGAACGTTCTTAAACAGTCATTGTCTCTCCATAAATATGTTAGGAACACATAAGTCTGTTTATACCAGTTTAAACTAGTTGGTCTGAAATAACATTATGGAATAGAAATAGTAATTCAAGTAATGGTTAAAACTGTGTTTCCTGTTTTAGAAACATTTGCAGAGCCATCCCTGCAGGCTACTCAGATGAAGTTGAAAAGAGCTCGACTAGCTGATGATCTGAATGAAAAGATTGCTCAAAGACCTGGTCCTATGGAGCTGGTAGAGAAAAACATCCTTCCTGTAGACTCCAGTGTTAAGGAAGCAATTATAGGCAAGATTCTAAAATTTTACTGTTTTCTGGGAGAAAAAGAAACTTGGAAGTTTTAAATAAGAAAAATTCAATTTAAAAAGCCAGCACTATCATGACTATCGTTTTCTGGGTAAATTAGAAATTGATTAACATTTGCACTGATTTCCATTATTACTGTTAGTGTTATTATATTATGTATTACAAGACAAGCATCTCTTACCAGTTAACACAGAGATTCCTCTTGTTACATCTGAGGTTTAAGTCTGTCTTTCTTTTTTTTTTTTAATTAGGGTATAGTTGCTTTACAATGTTTAAGCCTTTAAGTTCTGATTTTGTTACCATGTTTTCTAAGTTAAACTTATTGTATTATGTTTAGTTTCTGTTGTTTTAAGATTTTTACAGATTTTTCATTATTTTAGTTCAGTTTACTTCTAGGAAAGATAAAAATAGTTTGTTCAGTCTTAGTTCAGCAAGGTGAATAGCAGATGCGTATAGATGTATTCATTAAGAATGGTAGAATCTGCCCATTTTATCCCAGTCTTATCATACTTAGTTACTAATATTTACCATTTTTTTCTGGCATAAACTTCAGCAGAAAAAAATTTTTTTCCAGAATAATGCCACTTTTTCAGCAAGCAATTTTGAAAAGTTAATATCCTACTTTAAAAACTATTATAGTTTCCATTACTCATGGGGACTTCATATTTTGCGTTAGTGTGAATTTAAATCTTAGGTAGTCTGTGGTCAGTAATTCTAAGTAGTACAATTCACTATGATTCCATTCAGTTCCAAAGAAATGGGTCCCAAAAGGTAAGATGTCAGTACAGCAGGGCTGCTCTGTGAAGTGGGACTTATCAACAGATACCCAGTCAGAGCCCCATTTTGCCTTATAATGTTTTTTAACAGTTGGATTCCAAATGTTGGATCCAAGTTGGATCCAGAGAAGGTCCACACATTGCCTTTAGCTGATGTATCTCTTAAGTCAATCTCCTGGGTGGGTCTTCCTCCTCCTTTCTTTCCTTACTTTTTATTTGTTGATGAACAGGCTTTTATCCTCTAGCATTTCCACATTACTAGATTTTTCTGAATGCATTTGCATCCCTAGGTGTCATTAAAAGCTTTCTTGTCTCCTGTACTTCCTATAACTAGTATTTGGATCCAAAGACTTGATCTGATTCAGGTTGGGTTTTTTCCCCCAAGTATTCATCTTAGATAGTGGTGTGTTCTTCCATGGGGAAGTACATTATGTTCAATTTTGTTTTTAACCAGCTTCTTAAGTCCTTATAATGAATAATATTTCTCCTTTTTCATTTTAACCTTGGTATTCCAAGGCGAAGATAAATTAAGAATCATTTCTTTCTTTAGGTGTTGGGAAGGAGGACTATCCCCAAACTCAGGGCGATTTCTCATTTGACGAAGACAGCAGTGATGCTTTGTCTCCAGACCAGCCAGCCAGCCAGGAGTCGCAGGGGTCAGCCGCGTCCCCAAGTGAGCCAAAAGTTAGTGAATCGCCATCTCCTGTGACTACAAACACTCCAGCCCAGGTATCACCTTTCTTGTTTTTACCCCTCAACAGAGAAAGTGCCTTGTTTTTTACATATCAACGTAATACGTTTTCACCAGAGGAGAAGTCTGAAAGTGAAGAAAAATATAGGTTTGTCACATGTAATCCAACTACTAACATTTTCAATAGATTCTTAAATTATTTCTGTTCTATATACATATTTTTATTTTATAGTTTTATAACTCACTTTAAAATTTTTTCATGTAACTTTTTTTTGAGATGTAACTCACGTATCATAAAATCCACCCTTTTTCTAACCATCTTAACCACTTTAAGTGTACAGTTCTGTAGTGGTACATATATTCACATTGTTGTGCAACAGATCTCCAGAACTTTTTCGTCTTACAAAACTGAAACTTAAACCCATTAGACAACAACTCCCCATTCCCCCAGGCCTGCTAACCACCATTCTATTTCTGTCTCGATGAATTTGACTACTTTGAATATCTCATATAAATGGAATCATACAGTATTTGTCTTTGTGACTGGCTTATATCATTTAACAATGTCCTCAAGGTTCGTTCACGTTGTAGCATGTGACAGGGTTTCTTTCAGTTTTAAAACTGAATAATATTCCATTTTATGGATATTCCACATTTTATTTATCCATTCATCAGTGGACATTGGGTTGCTTCCATCTCTTGGCTATTGTGAATAATGATGAGTACATGAATGTGGAAATATCTCTTCGAGACCCTGCTTTTAGTGCTTTTGGGCATATATCCAGAAATGGGATTGTTGGATCATATGGTAGTTCTATTTTTAATTTTTAAGGAACCTCCATACTGACTGCAACATTTCACACTCCCACCAACAGCGCACAAGTGTTCCTATTTCTCCACATCTTCACCAACACTTGTTAATTTCTATTCTTTTGATAGTAGCTATTCTAGTGGTGCGAAGTGATCTCACTGTGTTTTTTTTTTAATTGAAGTATAGTTAATTTACAATGTTGTGTTAGTTTCAAGTGCACAGCAAAATGATTCAGTTATACATATAAATATATATGTGTGTATATATACTTATATATTTTTTTCAGATTCTTTTCCATTGTAGTATTACAAGATATTGAGTATGTTCACCTGTGGTTTTGATTTGCATTTCTGTAATCATTAGTGATGCTGAGCATCTTCTCATATGCTTGTTGGCCATTTGTATATCATCTTTGGAGAAATGTCTATTCAGATCTTTTGCCCTCTTTAAAATCAGGTCATTTGTTTTTCTGTTGCGTTGTAGGAGTTCTTTATATGTTCTAGATATTAACTAACCCCTTATCAGATATATAATTTGCAAATACTTTCTCCCATTCCATGTGTCACCTTTTCACTCTGTTGATAGTAACCATTAATGAACAGAAGTTTTTAAGTTTGATCTACTCCCACTTGTGTATTTTTGGTATTGTTGCCTGTGCTTTTGGTGTCATACTAAGAAATCATTGCCAAATCCAATGTCATGAATTGTATTGTTTTGGATTGATTGGATCCTGTTTTCTTCTAGGATTTTCATGGATTGGGGTTTTATATTTAGGTCTTTAATTGGTTTTAATTTTTGTAATATGGTATAAGCTAAAGATCCAACTTCATTCTTTTGCATGTGTATATCCAGTTTTCCCAACACCATTTGTTGAAAAGACTGTCCTTTCCCCCACTGAATGGTCTTGACACTCTTGTCAAAGATCATCTGGTCATGTACAAAGGAATTTATTTATGGGCTTTCTATTCTGTTGCATTGGCCTATATCTCTGTTTTTATGTCAGTACCACACTGTTTTGACTACTGTAGCTTCATAGTAAATTTTGGAATCAGGAAGTGCGAGATATCCAACTTTTGTTCTTCTTTTTCAAGACTGTTTTGACTACTTGGGGTCCCTTGAGATTCCGTATTAATGTTAAGATGGATTTTTCTATTTCTGTAAAAAAAAAAAAAAAAAAGGCACTGGGAAAATTCACCCTTTTAAAGTGTATAATTCATTGCTTACTAGTATATTCACAGACTTGTGCAGCTCTCACCACTATCTGATTCCAGAACACTTTCATCTTTCCCAAAAGAAGCCCATACCCCTCAGCAGTCACTCCCTGTTAGCTCCTCCACTCAGCCCTAAGCAACCAGGAGTCCACTTTCTGTCTCTGGATTTACCTATTCTGGATATTTTATATAAATGGAATCATACAATATCTGGCCTTTTGTGACTGGCTTCTTTCACTTAGTGTAATGCTTTTAAGGTTCATCTATGTTGTAGCATGTACCAGTACATCATCCCTTGTTATGGCTGAGTAATATTCCATTGTGTTGATATACCACATTTTGTTTATTCATCAGCTAGTGAACATTTGCTATTATGAATAATGGTGCTGTGAACACGTGTGGACAAGTTTTTATGTGGACATATGTTTTCACTTCTCTTGGGTATATACCTTGGAGTGGAATTGCTGTGTCATATGGTAACTGTATGTGTTCCTTGCTTTTATACCTCAGTATTTAATTGAACCAATACACTGTATCTCTTTTAACCAGTTACCTGTTATTTGTTACCTAGAGTTGCTTCCTGTTATTCATTCCTAAACACACAAGTGCCCCTGTTGTATTCTCACATTCTTGCTACATGCTGGTTTTTTAATACATACATTGTTGGGCATTTGTCTAATATTTCTTTGAATAATTACTAGATAATGAAATGGATTTTAATCTTTTGTTAAGCAAAAGGTAGGCACTCAACTGCCTTCCAGGAAAGGAATACAGTCTTTATTCCACCATGACTATGTCTTTATCACAAGTAGGTAATATCATTACTTTAAACCTTGCACACTGGAGATTTGAATGTTTTAATTGGCCCCTTGATTTTGGTTAGATTGAATTCATTTGTTCAACAAATATTTATCAAGCACCTATTATGTGTCAGAATCTAGTGCATCTAGTGCATGCAAAAGATCTAATATTTTTTGATAATTGCATTAGAAATTTACATTTCTTATTTTTCAGTGAGTGTTAGTGTTTCTTTTGGTTTTATAAGAACTCTGTGCTGCACGTAATCTGTTGTTTTTTCTCTCTCTTTATGGTGTTTTTACCTTACTGAAATTTTAATAGTATTTAGTTACATTAAAGTCAAAACTATTGAACTACTTAACGGGGTTGGTCAAGTTCAGTAGAAAATGTTCTTGTTAAAGTCCAGCATCATAGAATTTTTGAACTGGAAAGGAATTTAGCAATTATCTGCCTTAACCCTTTCATGGGGGGAGGCCTGGGTTCAGAGAAATATGGAAGTTTGGGGATTAAAAATGTTTGCACATTTTCTTATGGCATTTCTTCTCATTCATGAATATCTATTTGTTGGGGACTGTGTCTTTCAGCATTATCTTCTTCATTGCACTTATCACCATGATCTGAAATAGGGGGGCGGGGGAGGGGGGGTTATCTTTAACACCTAGCACAGGGCCTGGTACAGAAAGAGTGCTCAATAAATGTTGAATTGCATTCAGCACCATGAGCTCTGACGCCGGCTTGCAGAAGCAGTGTTTGTGTTCTCTCATTTGCGAGTAGAGCCTCTCCCTCTTGGAGTCACAAGAGGTAGTGTGGGTAGCTACACTTCATATTCTTCTGTCAGAGTTTACAGGGCAAGTGTGACTGGCCCCTCAGCTTCTCTGGAACCTGGCCTGGAGGAAGGATGAGGGTCAGTGACCAGCCCATGGTCTGAGGTCTAAGCAGGCAGGAATGGAGAGAAGGGAGACCAGCCCCTACTGTTCTCACCGTATTTGCTGCACCCTGGTTTTGAGCTTTAAAAATAGGGCTAGGGCTTCCCTGGTGGCGCAGTGGTTGAGAGTCCGCCTGCCAATGCAGGGGACACGGGTTCGTGCCCCAGTCCGGGAAGATCCCACATGCTGCGGAGCAGCTAGGCCCGTGAGCCATGGCCGCTGAGCCTGCATGTCCGGAGCCTGTGCTCCACAACGGGAGAGGCCACAACAGTTAGAGGCCCGCGTGCCGCCAAAAAAAAAAAAAAAAGGCTAAAAAGAATGTCAAATATGTAAGTACATACCATTAGAAAGCAGTTCTACTTATCCATTTGGGTTGTTTGTTCTGTTTCTGTCTGAGTAGGTCAGGACATCAGACAGCTATTAGCATGGCCTTAGCTTTTTAGTAATAGAGAATTTTTGTCACCTCAGCCATCTACCTGGTAATGGCTTCATGACAGTTCCACCTATGTAAGAGACTATCATTCTCCTTTTCCCTGCATTGCTTGTACTATTACATTCTTAGCTTTGGTCTTGAAACTTGGTCTCCAGCTAAGTTTATAAGTGAGAAACTTTAACTGGAGGGTGTCCCACCCAGTGGGCTGACATTCCAGAATTCCTTGAAGGAAAAAAGGAATAGCAGTGTTTCTTGAAGAATAAATACAGCCTATTTATTGCCAGTGCAGCACACACTAAGCCTCAGGTCATTCATGAACTTAAACATTAGTTTTTATAACACTCTCTAGTGTTGCTGCAATGCCAGTTCTGCCTGTTACACACAGACCATTAATAGTCTGCTTTTTATCTGTCAGTAGTGCCTTTGGGAAAAGACCCACTTTAGAGAATGGTGCACTCCCTACTTACACGTTCAAGTAACAGAACCTAGAATCAGGGCTGGCTTACTGCACCTTTACCCATTGCACATTTCCTGCACCGTATATCTTGAAACCTTCTTAAATTGTGTCCTTTATAAAATTCCTTTTGATTGTGTTTTAGTATTTATAAGTAAGGACTCTGACAAAGATTCTTAATATTATACTTTTATTTGTGCAATTAAAAAAGCATCTCCATGTTAACTGTGCAATATTGACGTCAGATCGCAAGTATGTTGTAGGTATTTGTTTTGTTTCTGTTTTCTTAATCAACTGCAGAGGCCAACTTTATGATGCCTGTAAAGTCTTTGGGATTTTTGTGTCTAGAAGTGATAATTAGGTTTTGTTTTGGCAAATTTTTTCTGTGTGTGTGGTACGCGGGCCTCTCACTGTTGTGGCCTCTCCTGTTGCGGAGCACAGGCTCCAGATGTGCAGGCTCAGCGGCCATGGCTCACGGGCCCAGCCACTCCGCAGCATGTGGGATCTTCCCGGACCGGGGCATTGAACCTGTGTCCCCTGCATCGGCAGGCGGACTCTCAACCACTGCACCACCAGGGAAGCCCTGTTTTGGCAAATTTTATACTTTAATTATATTCACTGTTATCTAGTGTTTGTCCAGGCACCTCGTTTGATATATATGTAAAATATATTTATCTCCCTAAATATAATTACTTTCACATTTTCTAGTTTAAGGGAAAGTACCTGAAAAGATTCCTTCTCAGTGGACATCAAGTTTACAGAGGGAAGGGACAGCCCCTCATTTTAAAAGAGCAACATAAACATCTTGTGTTTTGGGTGTTCTTTGATATTCTTAGTTTTTAATCTTTAAAATGGAAACTCAGTATATGAGTTTGATGGTGAATTTAGTTACTGTAGACCAGTGGTCTTCAAACTGCCTGTAGTGAAGGAATAATATGTTTGTTTTGTTTTGTTTGTTTTGTTTAAATCACCCATAATTCCTCTTACAAACTTTCCTAAGTATACGTATATTCCTTTTATTTTTTATTTTTACAATTTGAAATTCTGCTGTAAACACTACTAAACTGTATTCTCAACATATCGTGAACTTGGCTGTATGTTAATCATGTTCTTAAATCATTTTCTTTTTTTTTTAAATTTATTTATATTTGGCTGCGTTGGGTCTTTGTTGCTGCATGCAGGCTTTCTCTAGTTGTGGCGAGCGGGGTCTACTCTTCATTGCGGTGCACGGGCTTCTCATTGCGGTGGCTTCTCTTGTTGCGGAGCACGGGCTCTAGGCGCAAGGGCTTCAGTAGTTGTGGGGCACGGGCTCAGTAGTTGGTGGCTCGCGGGCTCTAGAGCACAGGCTCAGTACTTGTGGCGCATGGGCTGAGTTGCTCTGCGGCATGTGGTATCTTCCTGGACCAGGGATCGAACTCATGTCCCCTGCATTGGCAGACAGATTCATAACCACTGTGCCACCAGGGAAGTCCCAATATGTTTGTTTTTTTATATAGTTTAATTTCCAATGCATTGTGGACTAATCCTCTTGTAAAATAAAATAAAAGTAGTGGGATGACATCAAATTTCCTAAGACTTCCTGTCCTTGTCACTGGCAGGTAACAAAGGTCCACAGACCACACTTCTGAGTGGCTCTGACATATATTTCACTTTGCTTCTTATTTACCTGAACCAAGTTTTTTCATATGGTGATTAATCATCATTTTATGCTGCGCATTTAATCCTGTGGCTTAAATACATTTTTCTAATTTTCCTGTTCAGTTATTTTCATACTTGGCCTACTGTAATGTTCAAGACCAATTCAGGGAATTTCTTCTAGGTTCTTTAAAAGTTATACTTACAGATAATTAGTTGGGAGAAAATTAGGCTCAAGATTTCCATATGCCTTGCTGTATTCCAAAATGTCTTATGACATATAGTCTCCTTAATTCTTTTTCAGAACACACGGATAGATACCAGAAGTTTAAGTCCTACAGGAAAGTGTTCAAATAAAAGAAACATTCCCTACCAAAAAAAAAATTTTAACACATAATATCTAGGCAAGAAACAGATTTTTCAGGCACTTGTTTTACAATCCCAGTGCTAAAAAGCTAATGACCTCACAATGTGAACAGTGTAATACACAACCATGACCTTCCTTCAAAATGTAAATTCTTTGATATATCTATTGTTTCTTTGTCGTTTGTAAGAGACTAAAACTGCTTTTCCTTGGACTTTCCTCTTGTCTTTTCAATTCTGATCAAAGTACAGCTGGAAAGGAATTTGCCAAAATATTAATGAAACACACATCACATATTGGAGCTCAATTTATTTTTATGCTGAAGCAACTCTTGAACAATGGAAAGCCGTAGAAAATTAAGACCAGCAAGCCACACATGGGTACCACAAGCTGTGACACTGGTCCTTTTAATCTGAGGACTTTTTTTCTCTCAAGTCATTTAATTAATCATTTATTATAAACACCCAAATGTTTAACTGTAAGTATGATCTGACAGGATCTGTGTTCAAATTCAAAGTAGTACTGAAAGGAACCTTCTTGGACACTTACTCTGTGTATTTTCAGGAAGACAAGCTTAGGAGAATTTGGCAAACTTTTTTTTACCATTGTTTCAAGTAACTTTCAGGTAGGTGACATTTTGCCAAATAATAGAGAAATTTTAGGTTTAAGCTAACAAAGAGAATGAGCAAGGTCTGATATGTAAGCCGCGTATATATATACTAAATAATCAAAATTAGACTTTTATTACAAACACTTATCATTAAAGGCCTGAATAGGACATCAAAGATATTGACTGTAATTCCTGTGATTACCCCTTCAGTTAAGCTTTTTATAACTTATATATCAAGAGGAGTCTGCCACTATTAATAGATTTTTGAGCTGGTTTTCAACATTAACTGTGAAGCTATGTTCCATCCCAATTCTTAACTCAGTTCTCCTGTGACCAACAGAAAAGTGCCTAAAATGGTGCATTATGCAGAATAGGCCTTTCCTATTTATTTATTAATAAATAAATCTTTATTGAATATAACTGAGATGATGATAAATAATGGCCAACATCTGCTGGCCTTTACACTTACTTCAGTGTTGTTCAGGCACTGAACGACTTACTTCATATATATTATCTGGGGGCAGATATCATGAAAAAGCATCTATCTGGCCTGCAGGGGATTTGAACTAATGACTTTGTTCTTATTAGGCCAACAGTGTGAGATTCTTCTTAAGACTATTTTCCAGAACATCATCCTGTTTCATCCTGTTATGACTCATAGTGACAACTGGTATTTGTATTACCCAAGAAATAACATACATAACATTTTTTTCTCTACTATATAGTCTACTCAAGTAACATCATTCACTTACCAAAAATGAATAACAGTAATTTTAATATTTATTATGCTTCCACATTCTGGCCCCTAATGGTCACTTTAACTAACTTGTGAATCACCAACATGGTCACACAAAGGTTGTAATAGACATTCTACATGATTCTGGAGAATATAATAAATAATATGTGACAACTTTATAAAGAGGAGTGTATTTAAATAAGGTGGACATTGGCTCTAGGTTTTCCGAAGTTGATCCTAAAGTATTAATGAAATTTGTATGTTATGAAGTTACCACCAAAAGTAACAAATTCATTAATGATTAGAGTACTTGGTGATACTCTGACTAATCACCCTTCTGCTGTGTGGAATTATTTTAATAGTTGTAGTATTGGTTATAATTGAACTATTAAAAATTAGAAGTACTAAATAAATAGGCTCACATTGAGATTTTTGTGCATGTATTTGCATACTTAACACTGTGTCACTATAAAAGATACTGCACATCAACAATACAGCAGAATAGGAAGGTCCAGGCCCTCATTCTCTCACAGAAGCATTAAATAAACTACAGACTAACTAAAATAACTTTATAAGAGCTCTGAAAACCAGTCAGATATCTACACCAACCAAACACCCAATCAAGAAAAAGCCACATTTAAAAATGTAGAAAATGTCATGGTGTTTTCACTCACCCTTGCCCACACCCTTCCCAGCATGGCATAGTCAGAGGAAGTGGCCCGACACCCAGTTCCCTCCCTCAGGATGGAAGGAGTGGAGCAGAATTTGTTTGCAGTATTCTGGCCTGTTGGGGGCTGGCCAAGGGACTAGTTTCTGACTTGTTTGACTCAGAACTCAGACGGGGGAAAGTGCATAGTTTGGATCTCAGGCTAGCAGAAGCTGTAGAAGGTAGTGGCAGGAGCCACATCATATGAAAAACTGCAGACCCAGACACCTGAGGGCAGTAGATTGCAGGCCAAAGAATGCAGCAGAACTCTTTAAGGCCCTGAGAAGAAGCTAGGGTGAGACTCTGGGAAATTAAGACATTTAAAAGCAGCCATGCATGAGGGGAAATTTTTAAATTTAATAAACAGAACCAAGCAAAAAAAACATGCACTTAGGCCCAGACAGGACACATGCTCAGAAAAGACTTGACAAAACCTTAAGCCTCCACCCAGAGTTAATCCCAAGGCCCAGAGGCCCATAAAATTAGTGAAGGTCTTCAACAACAGTCTGCAAAGATTGTGAGAGGTGGATGTTTCTTCACATGCCCAATTTTAAACCAAAGATACAATGCCCCACCACCACCAAAAAACAAAAAGGCATACAAAAAACAGGGAAATACGGCCCATTCGAAGCAAGAAAATAATCTCCAGAAACTATCCCTGAAGAAACACACACATCAGACTTCCTAAACAAAGACTTTAACTGTCTTAAATATGCTCAAAAAGCTAAAGGAAAACACAAGCAATGAACTAAAGGAAATCAGGGAAACAATATATGAACAAAACGAGAATATCAACAGAAATTATTATTTTTTTATTATGGAGCTGAAAAATACACTAACTGAATTGAAAAATCCATTAGAGGGCTTCAACAGCAGACTCAGACAGCAAAAAATATCAGCAAACTTGAAGACAGGTCATTTGACATTATTGAGTCTGAGGACAAAAAGAATGAAGAAAAGTGAGCAGAGCCTAAGAGACTTATGGGATGCCATCAAGCAGATCAATATGGGCATTATGGGAGTCCAAGAGGAGAAGAGAGAGAAAGGGGCAGAGAAATTAATTGAAGAAATAATGACCCAAAGTTTTGCAAATTTGGGGCAAGACAAGGATATACAAATCCAAGAAGCTCAATGAATGCCAAAGAGAATAAACTCAAAGAGATCCACACTGAGACACATAAAAATCAAATTGTCAAAAGTCAGACAGAGAGGGCTTCCCTGGTGGCGCAGTGGTTGAGAGTCCGCCTGCCGATGCAGGGGATGCGGGTTCGTGCCCTGGTCTGGGAAGATCCCACATGCCGCGGAGCGGCTAGGCCCGTGAGCCATGGCCGCTGAGCCTGCGCGTCCGGAGCCTGTGCTCCGCAATGGGAGAGGCCACAACAGTGAGAGGCCCGCATACCGCAAAAAAAAAAAAAAAAAAAAAAAAAAAAAAAAAAAGTCAGACAGAATCTTGAAAGCAGCAAGGAAAGTCACTTATCACATATAAGAGGAAATCTCCCAGTAAGAATATCAGTGGATTTCTCAGCAGAAACACTGCAGGCCAGAAGACATATTGTGATGATATATCTAAGTGCTGAAAGAAAAAACTGTCAACCAAGAATTCTATATCCAGCAGAACTGTGCTTCAAAAATGAGGGAGAAATTAAAACAACAAAGCCAGACAAACAAAAATCAAAGGAGTTCATTATCATTAGACCTGCCCTGTAAGAAATGCTAGAGAGCCCTCAAGTTGAAATGAAAGGATGCTAGACAATAACTCAAAGCCATTCAGAAATATAAAGTCCTCTGGTTAAGGTAAATACATGGACAAATATAAGGAATGGTATTATTGTAATTTTGATGTATAACTCCACTTTTTATTTTCTACAGGATTTAAGTAACAAATGCACAAAAATTATAAATCTATGTTAATGGCTATATAATATATAATGATGTAATTAGTGACATAATATAAAGTGGGGAGACATGGCTGTAAGGTAGTTCTTGTAAATAACTGAAGCTGGTGTCAATATAGGTTAAATGTCATAGCTTTAGGATGTTATGTGTAATCCCTATGGTAACAACAAAGAAAATATCTATAGAATGTACACAAAGGAAATGAGAAAGGAATCACTACAAAAAATCAACCAAATACATAAATGGAAAGACATCTCACACTCACGGATTAGAAGACTTAATATTGTGGTGATGTCAGTACTACCCAAAAGCAATATACAGATTCGGTACAAATTCCTATCAAAATCCCAAGGACAATTTTTTGCAGAAGTGGAAAAATTTATTCTAAAATTCATATGGAATCTCAAGAGACCCCAAATAAGTCAAAACAGTCTTGAAAAAGAATAAAGTTGGAGGTCTCGTACTTCCTTATTTCAAACTTACTACAAAGCTACAGCAATCAAAACAGTGTGGTTCTGGCATGAAGACAGACATACAGACCAATGGAATAGAATAAAGAACCCAGAAATAAATCTTCACATATATGGTCAAATGATTTTAGACACAGTGTCAGGGTTACTCAATAGAAACAGGACAGTCTTTTCAACAAATGGTGTTAAGAAAATTGGATGTCCACAGGCAAAAGAATGAAGTTGGATCCTTACCTAACACCATATATGAAGATTAACTCAAAATGGACAAAGACCTAAACATAAGAGTTAGAACTATAAAACTCTTAGGGAAAAAACATAGGGGAAATCCTCATGACATTGGATTTGGCAATGCTCTCTTAGATATGACACCAGGAAACAAAAATAGATAATCAGGCTTCATCAAAATTAAAAACTGTGCAGGACTTCCCTGGTGGCACAGTGGTTAAGAATCCTTCTCGCAATGCAGGGGACACAGGTTCAAGCCCTGGTCTGGGAAGATCCCACATGCTGTGGAGCATCTAAGCCCATGTGCCATAACTATTGAGCCTGTGCTCTAGAGCCCATGAGCCACAACAACTGAGCCCGTGTGCTGCAACTACTGAAGCCTGCGTGCCTAGAGCCTGTGCTCCACAACAAGAGAAGCCACTGCAATAAGAAGCCTGTGCACCACAACAAAGAGCAGCCCCCACTTGCCGCAGCTAGAGAAAGCCTGCGCCCAGCAATGAAGACCCAACGCAGCCAAAAATAATTAATTAATTAATTAATTAAAAACTGTGCATCAAAGCACACTATCAACTGAGTGAAAAGCAACCCACAGAATGGGAGAAAATATTGGCAAATCATGTATCTGATAAGGGGCTAATATCCAGAATATATAAAGAACTCCCACAAATCAACAACAAAAACTATAAATAACCTGATTTTAAAATGGGCTAAGGACTTTAACAGACATTTCTTCAAAGAGGATATATAAAGACCAACAAGCATATGAAATGATGCTCATCATCACTAATCACTAGAGAAATGAAAATCAAAACCACAATGAGATATCACCTCATACCGTTAGAATATCAAAAAGAACAGAAATTAAGTTCTCAGCAAGGATCTGGAAAAATTGGAACCCCTGTGCACTGTTGGTGGAATTGTGAAATAAATGGTGCAAATGGCTATAGAAAATGGTATGGCAGTTCCTCAAAAAGTTAAAAATAGAATTACCATATAATCCAACAATTCCACTTCTGGGTTTATGGCCAGAAGAACTGAAAGCAGGGACTTGAACAGCAATTTGTACACCCATGCTCATAGCAGCATTATTTACTATTTGGCTATTATTTAATAGCCAAAAGGGAGAAGTAACCCATGTGTCCATTGACGAATGGATAAACAAAATGTGGTTCACATTCAGCAGAGTATTATTCAGCCTTAAAAAGAAGGGAATTCTGACACAAGCTACAACATGGATGAACCTTAAGGACATTATGCTAAGTGAAATAAGCCAGTCACAGAAAGAAAAATGTATGATTCCATTTATATTAGATACCTAGAGTAGTTAAATTAATAGATACAGGAAGTAGATGGTGGTTGTCAGGGGCTGCGGGGAGGGAAGAATGGAATATTGTTTAGTGAGCAGAGTTTCAGTTTGGGGTGATGAAGTTCTGGAAATGGATAGTGGTAATGGTTGCAGAACAACGTGGATGTATGTAATGACATACAGTTACACACTTTAAAATGGTTTGATTGGTAAATTTTATGCTATGTACATTTTACCACAATTTTAAAAAAATAATCGAATTTTTAAAATGAGGGATACATGAAGGCTCAGTACTAATCAGGTATTCAAGTACCAACTAAAAGTCTACTAGCTATTGTGCCAGTGGTGCTGCGCAGCATGTGGAACTCCCCCGACCAGGGATTGAACCTGTACCCCCTGCATTGGAAGCGCAGTCTTTTCTTTTTTTTTTTTTTTAACTTTTTAATTTATATTGGAGTATAGCCGATAAACAATGTTGTGATAGTTTCAGGTGCATAGCAAAGTGACTCAGCCATACGTATACATGAATACATTCTCCCCCAGACTTCTTTCCCATCCCAGCTGCCACATAACATGGAGCAGAGTTCCCTGTGCTCTACAGTAGGTCCTTGTTGGTTATCCTTTTTAAATACAGCAGTGTGTACATGTCAATCCCAAACTCCCTAACTATCCCTTCCCTTCACCCTTCCCCGCCGGTAACCTTAAGTTCATTCTCTAAGTTTGTGAGTCCATTTCTCTTTTGTAAATATGTTCATTTGTATCATTTCTTTTTAGATTCCCCATATAAGTGATATCATATGGTATTTGTCTTTCTCTGTCTGACTTACTTCACCCAGTATGACAATCTCTAGGTCCATCCATGTTGCTGCAAATGGCATTATTTCATTCCTTTTTTTTATGGCTGAGTAATATTCCATTGTATATGTATACTACATCTTTTTTATCCATTCCTCTGTTGATGGGAAGCTCAGAGTCTTAACCACTGGACCACAGGGAAGTGCGTGCCAGTAGATTTTAATGTTCAGCTACTTGTTCTATAAATGAAACACTTAAACTTATAACTGTATATTACAGAAACAAGGGGTAATGCTAGGTGATATGTTTTAACAAAGCTAGAATTTTACATAAAATGTCCATCCACTAAATATACAAAGCATATGTTTTTGATTTGTATTCAACTCATTCATTTTATTTGAGGATTGGAATATGGAAATATTTAAAGAATAACTGCATCTTGAATTTCTAATTTGCATACTGCCATCTTAATTAAGATCTCTGCTACATCCTAAATTAAAAACACATTTATTGTAGATTTGAAATCTACAGTACAAAAAAGTTTTGTTTTTAAATAGCTAGTTTCTATCCCTCTAGACTGCATAAAGAAATTCTAATAAAAAAGGAACTTACCAGAGAAGAATGATTGGTCTTTGGCAAATGTATCATCTTTTCAGAAGGAGCCAGTGCAGATACCTGAAATATTATAAAACTCTAATCAGCTTAAACGTTTGCTCTTTTTTCTTTTGTAGCAGAACTTTTCCATAGTAATTTCTAATAAGAGAAAGATCAGTCTTTAGAATTTGAAGTGCTTTCTTTTGAGTTTTATTTAAAGCATAAATATCCACTGGTAAACAACGTTTTCCTGACATTTCCTTTCATGGTGTTATGATGACAAAGAACCGTTGTCATGAGACAAAGTTATGGTGAGAACAGTGTATCAGATCCAGTAAAACAAAGCACAGTTTGAAGCTTTTTTGTTTCTTTGGAGAAAAGATCATTTTGAGATTAAATTTTGATAGTCCATAAGGTGAATTTAGATCTTGGTGTCAATTTAAACATATTTAAAGGACTCTTTTAAGATTTTAACATATTGCTCAACTTACTGAGGAACAAAATAAGTGTAGTATCCTCTATGCCTTGGATATTCTTGTGGTCCTTTTTGGAATACTATCATTTGAAAAATATTAATATTTAGACTTTGGGGGTAATTCTCGCCACTAGAATTCTAACATTTAGATATGATCTAAGATTGGAGTGGGGGCAGGGGGCGGTCCTTTCTAAGGCACATAAAAAAGATCAGCAAAATGTAAAGAAGCGTTTAGATATTTCTCCCTTTTTAACCAGAATTTATCTTCAGATTAGGTAAAGTTAACAATCGGTGTATCTCAGTTGAGCTATTCTTGTATTATGCTGAAGTCTGTGGTTTTCTGGGTAGCAGAGTCACACTAAAATACCAAAGAAGCTAATAAGGTGGGAGTATTAGTAATCAAGGATGAAGTCAGTTAGGCAAAGTCTAGAAATATAGGCCAAACGTTTTCATAAATATTACAGCTGATACCACATTCACGTACCTGGTTATTTTTCAGATTATTAAGACTGCTCTCCAATAAATCATTACTATCATTATCAGTCAGCAGGGTCTGGGCTGGTAAAAATAGCTTGCCAGGTTAGTAGAATTTATTTGCAAGGAAATATATACATATCTATATTTCAGAATTCAAATATCTGGTTCTCCTTCACATGCCAACTATTTAATAGCCAAAGAATGTTCTTCCCCTGCGTGAAAACTGACCCAGAGGGGCTTCCCTGGTGGCGCAGTGGTTGAGAGTCCGCCTGCCGATGCAGGGGACACGGGTTCGTGCCCCGGTCCGGGAAGATCCCACATGCCGTGGAGCGGCTGGGCCTGTGAGCCATGGCTGCTGAGCCTGTGCGTCCGGAGCCTGTGCTCCGCAACGGGAGAGGCCACAACAGTGAGAGCCCTGCATATCGCAAAAAAAAAAAAAAACTGACCCAGAGATAAGTATCCTCGTGTCCAAAAAAAGTACAAAATGAAAGGAAAACAAATTACATAAAACCATATCCCTTAAAGCAGGGATCAGCTGGCCGTCATCGTTCACTGCACATCTCAGAGGTTCACTGAGGAGCTGGCTGTCTCGGGGCTGTTTGGGGACAGACGTCACCTTGGAACATAGGTGTCAAGACTCCTGGAGGAGTTCCTTCATTTCTGTTTGAAAATGAAATTGAGTGTGTCCATCTTTAAAAAGTCAAATCTTCTATACCATCAACACTTACTAACAGTTACTTAAAAATCGAAATCAGTGGCAAAATGAAAACAAAGCTCAGGGAGAGAGGCGACATGGGCATGGACAGTCAACTGCACCCACACACATCTCCCAGGCTCAGCGGGGCCGGAGGGCGTGACCCAGCATGAGTAACGCCACCAGGAATTTCCATTCACCCATTAAACAAATATTTATTGAGTAACTAGTATGTGCCAAGCATCATATTTCTTGCTGCTAATAGCCCTCTGAGTTTTCAGGTCATTTATTTTAAGGAGGGAAAATACAGTTTGCTATTTTTTAAACCCAAGTGCTTCAACAAGAGAACAGATTTTGATTATTATAATGAATTGGACAGTTGTTCTGGGAAGTGGAAATGAAAAGCCATTTTCCTTTAAGATAAGGCTGTTGGGTCCAAGTAGCAATCAGTGCAACGTTTAACTGATTTATTACAATAGTACTATCTCTTTCCAGTAAGTGAATACTTAAAATCTACTTAAAGAAGATTGCTAGTGGGAATAGTCTCTTGGGTTGTTGATGCTTCCTTCATTAATATACGACCCCACATTGAGATTCAGTAATTGCTTATTTTGGCCTAGGCAACGAATTCACTTCTTGCTTTAAGTGTGAAGGGACTGTCAATGCACAGGTCAATCCTATCAATATATTCTTCAGGTTTTCTCCTGCTGCAAGAAATGGGAGGGGCGGAGGGCGATGGGATGGTTGACAAGAGTGCTGGTCAGGTTTGGAGATGGGAACAGAAGCTGTAAAGCACATTGAAGGACACATGCATGGAGTGGGCCTCCAGGAAGTGGAAGCTTTCTTACCAGAGGCTTCCTGACGGTGGATCTGGGGTGTGGTCGAGCGGATTCATAGACTAAATATCATATCTGAATTAGCCCAGATTAGTGTGACCTATAGGGCAAGAAAACCTTTCAAGTACCATGTACTGTTTTGATCATTTTTACAGGAGTCTTGGACTTTTTTTCTGCCAAAAAAGGACAGTTCTGGCCATATTTCTGAGAAAACACTAGAGTTTTGTCAATCTATCCTTATTTAGCTTTAGCTTTTCATTGCTATCGGGGCAAAGACTAAATCATTGGCTCGACGGATGTAAAGCATGTTATTCCACCATCTGGGTCTCAGACATAATACTATATTTTTCTTTTGTTTCTTTTCTAGTGGACTTCTTAAAAAATGAGGTCATTCCCTTATAATTTTGGTTTTTCTCTTTTCACTGTCATTGATTTCACAGACTTGTCCCTTTCTGCCTTTTCCACCAGTTTACTTCAGTGTCCCCAGCAGTTCCTGAATTCTTGAAAACGCCTACTGCAGACCAGCCCCCCACACGGTCCACAGCGCCTGTCCTCCCCACCACCACCGTGTCCTCAGCAAAGCCTGGGCCAGCACTGGTGAAGGTGGGTACCCTGCATGCATGCCGCTTTGAGCGTCTTTACCTTCAACTGTGGTGTGTAGCCCTGAGCACAGAGGACAAAGGCTGTGTCCATGTTGCCTGGGCTGCCTTTTAGCCTGAAGCCTTGAAAACAAAACCACTGAAGGACTTGCTCACCCAGGCCTTCATAACTGAAACCACCACCACCTTCAACAAATGACCTCTCGTTCGATGGTCACAGAAGAACAGCACAAAATTCAGTCTGTATAAATGACTGCAGCAGTGCAGAAAGACTTTAGGAATCATTTTATCAGCAGTTCCCAATTCTGCTTCCACCCAGGCCACTAAGATGAAACAAACAAGGGAGAGAGAGGGAGAGTCTGTAGCACTTGGGATTCATGAATCTCACAAGCAGATGCCTGTAATGGTAACGTGATTTTGGGCTTTATACACAAGGTCAGACTCAGTGGTAATGCAGATATGTGACAGGTTAAAGGTTTTTGAGAAGCAAATACATTTTTTTGATTTAGCAGATTTGGCCTGATACAGCTTGATTTGTTCTTCAGATAAGCTGCAGATTTGTGGCACTGTTCCGTGCATTTTACTTGGTCAAAATAATTCAGTCAGAAGTTCCGAGGAAGATTAAAATTTTCAATATATAATATATTTTTTAAGTTTTTTAACGTGTATTTAGAACTGGTAAATAAAGGGGGGGTGTTATAAACTGAGGAATAGTTAAATCATTTCAGATGTGACTTTTGCCAAAACTAGCAGAACACAGATCTCAAACTTTTAGAACTAAAAAAGAACCTCAGAGGGCTAGCTAAGCCTCTCAGCACCTTTCAGATGAGGAGACTGAGGCCCAAAGAAGTGAGGAAGTGACAAGGCCAGAAGGATCCCGTCTCCGAATCTCAGTCTGGCCTTCATCCTTCCTTCCCAGTTAGCCGTTGCAGCACTCCTGGAAGGCAGCTAGCCTGGGGCGTGTTCCTCACTCCCCTCGTCCCCAGGACCTGTGCTTGTCCTGACCTCCCTGGAGAGAAGGCACTTTCGTTCATCCGTGTGCCCAGGTGTCCATGCCTTCAGGGCACATACCAGTGTATTTCACCAGAAATCCCAAAGGGTGGCAAGTGTAATTGTGCCAATAAAATCAGCTCTTACCTCCTCTTCCCACAACCCCCAGCGTGTCCCACCAATAGCACAAAGGGGGTTCGAATGCCAACCCGTCTTTCCCTGCAGATACTGAGAATTTGTTCACTGCCTCTCCTGGTCTCTGAATTTCTGCTCCTCACTAGTGTCTGTCTTTAAGGAGGGCATTAGTTCTAGAGCAAAAGGCATTGTTTAAGAATGTGAGACCGAGGGGTTGAGTAGACTATCATGGGAACTCTGCCAGTAGAGGAAAGGATAGGTACACATTAGGAAACAGACCACAATTCTTTGGGGTTTTTCTATGAAGAAAGCTATTTTCCATTCTCAGTCCTAAGAGAATAGACATGTGCAGGCTAACAGGTAACAGCCAATTTAGTCTGAGGAATGCTGGTTATTATATTTCTGTCCCCTTCCTGACTGTGTCTGGGTCCGTTGTTTTATTACATAACAATTATAGTCAACCATTCTTAACCCAGACCCCATTCATTTTATGATCAGTCTGAAAAGATTAGAAATAAAATTTATTATTGATAAAATAAGCAGATGACAGTGAATTGATTAATATTGTGAGATTGTAGGAGGAGGCTGTTTTAGCGACAAGAATATTTTCTAACATTGTGATGTATTTTAAGTGCCTGATAATTCAAGTGATTTCTAATTAGCATACACATTTATCATTCATTAATTCAGCAGATATTTATAGAGCACCTTCTGTGTGCACCAGAAGGTGCCAGCCAGGTGCTCTTCTGGGTACGAGGAGTAGATAAAGCAGTGAAGAAAACATCACAGTACCTCCGCCTTGGATAGGAGCTGGAGGTGAACAGACATAAAACACAGAGTGTGCCGGGTGGTGAAGAATAAAGCCAAGATCGGGGATGGAGGCAAGGGGAGACGTTTCTGTTTTAAATAGAGTGCTCTGGTGAAATAAGCAGATGACATTTGGGCAGAGATCTAAAGGGGGTGAGGGAGTAGCTGTGAGGACATCTGTGGGCAGAAAATTGAATGTCACTGAACAAGGAAGCCAGTTCAACTGAAGAGAGATGGCCAAGCAGTAAAAAGTAAATATTAATAGTGACGATTTCTGATATACAGAATATGGTGATTTTTCTTTTCTTCTTTATTTCTGTTTTCTGGGGGGTTTTGCAATGTCCTAATTCTTTGAATGTGAACTTATATAACATGATCACACTGATAGCTATATTTAATTTAGTACTTCTCAAAGTCTTCTTACTAAGTTGAGTATTTTACCTAAAGCATCTTAGAAATAATTTTCTATACCTTGTTGTTTTGTGCTGTTTTGTTTTGTTGGTGGACTTTTTTTTCCAGATGGAGTTATCTTACAATTTGAATACTAAAAAGTAAAAAGTGATCCGATAACTTATGAATGGAGGAGGTGAAAAGAATCAGAAAAGTCATCTGATTCTTAATCATAAGACAGGGTCTCACACCCCATTTTCAAAATAAAAATGTAATATTTTTGAAATTTTTAAAAAGATTCATATTCACATTACTCTGTATTTTTTCTGCGTATTTGCCATAGAAATTCATGGCTTTATATTCTGCTTTATTCTCATTAGAAGCATTTTTCTGCTTTTACATATTCACCATAGATTTTTTTTAATGACCGTAAAATATGACATAGTTATGGTGAAGTATACTTAATCTTTTCCCTATTGTATATTTAATGTGAGACCTGCTTTTCACTAGGAGATAGTATATGTAAGTACTAGGCAATATCTACACAGGAGACCCAAAGTAAATGTTTGTTAAACTTGAATAGATAATGCTGAGCTGAGCATCTTGCCCTTAGTCTAAGGGACCAATGCATCAGGAGAAGTAAGTCCTTAGGAGCAAGATTTTTGGTCACAGGGAGTACTCAGATGTTCTCACAGCTCTTGAAATGTATTTAGTATATTGCTCTCCAGAGCAGCGACACTGATTTCCAAGGTGCGTTGCATTTTCTTTTCAAATCAGTTAGGCACACAGTACAATGGATTGCATTCTCTTAGAATTTTCTTACTGTCTTTTTCTCGAAAATAGCAAAGCCATCCCAAGAATCCAAATGACAAGCACCGTAGCAAAAAGTGCAAGGACCCGAAGCCCCGGGTGAAGAAGCTGAAGTACCACCAGTACATCCCGCCAGATCAGAAGGGGGAGAAGAGCGAGCCGCCCATGGACTCCAACTACGCCCGGCTGCTCCAGCAGCAGCAGCTCTTCCTGCAGCTGCAGATCCTCAGCCAGCAGCAGCAGCAGCACTACAACTACCAGACCATCCTGCCTGCACCACTCAAGTACGGGCTGGGGTCGAGGCCGGCTCCGTAAAGCAGGGTGGACTGTGGTTGTTTATGAGGGGCCATTAGTTGCTAGAGGTTGGATGTTGTGATTTACTTGTGCTCAGTGATTCTTTTCATTTTATTACCATCAAAGCTCACACAGTGTCTGAAGTCAGCACAGTGAGAATAGCCTCCCTTCCAGTCCATTTTTTGTCCTCCAGAACAGGTTCTGAACTTTTCAAGTTAGAAATGACTTTTCACAATTATTCATCCAGGAAAGATCTGCCTGTTCTTTACCTGAATAGTATTAGATGCTATGAGAAAAGCATAAAAAGTGTAAACCTGGTGGGCTTCCCTGGTGGCACGGTGGTTGAGAGTCAGCCTGCTGATGCAGGGGACACGGGCTCGTGCCCCAGTCCGGGAAGATCCCACATGCCGCGGAGTGGCTGGGCTCGTGAGCCATGGCCACTGAGCCTGCGCGTCCAGAGCCTGTGCTTCCCAACGGGAGAAGCCACAACAGTGAGAGGCCTGCATACCACAAAAAAAAAAAAAAAAAAAAAAAAAAGTGTAAACCTGGTATAAACAGTTTAAAAAAAGGACAGAGGAGCATAAAAGCTGGAGGCTGCAGTGGTCAGGGAAAGCTTTATGAAAAAGGCAGGATATTTACATGGGAAAGGGCCTGAAACTTGGGAAGGAGCCTTCCAAGCAAAGAGGAATGATCTGAGTGCAAGTATAGAGCAAACAATGCCTATTTATTACATGGTGAGGAAAAAGAGACTGAATAAAGAATGTGGTTAGTTTTTAAGAAAAGTGGAAGACAGATTTGAGTAGAGCCAATGTCTAGAGGAACATGAAGTTGGGATGACTTTAATCTTGATACAGTGGATGTTTCAGAGGGCCACAGTGACATGGTAAAATCAAAATGCATGAAAGAACAGTTTGACGCCAGTATTGGAGGGGAGTCTGGCCATTGGAAAACCAGTTAGAAACTCTGCGATAAAGTAGATGCAAGAAGTTGAAAGGGCACTGATAATGGGAAGGCAGGAACAGGTGACAGATGTTTCAAAAGACAGTAAAAGGTCTTGGTGAGCGATAACTGTGAAGAAGGAACGTATTTCCAAAGTTTGAGCCCAATCAGGAGGGACAGAAGGGAGTAAGTTCTGACGATTTCTGAGACTGAATTCATAGCAGGACGTGCACAGCTAATTTTAATTATGTACTAGAGGAAATCTCTAGATAACAAATCCTCGGTACACTTTTCTGGGAAACAGATAAAAATGCAAGGACTCTGTCCTTCATTTCATTCACTTTTCAGGAAAAAGGAATATTTACAGTCAACTCGAGAAAAGGAACTCTAGAAAAAGATCCAAAATCTCATGACAGGGAAAAATGATACTCTGTGATCCATGCACTCAGTTTATGATTACATGATCTATAGAAGCTTTACTTCTGTTTGCTACACGTAGGCTGAGCACTCCTCCATGGACAGCCCCTATTTTCTCGGAGTAGAAAAGGATTAAGACTTACTAAAAAGCTTCTCTTTAAGAAATATCTCCTCATATGCTAATAATTATCAATTCACTTTTTTCTTGTAAGATACAAATATCTTGAGGAAGATTAGACCTATTAGTCATTCAGACCTTCCTGTGAAGTACTTAAATCGAAAACATCAGGGCACAGAGATGAAGGAAGAAAGAATTTTTGTAGCATGTTATTATTTTAAGAGCAAGCAGGCCTGAGAGAGCTGTTGACATTGGAAGGGACCCAGGGAAGGCCAGAGAACTGGACGAGTATCAAAGACAAACCACCGCTGCTTTACAGCTTCGTCCAGGACCCAGGGAGGCGGCCCCCACCGTCACCACCACTGGGCACCAGTGAGGATAACGGCAACGGTGGCTCACATGTAGGTGCCACTTTCGGTGCCTGACCATGTGCTCAGCATCCTCCTCCTCACAGTGACTCTCAGAGGAGTTGATGTTATTCCTGACCCCGTTCCCTGATGAGGAAACTTAACTGAAAATCACATAAAAGGTGGTGTCTGTCCATGAAATAGTCTTTTCTGTAATGCAAGAAATTGTCTGTATGGGGCCAACTTTGTAGATGGGAAGAAAACATCTGAGGTGTGAGGTACCTGAACTCTGAAGTTCTTTGTCTTTCCGTGAAGGCTTCAGTCCCCCTCTCCTCCTCAGACATTCCTGCCACTGAAGTAACCAAGCCTCCTGCCCCAGGAAGGCATCATCCAAAAAGATCCAAGAACTAGGAGGAAGAAGGAGCCCCCATTTTTGTGTCTTATTGCACCAGCCAAAGAGGGAAAGCCAGTTTTATTTAATTTCCAGGTCCTAAAAATGGAGATGTTATTTTCTAACACATTGTTTCTTTTTACCAAAATTCCATACAAGAAACTGAATGTGGCAGTTCTCTAGTGCCCGCAGTGGTGGAATTTTACTGATAACACAGCCCTTTGGTATCTTGGAAGAAGCAAGAGCCTGAAGACATGGGGCTTTAGTCCCAGAGTGGCCACACGCTGACGGAAAGGAAGGGTCCTAGAGGGTCTCTGGACCTCAGCATCCTCAGCTACACAGTGATCACATTCATCAGGCATCCATCCCCCTTTTCTCCCTCTGGTTGATTTGGGGAAAAAAATAGACCAACTTATTTCAGTTATTTTAAAAGTTGAATTCAACACTGTACTGTTAATCATAGTAACAAGTAGAGTATTGTAGAATCTCAACCAAAAAGACAGCGTGAATAGAATAATTAATTTAAATCGTGCATTCTCAAGGAGAGCCTGTCATTCGCAAAGGAGCAAAAGTTCCTTGGAGGGAATTTTACACTTTTTATTTAATAAAGCATAGACCTACATACATAGTATGTGGACAAAAATGCAGTACATCTACGGTATTAAAATTTCATAGGGAGAGTGATTAGGGAAAAAAATGTCTAAAAAGGCTTCTCGGGGGGACAATAATGAATATAAGGCTGAGAAACAATGATTAAAATAAAATGTTTTCGTAATTCTAAAATAAGATTTAAAAGTTGAATTTTTAGAAAGAATAGTCATACATTTTCAAATATTTGTCATTTCCTCCAACTTCAAGAAACTTCATTTCGAATACTTCAAGTATTTAATTTCAGCAAAATGCAGGCAGGTTTAAAAAGACTCAAATGTATGTCAAGAATTAGCTGTTGACAAGGCCAGAACTGGCTTCAAACACAGGCTTCCTAAAACCCATTTGAGAAAGCTCATCCAGCCATGGACCTCGCCCCATAGGCACCATGACCTAGATCCCTATTTCAGAACGTGGAATTCAAGGTCTCTTTGGCTTCAGTACCAAAGCTTACATTGACAGTAAAGCCTGAGGCTGCACTGGAATCGGCTGTACAGTATCAACCACCATGTGCACCTTTCTTTAATGAATATCAACCAGCCAGAAAAGGAAATGCCATTGTTGCCAGGAGTATTACAGTCGGAAGGGGTTGGGAGGACCTGGCTTCGACATGGAAAGGAGTTTAGGGAAATTAGTGCAACAGATTCACCAATATTTTTTGTTTTTGTTTTTGTTTTTGTTTTTTTTGCGGTACGCGGGCCTCTCACCGTCGTGGCCTCTCCTGTTGCGGAGCACAGGCTCCGGACGCGCAGGCTCAGAGGCCATGGCTTACAGGCCTAGCTGCTCCGTGGCATGTGGGATCTTCCCAGACCGGAGCACGAACCCGTGTCCCCTGCATCGGCAGGCGGACTCTCAACCACTCCGCCACCAGGGAAGTCCTCACCAATATTTTTAAAATAAGCTTTTAAAAATGTAGTATATGGTAGAGAAGTCCATAAATCATAAGTGAAAATTGATGCCAAAGTAAGCACACTCCTGTAACCACCTAAATCAAGAAATGGAGCACTGTCAGTTCCATTACCACTACCTTGCATCCCCCTCAGTGACTATCCTGACTTCTGTCCCATAGATCAGTTCTGCTCAACATTATGTTTGTGAGATGCGTCTTTCCTGATGCAGACAGCAGCAGTTAATTTTTATTATTGTCTATTCTGTAATTCATACCTAATGAGGTTAAGCACTTGTTCACATATTTATCGACCATTTGGATATACTTTCTTGTGATATGCTTGTTCACGATTTTCCCAATTTCCCATTGGGCTTTTCTTTTTCTTACTAATTTGCAAGACTTCTGTGTGTATTCTAGATGAGGCTTTTGTCAGAAAGAACGTATTACAAAATCTTCTCCTGGGGCTTGACTTTTCACCCTCTGAAAGATATCCTATTTAATGAGTACTTTTTGTGTCCTGTCTAAGAAATCTTTGCTTATCAAAGGCTATGAAGATATTATCCTAAGTTTTCTTCTCAAAGTTTGTTTTCCAATTCACATTTAGGTTTTGGGATGGTGTGAGGGTAGGGGTTGATCAGAAGCCCTGTTCTGCTCTGTGAGAATATCCAGTTTAGGCTGTTAGCACTTATGAGAAGAACTACCCTTTCTCCACCACACTGCAGTGCCGCCTTTGTGATGACTTGAGGGTCCTTGTACGTGGGGGTCTGTTTCTGGATTCTCTCATCTCTCCCATTTGTCTGTTGTTCTGACCTTGCATCAGCATCACCGTAAGTTTTGGTATCTGGTGGTATGATGCTTCCAGCTTTGCTTTTTTACTTCAAAGATGTCATGGCCGTTCTTGGTTCTTTGCATTTCCATATAAAGCTTTGAATCACCTTCTAAATTTCTACCAAGCAAGCAAACAACACACAAAACCTGCAGGGATTCTGACTGGGGTCTAATTTGACTGACGTCTTTACCATATTGAGTCTGCCAATCCATGACCAGGTATTTTTCTCTTCCTAAGTTAACAGATTGTTAGCAGGAGCAATGTCAGTCCCAGAAATTATGTTATTAGAAGCTCTAACTTTCTTTTTCTTTTGAAGGCCACTCAATGACAAGAATAACAACAGTGGGAATCCAGCTTTGAACAACACCACGTCTAACACGCCAAGACAGAATACATCTGCTCCTATGAGAAAGCCAGGGCCTCTGCCTTCTAGCTTGGATGACTTAAAGGTGATCATTGCAAGTGGGGTTTCTTCACCCATAAGTACCACAAAAATGTAAATGATTTTCCAGATTTGCCTAGCAGGTGTAGGTAGTTCCTAATAGATATTCACCTTTACCACCAATAGGATAACCTTTATAGAGGTACTTTCTTTCTGCGTCCATTAAGTTTCCTTTAAAATGACCAGGAATAAATCTCCATTTATTGAGCAAATGCCATGTGCAAGCACCACACCACTCCTGACTCCAGAAGCGGATTTTTTTCTTCCCTATTCGTTGCCAAGTTTGGGAGAAGCAGGAAAATGTAGCAGTTAAGAACGTGATCTCCAGGGCCATCCTTCCTGGGTTCTACCCCCGCTCAGCCTTCTGTTATCTGCAGTAGTTTGCACTAGTGACGCACCCTCTCCCCATCTGTAAAACGGGAATAATACTACCTGGACCTCATGTGAAGATTAACTGAAAGAATAAAGCACTTCTGGCAGCGTCTGGCACATGGTAATTACTCAATAAATGTAACTGTTAGCATCATCATTTCTGGTAATCTTTTGATCTAGTAAAGGAATTACCCTCTAATAACCCTTGCTTTATCACTGGCCTTTCAAGTCCTTTAGGTCTACAGCTCTGTGTGTTTTTGTGTGTTAAAAAAAAAGAAAAAGGAACTGTCCCAAAAAAAAAAAAAAAAAAAGGAACTGTCCCACTTTCATATATGTAGTAATACGGAGATGTCTGACAGATGTAGGCACCTTTTCCATCTCAAAAGTGCACTGAAGGTTTGTGAGAAGGTCATAATACGAAAAAAGAGATCTTATTTGTTTGTACTTCAGGTGTCGGAGCTGAAGACAGAACTGAAGTTAAGGGGTCTTCCGGTGTCAGGCACCAAACTGGACCTCATTGAACGCCTGAAACCCTACCAGGAAATGAACAGTGGTGGTGCTGCTACCGGTGGCATTGTGGCCCTGTCGACATCTGCTGTCATCCCCAGTAACCCAGAAGTTACCATGGCCCTGCCAGTGACAACACTGCAGAGCTCTGTGACCAGCTCAGGCTCCACTTTCAAGGGGGAGCTGCCATCCGCTGGATCCAGCAGCACAGCCCACGCGGACGGTGTTAACTCCCCGCTGCCCATCTCACCCGCACCCTCTGAACAGTCCAGTCTCAGCGCCGAGGACGCGAGCGTGGCAGACACGTTCACCGAGATCATGACCATGATGTCCCCGTCGCAGTTCCTGTGCTCATCGCCTCTGCGAGCCACGAGTACCGAGGACAGCCTCAGCCCCACCAGCAGCACGCTGTCCACCCTGGAGCTCGACGCGGCCGAGAAGGACCGCAAGCTCCAGGAGAAAGAGAAGCAGATCGAAGAGCTGAAGCGGAAACTGGAACAAGAGCAGAAGCTCGTGGAAGTTCTGAAGATGCAGCTGGAGGTGGAGAAACGAGGGCAGCAGCAGCGGCCACTGGAGCCCCCGCCCAGCGCCCCGGCCCCTCCAGTCCCCAAGTCAGACCAGGCTCGGGGCGGCACCGCTCCCGCCGCCAAGGACGAGGCCCTGGTCCCAGACGGCCCCAGCCTAGTGGCCGGCCAGACCCTCGTTGCCAAAAAGGCCATAGTGATCAAGCAAGAGGTCCCCGTGGCCCCGGCCGAGCCGCCAAGCCTCGTCCCGCAGTTTTACGTGAGTTCCCAGGGCCAGCCGCCCGCCGGGGTGGCTCAGCCACAGGCTTTACTGACCACGCACACCACGCAGCTGCTGCTCCCCGTGTCCATCCAGGGCTCCGGTGTCACCTCAGTGCAGCTCCCAGTAGGCAGCCTCAAACTCCAGGTGTGAAGTGTGTCTTCTAACTCCTTTGCCTTACAGTTTGCATGGACCAGAAATTGCTTGTGGAGATTTCAGAGCCGAGCTGCTTCATAAGTGCAGCCGAGTCAGGCTTCAGGGTTGCAGGAAACATGTGCATGTGTTGGGGGGTTATTCACAAACGTGAACAGCTAGCACTGTTTTTATATAGTAAAAACAAACAAGGGGTGCTTTTCCCTTTCTGCTGCCTTTCACCCCTAGCATGGTATTATTATGTGTAGACATTTTAAAATACCCATGGCATTCTCATAATGATGACCGCTACTGTCCTGAGTGCTTTTTGTGTTCTAGGCACAGCATCAGATACTTTAGATGGCATGCTTCATTTAATCCTCCCTTCTCCCAGGAGACCCCAGTGAGAAAGCCCCCTTCTAGAAAGGAAACCGAGGCCTTCAGAGGTTTAATAAGTTGTCCAAGGTCAGAGCTGGCACTCAAGCCGAGGCCTCGGACTGCAGAGCTCTTGCTCTCACACCCACTCCTATGCTCTGGCTCCTAATTGTAGTTCTTAAAAGTCACCGCTGAGGTGAAGATGCCTAAACTAAGGAGAATGCGACCACAGATTCAGGAGTGGGGCTGGTATTGAGAAACGATGAAACACTGGTGAGCATGAAGTTAACTTTTATGCCAACATTGCCTGCAGCCGTTTCTGTGCAACTCGATTATGGAAGTTTTTTTTAAACAAAACATGGGCCACAGTACACAGAAACCATTTGGAGTCCTGCTTCTCTACCTCGACCACCCAGAGAGGAGCAGTCTTGTACCCCCGGGGTCAGGAGGCCTGACCCAAGGGCCCTCGGCATGTTCTGAAGTCCTAACTCCCCTATTTCATCTTTAGAGTGTCTGAAACTGAAAGTCTGCTCTGTGATACAGCTTTCCTAAACATTTGTTTTCCTGTCCAGCTCTTCCATTACAGTTGATGTTCGAGGAACAGGAATTAGTTTTATTCTGGGCCTGTGAGCGCCCCGCCCGTGGCTGGCTCTCCCATAGGAAAAACATATTGCAGCTTAAAAGCAGGAATTTGCACAGTCAGGCCTCACAAATTTCCTTGCTGCTATTAAAATTATTATTATAACACCTGACCTATTTATTATGTGTAGAGCTGCTGTAGGTTCTTTTGACTTCAGTCTTCTATTTTCCCCAAATTTTCAAATGAAAATCTTAGCCACTTACGAAACAGTAAGAGCATGGAAATAACTGGTCTGGTGTTTAACTCTCTGGTTTCAAACGAAGGTTCAAATTTATGTGCCAATGAATTGAAGTGTGTATCTATAAACATTTTATCTTATTTTTCTTTTTAGATGTGATCCCCAAGTGACCAGTTATTCCACATCTAAACTCTTCATTCTAACCTTGATTTTGACAATTCATTTGATTTTTTTTTTTCTTCCTCCTAGACTCCACCACAAACAGGCATCCAGACTCAGCCTCAGATAGCAACTGCCACCTTGTCCTCAGGCCTGGCCCAGACTGCACCTCAGAAACAAGACACTTTCACGCCACATGTGCTCAGTCAACCTCAGCAAGTCAGAAAGGTTGGTGAATGCTAATAAGTGACAGACTGTTGCTGATTTTTGTACTATCATCCGCTGAACATTCAACAAGCATCTTATAGGAGCCTTCTCCGTGGGAAGCTCCTGTTTGTTCTTTTCTGTGATCCATCTCCCACTGGGTGAGCTTTGGGTCAGATGCCATTTGGCTGCAGAAAGAGTTCTTTATTACTAAAAGATAGCTCATCTTAACAGTTAAGCCCCTTTTCCAAGAAAAGTTTCAAAACTATTTTTTCAATCCTCATATAGAGAATTTTCTGGGTTTTAAAATTTCTTTTCAAAGTAATCATTTTGTGGGGGGAAGAAAAGTGCCCTGGGAAAAGGTATTTGAAGGTGAAAAAGACACTTGTTGAAATGTTTATCTTGAGTGAGATCTTTACATATTTTTAAGAGTTTGCCTTCTCAGGGATTAAGAGCCCAGCGGCCTAGGTCTGGCTGTCATTCTGGCTCACCACTTCCTCTGTGTTGTGCCTTATGCAGGATTCATGTACCGTCTGAGTGTCATTTTCCCCATCTTTAAAATGATGGTGCTGATCTAGGGCTCAGTGTCCTCTACAGGACTTCTACTAAGAGTTCTGCTGAAGAGCCCCAGAGGTCACCCAGACTCCCTCTTATCCAGTAGGTGGAGCTATGTGCCCATCTCCTTGCCAGAAAAATCTTAAGGCCTCAAAAGTAGATCTTACTATTTTAAACCTTGAGAATGATTAATCCCAGAGTTTTAATCTTCAGTGTAAAAGAACCTCAATAACTAGGTGTACCTGTAGATATGCCCCAGGCTGGTGTGAACTCTCTGGGCTAAGACAACTTGAGGAACAGACAGGAATGACCTCTTGGGACAGCGACAGCCGTGTTAACACACATGCTTTCTTGGAATCTCCTCTGAGGAGTGCCGTGAGCAAGGAGTTAGAGGTGGGCCCAAAAATAACAGTTTAGAAAGAAACTTAGTGAATATTGAAATGGTAAGACAGTTTTCTTTGAGGGAGGAGAGAGAAAAACAATATATAGATGGATAAATAAGAAGAATATAGTTATAGAACTTATCACCCAGAGAAGTTGTACTGTTGGGAGGGATACACACACACACACACACACACATATATTTTCATGCTTAAGGAATACTTATACACATTTATAATAAAAATATATAGGTTAAGTTTTTCTCTTTCAGAATACTAGTAGTATAAAGTATATTAAAATTTTTATGAGCAAACCAGTTCTGTGAAATACAGTCACAAAACCAACATTATGGCCATACATTTGCCACAGGCCCTAAAACCTTTGGCTCTTGATGGGAGCTAAACAACACACTTTGTAATTCCACAGGAAGAAGGTCTCACCTCTGCCTGACAAAGCAGAAAACAGCTTCTCAGAAGGGGGCAGATTTTAAATGAGGCCTTGCAAGGATTTGGAGAAATTTTCAGAAAAGTGGAAAATTGAGTGTGGCCACAGCACGTGTGGCCTTTCAGTTAGGATGGAAAAGGGGCCAGGTAGTAAGAAGGTTGACATGCCAGCCAAAGATGAGGATTTTACCCCCAAAAAAGAAGAGCCAGTGAGTGTAGGGTTGACAGGCAGGTAGGCGCAGGTAGACAGCAGTGGCAATTTTCCAGTGATGGATAGTGAGGACCCAGATCAGGACAGCAGACCACAGGTCCCGACCCCGGAGGTGTGTCTGAGACGTGTGAGCGCTGAGGGCTCCCTTTACCTAAGTTTCAAAAATAAATGAAGGCAAAACCAAGAATTATTTTTGTGCAGAGGCTGGGGGCAGTGGGAAGAAAGGGGAAAGTTTAATTTGGAACATATTAACTTTGAGATGTCCCAGGTGTGTGTTTGTAAACGTTACAAGTGTGGCTTTGGCACCTGGGAGCAAGGCTGGAAGAGAGAGGTGGGCTTGGCAGCTATGAGCTAAAGAGCCCTGAGAGCAGATGAGGAGAATCATACTGAGCTTTCCCACAGCGCACTGTCCCTGCTGCTGTCCACAACAGAGACCACTGACGCTGGGGAATCGCAGCCTGTGGGCCACACCCAGCCCCGCCCGTGTCTGTAGGTGGAGCTGTCCTGAGCCACGCACGCTCACTCTCATCCGGGCCGCAGGGCAGGGCAAGCAGTTACAGCAGGTGCTGCACAGCGCCCGGCCCTAAACTATATGCTCCGTGGCTTTCATAGAAAACATTTGCCAACCCCTGTTCTATTTTTTTTTTTTTTTTGGCTGCGCTTCGGCTCAGTAGTTGGGCGCTAGAGCACAGGCTTCAGTAGTTGTGGAGCACGGGCTTAGTGGCTCCGCGGCATGTGGGATCTTCCCGGACCAGGGCTCCAACCCATGGCCCCTGTATTGGCAGGTGGATTCTTAACCACTGCACCACCGGGGAAGTCCCGAACCCCTGTTCTAAAATGTGGTTTTCTTTATTAGGAAAAGCAGAAGAACAAATTGATGGGCAAATAATTATTCATTACAGGTTTTCACAAACTCAGCATCCAATACAGTTCTTCCATATCAGAGACCACCCGCTCCAGCGGTGCAGCAGCCCTTTATCAACAAGACAAACAGCAGCATCCTTCAACCCAGAAGCACGCCACTTCCGTCCCTGCAGAATGGCCCCAACCCTCCCAACAAGGTAACCCAGCCCACGGGGCAGCTGTGCCAGCACATACAGGGTGCAGGTTCATCCCAGAGCCCCGGGCTTCGGGCCTGGACGGCCGAGTGTCGGCATTAACGGGGGGAAACAGCCCAAAGTCCCGGGATAGTACTTGTTCCGGGGCAGCTTAGCCGTCAGCACAGTGGGGGTGGCCCGGCCCGCTGGCGCCTCAGCCTCACCACCCAGGATCCCCGGGAGGCCAGCCTGCCGCCGGGCTGACTCTCCTCCTCTGTCTGCCGCAGCCCGGCTCGCCCCCTCCGCCCCAGCAGTTTGCGGTCCAGCACTCTCTGTTTGGGAGCCCGGTCCCCAAGACGAAAGACCCTCCCCGCTACGAGGAAGCCATCAAGCAGACGCGCAGTGCCCAGTCTTCCCTTCCAGAGGTAAGGAGGCCGCAGCTCTGATGTGGTGGGTCCTCTTCAGCTTGAAGCCCTGGTCTAAGATGGACTGGCCTCAAGAGAGACACAAGTTTCATGACTAGTAGCCTTGCTTGCCTTTTAAATGCTATTTAAAATCAAAATATCATTCACTTTGGAGACTCCCAGCGGTTTTCAGCAGCCATATAACCTGCAGTTCCTATTTACTCAGAATTTCAGTGTTTGTCTTTAACTTCTCCTGGGGGCCAGAGGCAGGTTGTGTTAGGGATAGATGTGTGTATATGTGACCAGGGCACATTTTATACAGGACCCTTTTATAAAGCCACCATTTGTCAGGCCAGCATCAAACTGACCCTCTCCTGCCCGGATGGCCTTCCAGACTGCCCATCACCCTCTGCTCCAGCAGGCAGGCTCACGCAAGCAACTCTGCTCATATTTTGAGCAGATGCACTTCGGAAGGGATAGACTGAGGCCCTCCCGGCCCCGCCATGTACTGATTCCCGCCTCATAACCGTGCGTCCCTCTCCTCTGAGCCTGCCTTGTTGCTTTGATAAGATAGGAGGAGCCGCACCTATTCCAGAGATGGAAAAAGGTAGAGCTCCTGCTTGTAAAAGCACCTGGCCTCCGGTGGGCGCCGAGAAACGACAGCCTCATCAGACCTTACCCTGAACGCTCCTCCTGGGCTCGCTGCCTATTTAAAGCTTAAAACTCAACTCACTTTCAAGAAAAAACCCCGGCCTCACAAGAGGATGCAGGGAGTGAACCTGACGCCACTGCGTGGGTGCTGACAGTGGAGGGAGAGGTGTGCTGATCAGAGGTAGACCTTCTGCTCTCACAGCCACAGCAGGTGCCCCGGCAGAGTCATGCTGCTTCCCTCGCTCCCACGGTCCCCATGCCACTCCCTGGGGCCTCCTCGTGCAGGGGGGTGTGCGGAGCCAAGGACTCAGCACTTCCTGCGCAAGTGGCAGCCATGCCGTGGCCACCTTGACCTATGTGGTCACCCCAGCGAGCAGCTGCAGACACTGCTCCATGGCGGCCAGGGTGCCTGGTGTGGCACACTCACACAGGGCATGCAGGGTGCCCGGGCAGACGGCCTCCTCGAGGAAGCAGACAGTTTCCACGTGCTTCTTCACATCCACTTACTGCCGAAGGAAGGTGACTAACTGTAAGATGTTCCTTTAGTTCCAGACTCAGCCAGGGCCCCTATATGTGAGGAAAAGCCACATTTCAGAACTAGGTTTAGATATTTGCAAAAAGAATTGAAACATGGTGCTGGCCTAGGCTGTGCTCCCCTTGGTCCATCCAGAAGGAACATATCTTCAAGAAGATCCTTACAAATCTGGCTCTCACATGTAGGTTACTCTGTACCATTTCCTTCACCAGTGTGACGACAACAAAGAATCCTCCTCTCACCTTAACCTAAGAGAGCTGATTGGAATCCCTGCCCTTTGTCTGTCTCTGGTTCATGCATACAGACTGAGGGAGTCAAGTTCTGTTCGGATGAGGAGCTAGCTGTGGTTCCCCTTTATATACCACTGAGCATCAAAGTCCAGGGATGCTGAGGTTTTTAACATACATTTTACTCGGACTTCCAATTCCACTACTGGCTAATAAGTAAGGCCCTACCAGTTCAGTCTTCCCACAGATAACAGTTATAAAGCCTGGTCATAACACAAAAAGCAATTCTATGAAGTCATTGAAGAGTGACTAGAAAGAGTCATATTATGATGAGGAGTCTGCACTGAGAGGAAGGGAGTCAGATGGCATGAGTTCCCTCTTTCTGCTGCTTTTACTCTGGGGTCAAGCTAAGTGGTGAGGTTACTGGTAGAAAAACCACAGCCTTTATGCCTTGGGAAACCAGAGGACTGGTTCTTTGCCTTCTGGGTTGCTCTCAACTGAGAGAGGAGATGCCCAGATTCTGTCTGCCCACATCTCTGGCTGACCCCTAAGCCACATAGGTAGAGAGTACAGTCATAGCAGATCAGCTAAAGACAAAAGATCTGACCTGAGGTTGGAACTTCTGCCCAAGAAACATCCTGAGGTTCAAGTCCAACCCAAGGTAACCGCCTCCTAAAACAAAAGAAACCATTCATCTGAGAAAAATGACAGAATACAGTCTCCACGATTTGATATCCATGACAGCCGTTCATAACTCGGCAATGTACAAAGAATCAGGAAAATGTGACCCTTTCTCAAGGGAAAAAGGCAATCAGCTAAGACCAACCCCCAGCTGATTTGAATGTTAGAATTTGCACACAAAGATTTTAAAACAACTATTATAACTATCCTCAATAATGTAAAAGAAAATATACCTGTAATGAAGGAAAAGATAAAGAATGTAAGCAGATATAGAAATGCTTTTTTTTAATGAACGGAAATTCTAAAACTGAAAATTACAGTATCTGAAATGAAAAAAATTATAGATGATCTTAGCAGAATGGAGATGGCAGAGGTAAAAAAGTGAACTTGAAGAAAAATCAATAGAATTTATCCAATCTGAATAACAGAGGAAAAAAAAGATTTTAACTCATTATTGACCATGGGATTTTTGCAGAAATTAACGTCTGTGGCTGGCAATTTTTATTTTGGCCAGCCAAAAATTAATTCTGTTATTTCACTAACAAACACTTTGTGGGTTATTACATTCAGTATTTACACCTGACACACCTGTAAAGTCTTCTAATTTTCATGAAATGTTGTCTTCAATCTGCTCTTCTGTAGAAGCAAAGGAGCATTCTCCAGCACCATGAGTTTCATTTTCACTTTCCGTATCAGTATCAATCACTAAGGTTTTTTGTCTTTTTGTTGGTCTTATAGTCACATCATCTGAATCAGAACTATATTCTGAAGTACTATCAGAACTTCTGAGACACTAGTATATATGTTGCTCAGACAATCAGAGAAAGTATATGCATAAAATTCACTGAAAAACTCTTCACTCAAAATTTCACGATGCGTCATTTTTGAAAATTTTACGTTTATAATAGACACAAGGTTGGAACAAAAACCTAACAGAGGAAGAAGTGTGAATGATAAGGACAATCATAAGTTGTATAATGAACCCTTGATCAATTTTAAGCTCTAACAACTTCGCACAGTGATATTAATTGTATCACTCTCTAAAAATGTATTAATACGTCTCCAGTCAATAATGTTCGGTTAACAAAAGATGTGTTAATACATCTCCGGTCAATAATGTGTTAAAAAAGGTGAACAGAGCCTCAGAGACCTGTTATTTAACATCAAACAGTCTAACATGGGTATGATAGGAGTCCCAGGAGAGGAGAGAAAGGAATGAGGCAGGTAAAATATTTTAAGAAATACTGGTCAGATTTTTTACAGATATGATGAAAGACAAGTTTACAGCTTTGAGATGCTCAATGAACACCAAATGGGATAAACAGAAGGCCTCATCATATCCCAGTCAAATTGCTGGAAGCCAAATTTAAAGACCAAATCTTGAAAGCATCAAGAGCAAAGCAGTACAATACACACAGGATAACAACTACCATTGACCCTTTAACAACCACCTTTGACCCTTGAACAACACAGGTTTAAACTGCACAGGTCCATTATACACAGATTTGTTTCAATAAATACACAGTACAGTACTATACAATCCGTGGTTGGCTAGAACCATGGATATGGAGGGCCAACTATAAAGTTACACATGGGGCTTCCCTGGTGGCACAGTGGTTAAGAATCCTCCTGCCAATGCAGGGGACATGGGTTCGAGCCCTGGGCCGGGAAGATCCCATATGCCACGGAGCAACTAAGCCTGTGCACCACAACTACTGAGCCTGCGCTCTAGAGCCCACACGCTGCAACTACTGAAGCCTGCGCACCTAGAACCCGTGCTCTGCAACAAGAGAAGCCACCACAGTGAGAAGCCCATGCACCACAACAAAGCGTAGCCCCCACTCGCCGCAACTAGAGAAAGCCCACGTGCAGCAACGAAGACCCAACACAACCAAAAATATATTTTAAAAAATTAAGTTATACATGGATTTTCAACTGCTTGAGGGTGGTGGGCAGTGCCCCTAACCCTCATGTTGTTCAAGGGTCAGCTGTATTTGATTTATGGCTGACTTTCCATCCGAAACTATGGAAGCATGAAAAGAATGGAACATCTTTAAAGTTCTTGTGGGGGGCTGGGGGTGGGTCCACTGTCAACCCACAATTCTATATCAATTAAAAATATCCTTTAAGAATGAAAGTGAAGTAGAGAGAATTTCAGATAAGGAAAAATTAAGAATTCATTACTAGAAAACCTGCATTATAAGAAATGACACTGTCTTGAGGGGCTTATAAAATATATAGCTATAATACTTAAAATAACTAATAAAGGGGCTTCCCTGGTGGCGCAGTGGTTCAGAGTCCACCTGCCGATGCAGGGGACACGGGTTCATGCCCCGGTCCGGGAGGATCCCACATGCCACGGAGCAGCTGGGCCCGTGAGCCATGGCCGCTGGGCCTGCGCATCTGGAGCCTGTGCTCCGCAGTGGGGGAGGCCACAACAGTGAGAGGCCTGCGTAACCGCCCCCCCAAAAAAAAAAACTAATAAGGATGGAGGAAATAAATGGATCTTTATGTTTACCAGGGTTTTATATTTTATATGGAATGGTACATTAAGTAGCCTATGAAAAATTTAGGGTGTATATTGTATACCTACAGTAATAACTAAAGAAGTATCACTTTTTGAAAATAGAAAAATTAAGTTAGAATTCAAAAAAAAATCAATCTTTTTGAAGGCCAAGAAAGGATGAACAAAACACAGGACAAATAGAAACAAATAATAAAATGGTAAATCCAAACTTAACCATATCAGTGATTATACAAGACATACTAGTGAAGTAAACAATACAATTAAAATGCAGAAATTGGGCTTCCCTGGTGGCGCAGTGGTTGAGAGTCCGCCTGCCGATGCAGGGAACACGGGTTTGTGCCCCGGTCCGGGAGGATCCCACATGCCGCGGAGCGGCTGGGCCCGTGAGCCATGGCCGCTGGGCCTGCGCATCTAGAGCCTGTGCTCCGCAATGGGAGAGGCCACAGCAGTGAGAGGCCCGCGCAAAAAAAAAAAAAAAAAAAAAAAAACAGAAATTTTCCGAATGGATTAAAAAAATAGACCCAACTGTATGCTGTGAGGTGGTTTTAGTGGTTTTAAGATACACCTGCAGTGGACTTCCCTGGTGGCGCAGTGGTTGAGAGTCCACCTGCCGACGCAGGGGACACGGGTTCGTGCCCCGGTCCGGGAAGATCCCAAATGCCGTGGAGTGGCTGGGCCCGTGAGCCATGGCCACTCACCCTGTGCATCCGGAGCCTGTGCTCCACAATGGGAGAGGCCTGCGTACCACAAAAACAAAAAAAAGATACATCTGCAAATTCTTTGACATCCCTCCCTGGGCTGAACTTAGTGACTCGCTTCTAACATATAGAATTGGCAGAAGAGATGGTGTGTGGCTTCTGAAACTAGGTCATAAAAGCCACCCCGCTTGCGCTCTTTTGGACTGCTGGCTGTGGGGAGCATGCCGTGTGGACCGTCCAGCAGCGCTCTGCAGAGGCCCCTGTGAAGAGGAACTGAGGTCTCCCATCAACCACCACCACCTTGTCAGTCATGAAGTGAGTCACCTTTACAAGGACATTCTCCAGCCTTGAGATGGCTGTAGCCCAGCCAGCATCTCGACTACCACATCCTATAAGACCCCACGCCAGAACTATCCATCTAAACCATTCCTAAATTCCTGACCCTCAGAAACTGTGAGAGAAAATCACTGTTTAGTGTTTTAAGCCACTAAGTTTTTTCGGACTAATTTGTAATACAGCAATAGATAACTAATATGCATCTACAAGAGGCATACTTTAAATACAAAGACACAGGTTGAAAGTAAGTGATTGGAAAAAGATATACCATGCAAACAGTATGCATGAGAATTTCTGGAGTAAGCAGAAGATTGGAACAGACATTTCATCAAAGAAGATACACAGATGACAAGCACATGAAAAGATGCTCAACATCATTAGTCATTAGGGAAATGCACATTAAAACCACAATGCAATACCACTACTCACCTGTTAGATGTCTAAAATTAAAATGACTGGCCATACCAAGTGTTGACGAGAATGGAGAACAACTGGAAATATCCATTGCTGTGGAAATATAAAACGATATGATCACTTTGGAAAACAGCCATCTCTTAGAAAGTTGAACATACACCTGCCCTATGATTCTGGCATCCCACTCCTGAATATTTACCCAAGAGAAAAGAAAGCGTGTGTCTATACAAAGACTTGTACACAAATGTTCACAGCAACTTTATTTTTAAATATTTTCTTTTTTTTTTTTTTTTTTTTTGACAGTTTTGCTTTATTTATTTATTTATTTATGGCTGTGTTGGGTCTTCGTTTCTGTGCGAGGGCTTTCTCTAGTTGTGGCAAGCGGGGGCCACTCTTCATCGCGGTGCCCGGGCCTCTCACTGTCGTGGCCTGTCTTGTTGCGGAGCACAGGCTCCAGACGCGCAGGCTCAGTAGGTGTGGCTCACGGGCCCAGTTGCTCTGCGGCATGTGGGATCTTCCCGGACCAGGGCTCAAACCCGTGTCCCCTGCATTGGCAGGCGGACTCTCAACCACTGCGCCACCAGGGAAGCCCCACAGCAACTTTATTTTTAATAGCCAAAAAATGCCAACAATCCAAACAAACTGTGATATTTCCATACAATGGAATACTTCTCAGCAATAAAAAGGAATGAACTGTTCCTCAGCTGTACTCTACAACATGGTTAAACCTCAAATTTATTATGTTGAATGCAAGAAGCCTCCTCTACCCTCCCCTTGCTAAAGAAAGTACATACTGTACGACTCCATTTATATAAAACTCTAGAAAACATAAATTCATCTGTAATCAAGGAAAGCAGATCACTGGGTTGCCTGGGGATGAAAGGAACATTGCAAAAGAGCATGAGGAAACTTTAGGGGAAACGGATGTGTTCATTATCTTGATTGTGTTGATAGTTTTGTTGATGTATACATATGTCAAAACTTATCAAATTGTATACTTTATGTACGTGTAGTTTTTTGTATGTCAGGTAACTCTCAATAAAGCTGAAAAAATATAGTATGAGCACCTTTATACATACCTTATATTTTTACATAAATGCAAATGAATAAAGACATTTTTAAAAGAAAGTGTCAGAGGCCTCTCAAAATGCAACCAGTGATAGAAAATAAGTCAGCTGAGCTGGGTAAAAAAAAATCTTAGATTTTTACAATTTTTTCACCCCATTCTCACTCTTGTCAACTTAACCAGCTGTGACACACTGGGAAAATGGCATAATGTCTCAGGTGACCTCAGCATTTTCAAAATTATCAAATGACAGATTAGGCTAGATGTTCTGTAAGGTTTGTAGTGCTCCCAGTTGTCTAATGCTTCCAGGTTTGTACGAAAGAAAGCTAACGTATATTCTCCTTTGTTGTAGATTTCCAATGCACACAGTCAGCAGATGGACGACCTCTTTGACATCCTCATTAAAAGCGGAGGTGGGTCAAAGTCACATCAGACCCCACAGGGGTCTTATCACAAGTTCATGAAAGTTTTCCTCTAGAGCTCACAGCGTATCTGAGTAGTGAGAAACATATTCTTCTAATTCTACTTCAGTTTGCTCTTTTAAATCTGTTAAATTTAGGTGATTAAAATGAAGGAAAAGCCATTGTTTATAACACAATAATTTAATAGACTTAGCAATAGATGTATGCCTGCTGAAAAAGATAGACTACCTTAAAATAATACAGAAGAACCAGATTTAAAGACCACACTGAAAAACTTCAAAACTTGCTCCACGTAAATGTTGTGATGGGATAAAAATTCATTGTGCATTAGTTTCATAAAACCTAGTTACCTAGCTTGGGCTCTAGTAACTTTATTAAAATTCAAAGGCAAGCACTTTCTACATATGATTGAAAATCTTAGATTTTTACAATTTGTCATCTTAAAAAGGGATAAGGGACATTAACCACAAGAAAAAAAAATCAAGGATCTCTCTGCCTCAGCTTACATATCTTTAAAAATAAGTATAAAATCAGTATTTCAAAACTTCAGATGCTATTTTGGAATATTTTTAAAGTATTCTCAAATTACCTTGGTGAAAGAGTTTTATTCAGGTTTTTAAAGTGATCAAAATTTCTCCATTCATAGCAGGTTCTATTTGATTTTGAAGTTAATGATTTTGTAATGTTTGACAAACATAGAAAATTCTTCATATTTGACTATAGATCTACATGTGCAAATAGCATTTTCTTTTTAAACTCATGATGTATATCTAAACTATGGAAATTAAAGAAATAGATATACCATGGCCTGAATTTAAGGTTAAAAAAATAATAAAATGCTTTTTGCCAAATCTGGTGAAAATACTTTTTGAAATGATTAAAAAGAATAATGTTTACAGCCTAAACTTGGAAATTAAAATATGACAAAGTCACAGTAACAAAATAACAATTGAGTTATTTTCTAAAAGGGATGAATTTTATGGCAAATTATCCAATGAGTATATTATTTTATCTTATTGTATACTAATACCAGTAATAATGAGAATAGAAATTTAAATAGTTGATTGTAAACTAATTATTTAGATTGCACTTTCAGCTTTCAGAACAATTCTAGAGATGACAACAGATAATGAAGAGCAGCATAACTGTCCTAAAAACACAGGCAGTGCACACAGTCTGCAGTTCACATATAGCAGTCAGATTGTAAGTTCTTTCTCTCACTTATTCATGCATCCCAATCACTGAATTGTAAGAGCGATTATTAAATACATGTTTCCTAGTGTATCTGCATATAAATGAAACCAGTCAAATACTCATAAGAAAGTAAAAAGGATACTTTATTCAAATATATGTAGCTAAGTGAACACATCTATAGCAGATGGTCCGTTAATTTGCTACTTGATCTGGCAAGGAATAACATGTAATTAATGCTTATTAAGACATTTACCAAATCCTCAAGATTTTATATGAACTCAGAAAATGAGACAAAGAAAAGAAAAATAAGGTAATCCACCTCATCTTGGAAAAGATGTGTTAGCTTTAGCTCAGAAATGACATAAGAGAACATTGTATCTTTTAAGGACTTTATATAGAATGTAAATGGCTAAATTCAGCACACAGTTCAACTATAATGATAAAAAAAAGAATATAATTAGAGCTTTCATAATATTAAGGATGTACTTCATGAAGCCTGTACAAACTCAGGGTATCCGCTTTGACATTCACTGTAAGGGTGGTGTGCTGCTGTAATAGCAGATTCAAGGTAGAGGGTAAGACAGGAGCCTGTCTTCAGCCTGGAATGACTTAGAGTAAGTAAAGGATCAAATAATCTAAAACCATCGATTCCCACCTGGTGGTAGAGACTGCTTTTAATGCTTACTCTTACTAAAAAGAATTGAAAGCATATCAGAATGTTATCAGCTTAAATGTTTATCTATTTAACTAAAATATCCATCCTCCTAAAGGTTATCCAGGACCGTACCCGACCAACAGCATCCTCTTCCTAACTCTAAGATGGACTGTGTATAAGTCATCACAAAAATACAAAATAATTGCCCTGGTAATGAATAAAAAACGTTTAAATAGTACTAAATCATTATTAATTACTTCAATTATTTTGCAGAGATTTCCCTCCCTGTAAAAGAAGAACCTTCTCCTATTTCCAAAATGAGACCAGTGACAGCCAGCATCACCACAATGCCAGTCAGCACAGTGGTGTCCCGGCCACCACCCCAAGTCCAAATGGCACCACCCATATCCTTAGAACCTATGAGCAGTTTATCTGCCAGCTTAGAGAACCAACTAGAAGCATTCTTGGATGGAACTTTGCCTTCAGCCAGTGAAATTGCTCCACTGCAAAGCAGCAGCGAGGACAGGGAGCCCTTCTCCCTGATAGAGGATCTCCAGAACGACCTGCTGAGTCACTCAGGCGTGCTGGACCACTCACACTCACCCATGGAAACTTCCGAGGCCCAGTTTGCTGCGAGTACTCCCTGCCTGTCCCTTGACCTTTCTGACTCGAACCTGGACAACATGGAGTGGTTAGACATTACCATGCCCGGCACGTCATCGGGACTCACTCCCCTCAGCGCCACTGCTCCGAGCATGTTCTCTGCCGACTTCCTAGACCCACAGGACCTACCACTGCCATGGGACTAACGGCACAGATTTCTCATCCCAGATTCCGTGAGGGTCAAGAAGATGAAGATGATTGGAGAAGGTCAGTTTTTAGAGACAGATCCATAGTTGCATCATTGCAATTATAATATGTTGTCACAGAAAGAATGGAGGGATGGTCAGAGGCTGGAAACCAAGTTTGAAAACATTTCATTGCATCCAGCAGTGAATGTCTACGATTTAATATAGCACAGAGCCTTCTGAAAAAACACTACTCCAAGAAGACTTATGTATTTCTCCAGACTTCATTAAAGAATGAAAGGTACCTTTAGATAAAAACATGAAGCAGAGTAATGTGTGCAGGGCGGTGATACCAGGGCCTCTGGTCATCAGCTACATTTAAACCTCTGTGGTCACTTTGAGACCCTCAATAAAAGGCAAACGGCTCCGCTCAAAAAGAAGGGAGGTGAGAGACCACTGCACAGGGTATTTCCTAGAAATGGCCTGAGCCCAGCCCAAGATGCAGCAGGGGTCAAGGGCAGTGGTCAGCACCAGCCAGTTCAGTGACAGCTTCCCACTGAAGACTTTTTGGTTCCATTCAGAAACCAATGTAATTTTTTTGTGTGTTATAGTTTATTTTGTGATTTTTGGGAATCTTTAGATCTCCAAATTTAAATTGAAATGGAAGATCTTCCACCATAACCAGACAGTGTCTACAAAAGACTGTCATAAACAATCCACTGTAAGAAGTCAGGTGTACTGATAACACTGAAAATTCTATTTGCAGCCCTCTGGGTTGATTAGGTTGATTTTAATGTGTATCTTAGATATCTGTATGTGTGCTCTGACACTGTGATGTGTACAGCCTACACTGGAGTAAGGCATTAGGTACCCAGTGGTCCTACTTCTTGGAATAACTCAAATATTTCTGGAGTACTTGAGCCACATGTATTTCCGTATTTAAAGAATTGCTGACTAACTTTCAGGTAACCAGACCCATCTCAAAGAACCAAGAAAAGGCTTTAGCATAAAATATATTTCTGAGCTGGTGAGTTGCAAAGAGAAGGCAAGGGAGAAGTCTGTCCTCAACCTAGGACATTCCTACAACGGTTACAGGTGAGACAGAGTCGCCAGGTTGGCCAGTGGACCCAGCCCTGGCCGTCCTCTTCTCTGTCGCTTACCCCTGGTTACTGTTTTACAGGCTTGTAACTGGATGTCATACCTGAGCTCTCACTATATCATCAAGCTGAAGATTGAAAAACTGGAGGTTTTATTAGTAGTTTTTTATATAGAAAAAAATTTGTTGAGTAGTTTCATAATTTTCTAAAATGCCAACTATCACAGGATTTCCAAGATTATTTCAATCAAGCTAGTCATTTAAGTAAGTATATGATAAAATATAAATAACTGAAAAAAAACCCACCTGAAATCTACCCCAAAGTGTGGAGGTTTTTATTACATAACATCATTGTGCTCTCCACCTCACCTTGTATAAACCCTACGTATGGTCAGGTGTTCTCTCGGTTGTTAAATGGTGAAAGTTGCCTCTTGCAAGTCACTGTGGGAACCTGACCCACTACTTGGAAAGAGTCTGTGAATCATTTCTGGGTTTGTGTTTTGCCTAAGAACTGGTCTTACTGTATATTTTTATTTCAGTTTGTAAATTTTACTACATGTAAGAAAAGTCCATTTTCCCAGTATTCAGTTGCCCACAACCCTCGAGCCCTCAGTTGAAAGCCCTCCCAACTGGAAAGTGCTTCTGGATGATTCAAGCAGAGGCAGTCATGCACAGTGTGGTCTGCAGTAGGTACTTCGAGTGTTTAGCAATTGGTAATCCAACATGTGGGAACCAGTAACCGTTAACCACAGCGCCGCCATCTGACCAAGCCCAATGGGACAGTTAACGTCCTGGGCATGACGTGCATCTCGAGTCAGTTCCTTTCAGAGGGCCTGTGGCCAGGGGCAGGGCTATTGACCCGGGAAGGTACTTTTCTTAGGGGAAGTCTGGGCCCTGGGTTTTTGTCTGGGGCTTCTGTGGTCCACACTTAGACTCTAAGCATCATCTTCATTCAGATTTAAATGGCTTATTAAATTAGCACCAAATACCAGTGAGTCAGCAGGAGGCAACTGAACAGCTAGTGGTGCTGGCTCCTGTTGAGTAACTCTCTGTTTCCATCATCCCGAGTTGTGTACATAGATTGTTCTCTAGCCCTCAGCTCCCCTTAGTGCTTTTTTAAAATAGATTTGAAACATGCCACAGGAAGGTTGCTCTCCAAAAATACACACTGCATTGCAAAGAATGCCATCTCATGAGCCTGGTCTCTCGACTACACATTGCTGAAGTGCCCACTTCACATGTGTGTTCAGACCTTCACGTACCAGCATTTCCTTTAAAGGCAGGCAAGGGGCGTCTAGTATTGACTCTACCAGCCACCTACTCGCAGCATTCCACCCGGCCCTCCGTCCTGGCTTGAGTAGCCAGCTGGGCCTCTGTGACACCAGTGCTGCTCACCAGGGTCTCAGCTAATGTTCCAGGTGAGAGTGAGGACACAGACCGTGCGCAGCGTGTGACGTGACCAAAGGTGACATTCTGTGATCACAGCCCCTCTGCCCTAACTCAGTGAACGTGATGGTAAGCGCAATGGGAAAGGCGTGTGTTTACCAAAGAGGATGATTTGGGGTTTGAGGTGAGCTTCACAGCCCTTTAAACAGAGGGCAGAAGCGCTGGTTGGATTTTCAGGTGTTCATGTGTGTGGGGTTTAGAAGTGGTGCTGTTGTGCACCATCCTGCAGAACAGTATACTGCCAAGCAGGAAACCAACTCCTAAAAACATTATCTCATATCCAGTCTCATTTCCTAAATATTCCTGAAACACAGGAGTATCAAGCTTCCCCTGCTAGTGTATATAGGTATCAGGTCTCGTCATTAAGGATGGGAGGAATAGAAAGGTACACCGAAGCTTCAGGCATATGTGGTCATCTTGTACATTTCAGCAAAGCATGTACTAGGAAACCTCTTAGGACAGTGTGAGTGGTTCACGTTCTAGTGTTTTTCCTGAAATGTGCAATCTACTGTATAGCACCTGCCACATATCTGTACATAGATGTAGTCTGAATTCATGGAGCTTCTTGCTCAGATACTATTTGTGTTTGATTTATATGAATATTTTTATGGCACAAAAGAGATCTTACTTAAAATCTCCTTTTTACAAACTGCACGGTTGTGTGATCCCTGGAAGTGCCATTTCAGAATCGTGGCAAAGGCAGTGTGGTGTCGCCCCCCCAGGCTGCCACCTGTAGAGGGCACCGTCACAAGCTGTGCAGTCCGTGGACCCCGAGTGATGATGGATCAGGAGTGTTACCCATTTTGTCACCAAAGGTGACTCAGGTTTCCTCTACCCCAGATCAACCCAGATCATTCCAGGCCACGCAGCTTTCTCCAGAGTCCTTTCGCAATTCCCAAGCTGAAACCAGCCACAACAGTGCCGGGTCCGTCCCTTTACTGTCCACAAACAGCCTTTGCCCGGGTTTCCGCCACACCCTCACGCTGTTTCTGGGGCCCATCTGGTGGCTCCTGCCATGAGCCAGGTGGAGGGTGGCAGCCAGGGGCTGTTTCAAGAACTTCCAAGAGACTAGCTGTCAGTGTCCACCAGCAGAGCCACCCGGGGCTCCACAGCAGGTCCGCAAATAGCCCTCTGCGTGTCGCCATCCGTCACCACCACATCAGTCCCGACCACTGGCACCGGAGCAAGACACCAGGCAAAGTGTCCCCTGCCTGGAGGCCACAAAATTAGCCCACACTCTCAAAGAACACTAACTGGAAGGTCAGAGTTATTATCAAGGAACACAGCTCACAAGTGCAGAAATGTGTATTTGGAGAGCATCCTAACTGCATTTCAGCGCATCTTTTAAGTGGTTTCAGTCAAAACTGGAAAATAACAATACGTAGTCATTCTTCTTCCTGGTTCAAACCTTTGATAACTTGCTCATTCAGCGATGTTTCTGAGCTACATTTTTACTTGTGAAGTGACTGCATGGCAATAAGCAGGTCTATGTTTGTCCCCATTCACCCTTTCTTGCAGTATTTGAGGAAATGCATCATTGCAAAGGGTTTCTACCTGAAATCTCTGATTTGAGGCCTGTAATTCAAAAAGCTGCACATGTTTACAAAAGAGCTCTTCCCCTCCACACAAACACGTTGCTCTGTGAATCATTGGAAAATGTCACGATTCTGTGACAAGAGGATGGCAATCTCGGACCTGCAAAGTGCTGTCTGGAATCAAATAAAACATGTCATTGGCGATCTCAACCTGGCTGTCGTGTTCAACAGAGCTTTGTGCCAACTACTAAGACAAAGCTTTAACCAAGTTCATAGAATCACCGAGACTCATATAACGATTACCTCTCCACATTATGCTGTAAGGAAACTTGCTGATTTAGGAGGAGGAGGAAGCATTTAGGAAAGGGTTTAGTTGCTACCAAAAGCACTTAACCTCGAATAACTAATAGTAATGCAAACTTGCTTCAGTGGAACCAAAGGCATTGCCAAGTATTTGCCAAAAGGAGGCACTTTTTATTTAAAATTTGAGACTAATGAGATCTCAAAAATCAGTCCCAAAAAGGTATTATCCATTTAAGGTTATAATTTTCACAAAGATGTAGATATTTCTCTATTGTTTTCATGTAAAATAGTATAGATTTGTTTTGTTGGGTTAAGAATAATACGTATTTAGCAGTAATACAGAGTTTTTTCCTTTCTACGTACAAATTAGTTTTCTTCTCTTGCTTGCAATAGAAATGAGATGTGATAGGTGTTTCTCTTCTTATTTTCATTGTCACATTATGTCTTAGCATCTCACTCTATGAAAAAAAGGAGAAAGATACCAATCTGCAGAGCCCTGCTTATCAAAGCACTAGTTTAATAAACAAAAAACTATGGCAATCGGGGGTCCATTCATGTATTGCCTTTATGTTGTTTTTTAAAAGAAAAACCATGATGCCTTTGTATTTGCTGTTTGCACCCCTGAAATCAATTCCATATCATGTTTGAATGCCATACATTTTGCACATGTACTGTACATAGGTAATGCATACTGTATTTTTATATGTGTGCACATTTATCATCAGATCTTTTTGTACATAGTGGCCGTATTGTAGCTGATCGGGAAATGTTTGATATCTCAGCAATTTTGCATTTTTGTGTCTCAAATAAAAACATTTTGATGTACTATGATTCTTGCTATGCAGAGGAAAGACCACATGCTATGGGTCAGGAGAGCTGAGGGGGGCGGGCGGGGAGGAGACACTGCCTTCAGAGCAAGCCTTACAGCAGTCACCAGACACAACAAGCGGGTGTGCTGAGGCAGGTTTTGTGAATCACACATCCGGTGCACACATCCCCTCCCCCAGGTCCAGGATCGTGGGATACAAAATAGAAACAGGTACCTAACTGAACTTGACCATGACAAGATTTGACACCAAAACCATGTGCATTCTCCCACAATCATAAGGAAACCCCGAATGAGAGACGTGGTGAAGGCTGTGGTCCCCCGGGGGTGGGTGTGTACACACATGCCTGGGGAAAACTGGCTCTCGCTTTGACAGTAATAAATGAGCCACCAACAAGATTCCCAAAAGACCCAGGTAATCCTTCAGTTCAGCCACATTTCAGAAGCAACTATTTATATGAGGTGCTTTTATAGACCAAAAGAAATGGTCTTTAGAATTCAGTTTATTTTAGTAAGATGGCATTTGATTTTCAACCCAGAAGCCCATGGTTAAAATAGAGCTTTGATGACATAAAACAGTAATGGGTAAACCTGACTAACAGCCAAAACTTTCATATCAATATCTGACTATGAAAGTGGGTGTCCTATCACCCTCAGAGAGGGAGAAAAGAAAGATCACTGGTTACCTAACTACAACAAAATGTTCATTATCCGCTACCTTTAGGGACCAAGGGAGCAACCTCAACAGACCAGTAAGTAGATGATGCTTCCAACGAACTAAGACATTTGTAACATCACATGTTACCAGCCAAGATCCTTCCCTCGGGGAGAGAAAGAGAAAGTGCCCCAGGCAGTCCCAGGAATGAGCAAGGGACAGAGCTGGGAGCTTTAGGGAAGGTGCTGGAAGAGATGCGTGAGGATGTGCAAAGGACACTCCAAACAGAGAAAACCACTTGGGGGAGGTCAGAGTAAAGAGAGAGATTTTGGCTGAGGCCCTGCTCTGTGCCAGGCCGAGGGCTAGGTGCCGGAGTTGGGCTGAAGGACAGAATCTGGCCAAGAAGTGCTGGGAAACAAAGTCTGGAAGCGTCGACAGCAGAGCATTTAAGAATCCCAGACCTCAAGGGGCTTAAGACTCTTCTGGAGATAATTCTGTTTCCTTTGGGTAATACAGGCCTTCGAAAGCCTTTTAGGTAGTGGACACAGTCACCATTTAGCACCTTTGTAATCCTCTGCAGCACACTTGCTCTAGAGTCGACAGGACTACAAAAGCACTTGTAAACACAGACACACCCACACACTTGGTGATGGCTGGAAATGAATGACACCTAGGAAAGACCAGCTTCAGGACAGATGTAAACTACATGTCACCAACAATTTTATGTGCCACATAACCGTCTTGAAGATTTCCCAAGTCACCTAACGACCATTCCTTTGCCCCTCCTTCCACAAATAGCTTCCCTTTCTGATGGATATTAACTTTCAGAAAGAAACCCCATTTGGACATCCTGGCTATCTCTTCTGCTAATTTTTATGACAAGTTATTAAAACTAAACCCACAGTGTATACTTAGACAAAACATGAGGCCACTAATCAACTGTCTGACTGCCCCTCGTGGAAATGACCGTGTGACAGATCATTCCAGGAGGAAGCTGCTGACATGGCCCTGTGGGCGGTAACCACCGTGCGTACTCACCCTTCTCCCCACGTCCCTGGTACACAGCGCCAAGGCCCAGGAATGCAAGTGGAGACAGGTTAATAGAAACAGCAGCAAATGTAGTAGACGCTGCTAAATGCCAGGCCCTGTGCCAAACACTTTATGTATAAAACCCTCGTTTAATAAGTCTACGAGCAAGGAACTCTTCCTATCCCCATTTAATAGATGTGGCAACTAAGGACAGAGAAGGGAAATGTCTTGCCCGAAATTACAAAGAAAGCAGAGTGTGGATGTGAGACCAAGCTTCTGACATCCCAGAGCCTGGATCATTTCTGTAGACTCGGTACATTCACTCCAACGTCTTTGTTCAGATACATGCCAAAACCAATTGATTATAGCAGACTTAGTTCATGTCAATCATGAGGTTCACCCCAACTGGGCGTCTCTCAAGTCTCCTCAATCTCACACATTTTACAAAGTAGCTACTCACACGGATGGTTAATAGCATCCACAGTACAGCTTGTACTAGGTTAACTCCAACCAGAACCTGGGTTACAAGACTAGGGCATCTTAAGTGAAGCCCAAGCCCACAGGTGGGGCCACACACAATGACTCACAAAACTGCCTACCTGGGCTGGGTACCTGGAGCCACTTGAGCACACCCAAAAACCCAGCATTCATAGAGCAATTTTACAATATCTAGTAAAGTTGAAGATACAAACTCTGCAACTCAACTTTTTTGATACTCATCCTTGAGAAACACATGCCCACAGGCAATCACGTTCAAGAATTAACACGAAAGCATAGTTTACAAAGCAAACACTGAAAACGACCTGTATGCCTTTCACTTTGCGAACATTTAAACATAGCAATTTACACAAATGAACTAAATCTAATGTGCCAATGTAAATCAATCTCAAAATGCTGAGGGAAAGAAAAGTGCAGAATGAAGCCTACATAATTCAAGTAACATTTTAAATCAACAATGCTGTTCACTTTTTTATATAAAATATGAAAATATGGGTGGTAAGGACTCATGTCAATACCAAGATTCAAGATACTTGTGGAAAGAAAAGGAATTAGATTGCAGGAATTAAAGTAGGCTTCAATTAATATTGAAGGTTTTATTTATTTCTTTAGTAATTCTATAGCCATCTAGCAAAATATTAACACTTGTTTACTGGCAGTTGATTTCTTTATTCTCCCTATTCTTTTCTGTGAGTTGGAAATAGTTCCTATTTAAAAAAAAAAAAAAAAAAAAAAAAAAAAGGACTTCCCTGGCAGTCCAGTGGATAAGACTCTGACCTTCCACTCTAGCGGGTGCAGGTTCAAACCCTGGTCAGGGAACAAGGATCCTGCATGCCATACGACACGGCAAAAAAAAAAAAAAAAAAAAAACCTTAAAAAGAAAAAGAATTACACAGGAATACATTGAACAACTGCATGCCAATAAATTAGTTAACTTAGATAAAATACACAAATGCCTACACAAACTACCAAAAATTGACTCAAGAAGAAGGAAAAGCTGAAAGCTTTTCCTTTAAGATGAGGAACAAGACAAGGATGCCCACTCTTACCACTTATTCAACATAGCATTGGAAGTCCTAGCCAGAGAAATTAGGCAACAAAAAGAAATAAAAGTCATCTATATTGGAAAGGAAGAAGTACAACTGTCACTATTTGCAGATGACATGTTATTATATAGAGAATACCCTAAAGAGTCCACCAAAAAGTATTAGAACTAATAAATTCAGTAAAGTTGCAGGGTATAAAATTAATATACAAAAATATGTTGCATTTCTCTACACCAATAATGAACTATGAGAAAGAAAATTAAGAAAATAATCCTGTTTAGAATTTCATAAAAAAGAATAAAATAATGGGTTGGCCAAAAAGTTCGTTCTGTAAGGTGTTACTGAAAAGCCCGAACGAACTTTTTGGCCAGCCTAATACTTCGGAATAAATTTAATAAATTTAACTAAGTCCATGCACCACAACTACTGAGCCTGCGTGTTGCAACTACTGAAGCCCGTGTGCCTAAAGCCCATGCTCCGCAACAAGAGAAGCCACCACAATGAGAAGCCCATGCACGGCAACAAAGAGTAGCCCCCACTCGCCACAACTAGAGAAAGCCCATGAGCAGCAACAAAGACCCAACGCAGCCAAAAATAAAATTTTAAAAATAAACAAATTTAACCGAGGAGGTGAGAGACCTGTATACTGAAAACTATAAGACACTGATGAAAGAAACTGAAGACACAAATAAATGGAAAGATATTCCGTGCTCATGGACTTGAAGAATTAATATTGTTAAAATGTCCATACTACCCAAAGCAATCTACAGGTACAATTCTGATCAAAATTCCAATGGCATCTTTCATGGAAATAGAACAAACAATCCTCAAATTTGTATGGAACCACAAAAGATCTCCAAATAGCCAAAGCAATTTTGAGAGAGAAGAACAAATCTGGAAGCACATCACATTTCCTGTTTTCAAACTATACTCCAAAGCTATAGTAATCCAAACAGTATGGTATTGGCATAGAAACAGATACATAGGGGAGTTTATGGTGGCCTAGTGGTTAGAATTATGGGCTTTCACTGCCACAGCCCTGGTTCAATCCCTGGTCAGGGAACTGAGATCCCACAAGCTGTGCAACACAGCCAAAAAACAACAACAACAAAACACAGACACAGATCAATGGAACAGAATAGAAAGCCCAGAAATAAACCCACACATATATGGTCAACTAATCTATGACAAAAGAGCCAAGAATATACAGTGGGGGGAAAGACAGTGTCTTCAATAAATGTTACTGGAAAAACTCAATATCCACATGCACAAGAATGAAACTGGACCCTCACCTCATCTGGCACCACACACAAAAATTAACTCAAAATGATTAAAGCCTTAAATGTCAGTCCTGAAACCATAAAACTCCAAGAAGAAAACAGAGGAAAAGCTCCTTGACACGGGCCTTGGCAATGACTTTTTAGATATACCAAAAGCACAGGAAACACAAGCAAAAATAAACAAGTGGAACTCCATCAAACTAAAAACCTTCTGCACAGCAAAGGAAACAATCAAAAAAATGAAAAGGCAACCTACAGAATAGAAAATATTTTCAAACCATATATCTGATAAGGGGTTAATATGCAAATCATACAACTCAATAGCAAAACCAAAAACAAATATGGGCAGGGCTTCCCTGGTGGCGCAGTGTTTGAGAGTCTGCCTGCCGATGCAGGGGACACGGGTTCATGCCCCGGTCTGGGAGGATCCCACATGCTGCGGAGCGGCTGGGCCCGTGAGCCATGGCCGCTGAGCCTGCGCGTCCGGAGCCTGTGCTCCGCAGCAGGAGAGGCCACAATGGTGAGAGGCCTGCATACCGCAAAAAAAAAAAAAAAAAAAAAAAAAAGGGCAAAGGATATGAATAGACATTTTTTCCAAAGAAGACATACAGGCATACTTTGTTTTACTGTGCTTTGCTTTGTTGCACTTCACAGATACTGCATTTTTTTACAAATTGAATATCTGTGGCAACCCTATGTCAAGCAAATCTATGGGTACCATTTTTCCAACAGCATTTGCTCATTTCATGTCTGTATGTCACATTTTGGTAATTCTCAAAATATTTCAAACTTTTTCATTATTATTGTTGTTACAGTGATCTGTGATCAGCAATCTTTGACTTTATTACTACAACTCACTGAAGGTTGAGATGATGGTTAGCATTTTTAGCAATAAGTATTTTTAAGGAATGTACATTGTTTTTAAGTGTACATAATGCTATTGTACACTTAATAGACTACACTATAGTGTAAACATAACTTTTATATGCACTGGGAAACCAAAACACTCACATGACTCACTTTACTTACTTTGCAGTGGTCTGCGACTGAACCTGCAATACTTTTAAGGTATACCTGTACAAATGGCCTATGGGTATATGAAAAGCTGCTCAACATCACTAATCATCAGGGAAATGCAAATGAAAACAACAATGGGATATTAACTCATACCTGTTAGGATAGCTCTTATCAAAAAGAGATCACAAGTATTGATGAGGATGTGGAGAAAAGGGAACCACTGTGTACTGTTGGTGGAAATGTAAATTAGTACAGCCTTTATGGAAAATAGTATGGAGGTTCCTCAAAAAATTAAAAATAGAACTACCATATGGTCTGGCCATCCCACTTCTGGGTATATATCCAGAGGAAATGAAATCAGTATCTCAAAGAGATATCTTCACTTCCATGTTCATTGCAGCTTTATTTACAATAGCCAAGATACAGAAACAACCTAAATGCCCATCTACAGATGAATGGATAAAGAAAATATGATACACACACATGCAAGAATATTATTCACTCTTATAAAAGAAGGAAATCCTGCCATCTGTGGCAACATGGATAAAACCCAAGAGCATTATACTAAGTGAAATAAGTCAAACAGAAAAAGACAATACTGTACATGATCTCACTTATATGTGGACTCTAAAAAGGCCAAACTCACAGAAACAGAGAGTAGAGTGGTGCCTATCAGGGGCAGGGTAAGGAATGGCACGCTATTGGTCAAAGGGAACAAACTTCCAGTTATAACATGAATAACCTCCGGGGACCTAACGTACAGTATGGTGAAAACAGCTAACAACACTGTATTGTATTGTACTGAAATTTGCTAAGAGAGTAGATCTTAAGTATTTTCATCACACACCAAAAAAAAATTGGTAACTATGTGGGTAACAGATGTGATAATTAGCTTGTCTATGGTTATCCTTTCACAGTGTGTAGGTATATCAAAATATACCTTACATATATACAGTTGATTATACCTCAATAAAGCTGGGGGAAAAAATGAAAAAGTGCTGAACGAAAAAAACTGTCAACCAAAAATTCTATATACAACAAAGTGTCCTTCGAAAGTGAGGAAGAAATTAATACATTCCAAGACAAAAGCTAAAGGAGTTATCACCACTAGACCTGCCCTGCAAGAAATGCTAAAGGGACTCCTTCAACTGCTAGACAGTAACTCAAAGTCCTATGAAAAATAAGATTCTCTGGTAAAGGTAAATATATGGACAAGTAAAAACCTGTATTATTGTCACTTTGGATCTTAACTCCACTTTTTATTCTTTCATAGGATTTAAAAGAGAAAAGCATAAAAATACTTCTAAATCTATATTAGTGGGTACATAACATGTAATGCTGTAATTTGTGACGTCAATAACAAAGGTGGGTGTAGAGGAGCTGTACAGAAGTAGCAGTTTTGTATGTGAGCAAAGTTACATAGTTACCAGTGTAAATAGATGGTTATAGCTTTAGGATGTTAAATGTAACCACTACAAACAAAATACATGGAGAATATACACAAAGGAAAATGAGAAAGGAGGAGATTGGTTCAAGATGGAGGAGTACACGGACGTGCTCTCACTCCCTCTTGCGAGAGCACCGGAATCACAACTAACTGCTGAACAATCATCGACACGAAGACACTGGAACTCACCAAAAAAGATACCCCACATCCAAAGACAAAGGAGAAGCCACAGTGAGATGGTAGGAGGGGTGCAATCACAATAAAATCAAATCCCATAAATGCTGGGTGGGTGACTCACAAACTGGAGAACAATTATACCACAGAAGTCCACCCACTGGAGTGAAGGTTCTGAGCCCCATGTCAGGCTTCCCAACCTGGGGGTCCAGCAACAGAAGGAGGAACTCCTAGACAATCAGACTTTGAAGGCTAGTGGGAATTGATTACAGGACTTCGACAGGACTGGGGGAAACAGAGACTCCACTCTTGGAGGGCACACACGAAGTCATGTGCGCATCGGGACCCAGGGGAAGGAGCAGTGACCCCATAGGAGACTGAACCAGACCTACCAGCTAGTGTTGGAGGGTCTCCTGCAGAGGCGGGGGGTGGCTGTGTCTCACTGTGAGGACAAGGACACTGGCAGCAGAAGTTCTAGGAAGCACTCCTTGGCGTCAGCCCTCCCAGAGTCCGCCATTAGCCCCACCAAAGAGCCCAGGTAGGCTCCAGTGTTGGGTCGCCTCAGGCCAAACAACCAACAGGGAGGGAACCCAGCCCCACCCATCAGCACACAAGAGGATTAAAGTTTTACTGAGCTCTGCCCACCAGAGCAACAGCCAGCTCTACCCACCACCAGCCCCTCCCACCAGGAAACTTGTACAAACCTCTTAGATAGCCTCATCCACCAGAGGGCAGACAGCAGAAACAAGAAGAACTACAATCCTGCAGGCTGTGGAACAAAAACCATATTCACAGAATGATAGACAAGATGAAAAGGCAGAGGGCTATGTACCAGATGAAGGAACAAGATAAAACCCCAGAAAAACAACTAAATGAAGTGGAGATAGGCAACCTTCCAGAAAAAGAATTCAGAATAATGATAGTGAAGATGATCCAGGACCTCGGAAAAAGAAGGGAGGCAAAGATGGAGAAGATGCAAGAAATGCTTAACAAAGACCTAGAAGAATTAAAGAACAAGCAAACAGAGATGAACAATACAATAAGTGAAATGAAAAATACACTAGAAGGAATCAATAGCAGAATAACTGAGGCAGAAGAACGGATAAGTGACCTGGAAGACAGAATGGTAGAATTTACTGCCATGGAACAGAATAAAGAAAAAAGAATGAAAAGAAATGAAGACAGCCTAAGAGACCTCTGGGACAACATTAAACACAACAACATTCGCATTATAGGGGCCCCAGAAGGAGAAGAGAGGGAGAAAGGACCTGAGAAAATATATGAAGAGATTAGAGTCGAAAACTTCCCTAACATGGGAAAGAAAATACCCACCCAAGTCCAGGAAGCACAGCGAGTCCCATACAGGATAAACCCAAGGAGAAACACACCAAGACACACAGCAATCAAATTGGCAAAAAATAAAGATGAAGAAAAATTATTGAAAGCAGCAAGGAAAAAATGACAAATAACATACAAGGGAACTCCCATAAGGTTAACAGCTGATTTCTCAGCAGAAACTCTACAAGCCAGAATGGAGTGGCATGACATTTTAAAGTGATGAAAGGGAACAACCTACAACCAAGATTACTCTACCTGACAAGGATCTCATTCAGATTCGATGGCGAAATCAAAAGCTTTACAGACAAGCAAAAGCTAAGAGAATTCAGCACCACCAAACCAGCTCTACAACAAATGCTAAAGGAACTTCTCTAAGTGAGAAACACAAGAGAAGAAAAGGACCTACAAAAACAAACCCAAAACACTTAACAAACTGGTAATAGGAAAATACATATTGATAATTACCTTAAACGTGAATGGATTAAATGCTCCAACCAAAAGACACAGTCTCGCTGAATGGATACAAAAACAAAATCCATATACATACTGCCTACAAGAGACTCACTTCAGACCTAGGGACACATACAGACTGAAAGTGAGGGGATGGAAAAAGAATTCCATGCAAATGGAAATCAAAAGAAAGCTGGAGTAGCAATCTCATATCAGATAAAATAGACTTTAAAAAAAAAGAATGTTGGGCTTCCCTGGTGGCGCAGTGGTTGAGAATCTGCCTGCTAATGCAGGGGACACGGGTTCGAGCCCTGGTCTGGGAAGGTCCCACATGCCACGGAGCAACTAGGCCCGTGAGCCACAACTACTGAGCCTGCGCGTCTGGAGCCTGTGCTCCGCAACAAGAGAGGCCGCGATAGTGAGAGGCCCGTGCACCACGATGAAGAGTGGCCCCCACTTGCCACAACTAGAGAAAGCCTTCGCACAGAAATGAAGACCCAACACAGCCAAAATAAATAAATAAATAAACTCCTACCCCACCCCCCCAAAAAAAAAAAAAAAAGAATGTTACAAGAGACAAGGAAGGACACTACATAATGATCAAGGGATCAATCCAAGAAGAAGATATAAAAATTATAAATATATATGCACCCAACATAGGAGCACCTCAATATGTAAGGCAACTGCTAACAGCTATAAAAGAGGAAATTGACAGTAACACAATAATAGTGGGGGACTTTAACACCTCACTTACACCAATGGACAGATCATCCAAACAGAAAGTTAATAAGGAAACACAAGCTTTAAATGACACAAAAGACCAGATAGATTTAATTGATATTTATAGGACATTCCATCCCAAAACAGCAGATTACACTTTCTTCTCAAGTGCGCACAGAACATTCTCCAGGATAGATCATGGCTTGGGTCACAAATCAAGCCTCAGTAAATTTAAGAAAAATGAAATCATATCAAGCATCTTTTCTGACCACAACACTATGAGATTAGAAATAAATTACAGGGAAAAAAACATAAAAAGCACAAACACATGGAGGCTAAACAATACGTTACTAAATAATCAAGAGGTCACTGAAGAAATCAAAGAGGAAATCAAAAAATACCTAGAAACAAATGACAATGAAAACATGACGATCCAAAACCTATGGGATACAGCAAAAGCAGTTCTAAGAGGGAACTTTATAGCAATACAATCCTACCTCAAGAAACAACAAACATCTCAAATAAACAATCTAACCTTACACTTAAAAGAACTAGAGACAGAAGAACAAACAAAACCCAAAGTTAGTAGAAGGAAAGAAATCCTAAAGATCAGAGCAGAAATAAATGAAATAGAAACAAAGAAAACAATAGCAAAGATCAATAAACCTAAAAGCTGATTCTTTGAGAAGATAAACAAAATTGATAAACCATTAGCCAGACTCATCAAGAAAAAGAGGGAGAGGACTCAAATATTTAAAATTAGAAATGAAAAAGGAGAAGCTAAAACAGACACCACAGAAATACAAAGCATCCTATAAGAGACTACTAGAAGCAACTCTATGGCAATAAAATGGACAACCTGGAAGAAATGGACAAAATCTTAGAAAGGTGTAACCTTCCAAGACTGCACCAGGAAGAAATAGAAAATATGAACAGACCAATCACAAGTAATGAAATTGAAACTGTGATTTTAAATATTCCAACAAACAAAAGTCCAGGACAAGATGGCTCCACAGGTGAATTCTATCAAACATTTAGAGGAGAGCTAACACCCATCTTTCTCAAACTCTTCCAAAGAATTTCAGAGGAAGGAACACTCCCAAACTCATTCTATGAGGCCACCATCATCCTGATACCAAAACCAGACAAAGATACTACAAAAAAAGAAAATTACACACCAATATCACTCATGAATATATACGCAAAAGTCTTCAACAAAATACTAGCAAACAGAATCCAACAGCACATTAAAAGGATCATACACCATGATCAAGTGGGATTTATCCCAGGGATGCAAGGATTCTTCAATATATGCAAATCAATCAATGTGATACACCATATTAACAAATTGAAGAATAAAACCATATGATTATCTCAATAGAGGCAGGAAAAGCTTTTGACAAAATTCAACACCCATTTATGATAAAAAAAAACTCTCCAGAAAGTGGGCATAGAGGGAACCTACCTCAACATAATAGAGACCATATATGACAAACCCACAGCAAACATCATTCTCAATGGTGAAAAATTAAAAGCATTTCCTCTAAGATCAGGAACAAGACAAGGATGTCCACTCTCAACACTATTATTCAACATAGTTTTGGAAGTCCTAGCCACGGCAACCAGAGAAGAAAAAGAAATAAAAGGAATACAAATCAGAAAAGAAGAAGTAAAGCTGACACTGTTTGCAGATGACATGATACTATACGTAGAGAATCCTAAAGATGCCACCAGAAAACTACTAGAGCTTATCAATGAATTTGGTAAAGCTGCAGAATACAAAATTAATGCACAGAAATCTCTTGCATTCCTATACACTAATGATGAAAAATCTGAAAGAGAAATTAAGGAAACACTCCCATTTACCATTGCAACAAAAAGAATAAAATACCTAGGAATAAACCTATCTGGAGAGAAAAAAGACCTGTATGCAGAAAACTATAAGACACTGATGAAAGAAATTAAAGATGATACAAGGGGCTTCCCTGGTAGCACAGTGGTTAAGAATCTGCCTGGCAGTGCAGGGGACACGGGTTTGAGCCCTGGTCCAGGAAGATCCCACATGCCACGAAGCAACTAAGCCCGTGTGCCACAACTACTGAGCCTGTGCTTTAAAGCCTGCAAGCCACAACTACTGAGCCCGTGTGCCACAACTACTGAAGCCTGCACGCCTAGAGCCCATGCTCTGCAACGAGAAGCCACCACAGTGAGAAGCCCGTGCACCACAACGAAGAGCAGCCCCTGCTCGCCACAACTAGAGAAAGCCTGTGTGCAGCAACAAAGACCCAACGCAGCCAAAAATAAAAAATAAAATAAATTTTTAAAAAAATGATACAAACAGATGGAGAGATATACCATGTTCTTGAATTGGAAGAACCAATACTGTGAAAATAAATATACTACCCAAAGCAATCTACAGATTCAGTGCAATTCCTATCAAATTACTAATGGCATTTTTTACAGAACTAGAACAAAAAAAATCTTAAAATTTGTATGGAGACACAAAAGACCACGAATAGCCAAAGCAATCTTGAGGGAAAAAAATGGAGCTCAAGGAATCAGGCTCCCGGACTTCAGACTATACTACAAAGCTACAGTAATCAAGACAATATGGTACTGGCACAAAAACAGAAATATAGATCAATGGAACAGGACAGAAAGCCCAGATATAAACCCACGCACCTATGGTCAACTAATCTATGACAAAGGAGGCAAGGATATACAATGGAGAAAAGACAGTCTCTTCAATAAGTGGTGCTGGGCAAACTGGACAGCTACATGTAAAAGAATGAAATTAGAACACTCCCTGACACCATATACAAAAATAAACTCAAAATGGATTAGAAACCTAAATGTAAGACCGGATACTATAAATCTCTTAGAGGAAAACATAGAACATTCTTTGACATAAATCACAGCAAGATCTTTTTTAATCCACCTCCTAGAGTAATGGAAATAAAAACAAAATTAAACAAATGGGACCTAATGAAACTTAAAAGTTTTTGTACAGAAAAGGAAACTACAAACAAAATGAAAAGACAACCCTCAGAATGGGAGAAAATATTTGCAAACGAATCAACGGACAAAGGATTAATCTCCAAAATATATAAACAGCTCATGCAGCTCAATATTAAAAAACAAAGAACCCAATCCGAAAATGGGCAGAAGACCTAAATAGACATTTCTCCAAAGAAGACATACAGATGGCCAAGAAGCACATGAAAAGCTGCTCAACATCACGAATTATTAGAGAAATGCAAATCAAAACTACAATGAGGTATCACCTCACACCAGTTAGAAGGGGCATCATCAGAAAATCTACAAACAAATGCTGGAGAGGGTGTGGAGAAAAGGAAACCCTCTTGCACTGTTGATGGTAATGTAAATTGATAGAGCCACTATGGAGAACAGTATGGAGGTTCCTTTTTTTTTTTTTTTTTTTTTTTTTTTTTTTTTTGACAGTTTTGCTTTATTTATTTATTTATTTATGGCTGTGTTGGGTCTTCGTTTCTGTGCGAGGGCTTTCTCTAGTTGTGGCAAGCAGGGGCCACTCTTCATCGCGGTGCCCGGGCCTCTCACTGTCGTGGCCTGTCTTGTTGCGGAGCACAGGCTCCAGACGCGCAGGCTCAGTAGGTGTGGCTCACGGGCCCAGTTGCTCTGCGGCATGTGGGATCTTCCCGGACCAGGGCTCAAACCCGTGTCCCCTGCATTGGCAGGCGGACTCTCAACCACTGCGCCACCAGGGAAGCCCTGGAGGTTCCTTAAAAAACTAAAAATAGAATTACCATATGACCCAGCAATCCCACTACTGGGCATATACCCAGAGAAAACCATAATTCAAAAAGACACATGCACCCCAATGTTCATGCAGTGCTATTTACAATAGCCAGGACATGGAAGCAACCTAAATGCCCATCAACAGATAAATGGATAAAGAAGATGTGGTACATATATACAATGGAATATTACTCAGCCATAAAAAGGAATGAAATTGGGTCATTTGTAGAGACGTGGATGGATCTAGAGGCTGTCATACAGAGTGAAGTAAGTCAGAAAGAGAAAAACAAATATCATATATTAACGCATATATGTGGAACCTAGAAAAATGGTACAGATGAACTGGTTTGCAGGGCAGAAATTGAGACACAGATGCAGAGAACAAACATATGGACACCAAGGGGGGAAAGTGGCGGGGGTGGTGGTGGTGGTGTGATGAACTGGGAGATTGGGATTGACATATATACACTAATATGTATAAAATAAATAACTAATAAGAACCTGCTGTATAAAAAAAATAAAATTCAAAAAAAAGAAAAATAGAAGCAATCTGAAAGATTAGATTAAGTTGGTAATCTACTTTCCTTCTTGTCCCAAACTTCTTTTTTAAAAAAATAAATTTATTTATTTATTAAAAAAAAAAGAAAAAGGAAATGAGAAGGGAATCGAAACATGTCACTACTAAAAAAATTCATCTAAACACAAAGGAAGGCAGTATGGAAGGAAGGGACAAAAAGGGTATAAGACATACAGAAAGCAAGTAAAATGGCAATTCCCTATCAGTAACTAAATGTAAAAGGATTAAGTTCCCCCAATTAAAAGACACAGATTGGCAGAACGAATTAAAAAAGAAAATCCAACTAGATGCTGTCTATGAGAGACTCACTTTAGAGCTAAGAACCTGCACAGATTTAAAGCAAAAGGATGGAAAAAGTTAGTCTGTGCAAATAGTAACCACAGGAGAACAGGAGTAGCTATGCTAATATCAGACAAAATAGACTTTAAATTTAAAAAACTATTACAAGAAATAAAGAAGGACATTATATAATGATGAAAGGGTCAATTCACCAAGAATATAATTACAAACATATGCAAACATCAGACCCTAAATATATAAAGCAAACTTTGACAGAATATGTCAAGAATTCCTGCAACTCAACAACAACAAAAGACAAAAACAACCCAATTTAAAGATGGACAAACAACTTAAACAGACATTTCTCCAAAGAAGGTATACAAATGGTCAATAAGCACATGAAAAGATACTCAACATCATTAATCATTAGGGAAATGCAAATCAAAATCAAATGTGATATCATCTTACACCCATTAGGATGGATACTCTTTCAAAAAAACAAAATAACAGGTATTGGTGAAGATTTGGAGAAACTGGGATCCTTGTGCAATCATTGGTGGGAGTGTAAAATGGTGCAGCTGCTATGGAAAACAATATGGCAGTTCCTCAAAAAATATTAAACATAGAATTACCATGTGATCCATCAATTCCACTCTAGGTATATACCCAAAAGGATTGAAGGCAGTGTCTTGAAGAGATATTTATATACTCCTGTGCATAGCAGAATTATTCACAATAGCCAAAAGGTGGCAGCAACCCAAGTGTGCACTGATGAATGGATAAACAAAATGTGGTATATACATACAATGGAATATTATTCGCCCCTACTAAAAAGGAAATTCCAGCACATTGTACATGGATGAACATTGAGGACCTTATGCTAACTGAAATAAGTCAGTCACAAAAATATACATACTGTATAATTCCAACACATTCTTTTCAAGTGCACTTGGAACATTCTCCAGGATAGATCACGCTAGGACACAAAACAAGCCTTGGTAAATTTAAGAAAATTTAAATCATATTAAGCATCTTTTCCGACCACAATGCTATGAGACTATAAATCAACTACAAGAAAAAACTGCAAAGAACCCTAACACGTGGAGGCTAAACAATATGCTACTAAACAACCAATGGATCACTGAAGAGGAAATTTAAAAATACCTGGAGACAAATGAAAGTGAAAACATAACAATCCGAAATCTATGGTATGCAGCAAAAGCAGTTCTAAGAGGGAAGTTCAAAGGGATACAAGCTTACCTCAGGAAACAAGAAAACTATCAAATACACATCCTAACCTTACACCTAAAGGAACTAGAAAAAGAAGAACAAAACCCAAAGTTAGTAGAAGGAAAGAAATCATAAAGATCAGAGCAGAAATACATAGAGACTAAAGAAACAATAGAAAAGATCAATGAAACTAAGAATTGATTCTTTAAAAAGATAAACAAAATTGATAAACCTTTAGCCAGACTCATCAAGAAAAAGGGAGGGCCCAAATCAATAAAATCAGAAATGAAAAACGAGAAGTTACAACCAACATCATAGAAATACAAAAGATTATAAGAGACTACTATGAACAACTATATGCCAATAAAATGGACAGCCTAGAAGAAATGGACAAATACCTGGAAATGTATAATCTCTCAACACTGAACGAGGAAGAAATAGAAAATATGAACAAACCAATTACCAGTAATGAAATTGAATCAGTAATTTTAAAACTCCCAATAAATAAAACTCCAGGACCAAATGGCTTCACAGGTGAATGCTACCAAATATTTAAAGAAGAGTTAACACCTATCCTTCTCAAACTACTCCAAATACTGCAGAGGAAGGAACACTCCCAAACTCATTCTATGAGGCCAGCATCAACCTGACACCCAAACCAGACAAAGATATAAAAAAAAAGAAAGAAAGAAAATTAGAGGCCAATATCACTGATGAACATACATGCAAAATCCTCAACAAAATGTTAGCAAACCAAATCCAGCAATACATTAAAAGGATCAAATACTACGATCAAGTGGGATTTACCCCAGGGGTGCAAGGATTTTTCAATATCCACAAATCAATCAATATGATACACCGCAATAACAAATTGAAGAATAAAAATCATATGATCGTCTCAATAGATGCAGTAAAAGCTTCTGACAAAATTCAACATCCATTTATGATAAAATCTCTCCAGAAAGTGGGCATAGAGAAAGCATACCTCAACATAATAGAGGTGATATATGACAAGCCCACAGCTAACATCATACTCAGTGATGAAAAGCTGAAAGCATTTCCTCTAAGATCAGGAACAATACAAGGATGCCCACTCTCACTACTTTTATTCAACATAGTATTGGAAGTCCTAGCCACAGCAATCACAGATGAAAAAGAAATAAAATGAATCCAAATTGGAAAGAAGTAAAACTATCAAAGTTTGTAGATGACATGATACTATACATAGAAAATCCTAAAGACACCACCAGAAAACTACTAGAACTCATCAATGAATTTGATGAAGTTACAGAATACAAAATTAATATACAGAAATCTGTTGCATTTCTATACATTAACGATGAGCTATCAGAAAGAGAAATTAAGAAAAACAATCCCACTTACCATTGCATCAAAAAGAATAAAATACCTAGGAATAAACCTACCTAAGGAGGTAAAAGACCTGAACTCAGAGAATTATAAGACACTGATGAAAGAAACTGAAGATGACAAACAGACCAAAAGATATGTCATGGGGACTTCCACAGTGGTGCAGTGGTTAAGACTCTGTGCTCCCAATGCAGGGGGCCCGAGTTTAATCCCTGGTCTGGGAACTAGATCCCACATGCATGCCACAACTAAGAGTTCCCATGCCACAACTAAGGAGTCCACGAGCCACAACTAAGGAACCCGTGAGCCACAACTAAGGAGCCCGTGAGCTGCAATTAAGACCCAACACAACCAAATAAATAAGTAAAATAAAATAAAATAAAATAAAAGTAATTTTTTAAAAAAGACATACTATGTTCATGGATTGGAAGAATCAGTATTGTTAAAATGACCATACTACCCAAGGCAATTGACAGATTCCCTATCAAAATACCAAGGGCATTTTTATGGAAACAGAAGTCCCCAAGTAGCCAAAACAATCTTGAGAAAGAAGAACAGAGCTGGAGGAATCATGCTCCCTGCATTCAGTCTATACTACAAAACTACAATAATCAAAACGGTATGGGACTGGCACAATCACAGACACACAGATCAATGGAATAGAACAGAGAGCCCAGAAATAAACCCACATGCTTATGGTCAGTTAATCTATGACAAGGGAGACAAGAATATACAATGGAGAAAAGACATTCCCTTCAATAAGTGGTGCTGGGAAAACTGGACAGCTACACATAAAAGAATGAAATTAGAACATTTCCTCATACCATATACAAAAATAAATTTGAAATGTATTAAAGACCTAAATGTAAGATCAGAAACCATAAAAATCCTAGAAGAAAACACAGGCAGAAAAGTCTTCAACATAAATCAAACCAGTATTTTTTTGGATCTGTCTCCTAAAGCAAAGGAAATAAAAATAAACAAATGGGGCCTAAGGAGACTTAAAAGCTTTTGCGCAGCAAAGGAAACCATTGACAGAATAAAAAGACAACCTATTGAATAGGAGAAAATATTTGCTAATGCTATGACCAATAGGGGTTAATATCTGTAATATATAAACAGCTCATACAACTCAATATCAAAAAAACAAACAACCCAATTAAAAAATGGGCAGAAGACCTGAATAGACATTTTTCCAAGGAAGACATACAGATGGCCCAGGCACAGGAAAAGATGCTCAACATCATTAATCATCAGAGAAATGCAATTTAAAACCACAGTAAGATATCACCTCACACCTGTCAGAAAGGCTATCATTAAAAAGACCACAAAGGGCTTCCCTGGTGGCGCAGTGGTTGAGAGTCCGCCTGCCAATGCAGGGGACACGGGTTCGTGCCCTGGTCTGGGAAGATCCCACATGCCGCGGAGCGGCTGGGCCCGTGAGCCATGGCTGCTGAGCCTGCGCGTCCGGAGCCTGTGCTCCGCAATGGGAGAGGCAACAACAGTGAGAGGCCCGCTTACCGCAAAAAAAAAAAAAAAAAAAAAAAAAAAGACCACAAATAATAAATGTTGGCAAGGACGTGGAGAAAAGGGAACCCTTGTTTACTGTTGGAGGGAATCTAAATTGGTGCAGCTGCTGTGTAAAACATTATAGCAGTTTCTCAAAAAACTAAAAACAGGGCTTCCCTGGTGGCGCAGTGGTTGAGAGTCCACCTGCCGATGCAGGGGACACGGGTTCGTGCCCCAGTCCGGGAAGATCCCACATGCCATGGAGCAGCTGGGCCCGTGAGCCATGGCTGCTGAGCCTGTGCATCCGGAGCCTGTGCTCTGCAACGGGAGAGGCCACAACAGTGAGAGGCCTGCATACTGCAAAAAAACTTTAAAAAAACCTTAAAAAAAACCCCTAAAAGCAGAACTACCATATGATCCAGCAATTCCACTACTGCGTATATATCCAAAAACATGCTGCGGAGCAACTAAGCCCATGTGCCACAATTACTGAGCCTATGCTCTAGAGCCTGTGAACCACAGCTACTGAGCCCGAGTGCCACAACTACTGAAGCCCACACTCCTAGAGCCCGTGCTCTGCAATGAGAAGCTACCATAATGAGAAGCCCACACACTGCAACAAAGATAGCCCGCACTCGCCACAACTAGAGAAAGCCCACGCACAGCAACGAAGACCCAACAGAGCCATAAATTAATTAATTAATTAATTATAAAAACAGATGTGGTGTATGTATGCAATGGAATACTACTCAGCCATAAAAAAGAATGCTATTTTGCCATTCGCAACAACGTGGATGGACTTGGAGGGACTAAGTGAAATAAGTCAGACAAAGACAAACACTGTATGATATCACTTACATATGGAATATGAAAAATAAAACAAACTAGTAAATATAACGAAAAGGAAACAGACTCACAGATATAGAGAACAAACTAGTGGTTACCAGTGGGGAGAGTGAAGAGGGAAGGGGCAAGACATGGGTAGGAGAACAAGAGGTACAAATTATTATGTATAAAATAAATAAACTATAAGGATATATTATATGACACAGGGAATATAACTAATATCTTATAATAACTATAGATGGAGTATAACCTTTAAAAATTGTGAATCACTATGTTGTACATTTGAAACTTGTATAATGTTGTACATCAACTATACCTCAATTTTAAAAAGTATTTTTAAAATATTGTATGCTTCCACTCATATGAGATACCTAGAGTAATCAAATTCACACACAGACAGTAGAATGGTTGTTACCAGGGATTGCTGTAGGGGAAAATAGAGAGTTATTGTTTAGTGAGTACAGAGTTGCAGTTTTGCAAGATGCAAATAGTTCTGGAGATGAATAATGATGATGGTTACACAATGTGAATTTCTTAATGCCATTGAATTATACACTTAAAAATGGTTACAATGGTAAAATTTACATTATGTGTATTTTATCACCATTAAATATGTTTTTTAAAAAGTAGACGGGGAAAAGACACATTATGAATAATGGAGCAAAGATAAGGATGATGGCAGATTTGTTGGAAATGATACAGGGTAGTGGAGTACCATCTTTAAAATTCTGAAAGAAATCTGTCAACCTAGAGTTCTATAACATGCAAAAGTATCTTTCAAAAATGAAGGCAGGGGCTTTCCTAGTGGTGCAGGGGTTAAGAATCTGCCTGCCAATACGGGGGACATGGGTTTGAGCCCTGGTCCAGGAAGATCCCACATGCCATGGAACAACTAAGCCCGTGCGCCACAACTACTGAGCCTGTGCTCTAGAGCCACGTGCCACAACTACTGAGCCCGCGTGCCTAGAGCCCGTGCTCCGCAACAAAGAGAAGCCACCGCAATGAGAAGCCCATGCACCACAACGAAGACTAGCCCCCATTCGCTGCAACTAGAGAAAGCCCACACGCAGCAACGAGGACCCAGCGCGGCCAAAAATAAATAAAAAATAAATTTATAAAAAAAAAAATTAAGGCAAGACGTTCTCAGACATACAAAAGCTGCAACAATTCACTGTCTTCAGATTCTTATAAGAAATGTTAAAGGAAGACTTCAGGCAGAAGGAAAATAGTGCCAGACAGAAGTCTGTATATACACAAAGAAATGAAGAACACCAGAAATGGTAACTATGTAAATAAGTATATGACAGTTTTTCTTAGTATTTAAATCTCCTAAAGGTTAACTGACTATTTAAACAAAATTAACAACAAATGTTGTATGGGCTTTATAACATATGTAAAAGTAAAATATATGAAAACAAAAACATAAAGGTCAGGTAGAGAGAATGGGAGCATATTATTGTAAAATGTTTACATTATATGTTAAGTGGTATAATATCACTTAATGGTAGACAGTGATAAGTTAAAGATATATATTATGAATCCTACAGCAAACACTAAGTTAAAAACAAAAACCAAAAAACAAAATGATAGCTAATAAATCAAACAAGGTGATAAATGGAACTATAAAAACTAACAAAATCAAAGTTGTATAAAAAGAGAGAAAAGGGAAGGAAAAACAGATGGGACAGATAGAAAACAAGTAGCAAGATGATAAATTTAAACTTATATCAATTGTCTCATTAAATGTAAATGGTCTAAATAATTCAATTAAAAGGCAGAGATTTTCAGAATGGCTAAAAAAGCAAAACTCAACTCTATACTGCCTATGAGAAACATGCCTTAAATATAAAAACACAGATATAGGTTAAAAGGAAGCATATAGAAAAAGGTATACCATGCTAATACTAATCAATTATTGGAATGGCTATATTTATATAAGACAAAATTTCAGAGATTTCAGGACAAAGAATATTACTAGAGATAACGAAGGTCATTTCATAATGATAAATTCATGAAGAAGTCAAAAGAATGCTAAATGTTTATGCACCTAACAACAAATTCAAACTACATGAAACAAAAAAATTACAGAAATTTAGGGAGGGATAGATAAATCCATAATTACAGCCAACGGATGTCAATACCCTCTCTCAGTAATTGATGGAACAAGTCAACAGAAAATCAGTAAGGATTTAAAAAAAAAAAACAGAAAAACAAAAACGATACTAGCAGCCAACTTGACCTATTGACATTTATACAACCCTTCACCCAACAACAGGATACACATTCTTTTCAACAGCACATGTTCCCCAACCACAGTGAAGTTAAAGTAGGAATTAATAAAAGGGAGATCCTTTTGAAAATCCCCAAATATTTAGAAACTAACACACTTTTGTGTAACCTGTGGGACAAAAAAAAAAAATAAGCCAAAGGAGAAAATAAATATTTTGAACTGAATGAAAATAAAAACACAATATATCAAGTTGTGTGATAACCTGCTAAAGTGGTATCTGAAGAGAACTTTTATAGCACTAAATGCCTTTATTAGAAAAAAAAAGTTCTCAAATCAATGGCCTCAGTGTCCACCCTAAAAAAAAAACTAGAAAAAGAAAAGCAAATTAAACCTAAAATAGAAGAAAGTAAATAATAAAGGCCAGAGCAGAAGTCAATGAAATAAACAGAAAAGCAATACAGAAAAATCAATGGAACTAGAAACTGGTCCCTGGAGATCAGTAAAAATGATAAACCTCCAACAGACAAATCAGGAAAACAAAGCAAGAGGACACAAATTACCAATATCAGGAATGAGAGAGGTGACATCACTACAGATTCTACAAATATGAAATGGATAATAAGGCAATGTTATGAAAAACTTTATGTCAATAAATTCAACAACTTAGATGAAACAATTCCTTGAAAGTCAAACCATGAAGTTCACTTAAGAAGAAATAAATAACCTGATTAACCCTATATCTCTTTTTTAAAAAGTTGAATTAATAGTGAAAAACCTTTTCATAAGGGAAACCGCAGGCCCAGATGGCTTTCCCGGTGAATTCTACCAATCATTTAAGGAATAAACAATACCAGTTATATGCAAACTCTTTTAGAAAACTGAAAAGGAGGCAATACCTCCCAACTTATTCTATGATGCCAGTATTACCCTGACACCAAAGCCAGACAAAGACATTACTAGAAAAGTAAATTGCTGACCAATATCCTTCAGGAACATAGAACATTTCTAAACAAATTTTAGAAAATTGAATCCAACAATATATAAAAGGATAATATATCCTAACCAAGTGGAGTTTTGTCCAAGGAATGTAAGGATGGTTTAATGTTTGAATAATCAATCAGTGTAATTTACCATATTAACAAACTAAAAAAATTTAAAACCATGATCATCTTAATAGACAAAGAAGAAGCATTTGGAAAAAGCTGACATTAATTCCTGATTTTTTAAAAAATCCCTCACCAATTAGGAATAAAAGGGAACTTCCTAACCTGATAAAGGCCATCTATGACAAACCCACAGGGAATACCATGCCTAATATTGAAAGACTGAATGCTTTCTCCTTAAGATCAGAAATAAACTAAGAATGTCCTCTCTCACCACTCCTACTCAACATTATACTGGAAATTCTAGACAATAAGGCAAGAAAAATAAATAAAAAGCATTCAGATTGGAAAGAAGTAAAACTGTCACTATTCACAGATTACATGATTGCCTATATAGAAATCTGAAGGAATCTACCAAAAGACTACTAACAAGTGAGTTTAACAAAGTGGCAGAATAGCAGGCCAATATAAAAAATTCAAGTGCATTTCCATCTACCAGTAATGAACAATCAGGACTTGAAATTTTAAAATATCATTTATAATATACTCCAAAATATGAAAAATAAATCTGACAAAATATGTGAAAGGTGTGTACACTGGGAATGACAAAAACACTGCTGAGAGAAATTAAAGAAGACCTAAATAAATCAAGAGATATATCATGTCCAGGGACTGGAGGACTCAATAGTGTCCATATGCCAGTTCTCTCCAAACTGACCTAAAGATTTAAAGCAATCCCAATAGGCTTCTTGTATAAATTGTTACCAGATTCTAAAATTCACATGGAAATATAAAGGAACTAGAATAGTCAAAAGGAAGGACAAAGTTGGAATACTAACACTACCTGATTTCAAGACTTATTATAAACCTGCATTAGTTAAGATAGTATGGAACTGGTGTAAAAATAGACAAATAGATCAGTGGAACAAAATAGAGCCCAGAAATGGACCCACACATATGTGGACAACTTATTTTCAACAAAGGTGCAAAGGCAATTCAGTGGAGAAAGGATGGTCTTTTCAACAAAAGACAATGGAACAATTTGATACCTATATACAAAAAAGCAAACTTCCATTCATAACCCACAATATATACAAATTTAACTATAAATGGGTCATCGACCTAAATGTAAAAACTCAAATTATAAAACTTTTAGAGGAAAACATAGGAAAAAAACATTGTTACTTTGAGTTAGGCAAAGTTTCTTAGATATAACAAGAAAAGAATGATGCAAAGGAGAACAAATAGATAAATCGGATTTTATCAAAATTTAAAACTTCTGCTCTTAAAAGAACACCGTTAAGAGAAGGAAAAGAGCCACACAGGGGAGAAAATATTTGGAAATCATATATCTGATAAAGGATTTGTATCCAGAATATATCAAGAACTTTCAAAATTCAATAATGAGGGGGCTTCCCTGGCGGTCCAGTGGTTAAGACTCTGCACTTCCTTGGGACTTCCCTGGTGGCGCAGTGGTTAAGAATCCGCCTACCAATGCAGGGGACACGGGTTGGAGCCCTGGTCCAGGCAGATCCCACATGCTGCAGAGCAACTAAGCCTGTGCGCCACAACTACTGAGCCGGCCTGTCACAACTACTGAGCCCGTGCACCTAGAGCCCGTGCTCCACAACGAGAGAAGTCACCGCAATGAGAAGCCCACACACCACAATGAAGAGTAGCCCCCACTTGCCGCAACTAGAGAAAGCCCACGCGCAGCAACGAAGACCAAAGCAGCCAAAAATAAATAAATAAATTTATTTTTTAAAAAAAAAAAAAAGGGCTTCCCTGGTGGCGCAGTGGTTGGGAGTCCGCCTGCCGATGCAGGGGACGCGGGTTCGTGCCCCGGTCTGGGAAGATCCCACATGCCGCAGAGCGGCTGGGTCCGTGCGCCATGGCCGCTGAGCCTGTGCATCCGGAGCCTGTGCTCCGCGACAGGAGAGGCCACAGCAGTGAGAAGCCCGCGTAACGCAAAAAAAAAAAAAAAAAAAGACTCCACACTTCTACTTCAGGGGGCATGGGTTCGATCCCTGGTCGGGGAACTAAGAGCCCATAAGCCGCATGTCATGGCCAAAAAAAACAGAAAAACAACCCAATAAAAAATGCATAAGGTGTATGAACACTTCTCCAAAGAAGACAGATGAATAGTAGATAAATACATAAAAAAATGCTCAACTTCATTAGTCATTAGAGAAATGCAAACTAAAACAATGAGATAGCACTGCCCACCTGTTAGAATGGCTAAATTAAATTTAAAAGATTAACCATACTGCGTGCTGATGAGGATGTGGAGGAACTGGAACTCTCCTACACTGCCAGTGGGGATGCAAAATGGCACAACCACTCTGGTAAACAGTCAGTTTCCTAAAAATATAAACATCTGATCCAGGCATTCCACTCCTATGTATTCACCCAAAAGGAAGGAAAGCTTTTTAATGTCCTTTCAAAGGCTGGTACACAAATGTTCATAGTAGCTTTATTTGTAATAGCCCCAAACTGCAAACAACTCAAATGTCCATACCACTCATAAGTAACAAGGAACGAACTCTTGGTTCACAATAACGTACAGCATGCATGGGTCTTGAAATAATTACACTGAATGAAAGAAGCCAGGAAAAGAATATATAAAACAACAAGGTCCTACTATATAGCACAGAGAACTATATTCAATATCCTATGATAAACCACAATGGAAAAGAATATTTTTTAAAAAGAATGTATGTGTGTGTGTCTATATATATATATATATATATATATATATATATAACTGAATCACTTTGCTGTACAGCAGTAATTAACACAACACTGTAAATTAACTATACTTCAATTTTACATATATATTTTTTTGGCTGCACCACGCGGCACATGGGATCTTAGTTCTCCGACTAGGTATCCAAACTGTGCCCCCCTGCATTGGAAGCATGGTGTCTTAACCACTGCACTGCCAGGGAAGTCCCCAATTTTTTTAAAAAAAGAAAAAGAATACACACTGTTTCGAGTCCATTTATATAAAATTCTAGGATATACAAACTAACAGATAGTGACAGCAGAAAGGCTGTTGGAGGGTGGGGGAGATGGATTACAAAAGGACAGGAAGAAACAACCAAAAACCAAAAACCAAAACCCCAATTCAAAAGAAAAAAGCCACCCTGGATTTCTACAAGTGTTTTTACCTGAATGGAACTAGTGGCTTTTATTTGAGATAAGCTGAGATCTGGATGTAGTGTTTAAACTTTCTCTAAATATTTCCTATCGTGTTATTTTTAGAGCTAGCATGGGATTAAATAGCACTCACTAATATACCGTGACAACTGGCAAACACACATAGGTAAACGCCAGAGAACCATTCACACTTCCAAGGCCTCTAGTTGGTCCAAAGAGCAGTTAAAGAGACAGAAAGCATCACAAGAAAACACAGTGACAGCTTTTTAAGAACCATGGAAGGAGAGAGAAGAACAGCAAAATGTTTCCAATAAAATCTTACTCATGTTTCCAAAAAAGCAATTCTAACGTGTCCATAATGGAACAAGGAAAAAGGGAAAAGCTCATCTTTCATGTTCAACATCTTTCTACCTAAGTTTTACGTGTATATGTACAGTTTTACAGCACTAAAGCGGAACCACGAGGGGAAAATGCAAAAGGTAGGTTCTGCTCTGTAAGTAAATTTATCATCACATTTGCTCTCGTTTCCTTCCACCCATTTATCTTTTCAAGTTGCCAAGAACATCCCTGGGAATAATCACCTCCTACGTCAAAAGCTGGGGATAGGATAATTGGCATCTGATGATGGGAGATGACATCTTTAAATAGTCACTTTTAACTTCATAACATATATTTCATCTTTAACCATGTATATACTGCTTCAACTCCTAGCTTTAAAAGGCAGGGGGGGTACATTGGAAGATGCCCCAATAACAAGCATAAATTCTCCAAAACTTTGCAATGGCTAAAAAAAATTTTTGAAACCCATTAGATCAAGTGTCACTTATGTAACAAGGATCTTACAAGGCCTAGGAAAAGGTCAACATCCATCCTATCTATCTATCTGTCTGTCTGTCTATCTATCAAAATGACTTCCTGGTTAATGATTAAAGGTTTGAGTTTTTGAAATATCATGTACTATGAAAAAACCTAAAGGAAAATAAATGATTCTTTGCGGTACTAATAAACACACACCATGTATCATTCATGTGAGATGCTGGTACTACTTTATACAAAGTGGCAACATATGTGAAGGAACCCATTTGGGACATTCACATAATGTTTCTTACAAGCTCATAATACTGGAAACCAAAGGAATTTGTTCGGTTTGATACCAACACACTCACACCCATAACACGTCTCCACCACATTGGGTGGACCTCGGCCAAGACATCACACAAAGTGCGTGGCTGATTGTTTCTGCCTCGTCCAAACCAACTCCGCACAAAGTTGAAAATGAGAGCCTCAAGCAAGAGCAAATACAACTCCCGTAGCCCAGTAGCACTGATGGCCGGCTCACTCACCAGCAAGCAGATGCTTGCAGCACTGTTTGCTTAAGGCTGCTACAGTACGGCAGAAAGTTATCTTAGGAAAGCAATGACCCTGACATCTATGCTAAAGAACCTTCCACATGTGTGCACTGGGAGCCACGTGCAAAGATGCAAGAGCAGCTCTGCTTGCAATGAAGAAAACTTGGAAACAACCCAGGTGGCCAGCAACAGGGGATTTATTAAAACTGTGCTACAGTCCCCCGAGCAGACTAGAACACAGCAGTTATGGCTACAGCCATAGGGAGTGACATGGTTAGACCTCTGATGCTTTGTAGAGTTAAAATCAAAAAGAAGACATGTTGGGCTTCCCTGGTGGCGCAGTGGTTGAGAGTCCGCCTGCCGATGCAGGGGACACGGGTTCGTGCCCCGATCTGGGAAGTTTCCCACATGCCGCGGAGCGGCTGGGCCCGTGAGCCATGGCTGCTGAGCCTGTGCGTCCGGAGCCTGTACTCTGCAACGGGAGAGGCCACAACAGTGAGAGGCCCGCGTATCGCAAAAAAAAAAAAAAAGAAGACATGTTTACAAAATATGCACAATATGTACCATTTGTTGGGGAGAACATCCCCCCCAAAACACTACGTTTCCTATGTATAAACACATAGCAACAGAAAAAGAAAAAGATGTGGGAAAATCCCAAAAAAACTCCTAAGAGTGGTCACCTCGAAAAGGAAGAGGAGAGAGAGGAGGGAATTGAGAGCTGAGAGGGTGGGAGTCCTCCACCGAATGCAGAACAAGTAATAAGAGAAATAGCGATTTAATCCTGTTACTGTCGACTGCTTTTTATATCCATAAAACCGTCACCAACTCTGCACACTAATGTTTGTGCCTCAGATAATCTGGTTGACCTTTTCAGAGCGTATCTGGGGAAAAAAAGGGAAAAGAGAAAGAACAAAACTTTTTATTGTTCATAGCTGCCAACTTGATCTTATTCTGGTTCTGGAATGAACCAATTTAAACTTATTTTTCCAGGGTTAGAGGTTCTAAGATTGACTTGATGAGGTGATCTCAGGGCATTCTATACAGCTGTAATTTTTCTGCAGAATTCCTCTTTGTACCATTTTCTGTATGGTTGGCATTATTTGTGAAAGGGAGTTGAAAAAACTACTGCCTCTCTCTCCAAGCTGGGAGACCTTCAGTTTTTCAGAGGTTACACAGGCAACACATCCTGCTTCAGTCCTCACCTTGCTATGTTCTGCAGGGGCCTGCACACTGCCTCCATGTGGCAGGGATTCCTGCTTGGATGGAGTGCCGAAAGAAGGTAAACACAGGTACCATGAACTTTCTAGCTGCTCTTCCGCTGAAAATCACAGAAATCTCACATGATGAAATGCCAACGAAATGAATTTAGAATCCAAGAGTCATAGGCACCAGCAACAAACAACTGAAATATTCATAGATGGGGGGACTCAATAGTGTTAAGACATTAATTTCCCCCAAATTCAATTATAGCTTCACTACAATCCCAATCAAAATCCAAGCAGGCATTTTGTAGAAACTGATGAGCTGATTCTAAAAAGTATACAGAAAATCATATGGAAACAAAGGACTAGAATAGGTAAAACAGTTTTGTCAAAGAAGAACAAATTTGGAGGATTTACAATACGTGATTTCAGTACTCTCCATAAAATACAATCAAAGACTGTGTGGTAATTGGCATACAGATAGATATACAGATCAATGGAACACAAACCACAGCAACAGACCACACGTACACGGTCAAGTGAATTTTAACAAAGGCACCACGGCAGTTGCATGGAGAGAGGATAATCGTTTCAACAAGTGGTGCTGGATATGGGAAAAAATGGACATCAAGCCCAACCTCACACCATACACAAAAATTAACTCAAAATGGATCCTAGACCTAAATGTAAAAGTTAAAATGATAAAAATTCTTGGAGAAAACCTTTGTGACCTAGGTAGACAAAGCTTTCTTAGGACACAAAAAAGCATAAAAGAAAAACATTGATAAACTGGACTTCATCAAAATTAAAGACTTCTGCACTTTGAGAGACCCCACTGAGAACATGTAAAGGCAAGCCACCAAGTAGGAGAAAATACTAACAATACATATATCTGAAAAAAGACTTGTGTCCAGAATATACAACGAACACTGATGATTCAAAAATAGGAAGGTGGGCTTCCCTGGTGGTGCAGTGATTAATAATCCACCTGCCAACGCAGGGGACACGGGTTTGAGCCCTAGTCCAGGAAGATGCCACATGCCGTGGAGCAACTAAGCCTGTGTGCCACAACTACTGAGCTTGCACTCTAGAGCCCATGAGCCACAACTACTGAGCCCACGTGCCACAACTGCTGAAGCCCGCGCACCTAGAGACCGTGCTCCACAACAAGGGAAGCCACTGCAATGAGAAGCCCATGCATGGCAATGAAGAGTATCCCCCGCTCGCCACAACTAGAGAAAGCCTACGCGCAGCAACAAAGACCCAACATAGCCAAAAATAAAACAAATAAATTATAAAAAAAAAAAAGAACTGGGTTTAAAAAAAAATAGGAAGGCAAACAAGCTATAAAAATGGGCAAAAGATTTGAGCAGACACTTCACAAAAGAGGTAACAGGGACTTCCCTGGTGGTCCAGTGGTTAAGAATCTGCCTTTCAATGCAGGGGACGCAGGTTCGATCTCTGGTCAGGGAACTAAGATTCCCACGTGCCGCAGGGCAACTAAGCCCATGCACTGCAACTACTGACCCGTGCACATCAACTAGAGAGCCCACATCCCACAATGAAAGATCTTGTGTGCCGCAACTAAGACCCAATGCAGCCAAAAATAAATAGATAAATAAAAAAGACAATGTAACAAATGGCCAATGAGCGCATGAAAAAGTGCTTAACATCATTAGTCATCAGGGAAATGCAAATTAAAATGAGGTACCACCACATACCCACTAGAGTAGCTAAAATAAAAAAGGCAAATGGACCCAGAGATTATCATACTAAGTGAAGTAAGACAAAGACAAATATTATATATCATTTATATATGGAATCTTTAAAAAATGACACAAATGAACTTATTTACAAAACAGAAATAGACGCACAGACATAGAAAACAAACTATGGTTACCAGAGGGGAAAGGGGTGGGAAGGGATAAACTAGGATTTGGGGATTAACAGATACACACTACTATATATAAAACAGATAACCAACAAGGACCTATTGTATAGCACAGGGAACTATATTCAGTATCTTGTAATAACCTATAATGGAAGAGAATCAGAAAAAGATATATATATATATATATAAAATTAATCACTTTGCTATACACCTGAATAACACAACATTGAAAACCAACTATACTTCAATAAAAATAATAAAAATATAAAAGACAGGAATTGAAAGATGTGACCCAACTGGAACCATGTATTTCTGGCGGGAATGTACAATGGCACCACATCACCTGGTCCTCGGCCCCTTATTCCATGTGTCCTCCACGCATTCAATTCACAGGTTCATATAACCTGCCTGGCCTCATCAAGCCTGCTCTAAAACCCTGAGTTTATGAGATAAAGCAATGACAGGGGGCTGTGGCCTCTGGCTCTGGCCCTGGGTTCTAAACTGTCCGTCACCGACAATGCAGTCGCAGGGATGCTGTGAGTAGCTAAGTGAGCCTTCTTCAGGCAAAGTCTTGATTTAGGTTACCAGAGAAAAGCATGCTGTCATCACCTCAGGCAACCTAAATATCCAAGCCTGCGGGGTTTTTCTTCCCTCCTCTGCAAGAAAATTAATTTCTCCAAGAACTCTTTAAAGCAGTTCTCAGGGCTTCCCTGGTGGCGCAGTGGTTGAGAGTCTGCCTGCCGATGCAGGGGACCCGGGTTCGTGCCCCGGTCCGGGAAGATCCCACATGCCGCGCGGAGCTGCTGGGCCCGTGAGCCATGGCCGCTGATCCTGCGCGTCCGGAGTCTGTGCTCCGCAACGGGAGAGGCCACGTGAGAGACCCGCGTACAGAAAAAAAAAAAAAAAAAAAAAAAATCAGTTCTCAAAGTGAGGGCCCGGACCAGCAGCACCAGCACAGCCTGGGAGGTTGTGAGAAAGGCAGAACCTCAGCCCCCGCCACAGGGTCCATCTGCATCTTCCCAAGATGTTTAGGTTCAAGCGCCGAGCGTGCTAGGCCACAACTAGGCTCCATGGACCTAACGCAGGTGAAAGCCCTTCACACACTGTGAAGTGCTGCTAAAATGGATGCAGCCCTTGCTGGGGCGGGGGGGGCGGGGGGGGCGGGGGAGGCGGGGGGGGGGCGGGGGGGGCGGGGGGGGGCGGGGGGGGGCGGGGGGGCGGGGGGCGGGCGTTGCGGGCAGCAAGCAGGGGTGAGGATGTTGAGGGCGGCCCCAACACAGGAGCCGGTGGCCGCAGAAGTCCTGCCTGGAAGGAGACAGTGTCTCCAAGACACCTTCATTTTTTCAAGCAACCGCAACTTGGTTAATCACTTTTAGACCCACTGCATTTCAGTGGGGTTCGGGTGAATCATTTCAGAGGAGTGATGGAGTAAAAAGGCTGAAAACCTGATAAAAACTGTGGCATCCCTTTCCCAGAAACACACACATTTTACATACACTTTTGGTGAATTCACAGATTTCTTAGTTTTGAGTGCAGTGGGCACCAGATTAAAAATCTCGGTGAAGGGCTTATCTAGGAAGTTCAGCGCCAGGACTCTGCTGGCACTGTAGCTGGAGGGCACTGGCCAAGGAGGTTCTCCAGACCACATGGAGGACCACACTGAAAGGAATCGCAGTTAATATCCTCTACAATACTTTTTGAAGACCTACCTGTGCAGGTACCTCTCTAAGACGCTGGGGCCAGGACAGACAGATCCTCCAGCCAGGTGTCCAAGATTTGTGGCTTCTCAGGACTCCTTACACCTGTGAGAGAAGTAGGATCAGACCTGTGTTCTCTACTTTAGGGCTCACAGAAGGTCACAGGGTCAGCCTCCCTCAGGACACCCCAGACCCTGCGTACCTCAGGCATCCCACCTGCCCATCAAGATACAGATGCACCTCTATCATTTAATCCCCTCCCTCCCCTCAGAAGACAAAGCTGAAAAAAGCACCTGTTAGAATCTCATTTCCATTCCACCTGCCAGTTAGTTCTGGGCTCAGCTCACATGTGATGTTCTCTCATTTGCTAATTTCTTTTCACTTTTTATAAGCCCTATCACTTCTGTACAATAATTCCAACAACTCAGTGAACACCAAAAAATGGAGGGGGACAACGGAACCAATTTTATCATCAACCATTCAAAGGCAATGCTCAGTAATACATTTTAATTCTGAAAATGTTCAATTTTTTTTTTTTTTTTTTTTAATTAAAGAGCTGCAGTGAGATTTGCACATAGATCTCAAGCACTCCGGGAGCAGTATCCCAGAGTTCCTGTCTGAGGGTAAATGTCAGGGCCTTTTCCAGTCACCTGCCCAAACCATGACATTTAAAGCAACTTGGTGAACACAACTTCCTGGCATGTGTAGGTTTCCCATTTGCCTATACACCTGCACAGTGGACTGTAGACATTCTTAATTTATGTCTCCTTATACCCTGCGAGCATCACTGGTACCAGGCGGCAAAGGTGCATGTAGCAGAATGTTCTGTGCAGCTAAAAAGCTGCAGACAACCCAAGGCCTTACTCCCAGAAATTGATTAAATCAACTGTGATAGAGCCACTGGATGGGAAACCGTGCAGCTATTAAAGAGAATAAGGTATCCCATCCATGCATCATATTATAGTATATAATGCAGTATATATAATTTACGATGCAATAGTGTAATAGTAAACATCACATTAATGTATAAGAGAAACTGTTAATTTTAAAAATAATATATGCTATCACTTATCGTGATTATAAAATGTACTACAAGCCACTGTATTAGTTAACACATCCATACATTAATTAATGGAGAATCAAAGTGCACTTTAAAGTCAGTCCATTTGAATAAAAATAAAAGGGCACGTTTGAATACATAAATGTAAATATGAGTATCAATTGTCTAGAGCATTGCGGCTCAGCCTTTCCCGCGCATTGGCATCACCTGGAGGAGAGCCTGTTAAAGCCCAGATTGCCCGGCTCCCCCAGCAGGTCTAATTGGGTAGGTCTGGGGTGAGCCAGAGAAGTTGCATTTCTAACCAGCTCCCAAGTGATGCTGCTGGTCCCGGGGCCAGGCACACACTCAGGGCTCAACCGCGGCAATCTGGAAGAGGAGCTTTGGGGCTTTTTATTTCAGAAAACTTACACATTCATTCAACAACCCTCGTTGAGCGTCAGCTCCATGCAGGGCAGCCGTAGACCGCCCGAGGGGTCGGGCTAGTAAAGGAACCACAACCTTTTCCTCCGCCTCCTGGGTGCCTCACCCTAGAGGGAAACTGAGGCCCTGAGACCGGTTGTCCAAAGTCGCGGAGTCCCTCTGGTGGAGCTGGGATTCGAACCCCATGCTCTGAAATGCCTGCAAGCGTCCTGAGCGCTCCCGAGCTCCAAACGAGTTCCTCCCGCCGAGGCTGTGGGGACTCTGGGGACTCCGGAGACGAGGTCCCCGGCCCGACTCGGACACACAGGGGCGGACGGACTTCTCTGCCCGCTCTGCTGCCGTGAGTCTGCTGCGAGCGGCCGGCGCGCGCACGCTTGAGCCCCGCCCCGCCGGCCGCTGCGAAAGGGCGGGGCCGGGCGGGTGCGCTGGGGCCCGGGCTCGTGCCCGTGGGGCGAGCGCACGGGAGTGGCGCCAGGATAGAGGCTCGCCGAGCCGCCATTCTAACGCAGGCGCGGTGGCCAAGTGGTAAGGCGTCGGTCTCGTAAACCGAAGATCACGGGTTCGAACCCCGTCCGTGCCTCGCGTTCTTACTTCCCTACAAGGGGCCACTTTTTAGGGGTGTGACCACTTTTCGAGAGTAATCATCGATGCTCTACCGTTTCTGGATCCCGTATTGATCGATAGATCTTCGCCTCTGGGTGCCGACGGAGCCAACTGTTTTCACTCAGTTTAGATTCAGGCTCTCTCCGGCCCGCGGAGGTCAAAGTCCTGGGGGTCAGGCCTCTGCACTGCTGTGCCGCTAACTTCACCCGCGGGGCGTTTGGCTCCCTGAAGACAGCGCCCCCTGCAGTCCCCGGACGCCTCGTCCTGTGCGGGATGGAGGAGGGCTCCGGGTGGGCGGGGGTCTTAAACTCCGAGGCCCCGGAGGTCACGTGAAAACCGTGGCCCGAGCAATGATTTTAGCGCAGAAAAACCTACAGAGGATGACCCTTGGTTCAAGAGCCACTAAGCATTTTTCTGAACGTTAAAGTCCAATTGTTTCCACACTAATGAGAGAACTGCCGTTGCCTGACACTGAGCCCACACCCAGAGTCAGCTGGTGTCTGGCTTGCTATTTTTAAAAGGAAATCCATTGTAGGCACTGCGTTAGAGAGGAAATCCTGCCCAGACTTGGAGCTGGTCCGACATGAAAATCTAAAGCTCTCTCCTCTCTCTCTCTCGGAGCCTCCGTTTGCCCCTCAGTAAAATGGATCTCTGGTCAGCGCTAGCGTTTGTAAAGCAGCTGCCGAGAGACTGGCTGTAGAGGCGGCTTCAGTAAACGGAGCTACCGTCGTAAGGCACCCGTTTTCTTTGCATCACCACGGGGCTGCTCGAATGCATTTAAAGATGTTATGCAATTACCTCAACCTCCAAGAGCTGGCATATTGTATAATCTGGAAACCAGCTTGACCTAAATTGGGGACACCTGTATCAGCGCGAGATTCCTACTGGAAGAAAGCATTAATGGAACTCTCGGTGTGTGCCTAGTGGAGCCGGAGTCTGGGACAACCTCGGTGAACAAGGGTGGGTTCACTCAGAGAGAGGGGGAGATGGATGCGAAGGAGATCGGAGAGCCTGGCAGGAGCGGCGGGGGGTAAGAGTCCTCCTCGGCAGCAGAGCGCTCACACTTGTGAGCAGTTCATCAGCATCCCCTGGAGGCGTAGTTAAAATGCCGAGCGCTGGGCCCCACCCCCCAGAGCGTCTGCATTCTGTTAGTTTGCGGTGGGGCTTGACATTTGCATTTCTAACAAGCTCCCAGGTGATGCTGACGGTGTTAGTTCCGGGACCACCCATTGAGAACCATTCCACTAAAGAGAGCTATATTCTAAAGCCACATTCTAAACCCAGGAGCACGTGTGTATGCATGTACACAAACATGTGAGTTAATGCATATAAACACAGTGAACACCAGTGCTTCTCACACTTCAGCCTGAGGATCAGGTTAAAATTTAGGTCGGACTGTGCGTCTGAGGTGGAGCCGGAAAATCTGCATTTCTAATTGGTGTTTTAGTGATGCTGATGCCGCTGGTCCCACACCTCACTGAGTATGGGGGGGAGGGGGGGAAGAAGGCTGCACACAAAAATAATGTAACGGAGCAGGACCCTATGGGGCCTTCCCGGCGTAGCCTTCGCCCACATCCTCTGCTTTAGCGCCTCTCTGAAGTACCTAGATAAGTGTTTGATGTGAAAGTGTTTCACAGATGTGAAAAAAAACCACCAAATAGAAGATATTAACTACTTGATGACCGTGAGCATGTAGCCCCCAGGCCTCCTGGAGCCTACGGACTAATAAAGTTAACTCCTGTGCCACTGCCCTGTTACCTCACCATCAACCAATCAGAGACCCGTACAGGAGGTGGTCCCGTACCCTGCGGCCCCCTTCCCTCACTTGGCCTTTAAAAATGCTTTGCTGTAGCACAGGGAGATCAGCTCGGTGCTTTGTGACCGCCTGGAGGGGTGGGATAGGGAGGGTGGGAGGGAGACGCAAGAGGGAGGGGATATGGAAACATATGTATATGTATAACTGATTCATTTTGTTATAAAGCAGAAACCAACACACCATTGTTAAGCAATTATACTCCAATAAAGATGTTAAAAAAAAAAAAAGGGCTTCCCTGGTGGCGCAGTGGTTGAGAGTCCGCCTGCCAATGCAGGGGACACGGGTTCGTGCCCCGGTCTGGGAAGATCCCACATGCCGCGGAGCGGCTGGGCCCGTGAGCCATGGCCACTGAGCCTGTGCTCCAGAGCCTGTGCTCCGCAAGGGGAGAGGCCACAACAGTGAGAGGCCCGCCTACCGCAAAAAAAAAAAAAAAAAAAAGAAGACATGTACCACAATGTTCATTGCAGCACTATTTACAGTAGTCAGGACATGGAAGCAACCTAAGTGTCCATCGACAGATGAATGGATTAAGAAGATGTGGCATATATATACAATGGAATATTACTCAGACATAAAAAGAAACGAAATTGAACTATTTGTAGTGAGGTGGATGGACCTAGAGTCTGTCATACAGAGTGAAGTAAGTCAGAAAGAGAAAAACAAATACCGTATGCTAACACATATATATGGGGGAAAAAATGCTTTGCTGAAACCCTTCAGGGAGCGTGGGGGTTTGGGGGACACGAGCCACCTGTCTCCTTGCATGGCCCTGCGATAAACCTTTCTCTGCTCTAAACTCTGATGTTTCTGTTTGTTTGGCCTCATTGTACGTCTGGCACATGAACTTGGGGTCGCTAACAATAACAGTTGTTGCCTCTCTGGAGGGAAGTAGGATGGGGTAGCTGTTGAAAGGATTCCTTCACTTCTTACCCTGTGAACTTTCACATTGTTTGGATTTTCTACCAGATGATTGTAGTACGCGTGTAATTTTTCCCCCCAGAATCACCTCCAAAACCCACAGAGGCAAAGAGAACCTATTAGAACACAGGCAAATTATATAATGATCCAGAATTAAGTCATATAAATGCTTGAGTGTTCTCTGCTCTCCATTGAAGTGTTTCGTCGTTTCTTTTTAAGTGACACAGAAGTACACTTATGTTCCTCCGTATTAAAAATATCCCCAAATAGTCCTCCCCATTAAAAATAAAATGACCGCACTGCCCCCGACAGGCGGGCCAGTATCTGTGGAGCTGGTTAGTTGTCCACACAGATTTTCCTGTCCTTCCCTCCAGAAAATGAAGCAACACTCCTCTGGGACACCATCCCAAGAAAGAGCCCATTCTCATCCACGCCCACCGCTGCCCACACCCCACCCCACCCTACACAGGGTGCTCCTCTCTCTGCCCCAGGTGAAGAATGGACTTTAGAAAATTTATATAAGGTACTGTAGGTTTCCATTTACACACAAAAACAAAATTGCATAAAATATCTAAGGGTATATATTCATGTATGGAGAAATGCTTGCTGTTTTATTTGTTTTTTGTTTTTAAGCCTGGAAGATTACACTTGAATCTCAAAACCCTCACTGTTGGTTGAAATCTGGGGATGCCACGGAGCTGTAGGACCAATGTGGCACAGGCTGCAGGATCAGAAACTAGTGAGCAAAATTCTGAATTCAGGTCCTGTTTACACTTAAATGGGTAAAGCTGACTGTGTGTCTGAATAAGTAAGACGTTTTGTGTTGATTTAAACTGCTTGTGTTCATGAATATATAAAGCCATGTTTGGATCTCTGTAACTTCTGTATGAATTTCGTGTCTGAAAGTCACCTTGAAATCAGAAGTCTTTGTTCTATAATCACACTCTAGTCTCCCTTAGAAATGTAAAGAGAAGAGAAGACCCCTGATGCTGGGGTTAGGAGGAAAGACAGGTGGGTGTCACTGAGCCTAGAGGGACCCTCTGAGACCTCACTGTGCAAACTTGACCATTGGGAAGAAGGTGGATTTGCAGAAGGAGACCAGGGCTTTCTGGGAAAGAAGAAATTAAACTCTTCCAACCCACCTTCCTGTTATCCAAAGTTAGAGAGAACTGTAGGACAGGTCCTGACAGTCAGTGGCAGAAAAAGGTTTAATAGGACTTTTTTTTTTTTTGGCTGCGTTGGGTCTTCATTGCTGCACGCAGGCTTTCTCTAGTTGCGGTGAGCGGGGGCTACTCTTCGTTGTGGTGCATGGGCTTCTTATTGCTGTGGCTTCATCTTGTGGAGCACAGGCTCTAGGCGCACGAGCTTCAGTAGTTGCGGCACACGGGTTTAGTTGCTCCACGGCATGTGGAAATCTTCCCAGACCTGGGCTCGAACCTGTGTCCCCTGCATTGGCAGGCAGATTCTTAACCACTGCACCCCTAATAGGACTTTTGAAGTCAAAGAGGGAGCTACAATCCTAGTGTTAGCAAAGAAGGGCTGTTTTTTGGGTTTTGGTTTTTGTTTTTTTGCGGTACACGGGCCTCTCACTGTTGTGGCCTCTCCCGTTGCAGAGCACAGGCTCCGGACGCGCAGTGGCTCAGTGGCCACGGCTCACGCGCCCAGCCGCTCCGCGGCATGTGGGATCTTCCTTCCCGGACCGGGGCACGAACCCGTGTCCCCTGCATCGGCAGGCGGACTCTCAACGACTGCGCCACCAGGGAAGCCCAAGGAGGGCTCTTTGTCAACAGAGGCTGCGCAGGAGAAAGCTTCAACTGTGACACCATGTGGCAGCATGAAGCAAGAGCAGCACTAGAATTATTTTCCTGCCCCACATCTACAAGAATCAGTGGGAGGCATGGACTAGCCACATAACCTCTCTGTGCCTTTGTTTCTCCATAAAATTGGAGTGACACACACTCACTGGCTTCCACTCTCATGGAGTTCGTCTGATGACAATATTGTAAACATCCACCAGCCAGGACGGTTCAGTAAATGGAGAGCCATCCCTCATGCCATCATGGCAGCCATTGAAAGGAATGATTGGGACTTCCCTGGTGGTACAGTGGTTAAGAATCCGCCTGCCAATGCAGGGGACACGGGTTCGAGCCCTGGTCCGGGAAGATCGAACGTGCCACGGAGCAACTAAGCCCGTGCACCACAACTACTGAGCCTGCACTCTAGAGTCAGTGAGCCACAACTACTGAGCCCACACATCACAACTACTGAAGCCCAAGCACCTAAAGCCCATGCTCTGCAACAAGAGAAGCCACCGCAATGAGAAGCCAGCGCACTGCAACAAAGAGTAGCCCCCACCCGCTGCAACTAGAGAAAGCCCACGCACAGCAATGAAGACCCAACGCAGCCAAATAAATAAATTAAATTAAATTATCAAAAAAAGAAAGGAATGATTGATTTATTGATCTGAAGGGGTGATAATGAGATACAGCTAATTGAGAAAAGCCGACATCCTGTTTTTTGGGTTTTGTCTTACAGCTTTATTGAGGTATAACTGATTAACAAAAAATGGCACATATATCCAACTTGATGAATTTGGACATATGCATACACCTGGGATACATCCCCACATTCAAGGTAACAGATATATCCATCACCTTCAAGTTTCCTGCATCCCTTTGCTTTTTTGTGTATGTGATAAGAACATTTAACATGAGATCTACCCTTTTAACAAATTTGTAAGTATACCATACAGTACTGTTACCTTTAGGCACTATGTTGTACAAAACATCTCTAGAACTTATTAATCTTTTTATCTTTTTATTTTTTTAATTTATTTTTTATTGAAGTATAATTGATTTACTATGTTGTGCTCATTCATCTTGTATAACAAACTCTGATGTTCTGTTTTTGTAAAAATAAATAAGCATAACTACTGTATATAAAATAGGTAAACAGCAAGGACCTACAGTATAGCACAGGGAACTATACTCAACATCTTGTAATAAACCATAATGGAAAAGAATCTGAAAAAGAATATATATATGTGTATGAATATATACACATATATATATCTGAATCACTTTGCTGTACACTTGAAGTTAACACAACATTGTAAATTAACTATACTTCAATAAAAATTTTTAAAACATATGTAAGATGCAATAAATAAATAAGCATATTTATCAGTACACGTAGTGGTGTGTGTATTGTTTTTTGGAATGTGAAGGATGCCCATACCCCAGGCAGAAGGCTCCACGTCATGCTACTGACAGTGAATACCTCCAGGTGGGGTGAGAAGTGGAGAGGAATTGCAGGAAAAGTTACTAATTTTTTTTCCTAATATTGTGGCATTGGAAAGAAAAACTGTGTTACTTTGGATTCACTATTAACAACAGAAAAAAGAGAAAATGTAAAGAGGAAAGAGATGGCAGACTCTGGACAGCACAGGCGTTAACACAGAGCTGGCACCACATCCATGAGATGCTGAGCGTCCAGTGGAAAGGCTCGCTCTTGTCCTCCACTCTGACCCTTTCCAAGGGGAGCCTCCCCTCCACTGCCCTGGCACGTCTCCCATCTGGGCTGACATCATGCGCTTAGTAAACCTACATTAAAGAATAAAAATGGGACGCCTCATAAAGGAGAGAGTGGTTTGTAGCCGAGCATGAGCTGAGAACCACATTTCAAAACCAGAAGCGTATTTCAGGCGTGACTACCACTTAAAAGAAAATATTGTGGCAGGCCCCTGGAAGCAACAGACGTTGTTTATGTCACATCGACTTGAGTTTTGCTTAGCAAATCACCAGGCTGGCGCGTGACGCACATTTCCTGAGACTGTGTTCCCTTCGGCCCCTGTCCTGCCCTTCTAACTCAGGTGAGCTGAGCTGATTTTTACTTACTGAGGGGTCAAAAAGAACCCCTGAACCTGAGGCCCCGCTGGATGAAAAAATCTGTAATAATTCTTGAAACAGGCCCCGATAAGAAAGCCCATATGTCCCTTTGAGAAGTGTTGGTGAATGGACTCTAAGGAACTCACTACCCTTGCCTTCTAGGATTCATGCCCTTGTGTAATCCCTTCCTCTTACCTGTGAGTGGAGCTGTGACCTGTTTCCAACCAACAGAATACAGTAGAGGTGGCAGGATGTCACATCTCTGATGGTCACATAAAATGGCAATACCCATCTTGCTAGCAGACTCTCTCCTCTTGCTGATGTGATAAAACAAGTGGCGGTGTTAGGGAGGCCCATGTGACAAGGAACAGAGGGCATCATCTAGCCAAAACCAGGAAAAAACTAAGGCCCTCAGTCCAACAGGCTTCAAGGAACTAAATTCAGTCAACAGCCACATGAATGTGAAAGCCAAGTCCGTCCCTGGGTGCTGTGGACTGAATGTTTGCATCCCCCCCACCGCAACCAATTTCATGTATTGAAGCCCTAATCCCCAATGTGATGGAATTTGGAGGTGAGGCCTTTGGGAGGTGATTGGGGTAGATTAGGTCATGAGGGTGGGACCCTCATGGAAGAATTAACCCCTTATCAGAAGCTCTCTCTGGGCTGTGTGAAGACTCAGTGAGAAGGCAGCTGTCTGTAAGCTGGGACGAGAGCCCTCACTAGACACCAAATCTGCCAACACCTTGAGCTTGGAGTCCCCAGACTCCAGAATTGTGAGAAATACATCTTTGTTGTTTAAGCCACCCAGTTTGTAGTATTTTGTAATATTGAACCGACGAGGACACTGGCTGGGCATTGTGAACTCAGCCCCGGCCAACACCTTAATTGCAGCCTTGCAGAGGACCCAGCTAAGCCGTGCCTGGACTCTGACCCAAAAAACTGGGAGATTATGCACGTGTGTTGTCATAAGCTGCTAAGTTAGTGGTAATACTGTTATGCAAGAAGAGTCCGACAGGGAACACCAAAATCTGATCGTCCGAGTCCCCACGCGGAACTCGGAGTCACCATGGGAGTCCCCATGGTGACATCTACACAGTAGCCCAGCAGGAAACCTGGGAGTCATCCCTGTGTTCATTTTCTCCTCCTGCTGTACCAAGTTCCCACAGCCTTAACGGCTTAAAAGAGCACAGTTTCTGTACGTCAGAGCTCACGTTAGCTCGGCTGGTTACTCTGCTTGGGGGTTTCACAAAATCAAGGTGTTGACCGGATGGGTTACTATCAGGAGGTTTATCCAGGTTGTTGGCCAAATTCAGTTTTCTTGCACTTGTAGAACGGAGTCCTCTCTTTCCTTGGCTCTACAGGCCTCTCTGCAGTCAATGCACATGGGGTCCCTACATCTGGGCCAAATCCTTCTCATATTTCAAATCTCTCTGACTTCCCTTTCTGCATCGTTCTCATGTGAGCCAAAGAAAGTTCTCTGCCTTTAGAGCTCGTGGATTTAGATTGGGCCCACCTGGATAATACAGACTCATCACTCTATTTAAGTTGAAAACCTTAATTACATCTGCAAAATCCCTTTTGCCATGAAACAACATATAGGTTCCAGGGATTAGGGTGTGGACAATATCTGGAAGACCATTATTCTGCCTACCCCAACCCATGACTCACCTCTCCTCCTCATCTGCTCATCTCATTGGTCACTGCCCAAACCTCTCTCCAAACAGTCACCTCCTCTGTGTTGCCTCCCTGTACCATTTCTCCTTTGACCTCTGGGGTCTGGACTATTGCAGTAGACTCCTAACTGGTCCCCCTTGCTCTCAGCCTCGTTCCTCTTCCATCTCCTCCCACTGTCACCTGACCTCTGTCAAACACAGCAGTGAACATGTCACTTGCATCCTTTGGTCCTTCATGAGAGGCCCACCATCGCCACCAGGATAAACCCCAACTCCTTAGCCTGGCATTCTAGGCCCCAAGCGTCCCTCCTACCGTTCTCCCCCTTGCTCTTGCCACACCAGCCTTTGTTATTTCTTCAGTTCAGCTTGATTTGTGCCTGTGCATATGCCGTTCCCTCGGCCTACAATGCCCTTCCTCCACCCCCATCTTGGAAAACTCCTACTCATGCCTCAAAACCTTGCCTAATTGTTACTAACTTAACTATGATTTTGAATCATTCCTCAACCTCTTAGTTGGAGTTGGTTGCTATTTCCTCTGTGTACCACCAGCACCTTGGGTGTATCATTTTGATAGCACCTATCACAAGATGTTACAGTTTCTTGCTCACATGCCCATGTATCTCCCAAGAGCCCAGAAGCTGAAAGCCCAAATGCTCACAGGAGCCAGACAGATCATGTGAACATTGAAGCTGCTTGGGTACAAGACAACAGGGACTAGTGGGGACTGAAGAAAACTTGAGAGGACATGCCAGGTGAAAGGCCACCACAGAAAACCCCATGTAGGGGCTTCCCTGGTGGCACAGTGGTTGGGAGTCCGCCTGCCAATGCAGGGGACACAGGTTCGAGCCCTGGTCTGGGAGGATCCCACATGCCGTGGAACAGCTGGGCCCGTGCGCCACAACTACTGAGCCTGCGTTCTGGAGCCCACGAGCCACAACAACTGAAGCCTGCGTGCCACAACTACTGAAACCTGCGCATCTAGAGCCTGTGCTCCACAATGGGAGAGGCCACTGCAATGAGAAGCCCTCGCACCGCAACGAAGAGCAGCCCCCGCTCGCCGCAGCTAGAGAAAGCCCGCGCACAGCAACAAAGACCCAACGCAGACAATAAATAAATAAAAGTCCCATGTAGATGAGACACAGGAATCCTACTCTGAGATGTAAACCGTGGGGAAATTCTCATTGTATCCACCAGGCTGCTCGGAACAACATTGCTGGGAAGAGCTAAGTGTCCAGCAAGGGGAGCATGAGCTGAGAACCACATGTTCTCAAAGCCCCCTCCACAGGAGCTTTGGCCTGAAGAGTAAACCATGGTGGGTCCACAGGGTGGAATCAAGTTCTGCAGTTCAAATGCATAAACTGTAACTCCATTGCACGAGGCAGATAAAACTCACAAAAAGAGGAGCAAAAAAAGGCAGGCATAGAAAGATGATACACCATGATACCATTTATACATTAACGTTATGCAAACAATACCCTGTTTGTTGTTTCTGGCTACTTAGGTAGTAAAAGCATAGAAACATGCCCAAGAGTGATGAAGTCTAGACTCAGGACAGTGTCATCCGTGGGGATGTCAGAAGATGGGCTGAGACAGAGAAAGGGCTCACGAGGGTCTTAGTTGAATCTGGATGTGAGTTATGTATTAATTCAGCTGGGTGGTAGGCACACAGGTGTTTGTTAACTTATTTCCCATCCTTTCCGGTTGGCCTGAAATAGCTCATAATTAAAAACAAAAACAAACCAAAAAAACAAGTGGGTCAAGTGTGGTCTAATCCACATCTCACCACCTAGCTCAGAGCCTGGCACAGAGATGATGAGGGAAATACTGCTTCCACTTTACAGATGGGGTAGTTGAGAGAAAGAGAAAGGAGGTACTCAACCTGGGCCCCGGAGGAATTGTTGGCGTTGGGTACCAGGCTGGAGAAGCATGGGCAGATGCAGGAATGGTTCATCCCTAGGCAGCTTCCGAGGACTCCCCTGGAACCAGCCCTCCCTGGGTCAGATTTACTCTGATTTTTGCAGAATGTGACATTTCGAGGCAATACCCATCCAATATCGGAAAGGAACTGACCAGCTTTTTTGGCCTCACTAGGCAGCATGCAGCATCTTAGTTCCCCGACGAGGAATGGAACCCGCGCCCCCAGCAGTGGAAGCGCGGAGTCCTAACCACTGGACCGCCAGGGAAGTCCATGACCAGACATTTCAACCTTCTCTGTGGGCTGCTGGAAGGTATCAGAGGGGATGCAGGGTGGCGAGCGCTCCACTAATAACACAGCTCGATGTCTTTGAAAAGACCCCCCACCTTTCTCCACAGCCCGCCCATCCCAGTAGGAAGCTGCCTCTGGCCTCTCCCCAGACTCTACATCAACCCAGCCGGGCTGACTCCCTTCCGTCTGACCAGCTCCACACTTGTCACACACACCATCTATTCTCTTCCTCAGACTCTGTCTCTTCCCAGTGTATCTCCAACCTGTCTAGGTTCCTTTTGATCCGTCCCCTCACCTATTATCCTGACAGACATACCAGGAAACCTTGTTCCCAAGGCTAAGATAGAATTCTTCTGAGTCTTTGGGGGGAGGCTGTGGGTATTGAAAAAATACTACTTTCTTTCTTTTCACAAGGATGACCACTCTCATTGAGCTGAACCAGCAACTCTCTGCTCCTCCCAAATCCCCAGTCCAGGACAGCCAGGGTGACCCACCATCCCCATTCGCTTGGGACTGTTACAGTTTTATCACTGAAAGTCCAGTGACCTGGGAAACCCTCCAGTCCTAGGCAAACCAGGATGCTGGGTCTCCCTACTTTCTTTCCTTCCTTCCTTCCAAAGGAATGCAGTTTGAATGTCATCTCAGGGACTCTCTTAAGAGGCCTAGGGACAGGCTGCCACAGCTCTCGTCACTCCTGTTAGGAATGACCGCCAGCCTCTGACCACCCAGAAAGGCCCTTCTCCTGCTGGACCCCCAGGCTCCATGGTTTTCCCTGATAAGGCCCCAAGCTCGAGTCTTTCACAGCCCACCTTCTTGATGTCAGCCATACCTTGTACCTCCTGCATTGTATTCCACTAATATTTTTATTTAACTTAACTCACCTGGATAACCTAGACAATTTTATCTCAAAAGAAAAATGTTATCTCACTTCCTCAGATGGAAAAAGAGCACCATCTGCCATAAATGGATGATAATTACTTTAAAATGCAATGAAAACAAAATGATCTTTGTACATTGCATAGCGATACTGCTACGATGAAATGTTCTGAGCCAGAAGCCTGGGCCCCCTTCCAGGGGGCTTAGTAAGTGTTAGGAAGGTGTTAAACATGGAGCAGCACCTAAGTGAGATTTTCTCCTTCATAAGATCAGAAAGCGTATAAGAAAAGTGAAAGGGGAATACATTTCTACTAGGTTATTCAGAGCTATCTAACGCCTCCTCTGTGGAGGATCTAAAATCAACCTTGCTCTATAATATGGGCCTTGTACTTTAGGGCTACGTCTCCCCAGTGACCAATAGTTGGAGCAAGCCATCTGATCGTTCAGTGGATCTCAGCAGCTGGGCAGTGACCACGCCACCAGCCAACATCTACTGTGAACCCTCTGGGTGCTAAGCCTGGGAGAAGAGCCTTTACATGTCAGGTCATCGAATCATCCAGCAATGCTCACAGCAATCAGAAACTGAAGTTCAGAGAGGTTCACTGGCTTGTCTAAGTTCACCCAGCTAAGAAGTGGTGGAGCCCAGGCTCAAATCCATATCTGCTCATCTTGTGGTCGGTGTCACGCATGGATTGCTGCATCCCCAAGATGCGGGTGGAGACAAAGACCCTGGATGGGCCCATGTTGTCCCAGGAAGCACTGATAATTGCACGTTGCATCCTTAAGTGGTAGACACTTAAGGCCATGAAGATCAGCTGGCTGATTGACCTCAGCTCTGATTGGAAAAGGAAAGCATTTTAGGTCAAGAGGCCAAAACTCAAATACATACATGGCCAGGCAGGTGAATGGCCAGACCTAAGTGAATCTAGCCAGGCAGCAATCTTAGTTTAGATACTTTATTCTACAAGGAACAGGAATTCCCTGGCTCAAACTGGCTTAAACAATAAGATAATTTATTATGCATTTCTCAGGAAGTCTAGAAGTAGGGTAGGTTTCTGGATTAGTTGTTTGAGCAGCTCCATCAGGCCACCAGAGACACGGGTTCCTTCCATCTCTCTTTTCTGCCATCACTGTGTTGGTTTCACCACAAGACTGGTCCCCAAATGGCTGCTGCTGTTCCAGGCATCATATCCGAATCCATCTTGTCTCATTGGTTGGGATTTTATCACATGACCATTCTCCAACCAATGACAGAAAGTCTCCCCTGAGCCAAATGGCTGAGCTGGGGAGAGGTGAGGAAGAACAATGGGAAGAACAGAACTTCCATGACCAAGTGGAGAAAGCATGTAGGGCAGCCACTTGAAACAGAGATGCTGCTGCTTATAAGCTTCTGTGTTCTCCTCTTCCTCCTGGGCCCTGAGCTAGGCACCACATTTCACAGCCCCCTTGGGTCCCTGTTGGGCCTCATGACTGGTTCTCACCAATGTGGGACACTTCCCAGCTGATACAGTTAAAAGCTGGTCTGCTTTCCCACCACCTCCTTCACCATCCTCCAGCTCAATGTAGAAAGAATGAATCCCTCGAAGATGTCAGAGCCATGAAGTGGAAGACACCTGTTTCCCTAAATAATGTGTGGACATCCCCATCCCCCACTTCTTGGACTATGATATTGTAATAAGGAAGAAACTGTATTCTATTACAAGTTAATCACTAAAGGGATGTTGTCTACAAGCTTAAATTATACATAATGGCCCATCTCTGGGAACCCTGCAACTCAGGTAACAAGCATTAAGCTAAAATACCTTTGTTTAGCTCACATGAAACATCCTGACCAGGCCCACCTGTGAATGACTGCGGGAAGGAAGAAATTAACATATCCCCTCCAGAGGCTGACTGGAACTGGAAATGTTTGACTTGACTCCCTCTCCTTTTACTATAAAAGAAGCCTGAACCCTAACTCAGGCAAGATAGTTCTTTGGGACATGAGTCTGCCATCTTCTTGCTCTGCCGGCTTTCCAAATGAAGTCGCTATTTCTTGCCCCGGCAACTCGTCTTTCGATTTACTGGCCTGTCAGTGAGCAGTACGAACTTAGACTTGGTAACAATATGAGCAAGAAATGAACTTGTATTGTGGTAAGCCACTGAAAGCTTGGGGATGTTTGTTATAGCAGCTAGCCTTCACTGACTAATATATCCTGTTATCCACTGTTCTGCTCCAACCAACTGTTGCTCTGCAGGAAGACAGGCCCACGGCTGCCAAATCTTTTTTTTTTTTTGATGGGTGGGATTGTGTTTCTGTCTTACTGGTTGTTTAGCCTGAGGCTTCCAACACTAGAGTTTGTAGGCTGTTGGGTAGAGCTGGGTCTTGGTGCTGAAATGAGGACCTCCGGGAGACCTCACTCTGATGAATATTCCCTGGGGTCTGAAGTTCTCTGTTAGTCCGGTGGTTCGGACTCAGAGCCCCCACCACAGGAGCTTTGGCCTGACCCCCAGCGGCTCGCTTGGGGGTTCCTCCCATCTCCTTGGGCATCAAGGTTCCCCACCAGTATCCGGCAGGCACCCTAGTTGTGGGGAGATGTGAACTCCGCATCTTCCTGTGCCACCATCTTGACTCCATTCCCTGCCAAATCTTTTGATCACCTGATTTTCTTAAAAGACACCAGAAATCTGGATTATTTAAATAGGAAATTTCCTGATTTAAAAATGTTGGCCACCAAATCAAATTTATTTTTATTATTTTAAAGCCTCTGTAGGCCAAATGAAACATATCTGTGGGCCCTGCTCAGCCTGTGGATTGCCAGTTGCAACCTCTCATTAAAAAAATCTCCAAATCCAACAGCATTTATTTTAAAGTTGGTATTGGTCTGAGAGGTGGTGATGGGTCCACAGTCATGTGGGTTCCAGAGGAGAATTCTATGCTGATGGAGATGTTGATCAACTCTTTCATTTCCAACTGGACTGGATGTGGAGCATTCTACTAGTTTCATGACACAATTTGGCCACCCTATTGAAATTCCAAGAAGCCAACTCTGGGTGACACTCTTTCTGGGTGACCAGGTCCAGCTCAGCTGAGCTGGCCCACCCATCCAGACCCTGGAGCTGATTCCACTTTGGTTCCCCTGGGCTGAGGGGTGAGGATGAAACTGGTGCTAGGGACACCAACCACATCTTAAAGGAGAAGCCCTCGCACTTGTAAATCTATTCCTACATCCCAGGCATGGCCGGTTCAAGACCCCCATTGAACAGCTAATGATAATCCCTACAATTTATTGAGCACTTGCTATGTGCCAGACCCAGACAAGCACTTCATGCAAATCATGAAATTTAATGCTTTTAACATCCCCATTGTTGTCAATGAGGAAACAAATTTAGGAGGACTAAGGATTCCGGGGTCATGACGCCCTTAGCAGGTGAGGACCTTGTTTCCAGCCCACCAGGAACCACAGACCCCTTGGTCTCACCAACGGCAGTCTGTCTTTCTGTCTACTCAGGGCCTGGAGTTCTTTGCCTCCTGGGAAATGACATCCCAGGCTCACCACCTCTCTTCCAGTACTTTTCCTTCCTTCTTATTCATTTTCTAAAAAATCTTTAATTTGCCCGACCATGTGCCAGACAAGGCAGGGTAGCAAGGCTACAGGTCCTGGGCGAGTAGGTTGCCCTCGTGTTTTTCCGTTTCGTAAAGAAACATGAGGCTCCAGGCCCACAGGGACCTGTGGCTCTAGGTGGCCTTAAGAAAACCCAGGCAGGCCAGGGGCTGTCTCCGCCTGACATCACAGAGCCCGAGGGGCAGGGCCATGGAAACTGCTTTCCCTTTCATCCCCTTTGCTCCCAGTTCCTGTTGTTCCCTATGGGGCACAGGTACCACTGTGGCAGGTGGGCAGGGCCAGATGAAAGGCCCTGGAGTTGCTCCTGCCATTCAGCATGCTGCCGAGGGTCCGAGGCCAGGGTAGGATGAGGGTGAGGCGACCTCTGGCTTTCAGGGAGCTTTGGACCTAACTTGTAAGGACCACTGGGCCTAAGTCCTGGTGTTCAGGAAGAATTTTTAGGCTAGATTCTTAACATTATCTCCAGAAGATATCACAAGGGTGGTCACAGCCACCTCCTGATGGGGTTGAGGGAGGAACACAACCATCACGCCACTTCAGACTCATGTCCCACGAACCTCGGTGGACGCACATAAGAAATTACTTTCCGTAAATCCTGATTCTGTCCCATATCTAGCATAACTACATTGCTATGATTGCATCCCTGTTTGTGTGTACCTGTTTTTTAAGTCCACATCTGTTCCATGCAAATGGTTAAAACCTATTGTACAATAATTTTTATATGCTTGCTTTGGAAGTTTTTCATTTTTGATATTCTAGGAGTCTTGGGAGATGGCAGTGACCAGGCATTTCTCCTTCCTGTACGCCCTGAGGAAAACCTACAGAGAGGCAGGGTGAAGCCTGCTCTCTCTCTCTCTCTCTCTGTCTCTCTGGGTCTGGGAGCCAGGAGTCCAGGCCTTTCTGGAAGGCTCCCTCTTCCTGGTGTGGCCTCCCTGCACTTCTGGCCTAGGCCTTGGCATCCTCCCTGGGCCAGAAACCTGGGTGCGGGTCGGGCTCCTTCCTGGGAGAAGGCCAGAGTGGGCCTCTGGGGCTTCCGGCCGAGGAGCGGGTTGTTTTCCGGAGTCTGGCAGCGCTTCCGGTACTTAACTGGATTTCAGGCCCGCCACTAGCTTGAGTCATGGGAAGCTGAGCCAGAATGGGCAAGGGCAGGCCTCAAAGGGATCAGGGGCATCTTTTAAAGTGCAAGGTAAAGGCAGGGCCCTCGCTGCCTTTGGTGGGACCTTGCCCATGGGCCCGCCGCCTTCTGCATCCAGCTCTTAGGGTCTGAACTTGGGGTGATAAGGTGAGCTTCCAGAATCCTGGGGCTCAGCGCACAGATGTGGGCGGGGGCATCCTACAGGACCTTGAACCAGGCTACTGTGGCTCCAGGGAGCGACTTCAGCTCCCCAGAAGGGCCAGCTTTGCACGTGCTACACCTGCGGCCTGGACTCCACCCCTCTCACTGGCCCAGTTTTTTTCCTCTTTCCAGTCTCAGCGCAGACATCCCCTCCTCCAGGTAGTAACACAGAGCACAACCAACCATCTGGTGAATGTACTCAGAGGCCCTTCTCCATCAAATGTTAAGATTCTAAGAGAAATCCCGTTCTCAATTTTGAACTACATATGAATTTGGCAAACTGGTTTCCTCCCGCAAAAATGAGAGCAAAAAGAGAAGAAATCTGAAATATAACTCTGAAGCTGCAGGAAGATCAGAGCAAAGAGAAAAAAGAAGCATAGGGACACTTACTCAACAGAAGCATCTTTAGACGAAGGTACAGAACAATATGTCAGCAGGATCTCAGAGTGACCATTTCTGATGTTTGTCAGGATTGCATTCAGAAACTGAGGGATTTTCTACTTTGGGTATAGATGGTAAAGAACTGAAACGTCCCCCTATTTAGACTGATTTGGAAATGTTAGTGTTTGTATAAAAGTCATATCAATTAAAGCAACCGTACTCCAATAAAAATTTTAAAAATAAATAAAAGTCATATCATTAATTTCCAATGGAGTATGTATTAATTTCCAATGGAGTATGTAATTTCCAATGGAGTATGTATTAATTGGCCTTAATGAGGCCAATTTTTCCAGCAATGTTTTTTTCCACTTCTTAGGAAGCTTTTGTTATGTATGTTCTGTCAATACACTTAAAACTGCAGCTTCTAAACACAAAATAAAAAGAAAATTTTACAAGAGAAACAAATTTTTTGATTGCCAAATTCTCCTACATGGACTTTGTCTCATTTAATCCCCCTACAAGTCCTATAAGGCGGGTATTATAACTCCTGTTTTACAGATGAGGAAACTGAGGCCTAGAGAGGCTAAACCAGGCCCAGGGACTTGCAGCCAGTCCTGGCAGGGGGCAAGAAGTGGGAGAGAGCGCAAAGCCTCTCTCTGGCTCTACCCAACAAGAGGGGACTGACCCAGAGGACAACACAGCCTTGACAGAGGTAGCACTGAGTGGGACAGTAGGGAGGCCCAGGAGGGACGTCCCGGCCCAGCCTTAGTCTCTCATGGTGCCCTGACCCCAGGCAGCTGGGCTCCAGCACTCATGCCCTGGACCACGAGGGCAGCATGGTAATCCCCTGCTGACGTGGGTCTCTCCCTGAGATGATGAGTTCCAGAGGGCAGCGCCTGTCCTCTTTGCCACTGTGACCCCAGCATCAGCAGAGGGCAAGCAAGCATTAGTTCAATGAACAACTGACCTCTAAGCCTCAGTCTTCCTGTCTGGCTGCCATAAGGTAATGCGGTGAGTTCGGTAAGACAGTATATTCCATGTGCTTGGCACATAGTAGGTCCTCAGGAGGAAATGGGGATGGATGATTATCAGTGATCAGTCCTCTGCCTTAAGAGGGGTCTGACCTAGCCCCCCTTTTTCTCACTGCCCCTCCAAGCTGCTATTGGTGAAACCATCCCCTGGGGGTCCCCCAGCCCAGAGTGAGCCCAGAGGGCCCCACCGCAGACTTCCTTGCCCGCCCCCCACCGTGAGCACAGCCCTCCAGACTTCTGGAATTGGGATCCAACGAGAGAGAAGGGACATGAGCCACAAGGCCAGTGGGTCAAAGTCCAGGGCAGTGGCTGCAAGCCAGGACACCCCCACCCCTCCCCCCCGAGGGAGGTGGGGGCAGGGTAGGACTGCAGCTGAGGCAGGAGGAGAGGAGGGGGCTGTGTGGCTCACTTCCTCTGACTAGGGCCCCCGGGACCCCCCCTGATGGCATCAGGAGCGCCCACTGGGTTGGGTGATGTGTTTTCTGAGTGTGACACCCGTCGGCCAACAGAGGACAGCAAATGCATTTTTTATGATCCTGGGAGGCTCATTCCAGTCACGTTTACTTGAAAAGAGGCTGGGCAGTCGAAGGGCACAAGTCATGTCTCAGTTATGTGGATCCTCTTTGGGCAAGAGGGGACACTTGTGGGATGATGTGGGGTTCTGGGAAAGCGACGCGGGGTGGGGGGCAGATTTCAGGAAGGGGGCGGGCTGTAGGGGGTTCCCCCTTACTGTTGGAACCTCATGTACTTTATGGAGGGGGAGGAGCTTATGGGGGGAACGGGTGTCAGCACAAGAGGCCAGATCTTTGCCAGGTGGAGAGGGTACCCTCATCCCCACCCCCCAATTTCCAGCCTATCTCCCAGAGCCTGGGACCATGAAAGCAGCAACAGAGGGACTTTGGAATGGGGAAGGGGAAGCACAACTTTATGTTTTGGCCTGAAGGTGGGTTGGTATTTTGGGGAGTTCTTGGGAACAGAGCATGTCCATCCAATTTCAGACCCAGGGCTTCTGAGGGACTCCAGTCATCCCAGAGGAGGTTAGGGGCCGCCAAGGGGTGAGCGGCCAGGTGTGGAAGCCAGACTTGGTGCAGCTCCAACTTCTACTGTTTGTTCATAGCGTGTAGGGAGGAGTGAGAAAAATCGGAGGAAGGGCTAAAAGCGCCGGCTGGCACTGTCACTGAGTGTTCCGAAGGGGGCGGGGGCGGATCTGGGGGCGAGTCGGAATCTTAAGTAGATGCGTCCCCATTCAGACGCCCCCGGCTGAGGGATCCCTGGAGCGCATGTGGAGGAATCCTGTCCGCCCCCCAGAAGGGAGGCCCAGCCTAGGCTCCCTCCTCCGGGCCACCGGGGTATTGGAAGTGCGGAATCTCCCCTTTTCCCCGTCCCCGCCCCCCACCCAGAGTTTGGAGAACCCCAGGCTCTGCCCCCATAGGTCGAGGCTGACGTCGCCGCCGCATTTCTAGGAATGCCCCTATCCGCTGACTATATTTGGCGAGGGTTTCTAGGAAGCCCCCCCCTCCCGCCCCGCCCGGCCCCGCCCGGCCCCGCCGCAGCCCCCGCCCCGGGCAGGCGGGAGCGCTCGGCTTCCAGGCTCTCACCCTCTCTCCCCGGCCGGGGAGGAGCCGCCCCGCCGCTTGGGCCGCCGCTGCCGCCTCCCCAGCGCGGCCAACCCCGGGCCGGCCCAGCCCCCGCCCCGGGCCGGCCATAGGGCGTGGGGGGTTGGGGAGCGGGGGAGGGTGGGGGCCGGGCCGGGCCGGGGTGGGGGGGCGGGGGCGCGGCTTTGTGGCGGCAGCGGACCGTGGAGGCCGGGTGCAGCCCCGTCGGCTCCGCGCTCTCGGCAGAAAAGGCTTTTATACGCCCCCTGCCCATCACTTGGATCTGATCTGAGTAAGGGGGATTTTTTTTCTGGAAGTACCCCCCCCCCCACGGTGAAGGATTTGAGGCTGGGCTCCAATCGAGGAGGAGGCTGCAGGGCCCGCGGGGCGCCCCCCACCCCGCGCACGCCTCCCGGGAGCCCTGGAAGGCGCAGCCCCGGGGGGCCCTCTGCACCCCCGGAGGAGGCAGCGGCGGTGAGTTTCCCCCTTTTTCCTGCACGGCACCCCTCCCCCGGGCCTGGGAGCCGCGGCAGGTGGGTGCCCAGGCCCCCGGGACAGAAGAGGGTGCGGGGTGGCTGCCTGGGGCTGGGTGGCGACACGAGCCGGGAGGGAGGTGGCGGCGGGGGGGAAACGCGCGGCTCTCCCGGGACCCGGCGCTAGACGCTTGCCTGGGAGGGAAGCCGCCGCCGCTGCCGCCCCCCGAGGCAGCGGGATTGGGCTCCCTCCCCGCCTCACCCCTCCCTGGCTCCCGAGAGAGGCGTGTTAGGCGTGGAGGTGGGATGGGGGCGAGGCAGCCCCCCCACCTCCCTAATGCCGGGGCTTGGAAATTAACGAGGCGGGTTGAAAGCCTACCACCCCACCCCCACCCCGGAAAGCCGGTTCGGGAAACTGACTCGCTGCGTGACCCCGATATCAGTGCCGGTCGGAGAGCAGGCCGCCCTGCTCGCGCGTCCGTGCCCGCCGCACCTCGTCGTCACTCCACGTGCGCCCGGGGCCGCGCTGGCACGGGCAGGGGGGCCAGCGCCGGCCTCCGGGGGCTGGGCCCTGGGGACGTCCGGAAAAGCCGGGAGCACAGTCCCCAGAGAGTTACCACCTCCCCGAAGTAAAGTTGGCTGCCCCCTCCCTCCGAGGAGTAGGCGGCCATAGCACGTTGGCTGTAGCTTTCGCTGGACAGGAGTTTAAAAAAAAAAAAAAAATCTAGGTTCCGGGGTGCGGATCGGGGTGTCAGGGCCCGAGACCACACCAAGTTGCTCTGGCAAAAGTTAGGAGAAAAAAAGGAAAAGGCATTTTTGATTTGGGGCTGGGGGGGAGTGGCGTTTCTGGTTTCTCCTGCTTCCAAGCCCCACCGTGGGGAGCGTTGGAATGTGCCGCTCAGATCCTCTGAGGACACATCCATATTTATAATTTATTTTTAGGAGAAGTTGTGAAAAAGGGAGGGGGTTTAAAATGGGGAGAAAAGGTGTATGTATCGGGGTGGCCTTTCCAGAACCCAGAGGCTAACTGAGCTATTAAGATGGAAATCACTTCCTCCAGTCGGGGCAAGCTGCAAATTTAACTTTAATAAGACAATTAAGGGCACAAATAACTAAACTTTAGCTGGATTTGGGAAGGGGTGGGGGTGGGGCACTGCAGGAGGCCCCCCCAGGCACAACTTCTGCGCTCCCCTGAGGGCCATTTTGGACGCTCAGCGTCTTCCCTGGGACGATGTCAGGCCCAGCTATGGGTCTGGGGGCAAGGGAGGGAAAAGATACCCCCATGGGGCAGGCAAATACGCCCTCCGTCCCCACCATGCTACTCTGGCTTTTGGATGAGATGAACTGTCATCCCATCATTCCTGCAGGAAAACCCAGTAATGATTCCTTTAATTATCCAGGATTCTCCAAAATCCTGCCTCAAAGGCAGCCTGCCCCAGTGCTGTGAGCTGAGAAGGGGGACACCCTTCTGGAGAACGGAGGTTTTGGAGGCTGTGGTCCCAGAATCGGGGTTTTGAGGGCGAGATGAGTTTATGTTTTATCCAACTGGCCCACAAAGTCCCGCTTTTGGGGTCATTATAAACGGCGAGGGATTCAGGCCCCAGCAGTCCCTGGAGGGAGGAGGCAGAGAGCTAGCTGCACTCCGAAGGTCGGTCGGAGGAAAGGGTAAAACTGAAAAGCCGTCTGGGGGATATTCTTATATATGTGTGTGTATGTGTTCTCAGTCTGTTGAACCTGCTGTTTTCAAGGGCCTTTCTTTGGGAGGCCAAGAAGGTATGAGAAGGCAAAAGTACTTCCCCCCACCCCCCCAGTGGTTTAATGAGATGTTTTAAACAGGATTTTAAGGGAATGAGTGACACATGGGTCGTGTCAAACCATTTGACACCCTCAAAAATCAAACATCACTGACATCGTGAATTGCAGTTACATTAGATTTGCTTGCTTGCTCCCACGTGGAATCGCAGTATTTCTTTGCAATTCTTTGCTACGCTGATCTTAGTCATTTTATAAGAAACGCTGGATAATCTGTTGTCAGGGAATTCTCTAAGGCAAGGGTGGCGGAGGTACAAATGCCCTCCCATTAACCTTATTAAGTTCTGTTAATTTACACACACACACACACACACACACACACACACCCCTACCCTCCAGTTGTAACCTATATAGACATCCACATACCTTAAGTTTCTTTATTTGCAAACCTAGATTTCAATCAAGTGTTCACGGCAGGGCATAGAGAAAAGTGAGCTGTACCTGAAAAACTCTGGAACACCAAGTCCCTGTTAGAAGATTCGTGTTGAATAGACATGACACATAGACACGCTGGTGACATTCGCGTTCCCGGGGCCTTGGCAAAAAACAGTTCTTTACTTTTCAGAGTTCTTTCCCTTTGTTATGGGACACGATGAAACAGCACAATTTTCAGGAGTCCACAATCCCAGCGTGGCTGGGCGATGGGAAATTGTCACGTTGTGAATTGCTGAATCGTCACCCCCATCGTAGCGCCAGAGAGCTGACTGTCAGGTCCTATTTGCTTTGCTAAATAAGGACATCTCACCAAATTAGCCTCTAATGATACTTCTACAAATAGGGTGTTTTACGTGAATTAACGAGACCGGAACACCAAATGTTGCACCAAGATACTGAGCTATAATCGTGGTGATGAAGCAGCATGTTAAAATTGCTGAATTGTCAAGTATGGAAAAATCAGAATTTAGTGCTGAATGTGAACCGGGGGCTGCTTTAATTCGAGCAATCGAAACAGCACAGCCCCTGCTTACACTCGGCCCTCTGCAAGGGTGAATGTAATTATGAATACATTTAGCAAACTCCCCCTGCCTCTGAATCTGGAAACAGGCAGAGTAGTACGGTGAAGAGATTGTAAGTCAGTACTTTGCAGTGAGAAGTGGTCACTAATTCAGCAAAGGATCACAGCTTCTTTTCATATTCTGACCACTGCTCTCCCCCCACTCCCCGACCCTAACCAATAAGAAAAAAAAAAAGCTCAGCTGTGGAACTGCTGAATACATTTTGGCTTTTCTCCTTTTGCCCCTCTGTGTGAAATTTCACGAAGCAGTTGCTACTTTTCCCTCCAAGGAAGTGTGGATGGATTTCGAAAGAAAAAAAAAAAAGCAAATTTGAATGTCGGTCTTAGCAATACACAAGCCATAGCCGACTCTCACAGGGAAAAAAATGTTTCAACAGAAAGAATATGGAATAGCTGGGGGGGTAAAATATTTAGGAGAGGGGCTGCAATGAAACTCCTACTTCCTTAAAAATAAAACATGCGTTTCTGACCCAAACCAATGAAAGTTGGAAAAGTCCCTAAGGGAGCACTCCCTCTATTTCTTGCTTCCCAGCCTCCCACCCACTTATATTAAGAGCAGAAGGAAGGTTCTTGCTAGATAAACTTACAACTACCTTATAGAAGAGCAGCTCAGCCTCTTGTAATTGTGATATTGTAAATATCAGCTATTTTAGGCATGAGGATAGAAATGGGTCAGATGAAAGTGAGGGCAAACTTGGTCCTTAGAACCACTTGCCAGAAAGGGCACACCCAAACAAAATCATCCATTTTCTTTCTTGCCCAGCATCCCAAACTTGGGAAAATGTATCCCAAACTTGGGAAAATGTATCCCAAACTTGGGAAAATGTAAAGTCCTTTTTGCTTCTTATATTTGGAACAAGGTGAAAGTAAACGCTGAAGAAAAACACCGACGCGAACGTGATATAAAATGATCACAGACTTTAGGCCTAGTAGCCATGCATGCTTTTCAGGCAAAAGAGTACATGTTGAAGAGAGTTTGGAAGGAGGGGACTTCGGGGTCCCTGTCACCCCCAAGCCCCCCACACCTCCTCGGGGTCTCTTTCCAAAGCACCCAGTCCTCAGAGGCTGCTTTCCCAGCATCCTCCATTGTAGGGGGGGGTGTGTGCAGATATTTACTAAGCTTTCGAGTTTCCGATTTTACATCATCTTCCTTATATAAAACATTCAAGTTGAAGGAACCACAAAGCAAACTCCTTTCTCAGTGTCTCCGGAAAGGCTGCACCACTAGCATGAAAGGGAAGCACACCTAGAAAATGAAAACTGATGTTGGTGTCCCAAGAAAGCCATTGTCAAAAGGGACTGAGAAGAGGGAGGCAAATTTAGCCTTTGCTGGAGGATTTGGCCCAGGCGGGGAAAGGAGCCTTAAGGTAGCTGTGCAGTGTGGTGTGAAAATTTTCTGAGAGACGTGCAGAAAACCAGGCTCTCTTGTTGGAATCATGCGTGAGATCAGTGCCCGGGTCTGTTGGCATCTCTGCCCAAAACAGCCTGGACCGCTGCCAGCCCAGACCTGAACGTGGCCTTGGAGCCACCACCAGAGCCCAAACAAGCCCCAGACAGGTGCTGGGGTGCGGTGGGGTGTGGTGGGGTCTCTCCTCCTGGGGCCCTCGGGGCCCGCAGCATTTCTTGGCTAAAAGCAGGGAGCTGGGGGGGTGTTAGGCTCCCGAGAGCAGCCTCCCCAGAGACTCTTGACTGAGACTCTTGACTGTCCTGGTTACCATGTGGCCTCCGGTGAGGGCAGAACCCAACTTTGCTAAGACCAGGCTAGCAGGTTCCAGAGCAGAGCTGTGCTTTTGCAGCCCGGGCTGAAGCTCTCTCTGCCCTCCAGCAACAGGGCTGCGATCCTGCCGTTTGGGGTGGGCCGAGGGGGTGTGGCACGGGGCCAGCCGCAGAGCAGGGACACATCTAAGCTACCGTGCAATCTACCCCCTGCAGGTGTGTGTGTGTGTGTGTGTGTGTGTGTGTGTGTGTGTGTGTGTGTGTGTGTGTGTGTGTGTGTGTGTGTGTGTGTGTGTGTGTGTGTGTGTGTGTGTGTGTGTGTGTGTGTGTGTGTGTGTGTGTGTGTGTGTGTGTGTGTGTGTGTGTGTGTGTTTGCCTGCCTTCTCCAGCCAGCGGCCTCCCGTCCACCTGGGGAGCTGAACCCTCTTCTTTCAATCAGGGTGCAAGGAAAACCCGGGCCAGGGGGTCAGGGCTGCAGCCTGGAAGTGGGGAGAAGGCTTTGGCAGGCCATCAGAGGGCCTGGAGGGAAGGCCAGGGAGGTGGATGAGGGGACCTACGTCTAAGCCACCCTGGGGGCCGGCAGAGGGAGAACTGTGTGGGCATTCCAGAATAAGACATGCAGGAAAGAAGCCTGCTCAGCCTTGGCACCGGGTCGCATCCTCTGGGGGAAGTTGCACCCAGCCCGGAGTCAGCCAAGCCCACAGGCCTCCCGTTTGGCCTCAGTAACTGGACTCTAGGCCACCAAAAGGCCCCATGGGTTCCTGATTGTATCTTCGAGTGGCATTAAAAGGTCCAGACCAGGCACTCGTAGGCCAGGCCATATTTAGCCTCAGGTTCACCCGGAGAATATTTTAGGTGCTGCTTGAAAGGCGAGATCTAGGCCTGGTTGCCGGCTGTCACAGGGCAAGTGTAGAATCGCCCCCTCGTAGGTCTGGCCGAGGTGGCCGGGTGCTCACCACCACAGATGCCCGGAGTCCCTGCCAGAGCTCCGGGGCCACGCGACAGGTGCCGAGGAGCCAGCGAGCGCCCAGGTCGCGGGTTCTGTGTTGGGAAGGCTTTTTGCCCCGTTTTTCACTCTGATGGTGATAAGGCCGCTTCCATTCACAGAACTCACAGAGGCTGTTTTCAGCCCCTCTCTTCCGCGATGGCCCAGTGTGATATGCCAGCTTGCTGAGTGAGCAGCCTCCTCCTCGGGTGTCAGCAGCGGTAGAGGTGTTAACCCTTTCAAGGCGGGCGGGGGGGTGCTGGCTGGCTTGGGGGAGGGCCTTGTCTGCAGAGACCTTGAAGGCCACAAACCCTGGGGAGCCCCTGCCCTTGACTCCTTAATCCTCACTCGTTAGTGGCTGGACCTGAGAGTCGGCACACTGGACCTTAGCTGTGATTTTCCCCCTTTGGCCCCGTCAGTGATAACCGCCAGGCTCCCCGACCCAAGCTCTCGCCCTTCACTTGTTCATACAGCCCTGGAAACGGCTGCTTACTTTACAGATATTTTCATCCGGGTTTCCAAGTTGATAACTTTCCCACATTCCAGAGGAAGGAGGGATTGAAGGATCTGTGATTCACTTGGGTTATTAACGAGGGTTTGGGATAATCATTCGGGGTCTTGGGGAGATGGCACTGGCTCTTGAGCATCACCTGGCCTTAGGGACTAATCCTCGTCACCTGCTCTGGGATTCCAGATCCTGGTTTTCTGGGCACAGAGGAGGCGCATCTATATTGAAGCCACTGTGTGGAGACACATTTAGCCAATTATCAGCCTTTCGGGAGCCTGGGTGGAGCCACCGCCTGTGCACCAGGAAAGCGTCGGCTTGTTTAAAGTTTGCTCTAACTTTGTACATTTTTTCCTTTTTAGTTTTGGCTCTTGGAGTTCCGAGAGCCACCACTTCCTGCCCAGCTGGTTCATTACCGCAGGGAAAATGAGGGACTTTTGGGGGCAGATGTGTTTCCATTCCGCTATCATAATGCCCCTAAAAATCCTTATTGCTCTTGCAGTATTCCTCGGGGGTCCCTGGGCCAGCTGTGGCAGCTGAGTTTCTCCAGCAACTAAAAGAAGAGACAAAGATGTTCCCCCAAACCTTCCCTTCTGGTCCCTGGTAGAGCTCCCCTCAGCAGTGCTCAGAACTGGTGATCACCATGAAAAATTAAAAGATGCCATCCGCAGACACCAGTTCCTAAACATGCTTTTTGCCCTCCAGGGGCCGAATGTTGGAGATCAGGCTTGGGAAACAGGGCAGCTGAGGCTGCTGTCAGCGTTTGCTCTGGGGGTTCATGGTGGGGGAGGTGGGGGAGGTGGGGAAAGTGGGGAAGAAACAAGTGTTACCTGTTTGACAAGGCAATTCACATTCAGCCTGGGCCTTCCACCAGGGCCTCTGGGATCCTCACCTTGGCAGGGGCTCTGGACAGTCCTGATTGGCTCACCAGCTCCCTGAGTCAGACCACTTCCCCACTCTCTGCCTCGGTTTCCTTCTCTGGCAAGGGAGGGGCAACACCCCATGCTGTGTTCTGAAAGGGTTCTCACCTGTACCTAGAGCGTTATCATGAGTTCAAGTGATAGACAAGCTCAGAAGGTGCTTTGAAAGTGGTGATGCCAAAGCATGAAACATGGAAGCTGTTAGTGCTGATACTTACTAATACACGCTTCATATGCTAAGACAGCTCGGACAGGAGCAGAGACTACAGCCCAGCAGTAAGCACAGGTTTCTAGAATCATGGAATCAGGCAGCCCCAGCCCTGAGACTCTTTCGCAGTGTCACCCCCAGGCAAGTGATTCAACCTCTCTGGGCCTCCATTTCCTCACGTAGGAAACCTATGTTTTGGAATAGAAGTTTCCCAAGTCTGATATGCACGTGATTTTAAGTGGTACCTGGCTAGAGACGTAAATTATTCTAACAGGTATTTCTTTGTACAGCAGATTTCTACTTATGGCAAGCAGCTGGCTTTCACTTTAGGTTAGGGGTAGAAGGGCTCTTTTTTACGTCAATTTATGCAAGATAAAGAGGGTGAGTTGCTTGAAAGAAAAATATTAAGCAAAGGAGAGTACGGGTGGCCTGAGGATGGGCCAGAACCCAAGATGATCCTTTCTAAAGTTTCAAAGTCTACCTCTTTTTTTTTTTTTTCTTTTTGGCCGCGTGGCATGGCTTTTGGGATCTTAGTTCCCCAACCAGGGACTGAACCCAGCCCTCGGCAGTGAGACGCGGAGTCCTAACCACTGGATAGCCAGGGAGTTCCCCATAGTCCACCTCTTAAGAAGTCTTGTTTGTCTTAGGGATTTTCTGCACCCGTGGAGTTGGTGTGGGGAGGGGTAGGTTGCCAATTCCAATCTGCAGGGGGCTCGACCTGTGACAACCGGGGGGTCACGTGTCTTCTCCCCCCACAAACTCCTGCCCTGCTCGCCAACACCAGTGAGACCCCTTGGATCTCTGCCCCTATGCCCACCCATAGCTCTGACTTGTCTTTTATTTTAAGATCCTGCTGCCCCAGCACCCTCCTTCCTGGCCGAGGCACCTCTCTGAGCCTCAGTTTTCTCAGTGAAATGGGGAGAATAATTAACCCCCTGTCTCAGAGCAGTGTGAAGATCAGGGGTTAATGGGACTCCATTGAGCAGCTATGATGGTGCACAAACGGCACGGCTCAGAAGGCAGTGGGCACCGGAGGCCCTGGGATGGGCAGGGGGCACAGTGGCACCCTTGGCCTGGAGGGGTATTCCTTGGACAGGCCACCCGATGCCAGGCCTGGGCATCAGCTCCCCACCCACCCCCTGGGATGGGGAAATAGCAAGCACTGGGTCTCAGCCAGCAGGGGCGGGCTCTGGTCTCACTTTCTGCTGTGTCATGGGGTGGGGGGTGGCATCAGGGCCCAGCTGGGGCAGGCACCGAGAGGCTGGCAGACAGCTGTGGCCCAGCTGCCAGAGCACAACCCGTGCCCTCACCCTGCAGCCTGCCAGGATGGGGGCTGGGCCCTAGGGCACCCCTTAAATGCCTCTCACCCCCTTGCCTTGCACAGCGAGAGGACCCCAAGTGAGAAAAGCCAGGAGGGGATGAAATGGTTCCTCTAGCCACGAGATTGCCCCCAAACAAGTTCTTAAGGCCGCAGTCTTGAGGTTCTGAGCACTGCGGCTGTTGATTCTGGATCAGAGCGCTCTGGCTGGATGCCTGCTTCCCACCTGCCTTCACTGGTGCATGTCTATCGAGGGCCTACTGTGTGCTCAGCACAGTGCCAGGTGCCAGAGGTACAGCAGGAAGCAAGACAGTGCCTGCCCTCATGGGGCTCCAAGTTGAGTCGCAGGGGACAGACAAGAGAGCAAGTAAAGAGAGAAAAAGGGGCTTCCCTGGTGGCGCAGTGGTAAGAATCCACCTGCCAATGCAGGGGACAGGGGTTCAATCCCTGGTCTGGGAAGATCCCACATGCCGCGGAGCAACTGAGCCTGTGCACCACAACTACTGAGCCCACGTGCCAGAACTACTGAGCCTGCACAGCTAGAGCCTGTGCTCTGCAACGAGAGAAATCACCGCAATGAGAAGCCCGTGCACCGCAACGAAGAGTAGCCCCCGCTCACCGCAACTAGAGAAAGCCCACTTGCAGCAACAAAGACCCAATGCAGCCAAAAAATTAATTAATTAATTTTTTAAAAAAGAGAAAGAATCCCATCTTATGGGACAGTTCCACACTGTACGCTTTGTGGTAGCATCTCAGAGAAGGTACATGCATACATGCGTGTGTGTGCAAGTGTGCGTGTCAGGGATGTGTCAACTCCTGGGACACGCAGTCGGTTGAGAACACAGACCCAGGGACCAGATGTCCCATGTTTGAATCTGGATTTTTCCACTGACTGGTGTGAGATCACAGGCAAGTTCCCTCTCCTTTTTGGGCCTCAGTGTCCCCATCTCTACATGATCGGGTTGTAATGAGGATGAAATGAACATCCGTAACGAACTTACAACAGTGTCTGGCATCAACCGTCTGCTGTCTAAGTCTTAGCCATTATCTAAGAGTCATAAATGTGCGCTCTTCTCATAGGATGAAATGCAGCCGTCACTGCAGGCTGAGAACAGCAGTGATATTGCTGAGCCTGCCCTCCCTGCTCAGTGCTGTACCTGCCTCATCTCACTTACTAGCCACAACCAGACCTCACATTGGCCTTAGCATCTCTTTGTTCACATGAGGAAATGGAGGCTCAGACAGGTGAAGAGATGTGTCCAATGGTACCCAGCTGGAAAGCAGTTTGACCCCAGGCGCAGGGCCAGCTTCACAGCGTGGGCCCTGCATAGTTCAGTGCTCTGCTGTTGTCATCCTGAAATTTTGAAGAATTCTCGAACAAGGTGCCCACGTTTTCATTTAGCAAATTACAGAGCCAGTCCTGCCCAGATCTGACTTACTCCAAAGCTGGCACTCTTAACTCCTACCATCCATCTATGATACAGCTGGCCCAGAGTGGTTTTCCAATTCATTGGTACAGTATTTAGGGTGGGACTGAAATCCTGGGGAGAATACAGGACTTATTATGGGGCCAAATTGCCCAGATGCCTATTTGATTGTTGCCCCCATCAGAAGGAAGGGGGTTAGTTGCCAAGGGCAGGGGGTGACTCATTCATTGCTATATCCCTAGGACCTGGCATGTACTAGCTGCTCAGTTAATCACTGTGAAACAAAGTGAATGAATGGGAGGCTGCCGTATCTCCCGAACTAAACCCGATTTAAATAACACCGTCCAGGAAATCAGGTCATCAATAGTGGCTACCCTCAGCTGGCTTCTGGACAATCCCCTGAAGGGTGTGGAGACAAAGGTCTCTTCCCTCCCCTGGCTGCAAACCCAGGCCGCAAACCTGCATGCCAATACCTCGTAGCAGATTACTGTTTAAACAGGTTCTGGTGGGGACCTCAGAGGCAACACAAGTGTTTAAAGACATGGCAGGCCTGGATTCCTGAGCACCTGTTATTGGGTAAGATGCCGAGCTCAGCCAAAAGAATACTTGAGTTCTGGGCAGGTTCAAGTCCCAGCTGAGGATCAGGGGGTACAGTTTCCTGGACTGCTAAATGAGAGAGTTTGGATTTGGGGGTTAAGGGTCCTCTTTTCCTCTGAAATTAGAGTTTTTCTACACTCTCACAGTTCCAAATTTGCTCCCCAAAAAAACTTAGCTCTACTAAGAAGCAAAGAATCCTCTCAAAAGCCTTTAAGATATTTATAACAATAATAAACGTGTTTTGGCCAACTGTTTTCACAGGCTTGATCTCCATCACTTCACATAATTACCATACGAAATAGGAGTTACTGCCCTCATTTTCTAAATAACAGCGTAACCTCCAACATATACTGAGTGTTTTATATGAAGTAAGCACTTTACACATATGAAGTCATTTTCATTGCACAAACGACATATAAAGGAGGCAGTGTTACTGCCTCTGGTTTCCTGATGAGGAAACAAGCTTAAAGAGAGGAACTGACTTGTCCAAGGTCACACACCCAGCATGTGATGAGCTGGAGTTCAAGCCTGGATCCTCTATGTCAGGGGTCAGCAAACCTTTTCTGGAAAGGGCCAGATACTAAATATTTTTAGACTTTATAGACCATACAGTCCCTGTCACAGCTACTCCACTCTGCTGTTGTAACAAGAAGCCAACCAGAGACATTAAGTAAATGAATGGATGTGGCTGTGTGTTCCAATAAAGCTTTATTTACAAAATCAGGAAGTGGGCTGATTTTGGCACACAGGCTACAGTTTGCCAACCCTGTTCCAGACCCCAAAACCTGCAAGAACCTGGCCCTGGCAACGATCTTCCTCACCCTCTCTCCCCACCTGTGAGGTGACTGAGTTACGTTTCAGAACAGAGACCAGTGGGGCTTGGGAGAAGTTGAGTTGGCCCCTCTTTCCTTGGGATTATGAAGCTCTTGGAATTTACAACTACTAGGACTTGTTAGTGACTGCCATGATAGATCACCACGGGGACTTTAAAATCGTAATTTTAATAGCTGTCAAGTGAGTAACTTTTTTATGCCATAAGTTTATTTACAAACATATCTAGGATGCTGAGTTCAAGAGTTTGATCCTTTTTTCAAAGAGACTGCACACTTAACATGCTCCTCTTCGTATCTGTCTCATTGATTATTTTTTAAGCAGTTGGTGTCTTACTATATAGAAAGGTGCAGCAAATCCAGACCCAAAGTACAAAGTCATCATAGCTAGTAACCGCCACTTGTTTTCCACTGAAAATGGTAAATTCTTCCCTGGACCCTCCTCACAGTGGCTCCTACGGACCACTGAGGTTGTGAACCTCTGGATGCTTTGTCCCAACATAGCGCTGTTGGAAGCCCTGCGAAAAGCTCAGAAACCGAAGGCAGAAGAAATGGAGGCAGCACACCTCATGCTCCTTTCCTCACGACCTTGTTCCCCTGCGTGCAAGGACCGAAAGGGAAGTGAGTAACTTTTAAAGACCAAAGTGTTTAGGAAAATACCTCTATGGGGCACTTTGGCTGTGGAAGGAACTTCTCTTTGGGGAAGGCACTTCTCTGTAGTTGGTGGGAATGGCAATAGAGTGAAAAATGTCTTAAGGCAGAGGAAGGTACCGGGAAGGGGAGATGGAAAGGTGTGTGTGTGTGCGTGTGTGTGTGTGCACATGCACACACGTGCAGAGAGAGGGTGGAGGAGAGAGAGATTTCCCAAAGGCAGGAGGCTGGAGCCTAAGGATTCCTGGCAGGAGAAGGGGGTCAGGGGGGAGGACATGACTTTCTCCCCCAACAGTTTTATTGAGATATAATTCATTTACCATGTAGTTCACCCATTTCAAGGGCACAACTCAATGGCTTTGAGTATATTTACAGAGTTGTGCGACCATCATAACAATCAATTTAAAAACAGTTCTATCCCCTCAGAAAGAAACCCCCATACCCGTTAACAGTCACCACCCCACCCCAATCTTCCAGTCTCTCCCCCAGTCCCCACCCCTAAACAACCACTAATCTACTTTCTGTCTCTGTAGATTTGCCTGTTCTGCATATTTCCTACCAGTGGAATCATACAGTATGTGATCCTTTGTTACTGGCTTCTTTCACTCAGGATTTGTGTCCTCAAGCTTCATCCATGCTGGGCTTCCCTGGTGGCACAGTGGTTAAGAATCTGCCTGACAATGCAGGGCACGTGGGTTTGAGCCCTGGTCCGGGAAGATCCCACGTGCCGCAGAGCAACTAAGCCTGTCACCACAGCTACTGAGCTTGCGCTCTAGAGCCAGCGAGCCACAACTACTGAGCCCACGCATCACAACTACCGAAGCTCACGCGCCTAGAGCCCGTGCTCTGCAACAAGAGAAGCCACCGCAAGGAAGAGTAGCCCCTGCTTGCCACAACTAGAGAAAGCCCGCACTCAGCAACAAAGACCCAATGCAGCCAAAAATAAATAAATTTAAAAAAAAATTTTTTAAAGGTTCATCCATGCTGTGGCCCATATCAGAACTTCATTCCTTTTTATGACAAATAACATCCATATTTTATTTATCCAGTTGTCAGTTGATAGACATTTGGCAGTTATGCATAATTCAGCTATGAATATTCATGTGTTTTTGTGTGGACGTATGTTTTCATTTCTTTGGAGTAATATATCTAGAGTAGAATTGCTGGGTCATACGGCAACTCCATTTTAACATTTTGAGGACCTGCCAGAGGCACATCATATAGTGCCTTCTTCAACTTTGTATTATGGAAGTTTCCTACCATACTGAAAATGAGAAAGCACCCTGTACCCATCATCCAGGTTCAACAACAATCAACATTTTGCCAGTCTTGTTTCACCTGCCTTCCCTCCTCCACCATTGTTTCCCACTGAGTAGTTTGAAGCCAGTTCACACACTGCACTTTATGCTGTTAACTTGGCTGAGAGGTCAACATTTCCTTTCATCCCAAACCTTCAGGCCAAGTCTCCTATACCCATATCCTTGTGTGGATGGAATTTGGGGACAGTGGAGGAATTGGAGCATAGTCTAGAGTGAGTCAGCATGGGGTGGGATGGGAATGCTCCTGAGTGAAGCAAGTCTAGCTACAGGATTTGCAAAATGAAAATGTGGAGCCCTTTGTTCAGAAATTACTAAGAAGTTCAAGATAACAACAGTAGAACATCAAACTTAACGTAGACCCTGTACAACAGCACAAGTCATGTGCCCATGAGGCCAGCAAAAGGGCGCCCAAGCAGAACTGAGAACTGATTCATTGGCTGCAGGAATTTCGAGCTTTGGGTGCCTAGGAAGGACACAAGCCTCCCTCACCCCCAATCTCTGAAAAGGAGAGTTGGGTCTCTCATGGCATGTGGGACAGCGTTTAAGTCCGTTGCATTGGAATCTCCAAAAATAAGATGACCCCAGCTGACATGTGGGTTATAAGTACTTCTTAAAAATAGCCATTTGTCTTAAGCCTTCTTCCCTAAGAACCTGCAGTTGTTTCATTTGGCCACAGCATTTTGTCCTGGACTCTGAGTGTACAGTGATATCACGGCAAATGACAGGGCTGCAGGACAGAGGCCTGCTGGTGAGCAAACAATCCAGGGCAGCAGCACGACCAGGGATACCCGTTAGAGGCAGGTGGCCATGGCAGACACTGGCAACCATCATGGCACCCAATCCCTCCCAGCTCAGACAGAGCTCCCTTATCCTTCTCAAAGGATAGCCTCCACCAAGCAAATGAACCTTATTTCTCGTGCTTATCTAGACTCTCAACCCAAGAATTCACCTAGAGATTCAGAGTCTACAGTTTGTGTTGGGATGACACTGCAAGGATTCACTTACACTAACGGAACCTTGTCATGAACGGGAACGCAACACGACTGAGGAGGAGAGAGTGGAAGAGAGGGACTCACTGAAGAGAGCAGGTAAGGACCTTGCAGCGCCTCCTGTTCTCTGTGGCATGTTCAGTGAATGAGTGAACATTCATTCATTCGTTCAATTATTTGAGGACTTATACATAAGAGACTGAGTACCGGGCATGAGCAATCTAGTAGTCAACAAGACAGACACAGTTCCTACCCTTAGGGGCAGGAGAGGCAATCATAAACCAAAGAGGAAGAAAACATTTTATATTTGATTAAAATAATATAACAACGACAAAAAAAAAAACCCAACAACAGGTCTGGGTAAATTCGGCTGGCAGTTTTGGGGTTTATAGACAGTGGATCTTAAAGCAAAGCCCAACTCAGGATTTTGGCAATTCTCAGCAGAGTGAATGTGGAAGCAGCACAACCAGGAGAAGGCTCTGGAGGAGGTAGATGGCTCAGGGTTTTATTTTTGTTTTTTCCACTGCCAGCACTTTCTCCTCCCACTTCTGTTAACAGACGCGATGCCCAGTGGGAATATGGCCAAAGATGGCCGCTTACAGCACCCAAGCCTCAGCTATAGTAATTGGTCCAGGCACAGACACGTGACTCAAATACAACCAATCACTGCAGCCCACTTCTGGGCTGCAGTGATTCGTCCAGGTGTGGTCATGTGACCCAAGCAGGGCCAATCCAGGATTACCCTAACTAGAGCTGGTGAGAAGGCTGCTTTTCCCACCCCATCTCCAGCATCCAGAGCTATCTGTGACCACAGAGACTGAGGCCAGTATGGAGGAAGGGAGAAATGAGGATTGGGATGGGGGTATGGGGAGGAGAGAGAGACTGGCGCTGCGTTCTGTCCCTGGATCCAAGAGCAACTCAGCCTCTTTTGTTCTTCATCATAGCTACCTGAGTAATGAATCTCCCATCTTCCTCAATCAGATCAACTCTGGTTTCTGTATGGTCCAAAGCATCCCAATTCAGGACTTGGGAACTGTTTTTCCCTCTTCATGGATTGTGTGAATCTAAAAGGGGTAGGTTATCCTCAGAGCTCATTCTCCCCTAGGTTTGCCTGCTGTACTTGGGAATGAGAGATTCCCCAGACACATCTCCATGCTCCCCCGCTCCAATTAATTTACCACTGAATCAGAGCTAAACACTTATTCTTGGACTTCAAGTCCTGCCCTCTTCCTGCTTGCTTGCTTCTCCCCGACCTCATTCCCAACATACATCCACCTCCCCTTCCCACCCTGCTCTCCACCAAGGATGGAGCCTGCAGCTTGCCGTGGCCTCTGCTCCAATGCCGACCACATTATATTTGCAATGATTTACTTATGACTGTTACCCCCCATGACCTTGAGCTTGGGGACCCGCGTCTCACTCACCTTTGCACCCCCAGCAGCTGGCACACAGCAGGTGGGCAGCAATGCGGGAGGGAGGGAGGGAAAGGAGGAGGAGGGGAGAAAGGGTCACTCCTTCCTACTGAGTCTGGTCAACAGATGGATCACTCAGAGGGTCAAGTTCTATACTTGTTTCCTCCGCCAGATACTCCTCCCTCAGGTGGACACAAGCTCGTGCTCCCAACCCCTTCAGGCCTCTACTTCAGTGTCACCTGGGAACTGCATTCTCCCAGTCCCCCCTTTTTTTTGTGGTATGCGGGTCTCTCTCTCTCCCCCTCTCTCTCCCTCTCTCTCTCACTGAAATGTCAGCTCCAGGTGGGCAGCCATCTTTGATTTGTTCCCTGCTGTATCCTCAGCACCTAGTAGATGCTCAATAAATATCTGTGGAATGAATTCACCAAAAACCACAGTCTTGCCAAATTTGTTTCTCCCTGTGCACTTCATGTGTTTTACAGGTGTCAGGTGATGTATTAGGTTCCTAGGGCAGCCATAACAAATTACTACAAACCGAGTGGCTTAAAACAATAGAAATCTATTCTTTCAAAGTTCTGGAGGCTAGAAGTCCAAACTCTGGCAGGGCTATACTCCTCCCAGGCGCTCCAGAGGAAAATCCATGCCTTGCCTCTTCCAGCTTCTGGTGGCTCCAGTGTTCCTTGACATGTGGCTGCATCACTCTAATCTCTGCTTCCATCTTCCTACGTTCTTCTCTCTGTCTGGCTCTGCTTCTCTCATACAAGGATGCATGTAACTGTATTTAGTGCCCATCCGAGTAATCCAGGGTAAACTCCACCTCTCAAGACGCTTAACTTAATCACATCTTTTTCCGTATAAGGAAACCTGTGAAGGTTCTGGGAGAGAAGTGGACATAGCTTTTCTCTCTCTGGGGGTCGCCATTCAGTCCACTGTGTGATTGGCATGAAGACCAGAAAAGCAAAGATTCCCACCACCACGCCATTGGCCTGATGGATACGTAATGAAAAAGAGTATTATTGTTGTATTACATTGCCCTGGTCAGAGGAAATAGGGGAAATAAAGGAGCCCCTTTGCATTTTTTCTCTAACTCCACTTTCACTTTTTAAATGTAACCACTGTAAGCAGTCTGCATAATCTTCATAAATTTTCTAACCATATTTGAGAGCATATACTTTTTTGGCTCCTAACATTAAGAAAATTGGAGGGGGTGGGCGTTATAATATATCCTGAAGACATGACAGCTCTCTGACCCACCACAATCTTTCTAATGACTTCTAGCAATGCACCATACTTAACCTGTCCCCAACTGGCCAGCATTTCAGTTAACTCCAGGATTTTGCCGTTGTAACATATATACTCTCTGGCATGTGTCCCGGTATCCTCATCAGATACATTCCTAGAAGTGGAATTTCTAGGTCAGAGGATATGTGCATTTTTAAATTTCTACAGCTATTGCCCAGTGCCCTTCACCAAGGTGGCATCATTCACAGGCCCATCAACAATGCACAAGTGAGGGTATCTGTTTCCAACACCCTCGACCCCCCTTGGCAAGGATGCAGCATGTCAGGAGGAAGCAAATCTCAAACTCAGGTAAGTGGACTTCCCATGTGGACCTGGGTGAGGGTGGACACGGCCTCCAGGGTTGTCCCTGTGGCTTTCTGAAGTGCTAAGTAAGCCATTCACAGTTCTCGTCTGGGTTTTATAAACAAAGGCAGAGTTTGGGGAGGTGGGCCAGAACCGTGCAGCGGATGCATTGTGCAACTCAGTATTTATTTCTTTAGTGCGGTCAGAACTTAAATATGGTCAAAACATATTCTCCTGTTAATTTACACAAACAAATATGTTCCTGGGCTGACACCTCCAGTGCCAAGTTTCTAGGGGAAATGAAATTCTACTGTGAGAGGATAAACCACTAGAGAGAAGATGAGGGTGGAAAAGTCGCCACCGTTTGCTTTGCACATCCGAACTGGGCTGCTGAGAGGTGTTTCAGAACTGGGCTCTCGCCTCTTGGTCTCTTTCTGTCTTAGCTGCAGATAAACTTGCCAGTAATTTCAGCAAATGAAACATGGAACGTGTCGAGGCCAGAGGACGGAAAACACTCCGGTTTCGATAAAAGGAGGTCTGCTCGCCTTGGAATCCTCCATCCTGCTAGTCAGCAGACGCAAAGATTTATCCAGAGAGGGGTTGATGAATTGAGAAAACAGAAATGAGGCCAATGTGAGTTGCCTTTCAAGAGCTGTGCTAATATAAAACCAAGCAACTTGAATTTGTTCCAAGAGGGGATTAAAGCAACATGTTATTTTGAGTGATTGCTTAATTTATTGAGCTGTGGCTAGATCTGTAATGAAATACAGCCCTTGCAACTGATAACCTCCTGCTGTAATTGAACTTCTACAATTAAGGAATATTTTCTGAGAGTTTCTCTGGAACAGCTCAGAATTTTTAGTCTGTGTGGTGGGGTGTTTTTGAGCACTCATTTTCCAGGCAAGCTTTTTTTTTTTTTCTTTAAGGAGTGACAGGCTGATGTTAATAAGGAAAATAAGCAGCATTTTATTGAATGTCTTACGTGCACCAGGCACTTAATATACATTATCTCTAATCCTGACAACAGCCCAAGGAAGTCACTCTTTTTTGTCCTTATTTTACAGAGATGAGGCTCCTAGATGTTAAGTAATTTTGCAGAGTGGCACTGTCCAAGATGGTAGCTACTAGCCACTTGTGGCTATTTCTATGTAAGTTAGTTAAAAATTTTTTTTTTCTTTTTTGCGGTACGCGGGCCTCTCACTGCTGTGGCCTCTCCCGTTGCAGAGCACAGGCTCCGGACGCGCAGGCTCAGCGGCCATGGCTCACGGGTGCAGCCGCTCCGCGGCATGTGGCATCTTCCCGGACTGGGGCACGAACCCGTGTCCCCTGCATCAGCAGGCGGACTCTTAACCACTGCGCCACCAGGGAAGCCCTAGTTAAAATTTTTAAAATCTAAAAATTCACTTCCTAGGTTGCACTAATAACCCTATGGGGCTAGTGGCTACCACACTGGACGGTGCAGATATAGACCATTTTGATTACTGCAGAAGGTTCTACTGCTCCGTGCCATTCCAGGTATTTCACAGGTAGAAACTGGCAGTGCTAGATTTCAATCCCAAGCTAATGGGCTTTGAAGGCAGCATCTGCCATACCCCTCATTTCCTTCTCTTCCTTTGGCTGAGAAGCAAGGACTAGAGCAGTGATTCTAAACCCTCGCTGCACATTAAAATTACCTGGACTGCTTTAAAAAACAGTAGTGGGCTTCCCTGGTGGCGCAGTTGTTGAGAGTCCACCTGCCGATGCACACGGGTTCGTGCCCCGGTCTGGGAAGATCCCACATGGCGCGGAGCGGCTGGGCCCGTGAGCCATGGCCGCTGAGCCTGCATGTCCGGAGCCTGTGCTCCACAACAGGAGGGGCCACAACAGTGAGAGGCCCGTGTACCGCAAAAAAATAAAATAAATTTAAAAATATAAATAAATAAATAAATAATAAAAAAACCAGTAGTGATGTTAGGGTCCCAGGCCCAGAGATTCTGACTTAATTGTGATTGAGAGGGGTTTTTAATAATTCTCCCTGTGACTCAAGTGTGCAGCCAGGATTAAGAGCAGTTAGATGAGAGGATCCACACACAGGATGGTGGAAGGAGCTGGTTCGTCTGCCATGAGAATGTGGTCCCTTGTGGATCCTGACATGGGCTTCTCTCAGAGCCACTTCTAAGCCTCCTCATCAGAGACCTCAGGTTCATTTCTGAGGGAAAGGCTTAAGTGCTTTCTCATATGCTTCCTGCTTGAGTGGGAGACACAAAGGGGAACTCTGCTTTTAGAAAGAGGCTTTGTCACACTGTCATGGAAGAAAGGAGATGCGGATGTAAGATCACAGAGATGAAGTGAAAAACCTGGAGTCCCCAGTTTGAATGGGAAGCATCAGTATTTTGCCTTACAAAATAAAGCACGTGTTTCCTACCCCTGTCCACTGAAAAGGTTAGAAATAACGGGCAATTCACTAACAGTGAGCACTCCCAGCACCCACGTTGTGGTCTCTAAACACCACTCCCAACTAGAAGTGCTCTCTGCAGGTTCTGTGGAGATAGGGCTGATTAGAGGTCTGAGGCGGGAAATATGCAAGATGAGCCTGGAACACCTTATCATCCAAGTAGCTCAGAAGCTGTTATGGGGACATATCAAAAAGGAGGCAGGAAGACAACGTGAAGAGGCTCCCACTGGCCAAAGATGGGACATTTTGAGCATCAATAAGAATAATAACTGCAACGGATGGAAATGTGTTATGTATGTCCAAATCTGTAAGTTCACAATGATACTTAGAAAAACAGAAAAGCATAAACTCATTTGTCATCTTTGGAGGATGTTGGGACCAACTTTTGTTTTTTTTTCTTTCCTTTTGGCCACACTGCATGGCTTGCAGGATCTCAGTTCCCAGACCAGGGATTGAACCCGGGCCATGGCAGTGAAAGCCCGGAATCCTAACCACTAGGCCACCAGGGAACTCCCTGGGATGAACTTCTTATTTTGAAAACTGTCAAATACAGGGGAAAGAGTCAAGCATTTATCCTTTCTGGTATGAACCACACTTTACAGTAACCAAATGGCTGATCAGGGGAAGTTTCTTTATAGACATATTCCAGCTAACAAATAAAGACAGAAGGAGAGAATTAGTAAGCCGCCATTTTCAACTTCTAATGGATCTAGACAGTGATCATCAACGGCTACTAACATCATGAAGGGGGACAACCACACGTTACGTGCCTTCAAGTAGAAATGCAGCCACTAGGAAGTAGTCATACAAACACAAAAAAACAAACATGAATCTCAGCGAACTTCTAGATCTAACTACTGATTTACAAGAAACAGAGTGGGCAGAGGAACACGTATAACACCAGCTCGGGGATGCAATAAGCAAAATCCAGACTGGAACACTCTACAGAACAACCGGCCCAGTTTCCTCAACAAATGAATTGCAAGAGAAGAAAGAGGAAGGGAGGGAGAACCCGCAGATTAAGAAAGGCGTAAGAGGCGTATCAACCAGTAACAATGTATGAACCTTATATGAATCCTGATTTTTTTTTTTTTTTTTGCTGTACGCGGGCCTCTCACTGTTGTGGCCTCTCCCACTGCGGAGCACAGGCTCCGGACGCGCAGGCTCAGCGGCCATGGCTCACGGGCCCAGCCACTCCGCGGCATGTGGGATCCTCCCGGACCGGGACACGAACCCGGTCCCCTGCACCGGCAGGCGGACTCTCAACCACTGCGCCACCAGGGAAGCCCCACTGAATCCTGATTTTAACTGTAAAGAAAACAGTTATGAGACAACCAGAAAATTCTGACCACTGGATATTTGCTGATATTAAAGCATTACTGTTAGTTTTAGTAGGGGTGATGGTGGTAAAAAAAAAAATCCTTTTTTTTTTTGGAGTCATAAACGAAAATATTTGCAGAAGAAATGGTTGATGTCTGGAATTTGCTTAGTATCTGAGTATCTGGGATGAGGGAGGAGGGGAAGGGGCTATAGATGGAACAAGGTTGGCTGAGCGTTGGTGACTATTGATGCTGGGTGATGGATAGCTGGGGTTTATGGTACCATGTACTCTACTCTTGTGTGCACTTGTGTATTGGTTTGACCTGCCCACCACTGCTGGCATCTCTGGGCAAGCCTGGGTAGCAGGTTTGAGATACATCTCAGCGCATGCATGTGTGCACACCCTCTCCTGTCTCCATGGCAACCAGTGAGGTGAGAAAGCAGCATCCAACAGGTTCCTGTCCACATGAGGATCCGGCCAGGCTGCTGGTGTTCTGCTCGGCCCACCGTGGCTGCTCCCTTTGGAGAACTCCTAGTCAGATCTTCACAGTCCCACTCACCCCCACCAGATCTGCCTCCTTGCACCCCTTTGCCATCACTCGTGCTCTCCCTACGCACCCCCTGAGGAAGTAGAGACCAATTAGTGGAGAGACAGGACCCTGAATCAGATCCAAGTTCAATTTTTGATTTCTCCACTTAATGGCAGGACCTTTAACCTCCCTGAGTCTCAGTTTTCTCACCTGTAAGATGGGCATGATGTGACTTCAACGAACTCAACAAATCTTTATTATGGGGGGAACAGTGGCAAAAAGGACCTAGTCTCCATCTTATGGAACTAGACACCTGGAGGTAAAAGGCAATCTTAAGAATATGTACTGTGATAAAGTACATGTTTAAAAAAATTTTTTTTGAAAACTGGCAGAGTCACTACTTATGAAAGATCATAACTCTAAATCACACTTTTCATTAACTAGGATATCCACACTTTCCAACTACTGACTATCCGCTATGCCAGACCTGTAGAATATTTTCACTTAACGGAGTGTTCATATTTCCATGAAGTAAGTACTATTATCACTACGATTTTATGGAGGAGGAAACTAGGCATTAGAGGTGAGATAACTTGCCCACAGCTGCACTGTGGGCGCATGGCCCTGTCTTCTTTGCTCCGCCCTCTGCATTGATTAAGCTCTGAAATGCAGCAGCAGGGCTGGGAAACCAGAACTACCAGGAGGCCAAAAGCTCTCCAGGTCAAACCCCATTTTGCAAATGAGGAAGCAGTGGCCCCGAAAGGCCAAGTAACTTGTTCCAAGCCACAAGCTGAATTGGCTGCTTAACCTGTGCCCAGGCCACTTGGGGAGAAGGTACAGGGAAGCCCCACGTGGTGAGGGAGGCTTATTTCCCCAGTTCATCCTGTCCCAGGGTAGGGTGACCAGTCATCCTGGGGCTTCCCAGGACTGGGAACTTTAGGTGCTTAAATCAGGAAAGTCCTGGGCCAACTGGGATGAGTTGATCACGCTGTCTCACAGCGAGGCATCTAAATGGATGTTTTCTAGGACATGAGAACCAGCACCAAGTCCCCACAGAAGTACTGGGGTTTCATGCCTTATATAATTAACTGATTATTAATATCTAGGCTCCCCCTGCCCCAGCTAGACTCTCCACCCACAGGGGCAGGGACCAGTATGTGATATCCACTTCTGTTTTACAGCCCCTGACTCAACGGTGACCCATGAATGACACTCAATAAACAGTGATCAAATGGACCAGCCAACACTATCATCACCTCTGACTGGGCCTCCATCTGAAATTGCAGAAACCCTCTACAGCTGCCGTGACCTCCAGTTCCCATTTCAGACAGACTGGTATCCATGATGTCACATGATAGAAGATGATTCCAGAGAAAGACTGGCCAAGAGGCTCCTGGAGGGAGCTATGGCAGACAAGACTGGGTGTGGTTTTTCTATAATTATTGTACCTGTTTTGTCTGTTCTTTCTTGGCTCTGTTCACATCCCCATCCCAGCACCAGTGCAGGAAAACAAAACATTATCGCAGAGTTTGAGACAAGATGGCTGGCTGGTTCCCTCTCTGCTTGTAATTAATGCCAAAAATGTTCATGACTTGCCTTGGCCACAAAGGTAATAATAAAATCAGGCAGTCTGATTATTTGGCTACTAATTTCCTTCTTAGTTTTTTTTTTTTTTTCTCCCCGTTTCCTTAAATTAATTCCAGAGTTCCTCCAGATTTCTCGTTGCTAAGCTATAAAATTCCAATTTCTCAGCACCCATGCTGATTGGCAGGGAGGCTCTGGGCAGTTCCAATCAGAAGCAGGTTGCTGAAAGGAACATCCACATCGTAGCTTGCCCCGGGGTATTGGAATTTTCTCCCTGATGTTATGAACCATCAAAGTCTTTGTCTAACTGTGCAAACCCCGTTCTCTTGATCTTGTCTGCCTCTCTCTGGAGTGCAGGCTGTTGGGGGGATGCCAGAGGTCCTGGAATTTCCTGCTGGTCCTGGAGGAATAGGGAGTACCTGGGTCTCCAGGTTGGGGTCAGCGACAGAAATGCCCACGACCTGTCCATGGTTGACCAAAGATGACAGCATGGAGCCCTGCCATGGGCTGGGACATGCCTCAATCCTCCCCTGACTGACCTCTCCCGTGCCATCTCTTAAGCTTGGTGAAAGGCTGAAGGGGGTTGAGGAAAAGTAGGTGCCATTGGATGTGGGGTTGTTGCAGAGAGGCTGCATTTGTAAAGGACTTTAAAACATGTAGACGGTAAGGGCACCGTGGAGGGCCATTCTGGTGTTTCACCTCCAGAATCCTGATGCAAGCAGCCACCGTGAACTGAGCTCCTACTTTGCGCCAGAAACTTTATTTTTATTTTTAAATAATTATGATTGACATACAAAAAGCTATCTATATTTAATGTATACAACTTGTTGAGTTTGGAGATAAGTATACACCCGTGAGACATAGAGAACAGACTGGTGGTTGCTAAGGGAGAGGGGGTTGGGGGAGGGATGGAGTGGAAGGTTGGAGTCAGCAGATGTGAGCTTTTATATATAGAATGGACAGACAACGAGGTCCTGCTGTAGAGCACAGGGAACTATATTCAATATCCTGTGATAAACCATAATGGAAAAGAATATTTAAAAAAGAATGTAGGGCTTCCCTGGTGGCTCAGTGGTTGAGAGTCCGCCTGCCGATGCAGGGGACGCGGGTTCGTGCCCCGGTCCGGGAAGATCCCACATGCCGCAGAGCGGCTGGGCCCGTGAGCCATGGCCGCTGAGCCTGCACGTCCAGAGCCTGTTCTCCGCAACGGGAAAGGCCACAACAGTGAGAGGCCCGCGTACCGGAAAAAAAAAAGAATGTATACATATGTATAACTGAATCACTTTTCTGTACAGCAGTAAAGAACACAACATTGTCAATCAACTATAGTTCAATTAAAAATAAAAATAAAAAATAAGTATACACCTGTGAAACTACCATCACAATCTACGCCATAAATATATCCATCACTTCCAAAAATTTCCTCCCACCTTCTTTACTATTCTTTTTTCTTGTGATAGGAACATTTAACATAAGATCTACCCTCTTGGTAAAATTTTAAGTGTACAATACAGTGTTGTTAACTATCATTATCGTGCTGTACATTAGATCTGCAGAGCTTAGTCATCTGGCAGACCTGAAGCTTTGTACCCCTTGACCAATATCTCCCCATTTCCCCCTCCTCCCAGCCCCTGGAAATTCCCATTCTATTCTCTGGTTCTCCGAGTTTGACTATTTTAGATTTCTCATCTAAGTGGTATCATGGAGTGTTTGTCCTGTGTCTGGCTTATTTCACTTAACCTAATGTCCTCAAGGTCCATCCATGTGTTCACACAGTTCAGAATTTCCTTCTTTTTAAGGCTGAATATGCCATTGTATGTACCACAGTTTCTTTCTCCATTCATCTGTCAATGGACATTTAAGTTGCCTCCATGTCTTGGCTATTGTGCTAGAAACTTTACACACACATCTCCCATCCTGAAACTCCCACCGGACAGAGAACATGATGGACGTCTGCTGGTTTTCCTTGCACAGCTTTATCTTTCACCGACAGGGGAGCCATGCCACAGGGGAAATCATGTGACCCAAGCCTGACCACAGTGATTGGCTCTGGGATGGGCACATAACCAAGTTGGGCCAATCAGAATCGTTCTTGTGCCTTTTTTTTTTTTGCCAGAATTATAGGAAAAGAGCCCCCGCTCTTGCCACTGGATTTGCTGAGCTAGTGACCACTGTGAACACACGTGGAAGGTGCTTGAGGGAGATAAGGAGCCCCTGTGACAATGCTTGAGTTCTGCATGCAGCTCTGGGGATCTCAGATCTATTTCTTGGGTTTTAGTTAAAGGAACAGTAAGTTATTTGTCTGTTTAAGCCAATGTGCCTTGTGTGTCTGTTGCTTCTAACTGACAGAGTGAATAATACTGACACATAGTTTCTCCTCATGGTGTCTGGCTCTGGGTTGGGCAATTTGCATGTATTCTCACATAGGGTCCTTATAATCACCTGGTGAGGTATTCTGTTTTACAGATAGGAAAACCAAGGCTCAGAGGAGTGAGGGACCCTGGTGCAGACAATACTGCCAGTATGTGCTCAGGGATTCAAACCTGGTCTAATGATGTCTTGGTGGCTTATCAAATTCAACTGGTCCAAAGCTGAATTTGAGAGCCTCCCCTCAAGTCTGATTTCCCCCAGGGCCCCCCACCTCAGGGATAGCACCTCCTTCAGTCTGGTGAGGCTAACCGGAAACCAGGTGTCATCCCTGACCCCTCCCAGCCTCACCCAAGCCTCACTAAGTCCTGTCCATCGACCTGCTCAGCAGCCCTAGAAGCAAGCAGTTTACTCCTTTCCCCGTTCACCTCTCCACCCCTACCCAAGCTGTCCTCATTTCTCAAATCCTCCGCCTTTCAGAGCCGCCTCCCACGTGGTTCACCTCTATACACTCCTACGTACACTCTCGCCCCCTCCTCCAATATGGCTCCCCTTGGCATCCAGAGGAATTGGCTCAAAATGCCAATCTGGTCATAAAGCGTTGCTGGGAGAGCCTGCGTTTATTGATCTGATGGCACACATTTGCCTCTGGGGACATTTTGAGAATCATGCAACCCCTTGGTCCAACGTGGCTTTCAGGAACAAAGTCAGCAAGGCCGAGAGCTGGGGAGGACACAGTCCCCTGCGTCCTCAGCCGCTCCATCATTTATTCCACAAAGCATTGCAAAGCACCTCCCGGGCACCCCTCCCCTGTGCTGGGGCTCCAGAGACAACAAACAGCAGCCTGAGCAAAGCTCACAGGGCGCTCGCTGAGGGCTGGGCCCTGCACTCCGGGCTTCACATCCACACGCTCTCTTGCTCCTCTGGTAATTCTATGAAGCAGTGACTATTATTATTATTTTTGGCCGCATTGGGTCTTCATTGCTGTGCGCGGGCTTTCTCTAGTTGCGGCGAGTGGGGGCTACTCTTCGTTGCGGTGTGCCGGCTTCTCACTGGGGTGCCTTCTCTCTTGGTGGAGCACAGGCTCTAGGCGCGCAGGCTTAAGTAGTTGTGGCACGTGGGCTCAGTAGTTGTGGCACACAGGCTTAGTTGCTCTGCGGCATGTGGGATCTTCCTGGACCAGGGATCGAACCCGTGTCCCCTGCATTGGCAGGCGGATTCTTAACTAGTGGGCCACCAGGGAAGTCCTGCAGTGACTATTACTAATCCCACCTTACAGATGAAAAGAAAAAGGTCCCTGTTTTCATGAAGCTTATATGCTAGTAAGGGAGACCAACAAAATGTTAAACACACACACACACACACACACACACACGACATAACTCAGGGAGTGATGAACCAAAGGTAATTCTTGGAGGCTGAGTCCAGAGGCTCCCAGGCGCCTCCATCTCAACTCACAGTCTGTAATGTGTGCAGGCCCCAGAGCAAGAGCCCATGTATACTATATGTCTACAGATTTAAAGTTAGATATCAAGCTAAGAAACCATGTAAATAAAATATGTTCTAGCCTCCCTCTTTAAGGAACACACCTTCACCACGACCCGGAAGGCCAGATCTGAACTCAGAACTCTCCCAGAATCCTTGGAGTTCCACAGACCACCCGCTTCTCTCCCCACACTCTCCACTCTGCCTTGAGGGGCCTGTGAACATACCCCAGGCTAAAAGTCCAAGTTCTGTCCTAAGCCCCACAAATGCCTGCCCCTGAGCCCCCCTTAGGTTTAGGGGTGCACACACTGGAAGCCAGCCTGCCCTCAGCAGTGCAGAGCTAGGGGAGATACCTGAGCAGCCTTTGGAAATGGCTCAGTGCTGCTGAGGAAGGGAGTTCCAGAGTTCTGGATGCCTAGGACTTGGCCCAGAAGTGGGGAGTCGTGGGGACCATGTGGGTGCATCTCCCTGGCTCCAGGGGGATGTGTCAGGTCCCTGAAGCAGGACCTAGAAGGAGGCGGGCTCTGCTCTGGGACAGCCAGCTGGGGAGCCCCTCACCGCCGTCCATCCCAGCCTCACCCACACTGGCCAGCGCCTGGGGGAATGTATGTCAACAAACCCCCCTGGGCTGCAACTACATGTGGTTTTTTGCTCAGCGTTCAAGTGGGAAGCCTGGCTGTGTTTGTCACAGTGTTAGGGTTTGGTTACATTTAACCAAGGCCGAGGAGGTGTGTGTGTGTGTGTGTGAGAGACAGAAAGAGAAAGTGTGCATGAAGCCTGCTGTAGGACTGCCTGATCTTCCCCACTTCCCAAATACAGATGACAAAAACGTAAACTGAGCAAGAGGGCAGGACTCTCTAGAAATCAGTGTTTGAATTCAACAGCAAAGAGCTGCTGTTTATTCTGAACTTCATGAAATGAGATGACTTCTCACCTCCAGATAAGTCATCAGGGTTACATATTGTTTGCATATCAAAAGCCATTTGTCTGTTCATCCACCTATCCATCCACCCTTCCATATCCATCCATCCTTCCATCCATCCATTCGTCCATCCATCTACCCACCCATCTATCCATCCATCTACCTGTCCATCCATCTACACACCCATCTATCCATCCATCTACCTGTCCATCCATCTATCCACCCATCCATCCATCTATCCACCCACCCATCCACCCACCCATCCATCCATCCATCATTTGCTAAGTTCCCACTATAAACACTGTAATAACATTAACAGCAATAATAACAGTTTCTATTCAATGGGCACTTTCAATGAGAGAGGCTGTGTGCTAAGCACTTTGTGTGCATCATGTTTCATTCTCACAAATAATTCTATAAAATAGATGCCAATAGACCCAGTTCACAGAGGGGGTAAAGTAAGGCCCAGAGAGGTTAAGTCTCTTGCCTAAGGCTTTACAGCCTACTATGGAAGATCAAATATGGTCAGAAATTCCCTGTTGCTCTTCCCACCAAGAGGCAGATTCTATTTCTCCACTCCCCTAAATCCAGGCTAGCTTCATGACTTGCTTTGACTAATAGAATGCACCAGAAGTAGTGTTGTTCAAGCCCCAAGCTCAGGCCTCAAGAAGCCTGGAAACTTCTGTCTTTGCTGACCTGAAACCTCCACAAAAGGAAGCAGGTCTCACCCACTGGAAGATGAGAGGTCAACTGAGGCCACCCAGCCAACAGCCAGCACCAGCTGCCACACATGCGAGGGAGGCCATCTGGACCTTCCAGCTTGGCTGACCCTCCTGCTGAGGGAACCCAGTCAAAACCAACAGATTAGGCACTAAGCTAATCACAGAATCATGAAAAGTAATAAATTGTTGTTTTTAAGCCATTATGTTTTGGGGGGTGTTTGTCATGTAGCCAAGGCTAACTAAGACATGTTGTAAGAGGTGAAGCCAAGGTTCTAACCCAGGTCTCCCATTTCTAGAATCTGGGCCTCTCAGAGGCAGAGACTGTGACCACAGAGCTGAAGAGGATGTAGCCCCTGATTGTGGGGGCCTCGGGGAACACACACTCCAACAAAGACCCTGCTGGGTCATCCATGTGAAGGAAGGCGTAGGTTCCTGGGACACTGACTTACGTGTTTCACTTATACAGCAACCAAGTGCTGCACACCTACCAGGTGACAGGCACTATACTAGGTGCTGGGTATGTGGCAGCAAGCAACAGATCTCTGATCTCAGGAAGCTCGAAATTTAGGGAAGAAGACAGACAAAAGTAAACCAGTAACCACACCATGACAAGTTGTGAAAAATGTGAAAGAAACCAAGAGGCCTTGAGGAGAGAAAATAATGGAATGAAGTGACTTTAGATCCGGTGATCAGGAAAGATTTCTCCATAAAGGTGACGTTTAAGCTGAATCCACCAGAATGGCAGAGAGACATGCAAAGAGTTACAGGAAAAATAATCCAAGTTGAAGCAACTGCATGAGCAAAGGTCCTGAGGAAGGATGGAGAACTGGAATTTCTAGTAAGGTGGGAGCAGAGTGGGTGAGGAGGAGAGTGGCTGAAGACAAAGAAGGAAGTGTGGGTCAGGCCAGATCATGCGGCCTTGGAGGCTGTCTTAGTCCCTTTGGACTGCTAGAACCAAAATACCACAGACTGGGTGCTTTATAAACAATTACATTTATTTCTCACAGTTCTGGAGGCTGGGAGTCCAAGGTCAAGGTGCTGGCTAATTGGTGTCTGCTGAGGACCTGCTTCTGGTTCATAGATGGTCATGTTTTTACTGTATTCTCACATGGCAGAAAGGGAAAGGAGCTCTGTGGGTCGCTTTTATAAGGGCACTAATCCCATTGTGGGGGCTCACCCTCATGGCCTAATCACCTCCCCAAAGGCCCACCTCCAAGTAGCATCACACTGAGGATTTGGTTTCAACATACGAATTTTCAGGGGACACAAACATTCAGTCTAAAGCAGAAGTTATGAGAAACAACTGGAAATTTTCTCTAAGTGTGATGGGACAGCAATAGGAAGTTTTGAGCAGAAGAGGAACATGATTTTATTTAGATTTCAATAGATACCTCTACTGTGTGGATGACAGATTGAAGGGAGGTCATGGAAAGGGGGACATTCACAAAGATGTCCCTGCAGTTGTCCAGGAAGACATGTTGTCTGGGGCGGTGGCTGTGGAGTTGAAGAAGAGATTTGAGATGTGTTCTGCAAAAAGACTTGATAAGACTTAGAGATTGGATTGGGCATGAAAAGAAGTATCCAATTTAGCTTGAGCTTCCCAGAAGCAGATGCTGAGACAAGGATTAAAGCAGTAGAAGTAATCTGTGTACGAGGGGATCTGAGGTAGCCTAGGTGGGGAGTGGGAAGGGAGACAGGAAAGGAAGACAATGGGGGTGTGTCACAAAGCACGTTACTTCTGTGGGCAGCCAGTGCTCATTCCCACTGAGGAGCCTGGGGGAGATGATGTTGAACATATACCCTAGCATGGATCCATCTGAGAGGTGAGGGAACTGGGGTATTTATACACCAGATCTCTCCAGTCACTGGTTGAGGGCTGGTTGTCACTGTTTACAGTAGTGACAAAACACCTTATTTCCCCATATGGTTTCTAACTATAACTAGATGTTTCCAACCACTCTTGACATAATTAAGGTCTAACTTTGCCCCATCTGGAGGTGAGCAGGTTGGCGTGGTTCTCACATGCGACCCAGCCCCCTTAACACTGTAGATATCCAGAACCATTTTCTGCAGCAGATATAGGTGCTCCCACCCATCCCCTAGATAGGCAACTCTATTCGTTCCTCCTAGCCCACTGTGGCCCCTCAAACATGGTACCTGGATAATGTGATGTAAGACCCTCCTCTGTCTCCAGGCACCAACTCTGATATTTGCCAGCTGTGCCCCCTTGGGCAAGTCACTCCATCTCCCTGAGTCTCAGTTTCTTCATCCAAACGATCAAGGTGATAAATGCACCCACCCCATCGTGTTCATTAAGGTCTCTGAGTGCCGAGTACCGAATGCAGCCCCAGGTGCAGAACCCACCAGGTAAATGCAGCCACTACTGCTGCTAGCAGAGAACCTAGTTTGGTACAATTATAAAAACATGTTTTATTGGATTTTCCTTCCAAGCTACAGAGGCAATATATGTTCCTTGAAACAACCCAACCCACAGAGGTGAACAGAGAAAAAGCCAGATCTCCTGTGCCTTTAGTCTAACCATACAAGCCCCTTCCACACACCCCACATGTCCCTAGAGGAGGTAACAGTGGGCATTTTTCCTTCCAAATCTTTCTTTGCAGAGTCATCCATTTGCCTATGTGTGGCTTATTTCTTTCATTTGTGCAGCTATGAGCTAATTCCATTCATATTTTCCCAGGCCAGTACAATAGAAATCAATCCTGCTCTTTTTAGCAGCTTCCTAATATTCCTCGTTGGTGATATTGCAAGCTATTGCCCCTCCCCCCTCCACCGATAGCTATTTAGGGTGTTTCCAGCACTTCACTCAGCCAGCCATAGTGCACTGACCCCCCCTCCCCCGCATCCACCTCTTCATTTCTATAGGAGAGGTTCCCTAGAGTGAGGTTTGTGGGGTCAATGGACACAGTTTTGTTTTTTTTGTTTTGTTTTGTTTTGTTTTTGTGGTATGCGGGCCTCTCACTGTTGTGGCCTCTCCCATTGCGGAGCACAGGCTCTGGACGTGCAGGCTCAGCGGCCATATCTCACGGGCCCAGCCGCTCCACGGCATGTGGGATCTTCCCGGACCGGGGCACGAACCCGTGTCCCCTGCATCGGCAGGCGGACTCTCAACCACTGTGCCACCAGGGAAGCCCTCACAGTTTTGTTTTGTTTTAATAAAAATGTGCTGCTGAAAGTGTGTTGAGTGACTGAATGATGGTGGGCAGCCCCAAAGTTATTCTGCTCTCTCCAGAAGCCCACTAGGGTCCTGATGTTCTCAGCAGGGCAGACGTCCACTCCAGCCAACAAAAGGGACATGGTTTCACCCAACAGGAGGAAAAAGAAAGCTCTACATCCTACTTTTGGAGCTTAAGAAAGACCTGGGCAAGTAGGAAGAACCACAAGCACAGGTGGGCACTGGAGCTGACCCCGGTTCTGGATTTTCATGGGGCATCAATCCCCGACACAAGGCTGGGTTCATGGCTGTCTCCAAGCTGGCACAAATGAAGACAAATGTCACCCTCATGCCTTGCCTGTGCTCCAGGGGACAGGCGGTGGCTCCAGTGGCAAAACAAACAAGATTAGGAGGCAGCAGAGGGCTGCCTGCCCCGGGGAACCAAGTGGTCAGAGAAGCCTCCAGACAAGAATTCCTTGACCTAAAGAGCCAGAAAGCCTGGTGCAGGCTGAGCCCCTGAAGCACGTGATGCATAAGGTTCCACAGCTCACTGGCAGGGAAGGGATCTCATCCCTCGTTTTATAAATGAGAGACTGAGGCGTGACCTCAGGCAAGTTGCTGGATGTGTCTTTATTCCTGTAAAGTGCGGATAATAATAGTGTGTCCAGCCCTCCCGGGTTTGCTGTGAGGATTCAGCAAGAGGTGGTGGGTTGCAGCTGGTGCTCAGGGCTCCCGCACACCTCTCTCCCCACCTCCACTCTGCCATCTTCCCTGTGGACCATCCATGAGCCTCTGGGTCCTTGATCTTCTTGGCTCCAGCGTGCCACCCTTCTCCCCATCCCAGCCACCTACCCCTGGGGTTAATCCCTACTCCCACCGTCGCCAGTAACTGGATGTTCTACGCCCTCACCAATAACTCCACCTCCACCCTCTCTAACTGGCCCACCCTGACTTCTGTACCACTTCCCTTACTGCGGGACCCTCAGCCCCCAGAACAGCGGCTGACACGTAGTAGGGCCACAATAAAGATCTGTCAGATGGATGAATAACTGAACAAATGGACAAAGGTTTGGCAGCTACTACCAGTAAATAAGAATTGTTGTAATACTAGGCACACATTCCTGTAGGAAAACGAGGGAGAGGTTCATTAGAAAGGGGGTAAGGCTTCCTGGAGAGTCAGAATGAAGTGACACAGACAAAGCCTGTAGCGGAAGAGGTATTTAACGCCCGCACTGTCATGTATTCATTCATTCAAAACACATGAGTTGCAGGTGAGCAAAATAAACCCGGAGCCTCCCCAGGAAGCCGGGAAGACAAGGAGATGAGCCGTCCAAGGACCGAGAAGGTGGTCAGGGAGCTGAGAGGCAGCAGGGGTAACACTCAAAGTATCTGACCTTGACGCCACAGATACCTATCAGAGTGTGCACCGTCACTGTCCTGGGGCCTGCCCCATGCTGAGCACTAACCCTTTGGTGCTGGTCATGGGAGCTCCAGGGGTGGGGCCAGGGTGGTTGGGGTGATGGGGGTGCTCTGGGAGATCTCTGGGCTGCGGCTATTTGCTGAGTCTGGAAGTGTTTCAGTATTTCAATATCAACAAGACTGACCCAAGAGAATCACCCTTGGGTGACGCAAGAGAGCGCCAGGTGGAAGGACCACCTTGGGCAAAAGCTTTATGCCAGGCGCCTCTAGCTAGCTGGTCAGCTGGGCCCTGGAGGAGACCCAGACCTCCTGGCTCTGGCCCCTAGTCCAGGGCCCCCTCCCTGGTTGGCGCTTGGTGTTGCCCTGGCACGGGCTTTGTGGGGTCAGCCATAACCTCCCTGGGAGGTTTATTCTGGGGGTGATGGGCACGAATAGCTGAGGCCCTCAGAGGTTAGGCTGCTCTGGGAGTGCCCAGGTGCCTCCTAGGGGTCCCCTGGAGGGATACCCCTGGCGCTCTCTGTCTACCCAGGGTGAGGTGGGAAGGAGTCTTCCTGGGCTCCCACGGCTACCAACGTCCCCCCAGACATCCATCTAAGGGACAAATGGCTCAGGGAGGAGGGACGAAGAGGTGGAGGGGACCCAATCCTCCACCCTGGCGTGGGGCCGGGCCCCTGCTTCACACTGAATGGCCAATTTCCCAGTGTCAGCGCTGAGGATGGAGCCGGGAGGCTCACTCCTCACACCCAGAGGCCCAGGTCTGGGGTTGGGACCTGGCTGGAGGACCCGAGGGGCAGCTTGGCAGGGAGCGGGCTCCCTTTTCACAGTCCTGGGGGCTGACTTCCAGCGCATCTTCCAAACAAGCCCTCTTCTCCTGGTCACCCGGACGCCCTCACCTGCCCAGCCTCCCACCACCCTCCCTAAAGCCGCCTCCACCCCGCAGGCCACCAGGAGCTCCATCCCCCGGCCCTCCTCTCAGAGCCGGGCTCCTCAAGGCCTGCATGCCCTCGGCCTCCTCTCCCACCGCGTCCTCCGCCCAGGCCTTTGCCTCTGCCCGGAGCTCTGGCTCCCGTGCTCTCCACGGGGCTCCTGCTTCTGTCCTTCGGGGCTGGGCTCGAATGGGACCTGCTCAGAGAGGCCTGGATGAGCCTGTCTCGGGGGATCCCTCATCCCTCATCTTGCTGTCCTTTTTTCACAGCGTTTTGCTCTCTCTGAAATGACCTTGAAGCGTCCCTGCCTCTTCCTTTCATCCTCTAACCTCTACACGGGCTGTGCTGAGTGTCCCCTGGGAGATTCTGAACGTCAGGAGCACAGGGACTCAGCCAGCCTTTTAGCTGCACCATCCCCGGACTTAGCACAGCGCCTGCATGCAGTCGGTGCTCAGCATTTGCTGGAACCAAAGGAAAAACCATTGCACGGCTGGTGTGAGGAGGGGCCAGGGGCTTCGCGCTTGACCTCCAGGTCACGGCCTTGACCTCCAGGTCACGGCCTTGACCTGTGTCCTTGACTCTTCCTCTAATCCACAGTACACACTGAGTGACCTCCAGGTCCCTGGGTTGCTGCCGCCCCACTGTGATGCAGTACCTCTCAGAGCGTTGTGATATCATGGTTGTCTCACTGGTCCCGCCCCCATCCAACAACCCCCAGAAGGCAGAGGAGGGTGACCCTGGTGGAGAGGAGGTGATGGTGTAGCGGGAGGAAAGCAAAGCACATGTGTCCTATGACCAGGCAGCCAAGGTCACTGAGGACCATCAGGAACACTGGGATGACTTGTTTTGTTTGTTTGTTGATTTGGCTGCGCCGCACGGCTTGTGGGATCTTCATTCCCCGACCAGGGATTGAACCCGGGCCCTCAGCAGTGAGAGTACAGAATCCTAACCACTGGACCTCCAGGGAATTCTCTGGGATGACATGGAAAGGCCAAGGACCACCAAGGGTGGCCCGCAATGGGATGGGAACTGGCCACCTTCTCTGGGCCTCTGTCACTTAAAGCCAGCTTCTTGGTGGCTGCTACTCACACCCACACGTAGAGCTCCAACCCAGCAAAGTGACTGTCCAGACCCTGCCCTCCTTGTCCTCACACAGAATGCTCCAGCCATGCACAATGCCTCATTCATTCATTCAATTATTTATTGAGCATCTACTCTAAACTTCTCAGGTTGGGGGAATACAACGGTGAGCAGATAAGGCCCTGTCCTCCAGCTCTCACGGTGGTGGCAGTCCGAATAACGGCCTCCCAAGGATACCCACAACCTAATCCCTGGAACCTGTGTATATGTTCTTACGTGGTAAAAGGGACTTTGCCGATGTGAGTAAATTAGGGATCTTGAGGTGGGAGGTTATCCTGGATAATCTGGGTCCAGCCTAATCACAGGTTCTTTTAGGAGGGAGGCAAGAGGGTCAGAGTCAGAGAGAGAAGATGTGATGATGGTAGCAGAGGTCACAGGGAAAAGAAGATGCAGCACTGCTGGCTTTGAAGATGGAGGAAGGGGCCGCAAGCCAAGGAATGCAGGTGGCCTCCAGAGGCTGGGAAAGGAGGGATGAGGATTCTGCCTGACAGCTTCCGGAAGAAACACGGCCCTGCAGCCCCATGTTAGACTTCAGACTCCAGAACTGTAAGATAATAAAAGCTGTGCTGTTATTATCCCCCAGCCTGGTGGTAAAAGTTATTAAGAATTTCAAAATGATGGCATCAGGGCATTCAACCATGAGTGGGGCCCTTGAGAGCAAGGGGCTGTGAACCAGTGAATACAAAGGATGCCCACCCACATGCCCTGAATCCCACGCAGAACTTATTCATCACAACAGTGAGATGGGCCGAGAAGTGAAAGCACAGGGGCCCCTGAGGGCCTGTGGCAGTGAAGGGGACCCAGGCAGGGAGTCAGGAGAGCTCTTGAGGGGCTAATACTTGCTTTGAACCAGATTAAGGGAAGGAGGTGAGTAAGAGCAGCTCCAGGTTGGGGAAAACAGATGCAAAGGCCAGGAGGCTGGGAAGGGCTTGCTTTCCTGCTTCCTCCCCCAGAGATAGCTGTTCCCTCCTCCTTTCCTTCTCCGAGACTCAGCCTTCCTGTTCTCCGGGAGGCCTTTCCCTAATTTCCTAAGCTGGACTCAGCACCTCCCTTCTCTGATTATAGCATTTGGCCCCCATTCATTTGGATGTTTGTAAATAAACTTTATTTTGGAGACATTTTGGATTGACAGAAGAGTCGCAAAGGTAGTACAGAGGGTCCCGCACACGCTTCACCCGGCTTCCTCTAATGCTAACATCTCACGTGACTTAGCTTTTGTCAAAACTAAGCCGTTAATATCAGTACATTATTATAACTACATACACTCCAGACTTTATTCGGATTTCCCCCGTTTTTCCACGAATGCCCTTTCTTCTGTTCCAGGACCCAATCCAGGACACCACGTCACATTCAGGTCCCCTCCCCACCCTAAAAATTAACACCTGAGTGTTAGACGTGCCAAGCCTTTCATGTGCTTGACCTTAATGAATTCTCACCATCATCACCTCCCACATTTTGCAGATGAGGAAACTGAGGCCTGGAAATGTTAAGTAAGTAGAAGTCCTTGAAGTATCACCCTGTCCCCCTGCAAAATCTGGGTCCTATTTCAACATCCCCGATCCCCCCAACCATGTTTACCCAGGCCTGCTCTCTACGCTATTCCAGGCCTTCCCAAACTTGAATCACATAAGATTTTTCCTCCGGTACTCTTTCTTTGCTTAATATTTTTCTTGAAACCAACTCATTTTTTTAAAACCAAAAAAAAAAAAATTCTTAAAGGACTCAGAACACATCTATCACAATGGAAAGCCTGGACTATTGGCCATAGGTAGCAGGTAGCTGTGCAAATAGAGACGATGAAGATGAAATGATTTATAAATTCCAGCAGATGCTGGTGTCCAGGCTCTGGGCGAGTGAAGCCTCAGCACAAGACCCTCTCCCTGAGTGATGTGAGGGATGGAGCACCCTCACTGTTCCAGCCAAGACCTGGAGCCTGTCTACAGGGGTTACTGGCTGCTAGGGAAACCCAGGTGAGTCAACATAAACACAAGGCAGTGAGGAAGGGACCCAGCAGAGGTTAACACTAAACAGTGTTAACAGTTATTAAGCACCGACTGCATGCCAGGCGCTGTGCACTGTTTCACTGAAGTCCTCCAAAAGTTGGTCCTCTTCATTATCCCCATTTCACAGATGCAGAAATTGAGGCTCAGGGAAGTTACATAGCGAGCCCACAGACACACAGAAGGAAGCGGGACTTGAATGATTTCACTTGCCGAATCCTGCCATTTCTACTTCTAAGCATCTCTCTTATCGGCTGCCTTAAAGTCTCTCCCCAAGATAATTAGAACGTGAGGCTGGGTTGTCAATTCCCATTTGTTAAACACCCACCTGTGCATCTGACAGACACTGTGTCATGTGAGCCTTGGGAAAACCCTGAGCAGGGGTGGTGTGGCTTTCCTCAGTTTACAGATTAGGCAACCAAGACAAAGAGAAGCAGAGTATCTTGCCTAATGTCACAAAGGCAGAAAGTGATGTGACCAGGACTCCACCCCAGACTGGCTTTAGTTGAGAGGCCTTAGTCACACATCTGGGAGTGCTTAGGACTTACCAGAACTGAGGATGGTCACAAAAGAGCTTTTGAGAATCTAATGACCCCAGATCAAGCACAGGTAGCTTTAGGCAAATCACTGTAGGAAAACGTATCCCCCCATCACGCCCCCACCGAAAGGTAAATTAGGGAGTATTTGACTTACAAAAGTCTCAATCCTCTGGGCATTTTCTCCTTTTTTTGTTTTTTTTTTTTTGCGGTACGCGGGCCTCTCACTGATGTGGCCTCTCCCGTTGCGGAGCACAGGCTCCGGACGCGCAGGCTCAGCGGCCATGGCTCACGGGCCCAGCTGCTCCGTGGCATGTGGGATCTTCCCAGACCGGGGCACGAACCCGTGTCCCCTGCATCGGCAGGCGGACTCTCAACCACTGCGCCACCAGGGAAGCCCTCCTTTTCCTTTTTTTTTTTTTCTAAGCAAAGAGCCTGCCCTTGCTCATGGCCTCCAGGAGAAGTACAATGGTGCTTCCGGAACACTTTCTGGGTTTTTACATAAAGGCTTTGGCTTGCAAACAGGCCAGCTACAGCCTGATTTGGGGTTTTTTTGTGTGTGTTTTTGTTTTTTAATGTGGTAAAAGCACTTAACATGAGATCTACCTCTTAACAAATGTTTAAGTGCACAATACATTATTATTAACTACAGGCACTATGTTATATAGCAGATCTCTCCAATTTATTCATCTCGCACGGCTGAAACTTTATACGCACTGGACAGCAACTCCCACTTTCCTCATCACCCTAGCCCCTGGCAACCATCCCTCTGCTTCTGTGAGTTTGACTATTTTAGATTCCTCATATATGTGGGTCATGCAGTATCTCTCTCTCTGTAACTGGCTTATTTCATTCAACATGTCTTCCAGGTTCATCCACGGTGTCACATACAGCAGGATTCCCTTCTTTTCTAAGGCTGAATAATATTCCACTGTACGTATATTCCACATTTTCTTAATCTAGCCATCTGTCAGTGAACGCTTACGTTGTTTCCATATATTGACTGTTGGGAATAATGCTGCAACAAACATGGGGCTGCAGATAGCTCTTCGAGATCCTGATTTCAATCCCTTTGGATATATACACAGAAGTGGAATTGCTGGGTCATGTGGCACTTCCAGTTTTGTTTTGTTTTTTAGTTTTCATTGGAGTATAGTTGATTTACAATGTTGTGTTAGTTTCAGGTGTATAGCAAAGTGAATCAGTTATACATATATCCACTCTTTTTTAGATTTTTTTCCCACATAGGCCATTACAGAGTATTAAGTAGAGTTCCGAGTGCTACACAGTAGGTGCTTATTAGTCATCTATTTTATATGCAGTAGTGTGATAGGTCAATCCCAATCTCCCTGTTTCTCATTTTTTGAACTGTTTCCCAAGTTGATTGCTTCTTTTGCTATGCTATTTTTGTAAATAAAGTTTTATTGGAACATAGCCATGCCTGTTTGCTTATGTATTGTCTGGGGCTGCTCTTGACCCACAGGGGTGGAGTTGAGTTGTTGCTACAGAGATTCTACTACGGCCTGTAAAGCTTGAAATATTTACTATCTGGTGCTTTAAAGGAAGTTTGCCAACCCCTGTTCTAGCCCTCTGGGCCTCCAGGGAATTGAGGCCAGGCCACCATGTTTGGACCAGGAACATGTTGGGAGCAACAGGATAAAGATTATGCTGAGTAGAGGAAGAAGAAGAAGAAGAAGGGACACCCATTCTGATTCCTGAGTGTCAGAGAGACCACAAGAGAGAAAACGGATGACCCTGACCACAAGGTCCTGTTCCAAGCAGCTCCAAACCTCCAGATCTCAAGGGGCCACTGACGCGTCCCGTGCATCACAGTGTGCACTCCCACAGGTGGGTTAGCCCTGACAAACCAAGGCTAAACTTTCCCGCCAGCCTGGCAGGATGGAGGCATCAACAGAAATGGAAAGAATTTATACAAAACTCAAATTCCAAGACACCTGAGTCTGGAGCTGTGTCTTACATGTCTACATGTAGTAGACAAGTCCACTTTATTTTAAAGAGCAGTCACGTGACAGAAGCCACATTGACTTGGACTTCAGGACTGTCTCCACTGAGTAAAGGCAGGGACTTCACTGGTCATCCAGTGGGTAAGACTCCACACTCCCAATGCAGGGGGCCCAGGTTTGATCCCTGGTCAGGGAACTAGATCCCACATGCAGGCCGCAACTAAGAGTTCGCATGCTGCAGCTAAGAGTCCACATGCTGCAACAAAGAAGGCTGCATGCCGCAACTATGAGCCCGCATGCTGCAACTAAAGATCCCACATGCCACAACGAAGATCCCGCATGCTGCAACTAAGACCTGGCACAGCCAAAATAAATAAATAAATAAATTATTTTTTTTAAAAAGGCAGACACACAAATGAGGGCACAGGTCCCCTGGTCCCTCCAAAGTGACAGCCAGCCTCACATTATCCTCAAGAGGAGGAGGCAGGAGGGCAATCACTCCCATTTCACAGGTGAACAAAGTGAGGCACAGGGGCTGTTTAGTCAATGAAACCATCCCCCAAAGCCATGGTGGGTAGAACCTTCTGGAAAAAACCCTCCCTGGGCAGGAGGTGAGAAGGCCTCTGACCCGAGGGCTGGAGTCTGGCTCACTCTGTGTTCACGGCTCAACTTTGGGCAGGCGGTGCCCTCTCTGCTGGCGTCCTCCATGCAGCATGAGGGCTGTGGGAAGTAGTGGGGTTCAATGCAAGAACTACACCCTGGGCTCCTCACACTTATGGTTCCCAGGAAGCAGAGCCAATGGGTCAGACAGGGCAGGAGGCCAGAGCCAGGGCACTCTCCACTCTGAGTCCCTATTCACAGCAGCCCAACCGGTCCTCACATGCTTGAACTCAACCCCTTTTCCCTGCTTCCCCGAAGATGCACACTCAGGACCCAGGGCTGTGAGATGTCCCCATGCTGCCTGCACTGAGCAAGGGGACGGGAAGCAGGAGACTGCACTGTCATTTAACAAGTGGCTCCCATCAGGCCAGGGCCCCTGCGGCAGAGGGAAGACACAGACACCAGAGAAAGAGGGCTCACAGCAGCGCTAGAGTTCACATCCTGCTTCCTGGGCCCTGTTCCAAACTGTGCTGCTTTCAGAAAGCCAACCCTCTGCCACCATCAACTCACTCTTGTTATTTGCTTACTGCATGCCAGGCACTGGGCACATTGATCTCATTTAATCCTCCCAACAGCCCAAAGTTGGAACTGCTATTACCCCCATTTCATGGATGAAGGAACTGAAACAGAGAGGCTGAGTAACTGCCCAAGGTCACACTGCTGTCAGAGGCTGAAGTGAGATGCAATGGGACACCTGAGCCCAAGCTGCTGCTTTAAAATGTGCTTTGTTTCAAAGATACTACTTCTTTTTTTAATTAGCAATTTTGAAAACTAGAAAGTTCACATGGGTCCCCAAAAAAGAAAACAGGCTATGAACAAATCTGTGTCCCTTCCCCTTCCCGTGTGCCCCAACCACTAAGTTTCACCCCCACCTCCACAGGTAACATTTAGTCATTCGGTGGTTAGCCACAGTTTCTTCATGCAAATATTAGCTGATACAAATATATACTCAGCCCTCCCTTTTTTTTTTTTTTTTTTTTTTGTGGTACACGGGCCTCTCACTGCTGTGGCCTCTCCCGTTGCGGAGCACAGGCTCCGGATGCGCAGGCTCAGCGGCCATGGCTCACGGGCCCAGCCGCTCCGTGGCATGTGGGATCCTCCCGGACCGGGGCATGAACCCGTGTCCCCTGCATCGGCAGGCGGACTCTCAACCACTGCGCCACCACCTGGGCTGGGCCAGTGTCTTTAATCAGCCCCCTACTGATGGAGGGTTTAGGTTGTTTTCAGTATCTGGTTTTTACAAACAATGTTGCAAAGGATAACTGGTACATAAATAATGTCCCAGGAGTTCCAGTTTATTTGTAGGATTATTGCTGGGCAGCAGCCCAGCTGGGACAGAGGGTTTCTGCATTTGTAATACGGACAGATATTACCAAAGGAAAGACCAGGTTCCAAATAAGGCACAGCTCAAACTCCAAAGCCCTCGGGCTGCGGGTCGGGTGGAGCAAAGACCTAGCGAGGCGCCATCTCCAGGGGCATGGTCCATGGCAGTGGGTGGGGCCCATGGCATTGGGCGGGGTCTGGAGGGCAGAAAAAAGAGCCCCTCCCCCTCGCCCCACCAACACTGGCTCTTCTAGTCCAGCCACCTTCTCACCTCACCCCCACCTGCCCCCTCTAAATCTTCCCGTGATGACTTAACCGTCATGGCAGCGCACGGCCTTAAACGCGATGAAATAGCACACAGCTGCAACAGGTAAGGAGGCCAGCAGGGGAAGAGCACAAAGCTGTATTAAAAGGGGGCAAAACGGGGCTTCCCTGGTGGCGCAGTGGTTGAGAGTCCGCCTGCCGATACAGGGCACACGGGTTCGTGCCCCGGTCCGGGAAGATCCCACATGCCGCGGAGCGGCTGGGCCCGTGGGCCATGGCTGCTGAGCCTGTGCGTCCGGAGCCTGTGCTCCGCAACGGGAGAGGCCACAACAGTGAGAGGCCCGCGTATCACAAAAAAGGGGCAAAACGGGAAAGCATGCCGGGAAGAGAGGCCCCCATCACCCCCGACCATTCCCCAGGGATGACCACGTGCAGTGGGACGAGGTCTCATTTACGGGACTTTCCCTGACCAGCTGAACCATTAAATTAGGACACCGAGATGCCTGTCACCGTACCCTGGGCATTTCCTAATCAGGAGGGTATTCGTGGCAGCCCCGCCCTGTGCAGAAGTTTTCACGTGCGTTATTCCAATGAAGCCTCCGAGCCACCCATGAGGTCAGTTCTATTATTACCTTCATCGTCCCTCCGGAAGGGGACACAGGTGAGGTAACGCCAAGCCACAAGCTCCAAAGAACGTCTGTTTGGATCATCAGAGCCACAAGCATAAGCAGGACATTTGAAGGGAGTGGGTAATGAGGCTAAAAATATTTATTTGGAACAGATTCTAAGGGCAGGCCAAATTCCTGTTCAAACCCCACCTCCTGTTACAATAGCTTTGGGTTCAGGGAAGGACTGGTGAGTAAGGGTTCCATCCCGGCTCTTCTTTTATGATACACATGGATTTATTATGCAATAAAGTTAACACATGCTTATGGCAGAAAATTTGGAACATCCGGGGAGAAAATGAAATTAATCCATAAACCCATCACCCAGGGGAAGCCTCTATTAACATCATGGTACAGTGGCTGCCACCCTCTGTTCTCGGCATGTGTGTAGATGTTAATGTGTTAACTGAAATAGAACACATGTGCAGAAAAATGCATGGATCATAAATGTATAGCTCAATTTTCAGAGTGAAAACTCCTGTGAAACAAGCATCCACATCAAGAAACAGAATGTGAGTGTTTTCGAAACAAAATCAGGATCCTCTGACATTGTGGGATGATTGTGTCCTCCCAGAAAGGTATGTCTGCGTCCTAAGCCCGGGTACCTGTGAATGTGGCCATATTTGGAAATACGGTCTTTGCTGATATAATCAGGTCAAGATGAGGTCCCTGTGGATTAGGGTAGGCCCTGATCCAGTCACTGGGATCTGTATAAGAAGAGACACAGACAGAGGGGAGAAGACCCATGATGTGATGAAGGAGGGATGCAGCCACAAACCTAGGAACACCACGGATTGCCAGCGAACACCAGAAGCTAGAAGAGGCAAGGAAGGGTCCTTTCCTAGAGCCCTTCAGAGAGAGTGTGGTCCTGCCAGCATCTTAATTCAGACTTCTAGCCTCCAGAGCTCTGAGCAAAACAATTTCTGGGTTTTTTTGTTTTTATTTTTAATCTTTTTTTTAACATTGAACAGTATTTCTTCCAATTTCTGTTGTTTTAAGCCACCCTGTTTGTGACAGTATGTCATGGCAGCCCAAGGAAATGAATACATATCATGTATGCAGTTTAGTATTTTTTATGGTTATGGGAGTCATATGAGTTCACCTTTCACCTCCAGCTCCTGGATGGATCTAAGAATGTCACCTCCTGCAGCCTGGTGACCATGGCAGACACATCAGATGACATCACCACCTAAAGCACTTCAGTGGCTCCCCCATGTCCCTGTGGTCTGGCTCCTGTACCCTCCCACCCCATCTCATACCTCACTCCCTGTTTGGCCACTTAGGCCACATTTTAGCCCTTCTCCTCTCTGTCTCTGTGGCTACAGGGCCTTAGTACATGCTGTGCCCTCTGCCAAAGATGCCTCTAATCTCCCCTCAACATGCTCTCGTCATCATCCTTCAGATTAAACTATTCCCTGCCTCCCTACATCATGTACCTTGTAACACTAGTGATCTCGGGACCTCTTCACATGGTGTTTGGGGGAGAGGCTTCCAGGGAACTGCCCCCGGGTCTGTCACTCCCAAGGTCTTGGCTCTGTGTCCCGACCTCCCAGAGAAGAGACATCCCCACCGGTCAGTGGTCCCCAGGGCTCCTTCTAAAGCTCTTCTGCATCTCGCCTCTCCTCACCACCCATGGCCTCCTCTTGGCATTGCAGTGGTGCTCCCCACCCTCTACTCTCCATACCCAGCTGAGGGCTCTATAAAATGCACCCAACTCCCTTCCTGAAAACCCTTTCATTGCTCCCCACTGGTGTCAGAGTAAATTTCTAGCTCCTACTTCGTGAGCCTCTTGACAAGGCCATTTTGATCCAGCCTCCGATGAGCACTTACTGCACCAGCCTCAGCCCCCGGTGCCAATTCACCTCAGTCCTCCTGTCCCCAACAGGCTGGGAGCCATCATGCCTCAGTGCCTTCTCCCTTTGTCCCTTCTGTTCCCTTTGCCTGGGCCCCTTCTCCTTTGGGCTTCGCCTGGCTAAATGCTCACTGCATCCTTCTCAACTCCCACCAAGATACCACCTCCTCCAGGAAGCCTTCCCTATGCCCCCGACTGTGTTTTCCCTGAGGCAAAAATGGTGTTTTGATTGAACTGAGGACCCCCAAAGTGGGTACACAACGAGCATTTATCAGAGAAATTATGTCCCAAAGACAAAGCTTGCGATAACAGAGTCAGGTTTCCATGACGCATCCAAATTATAGTGACTTTACCAGGATCCCCCCAGGATCAAAACTTCATCCACGCTGCCCAAGTTAGGCTTCACCCCATGTACCCAGGGATCGGGGCTTGGAGGTACCACTCTGGCCCTTACCAGCCACAGACGGTGCTCTGTTCAGAGCCCCCAGGCCCGTCTTCAGAGCACCTCTGAAGCCCACCTGTCTTACTCTGAACCCACCTCCCATCTCAAAGGGGGAGGCACAGTTCTGCCCCCTGAGATCCAGGCCCACAACACCCCAAAGCCTCAGGAGGTCACTTCTGACCCTGCTTCTGAGGCTTACCTTCCCCATGCTGTGTTCTCGGCCCAGGATGGATTTATCGCCAGGTTAGGGGACAGGGAACTCACTCCCTTACAGGAAGCTCACCCCTCCCAGAAGGAATGGTTGGGCCCTCCAGCTGAAATAAAGCCACCCCAGTGGGCCCCAACCCTGCAATGTCATTACACCAGGGGTCACCAAGAGCACCTGCAGGAGGCAGCGCTGTCCCTTCTCTCTTGACCTTGACCAACTCAGTCCTGCCTCTCTCCACGCTTTTCTCCATCATGAAACAGGATACCAGGGAGTCCACATTCCCCTAAACAGGCAGTCCTGCTGAGCCCCAGCCCCTGTCCCCCAGCAGGCTGGCACTTGGGCGCAGTGTTGGCCAATCCTCCTGTTTACAGGACAAGCCAAATGTTCACATTTCTGTGTGAAATGGCCCTATTTTAAAACAGGACTCAAATTTTCCAAGTTTCTGAGTGGCCAGATAGGAGCCCAGGTCATGGACCTCTGGGCTCAGGACGCCAGCAGGGATCCACAGGGAGGTTAGTGATGGCTCTGGCTTTCCCAAGCACCACTGCTGGGGACTTGCTTTAAGTCACATAACTAAAAAGGCTGCTGTGAGGCTCTGAGACCAGCTGGGATGGGCTATCGAGATGCTGGATGAGCAGTGTGAGCATTTAGGGTTTTGTCTGGAAACACAAAGGCCTGGGGCGGGGAGACAAAGCTGAAAGCATTATCAGCAGTGACTCAGCGAGCCTGGGGTTAACATCCCTAGAAAGGCAGCCAGGGTGGGGTTCTCAGCAGGGTGGCAGGAAGCCCACATCCTTGGGGGGTGTGCAGCTGTCTGTGATCTGGGGTGATTTCCTCACCCTCGTCTGAGGAGGTGACGCTCTCAAGAGCAGATTGTCAGGGACAGTTTCCCAAGCTGGGAGCCAAGGGCTACCTCCCTCCTAACAAGACCAGGCAGCCCAGGACGGGGAGGGAGGGACTCCAGGGGCAAGTCTGCGCCCGTCTTGGGCAGGGCCCCGGCAGGGAGTGAAGCAAACCTCAGCTCATGTCTGCTCATCACCCGCCCTGCACCGCCCCAGAGAAGGCTCTGCCCAGCAGGGCCTGGCAGGTCATCAGCACTCAAAAAATACTTGTTGAATGTATGTATGGCTGGCTGGCTGGCCGGATGAATAGATGGTTGGACAGATAGACAGACGGATGCATGGATGGATGAACAGACAGATGCACAGATGCATGGATGGATGGATGCATGCATGGATAAATAGATGAATGGATGGATGGACGAACAGACAGATGCATGCATGCATGGATGAACAGATGCATAGATGGAGAAACAGACAAGATGGATAGATGGATAAACAGACAAGACAGATAGATGGATGAATAGATGACTAATGGATGAACAGAGAGATGGATGCATGGATGGATGAACGGATGGGTGATGGATGAACAGACAGATGGAGTCATAAATCTTTAAGGATAGAGAAAGACACTTCGCAGGCCCAAGGTGCCAACTGGGCGTGATAGAAGCAGCCCAGTCTTACGGTAAACCTCAGCCTCCAGCAGGGAAAGCACTGTGAACGGTGATGTGGGCAATTCACACAGCTGGGACTCATGGAGAAGCGGGCGGGTGTGTGACTGCACTTACATACCTCCAGGCCTTGGCCTGTGATGTTCCTTCTGCCTACAACACCCTTCTCCACTTCTTTGCCTGCCCATCTCCCACTCAATCTTTTAGGACTCATCTTGGACTTCTGTGTCCCAAGGAAGTCGCCTGAGAGGTCCTCCTCTCCCTAACCTGGCCTGCCAGGTTCCCCCCACAGACCACTCTGTGTCATGATGGTCTGTTCACTCCTGACCCCCCAGTGGGCTGTGGGCCCCTGGCGGGCAGAGACCATGCCCAGCTCCCGTCTCCATCCCCAGCGCTGAGCCTGGCACTCAAAGTACTCAGGAAATGCCAGGGAACTCAAAGCCAGCACACAGAGGGGGGATTCTGTTCCCCACTCCTCCAGCGTACAGAAAATGTGATCTGATCAGAAAGATACTTGCCCAACTCAACTTTAAAAAATGAAATTGGAGTCACAAAAGCAAAGCAGGCTCAGAAATAAAAACACAGAGCCCTAGACTTGTGGTTTGATAGAACAGAAAAGCTCCATATTTATGTTGTGTATCATGGTCCACAAAGAGCTGTCACGAGCTCAATCCTGTCGTGGTAGCCATGTTCGCTAAGTGGAAACAGAGGCCCCGAGCTAAAGTGACGTGTCCAGGGTCACAGTGAGTGTTGGGACCAGGGCCAGGGCTGGGACCCCAGGCAGGGGGGTCACCTGCCAATCCACTCATCCTCCTTCTAACAACTGGCTACTTTCCAGGTTAGGAGCCTGTTGGGGGCTAGGCCAGCCCAGGAGGGGAAAGGCTGACTTCCCCACATGGAGGCGATAAGGAGGCTCAGAGAGTCTAAGTCACCTACCTGGGCTTACACAGCTAGGAAGGTACGAAGTGGCCAGCTGAGGAGAGGGCAGGCCTGGAACCCTGGGCCGGGCAGAGACTTCATCCCTAGGGCCCCTCCACTGCCACCTGGACCACCATGGACCCACAGCTGGGCAGACGGGCCCCCCCACCCCCCATGCGGAGTCTAGATCTCTCAGAGCCCCAGCCCCGCCCATCCTGGGCTCAAAAGATAAGACTCCTTCAGCAGAATTGGTGACAGGCTGTCCTAACTGGCTCAGCCAGGAGATGCCCAAGTTTTGGTCAGAGGGCATGGTTCTGACTCCCAGTTCTGCCACTTGTGGACTGTGGGAGCTTTTGCATGCGTGTCTCTAAAGCAGTGGTGATAAAGCCTGCCGACAGGGTGGTCATGCCCATCACATGAAATCGTGTATTCAAGCACCAGCCACAGTGCCTGGGAAACCCTAGGTGTTGCCATCCTCGCCACCAATAGCATCTTCATGACACCAAAGCACAGCAAAGAGGCTCAGAGTTTGCTGCAGGGGAGGATGGATTGCAAAGAACGGGTCTTCTGTGCTTTACCCTCTTCTCAGGCTGATAGGCGAAGGCTGGAGGTCCCAGGGTGCAGATGGGGCTGGGGGGGAGTCCCCTCCTGCAGGAACCTACATGGCAGGGAAGGCAGTGCCACCCACTGGGGCCAAGGAGACCCAGCTAGCAACAGATCAACAGCCCCATCTGTGATGGAGAGAGGAAGGGCCAGTGTGAAGGCCAGGAGGCGGGAGCTGGTTCAGCCTGGCAACGAGAGAGTGGGCAGGTTCTGTCTCCCCTCCTCTCACCAGGGTCTGTGCTCCCCCGGCCAGGCTCTTCCTCCCCAACTCCCTTGGTCTGCTCACTGCTTGCTCCCCAAGGCATTCCGCACCGATTCCTGCCACCCAGCAAGGGAGGGTACCAACCCCGCAGCTTTGGAGCCAGACGGGGCTGGAATCAAATTCTGATGTTCCCACTTGCTAGCTCTGGGCTTTGGCTGTCTCTTCTGGAAAGAGGGCACTAAACGCTCCCTGTGGGAAAGGAACTTAGCACAGCACACAGGCTGCTCAGGATCCTGGGGCAGCCTCACTGGGCTCCTCCTCATAGATGCCTCTCTTCCAGACAATAAACCTGTACAGCTACTTGGGAAAAGTGCTTGTCCATTTCTCAAACTAAACATAAACTCAGACATTTATACAATCCCACTCCTGGCTGGGCATTTAGCCCAGAGAAATGAAAACTTATATCCATACAAAAACCTGCAGCAGCTTTATTCAGAATAGCCCCAAACTGGAAACAGCCCAGATGCCTCTCAAGAGGTGAACGGTTAAGCAGTCTGTGGCATGGCCACATCGTGGGTTACTCCCCAGCCATAAAAGGGAATGAACCACTGACACACAAAACAACTCAGATGGATCTCAGGAGCATTGTGCTGCGTGGGAAAAAAAAGCCAACCTCCAAGGGCACATGCTAGATGATTCCATCTATATAACATTCTCAAATGACAAAATTATTGAGATGGAGACCATATTTGTGGTTGCCAGGGGGTCAGAGGTGGTCAGGGGCAGGGCAGGGGGTGTGACTGTATGAAGAGATCTTTGTGATGATGGAGTAGTTCTAGTCTTCATTGTGATGGTGGTGAAGTGAATCCACACATGGGACAAAATGGCACAGAACTATGCATGCACACAGGTGCACACACACGCACGCATGCACACACACGCGGTGTTCTCTACCAATGTCAATTTTGATATTGTAGCATAATTATGTGAGGTGTAACCATTAGAACTGGGTGAAGGGTACGTAGGACCACCCTGTACTGTCTTAGCCATTTCCTGCGACTCTAGAATTATCTCAGAAGTAAAAGTGTGGGGGGTTTTTGGTTTTTAATGGCACGCATGGTATGATGTCTACAATTGGCTTTCAAATACTCCAGCCATAAAGGGAAAAAAGCAAGAGAGGGAGCCCGCAAGGAGGTGATAAAACAAGATTGCAAAACATTGCTGATGATGACGCCAAGGGGTGGGGATGAGGGAATCACTGTCTGGTCCTCTTGATTTCTGTACAGTTTTGAAATTTTCCATAATAAAGCTGTTAAATTTTAAATGCTGATATGCACGGATGGGCTCACGTAGGCCCAGACACCGGCGTGCAGGCGTGCTCCGAGAGCCCTGACTCACACCCCCTCCGAGCCCAGGAATCCTTCCAGACAGCTGTATGTGTATACATGTGCATTAAGGAAATAAATAATGCTTAACCACTGTTGTGGAATCCAGCCACACCGGGTCGCATGACCGTCAGGCCATCTGCAGGGCAGGGCTCAAAGTGGTCCAAGAGCTGTTTTGAACTCCCATAGAGAATCTTCTGGAAACTGGGGGCGGTGCGGGGGGTGGTATGACTAAGATGGCTCCTTATGGGAGAGGGTGTTGGGAGGGGAAGACTCCCAAGAAGGGCTTAGATCCACAACAGTTTCCCCAGGCGGCCCCAGAGTCTGGGGGCTGGGGAGGAGCTGGCTCCTAGGCAAAGGGAGGCCTGGGGAGGGGGCTTGTCACTGCAGGGGATGGGGGCGTGGTCCCTCAGTGTGCCTGGGCGGGCGGCTGTGCCAGTCCACCCTGCCTGATCCCTTAAGTGGCATTATTATTTCCTGAGGTTTTTTTTTTTTTTTTTTTTGCAGTACGCGGGCCTCTCACTGTTGTGGCCTCTGCCGTTGCGGAGCACAGGCTCCAGACGCGCAGGCTCAGCGGCCATGGCTCACGGGCCTAGCCACTCCGCGGTATGTGGGATCTTCCCGGACCGGGACACGAACCCGTGTCTCCTGCATCGGCAGGCGGACTCTCAACCACTGCGCCACCAGGGAAGCCCTTCCTGAGATTTTCAAGTGATGGCTTGTTGTTGGGGGCAGTCACTACTTGCTCTGAACCTCAGTTTCCTCAGCTAGAAAATGGGTCCAATGACATCACAAATCTCACAGGGTTTCTGTGAAGGTCAAGTATGGTGGCCACAGCCTTACACAAAGCTGACTTAGTGCCAGGCCCTGCACTAAGGGCTCTGTGCATATTAAATCCTTCAATATATGGCACTGTTACCACCCCCACTTGCCAGATGAGAAAGCAAGGCACAGAGAGGTTGAGAAACTTGCCCAAGGTCACACAGCTGTTACGTTCAGGAACCTGTAGGTCAAGCATTGAGTTCTAGGCCCTCGGTACTTAAATGTTTTTTACGGGGATGATTTTAAGTTTTAAAGCATGTTCATAGCTGAAGCATGAGTTGGGAGGGAAATACAGGGTAGAAAACGCCTTTCTGTTCCCCCTTGAAGACCTGCCACCAGCTGGGCTGGAAAGATGACTAGAGGGCCCAATGAGCCCAGGCCAAAGACCAGCACTTCACCAGAAAGGACCAGTCAGACATGGCCAGTCGGGGTGGGGGAGGAAGGGAGCCCGCGGCCAGCCCACCTCAGTGCCCGGCCTTCTCAACATGACATGTCACAGAGGAGCAAGAGGATGACAGTGGGGACTTTGAAGTGGAGGCGAGGACTCCTGCCTGTCAAGCTCAGAAACACCTTCTTGTGCATCACTGTGGGACTGAGCCTCAACTTCCCCCTCTGTATAATGGGGCTAGCCAGGCCTACTGCCTGGGAGGCCTTGAGATGCGTCCAGTGCCTACCTCATTCTGCAGCCATCCATCTCTCCTTTCTCCCTGAAGCACTCCTTCCTCACAAAGAAGGCCACACCCAGCAAGAACACAAGGGCAGGTGTGTGAGCAGAGAGAAGTAGCTAGAAGCATGTAGAGGTGACTACAGCACTGAGGCCCACAGAGCCCCATGCCACTCTGCTCCCTCCATGCCCCCTCCACAGTGCAGCCAGGGCAGACCCCAGACTAGAAATGACATCTTGGGCCCTACAGGCTCCTTCTGCAAAGCTCTGGGGAACTTTGGTTTCCACAGTCGGCAAGTGCTGAGTCACCGGGAACCCTGGTCGGTGGTTCATGACTAAGGAAGAAGGAGCATGCAGGCATGGGGCGAACGCAGGGGTTGCGATGCCCTGGGGGCCGTACGGAGGCCTCCCTGCCACCCACGCGTCCAGGAAGGAGGCTCCTGCGCAAGGGGTGCCCCGGCGGGGGTGGTTGAAAGCCTTCAATTACTGCTGATGACAGCCTTCCAGCCAGCTTTACGGTACAGTTTACAAACAGTCTGATCCAGACGTGAAGAGGTCCCTTGTGGGATGAAAGGTCAGCTAGAAGGGCATGATGGGGCAGGGGATGGAGGCAGCCTGGGAGAAGGAGACAAACTCACGGAGTGTCGTCATGAAACCGCTCTGGGCTGGAGGCTGGCACGCGCCGTCCTTCCATCCCATACCCAAGACTTGTTGGCACCTGAGGTGGGGGGTGGTGATCACCACGCCTCAGGCTCCGGGCGCCCCTCAGCTCCTCCAAGTCGCCACTCTGGCCTCAATGGTTCACCCCTAATGTGGCTCCCCACTGCCCCCAGCAAGAACCATAAACTCACCTGCCCTCAGGGACCAGGCCAGGGACCAAGGAGTGAGAGGAGGCTGGCGGGAGACAACAGGGAGTGGTGGAGACTGTGGACGATGGGACCTCACAGGCCCCCGACACTGGGCAGCTGTCACTCAATTCCAACCGGGGCCTGTCAGGCAGGAATGTGGGTCCAGGGCTGCCAGAGTTTCCCATTGCTCAAGCGAGTCAGAATTCTGGATTATTTTAAATCCTGGTTTTTAAACATTGCAATTCATATATATAGAGACAGAGACAGAGACAGAGAGACAGAGAAATCTAGGTGCCGTACAAGCCACACAAAGCTCGTCTGAGGCTGGCTCTGCCCTTCAGCCCCAGATGAAGTGGAGCCCTCGCGGCCGGCCTCTGGCCACCGCCCCAGGTCCCCCTCCCCCTTTTCTCTTGTCCTCCTGAAGTAGCAGCAGCTCCCCTGACACAGCCAGTGGTTTCCAGCTGCCTCCACACCCCTCACCCTGGGAGCCTCGCCTCATAGAACAGCATCCCTGAGCTCCCCAGGGTGAGGGGACTTGGTTCCCCGGGGCCCCCAAGAGCTTCTACTGAAAGCACACGGCACATGGGGCTGAAGTAACCCCCTTCCTCCATTCTACGCCGCTACTGATCTGATAACTGCATCTAGAGAGATAAATATATATATAAAGGTTCAAATCCCAACTCATCCCCAAGGCCTACAGGTCCAGTAATGACGTGGCCCCTGGCAACCTCTCTGAGTGTTACCCCCTCCCTCATTTCACTCTGCAACAGCCTCACTGACCCTCTTTCATCTCCTGAATGTGCCAAGCTCCCTCCTGCCTCAGGACCTCTGCACACGCCATTCCCTCTGCCTGGAATGCTTTCTCAGCAGATCTTGCCACAGCTTGAGCTGGGGGTGTGGGTGGTGGGGAGCACACATCTCTCAGCAGACCTCAACTTTGCTCCTTAGTAAAGTGACACCTTCATTGGCTTCAAGCCACCCAATCGGGCCAACCTTGCAGGCTATTTTGTACCTCAGGGCCTTTGCCCAGGCAACTTCAGCCCGGGATGCCTATCTTTGGACCCTGTATTAATTCTCCCCTTTCAGGGCTCAGTTCAAAAGTCACCTCCTTAGAGAATCCTCACCTCCAAAATTCTCCAGGGCAGGTCTCCCCAAGGTCCCTCCCTGGTTGCTCTCTCTCCCTTTGCCTTATTTTATTTCCTTCTGGAACTCATGGCTCCCCGACATAATCTTGCTAATGTATTCCTTTCTCTCCACCTCCCCGCACCATGGATGTGAGCTCCACAAAGCCAGGGGCTTCATCTGTCTCCTTCTCTGCTGCATTCCCAGGTGCCCCACGAGCACCTGGGCACCAATAAACACATGTAATGCCAGTGCCCATTAAACAGGGGTGCTATTCGGAAGACACTCAGATTTCAGAAATTATTCACATCTGAGAAAAAAAAATGTCTTAGTGGCAAGGCAGTGCTGTGTCTGAAATAGTGCCTCCTGGGTGCCCTTGCACCCCACGGGACATGCCCGTGTTGATTCCCTCTGCAGAGGTTGAAGCACTGCCCCACAGCCAGCTGCCTGAGTCCCAAGTCCAGCTCTGTGGGCTCCAGGCAAACCCTGCCTCGTTTCACACTTGTAACAGACTCGGGGCGGGAGGCAGGCTGTGGTGTCCCGACTTTTCAGATGAGGAAACTGAGTCTCAGAGAGGCCAAGGATCTCCCATCAAAATTACACAGCAGAAAAGGCACAAGACCCACTCCCCCAATTTACCTTCCCCTATATGCCCCAGGGGAGGGGAAGGATATGAGGAAAGCACCAGCAGGAAGCCAGGAGCCTTCCCACTGCAGCCCCAGCTGCAGGCCAGGGAGCAGCTGCCCACGGCCCTGCTGGGGTAGCCCCAGAAGCGGCCTGGGGGGTGTCTTGACCCACACGTACAGGCCGTGGGTCAGCAGGGCCTGGCACACAGACAGCTCTGCTCACAGGGGCCAGCCTACAGGGGACACAACCTTTGCCCCCAGACCTGGGGAGGGGCTACCCTTCTGGCTGGTCTGCAAACATGGGGAGCACTAAGAGACTCAATCGTCTTCTTTAGACCCCAGATGACAACGTTCCTCAGGGAGACAAAGCCACTGAGACATTTTCTGCAAAAACCGTGATCTTTCAACCTGCGCTGGGAGCAGGGAGACACACAGTGCCCAGCGTCCCAGACGGGCAGCCCACCCATCTCTCAGCTGACCCCAACCTTACTCCATCCATAAAGCAACAACAGTTTGATGAATTTCATGCCACCCAACTGGGCTGACATCACAGTGCTTTCAAACCCCAGGGCCCTTGCACAGGCAGCTCCCTCCACCTTGCCGGTGGGTAGAATAAGTAGCCCTTTAGACTGATTTTACTGCTTTGTCCCAAGTCCTCTGCAGACAGCTCACCCCTGAAACTCTCCCTGCCCCCTTTCCATATCCTCTTCCCCCAGTAGAATTAGCTCCTGTGGACCCAGTGTCAGTTCTATCATGGTGCCTCTAAAAGTGGATCCCATTCAGTGATATATAAGTCTGTACCTTTAGCCATGCTCCTGACACCTGGAAGGGGTCAAGGGCATGTCTGCTATCAAATCATTCCCACAATGGAAGGATGGCACACTGTGCAGCGTCCAGGGATGGCACGCCAGGTCTCCACGTGTCCCAGGGATCCCCCTCCTTCCTCCTGGCCTTTAGCTGGGGACCCGTCCCCTAGAAGAAGCACCTCAGACCCACAGAGTGAAGCACGGACAAGGGTGATCCCCCCGCCCCAGCCAGAGCTGACCGTTCGTTAAGACAGTGCTTGACCCCAAGGGTCTCTGTCCCATTTCTTGGTCTCCCAGACATCATATTCCATCACCTGAGCTTGGCCCAGGCCCGAGCAAAGAAGAAGCGGGGGGTGGGTGGAAACACCACCCTGTCACCTGCCTTCCTCCCTGAGGTCACTTGGCTGGGCAACTGGCTCTCTGCCCCTCCAAAGCCTGATGTCTAGGGACACTCCCAAAATGCGTGTGAATGAAGGACAAAGGAAGACCAGAGTCTGAACAACAGCAACACCAAAAATATGCACTTATCTGGCACTTGCTGTATGCCAGGCCCTGCTAGACGTGCCCTTCTATTTTATCTTATTTAATTTGTACAGGGCCTCAAAAAAGAGACTCGGCAAGGAGGTAGCAGAGCTGGAACCCAGTCCCCTGCAGTCTGAACTTCACGCTACTTTAGACACACCAGTTGGCCAGGAGACATCTGTAAAATGGGTCACAGCTCGCACCACCTTGCCCCCTAGAGTCCTGCCAAGAGGATGAAAGAGCACACGTGGGCCAGATGCAAGCAGTGGGGGGACCCAGAGGGAAGTTGATGCAGCCCTGAGGGGTTCCCCCAGATGTCAGCAGTGGGAGTCTGTTCCGTGGGGCCCCAGCCTAGGGATGGGGAGCCCCAGGCCCCTGACCCACATAAGGGCCACGGGGATCAAGCCCCAGGGGCCGCAGGAGCTGCTGGCCAGGACAGGTGGGCATGGCCGCATGGCAGGCACAGGGTCCCACTCATGGTCACCCTGACCTCCGAGGCAGGCCAGCCGGGAGTCACTCTCTCCAACCCCATCAGCAGAGCTTGGCTGCGGCCACAGCCAGGAAGTCCAGGGCGGAGGCTTTGGCTTCTAGCTGCTTCCACCAAGGCCACTTTGCCCAGCATCATCACTGGCTCCCTAGCCTTTAACATCTGTTGTATCCACACATATCATTCCATCATCACTTACCTAATACCCTTCATAATAGGACCTCTTTAAAAAAAAAAACATTCTTTATTTATTGGAAATGGAAATATTCTGTCACTATCTGGTAAAATCACTCTGAGGGGCTACTTATACTTCTGCCCTGCCTACAGCTTTATGGTAAATTGATAACTATAAACATAAAACACGGCTCACCCATGTACATCTAAAACTATCATATACCTCACCAGGAATACAAGTGCCCCATTCTGTCCAGCTTCCGAGAAGAGGGTCTCAGTTGCTCTCTCAACCCCAGACCCTGGAGGTTCCCTTTCCAGGCTTTCCAAAGGTGGGGGGAGCCCCAGCACATTCCTTCAACCCAGCACTCAATGTGGGGTTACAGTGCTGAGTGCCCCCATATCTCCCTTGGGAAGAAATCTTGAAACCCAAGTCCAGTGGGCAGTGGGCTGTTGACTAGAAAGAACCCCACTTAGATTAGAAGCCAGGAGCCCTGGATTTGAGCCCCAGCCTTGAGGCCAAGTCACCATGTGACCTGGGCTGGTAGTCTCCCGAGTCTGAGCTTCCACTGCAAGTAGGAATAACCCTCTCACAAGGGATTTCACTTCCTGAAAGCTCCCAGGATGGCTGCCAGTGCATCTTGGACCCCCAGGAAGGCACAACGATGACTAGCAATGCCCTCCTCATTCCTGGACAAAAGTGGTGGGTGTTCATACTCTCATGGTTTATAGGCACGAATAACACCATCCAGCCCTGGAAAAATTCCAGATGCTAACAGATGAAGAGATGCCAGCAGGTGCTGTTCAGTGGTCCCAGTGTCAGAAAAGCCACAGCCATCTGGCTGGTCACCTCCCTTCCCAGGCTCCCTGCCTCAGTCTCTCCATCTGTGAAATGGGTGAGACTCCTGTTTAAAGAGGGACAAGGAAGGACTGAGATTCAGACATCGCCTGAATTTCTAGACTTTTCATTCTAGGTGAAGTCTCTCTCTAGGTGGGCAGAGACGGTAACTGGCACTTTCCCAACTGTGGAGAACCAGCGTGATCTTGCCGGCAGCCCCTTCAGGTCAGTGGCTGTGAGAGATGGACCCCACACCCATTCCCAACCCCAGCCTGAACCTTAATTAGCTTAAATCAATCCCAACCCTGCACACCCTAAATCAGTTAGCCCAGGGCTGGCCCCAGGCCCCGGGTGGGAGTGGAGCACAAGAATTAGCAAATAAAAATACAGGACACGAGCTCAATTTGAATTCAGCCCAACAACAAATACATTTTTTTTTTAGTATAAGTATATCCATGTAACATTTGGGATATACTTACACTAAACATTTACTCATTGTGGATCTGAAAAACCAGGTGTTTTGTAGTCTATCTGGCAACCCTACTTAGGGCTCTCATTAGCCAATTGTGGGAAGAAACACTTCCCCAACCCAGGACAGCGAGCAAGAAGCAGATGGCCCCCTGGCCGCTGGCTGTCACCTCACACCCGTGAGGGAAGGCAGCCACAGGACAGCCAGCACACCGGGGACTGGAGGAAGGCTCGGAGAGCCAGGGCTTTGCAGGGGCTCCTCCGCCGCTGCCTGGCACCGTCATTCACTGAGCACTCGTGGACCAGGCACCACACTGAGCGTGCCTTATGTACATTATGACTCTGTATCCTCGAGAGAAAGCCAGAACAGGCGAGGAACTGAGGCTCAGAGAGTTGCTTGGTGACGGTCCGAGGCTGGATTCGAACCCAGGCAATTCAGCTCCTGTGGGATAGGCCACCACACTACCCCTTTAAAATGTATGCACATCCCTTATCTCGGGACAGGGGGTACAGGATGGGGGGATGGGGGTGTTGACTGCTAGTGATTAATACGCATTTGACCTCAATGTTACAGATGAAGAAACACACAGAGCATGACGGTGCTGTGACACCCACTGAGTTTGGGACGGGAATAGGGAGGTTGGGCCACCCACCCAGGTCCCGGCTGTACATACCCTGTCCTGGTCCCCTGCCTACCAGATTTCATTCCTTTTAGGAAATGGAAGAGTCGTGACAGCAAACCCCAGGCCTGGGGGTGGGGGCAACTCCACTGGGCATCTAGTCTGGCAAGAAGGAGCCGCCAGCCACTCAGGGCTGGGCTGAGTGGGGAATCCTCCTCAGTACCAAGCCAGGACGGGGAGAAGCCCCAGGCCCCAGAGCATCAGCGTGCAGATGCACCCAGCCCAGGCTGGCCTTGCTCTAAGAAAATCCCTGCCCACACACCGGCAGGGACAGCAGAACAAGAGGCCAACCCCGCAGGCTTCCCCTGCTGGCCCTGAGCCCAGCCCGGCACCATCCCCGGCTGCCTAAGACAAGGATGAAGCCCACCCATCCTGAGACCCCGTGCCCGGCCAACGGAATCCCTGAACCCAGGATCACCAGGGGAGGAGGGGTTGTTGGTTCAGCCATTCGGTCCTGGTCGCCCACTCTGGGACAGGTCAGATGAGAAGCTAAGGACTCAGAGGTGAACGTGACACACCCCTGCCCTCAGGAGCCCCAGATCAGCCACGGAGACAGACAGACAAGGGTAGACAGCGTGACCAGTGTTGCGACCCAGGCCATACGTGGGGCTGCAGAAACCCAAAGGCAACTCCATCACCCTGCCTGGAGGAGGTGTTGGAGGTGACGCCCAGGTGGGGCTCAGGGAGGAGGAGTCAGGTGATGAATGGGGTCACCCTGGAACCACCGTCTCAGTTATCTCTTAGCCAGCCAGACTCCCTGGTTCCTTGGCCACAGCCGGCACTACAGGATGGATCACGTCCCATCGTGCAGGAGAAGAAACTGAGGTGCAGAGTTAACGGCGTCATCCGCCAAGGGGCAGGAAGGGAATCTGAACCCAGGGCTTCTAACGCCGTCACTCTGGGACAGGACCGTGTCAACTGTTCAGGTTGCCTCTCACTGCTGCTCTCAGCCAACCCGCATCAGGTGCCAGAGCAAAAGCCAGGCCTTCTGCCCAGGCCCTGGAAAGCCCCTTTTGCTGGGAGATTTTCTCCAGCAAAGGGCCACACATTCACAGGACCCAGGCCCAAAGCAGGAAGGGTGGACCAGAGACCTTGGGGGACAGACACACCCCCTCCTCCCCTTGTCTGTGATGGGTGAACAAAACGGGGTCTGGTTGCCTCTGGGCTCATGTGGGCATCTTCAAAGCAGCAGCTCCTAATGCTTGGGGGGCCAGGTGGGGGAAGGATGGAGGAAAGGGTGCCCTGGAGAGCTGACGGCTCCCAGACTGGGGTTCGGTAGCTGGGCATGAACCCCAAAGGCCAATTTGAGGCCTTCTAGTGGGAGCTGGGGTCAAGGTCAGGCTTGGAGGCTCTGAGGTAGACAAGGCCAGGGTTACAGAGACCCCCTCACTAGAAGGGAGAAGGTGAGGAGTGAGGGGTCAGAGGTGAGGATCTCCCCATCTGTCAGAAGAACAGACCCCCACTTACTCCCAACTCTGACCACAATCCCAAGCCAGCTGGGGCCCACAGACCCCGGGAGCCCTGAGGTTTTCCTCTGAGCCCTCCCCAGCTGAGCCAGTTGGGACTCTGGCTCCAGAAAGAGCTGACTCAGTGGTCCAGGCAGAGACTCACTGTGGGTTCTCACCACCCCCAGGACCTGCATTGGAAACAGACATTCAATGCCCTCCTGGGATTTATATCCAGAATATATAAAGAATTCTTACAACTCAACAGGAAGAAAACAAATAACCTAATCAAAAGTGAGCAAAATATGTGAATGGACATTTCTCCGAAAAAGCTTTACAACACGCCAACAAGACCAGGAAAAGATGTTCAGCATCATTAGTCATCAGAGAAGATGCAAATCAGAATTAGCATAAGATGCCCCTTCACACTCACTCAGATGTCTAGAATCAGAAAGACAGATAACAGGGCTTCCCTGGTGGCACAGTGGTTGAGAGTCCGCCTGCCGATGCAGGGGACGTGGGTTCGTGCCCTGGTCCGGGAAGATCCCACATGCCGCGGAGCGGCTGGGCCTGTGAGCCATGGCCGCTGAGCCTGCGCGCCATGGCCGCTGAGCCTGCGCATCCGGAGCCTGTGCTCCGCAACGGGACAGGCCACAACGGTGAGAGGCCCGTGTACTGCAAAAAAAAAAAAAAGATAATAAAGATGTTGGCGAGGATATAGAAGGAACTGGAAACTTCATGTAAAATAGAGCAGCCACTCTGCAAAACAGGTTGGCCATTCTTCACAAAGTTAAACAGATAAACAGCAAGGTCCTATTGTACAGGACAGGGAACTATATTCAATATCCTGTGATAAACCACAATGTCAAAGAATATATATTAAAAAAGAATGTCTCTATGTGTATAACTGAGTCACTTTGCTGTACAGCAGAGATGGGCACAACATTGTAAATCAACTAGACTTCAAGTAAAAAAAAAAAAGTTAAACAGAGAATTACCACATGACCCAGCAATTCCACACCTGACTATCTACGAAATGAAAGAGTAACAAAAACACACATCCACGTAGACTTGTAGGAGCATGTTCATAGCACCACTATTCACAATAGCCAAAAAGTGGAAACCACTTAAATGTCCATCACCTCATGAATGGAGAAACAAAATATGGTCTATCCACACAAAGGAATATTATTCAGCCACAAAAAGGAGTGAATTCTTATACCTGCTACAACATGGATGAACCTCAAAGACATGCTAAGTGAAAAAAGCCAGTCACAAAAGACCATGTATTGTATGATTCCATGTATATAAAATGTCCAGAAAAGGTAAATCTATAGAAACATACATTAGTGGGTGTCTGGAGCTGGGGGTAGCTGTGGGAATGACTGCAAATGAGCAAGGGGTTTCTTTTTGGGGTGATGAAAGTGTTGAAAAATTAGACTGTGGTGATGATAGCACAACTCTTGAATTGACTAAAATTGGTAGAATTGTGCACTTTAAACAAATGAATTTTGGGGGATGTAAGTAAATCTCAATAAAGCTGTTAAAAAGAAGGCCTCCTGGGGCCCAGAGAGGTATCTGGAGATGCCCTGGACAGACCCTGCCTGTGTGATGCCCCCAGTGGCCTTCTTACTTTTCCTTGTCTGTAAAGTAGGATGAAGGGGACTCCCTTTTGGGGCGACCGTGAGTGTGGCCCTGCCCAGCTGTCCCCTCCCACCTCCCAGGCCCTCTAGCTGAGGACAGACCCCAGGGGGAGGCAGGCAGGGGAGCCAGGGGAGCAAGGGGCACAGCTGTTTGGGGAATCAGCTCATTTTCATGTTCCCGGAAACACAGCCATAGCTAATCAGCCAGATGGCTTAAGCAACACGAACTGACATGGGAGCCAACTGAGACGAGGGGGCTTGGGCAGGCCCCTCCCCACCCCTACTGTCCCCTGGGGTCACAGACATCAGCATTGGAACTCCACCCCCCAAGTTCTCGGAGCAGAACAGGAGCCCTGTACCTATGAGATGCCAGAGGGGCACCTCAGTCCCTACCAGCGCAGGGACAACGGGTGTTAGCAGGGTAGACTGGTGGTTACGAGCACAGACCCTGGGCTCAGACAGTCTGGGTTCAAATCCCAGCTTGGCCACCATGTAGCTGTTTGATATCCAGTGAGTCTTATCATTTCTCAGAGCCTCAATGTTCTTTTTTTTTTTTTTTTAATAAATTTATTTATTTATTTATTTTTGGTTGTGTTGGGTCTTCGTTGCTGCACGCAGGCTTTCTCTAGTTGCAGCGAGCAGGAGCTACTCTTCGTTGTGGTGTGCGGGCTTCTCATTACAGTGGCTTCTGTTGCGGAGCACGGGCTCTAGGCGAGTGGGCTTCAGTAGTTGTGGCTCGCAGGCTCTAGAGCGCAGGCTCAGTAGTTTTAGCCCACAGGCTTAGCTGCTCCGCGGCATGTGGGATTTTCCCGGACCAGGGCTTGAACCTGTGTTCCCTGCAGGCGGATTCTTAAACACTGCACCACCAGGGAAGTCCAGCCTCAATGTTCTTATCCAAAAAATGGCCATAATAGTACAGTGCCTGCGTGGCAGACTCTGGCAAGGATTAAAGCAATGGACATGGAACTTTCTGGGATCCTCATCCTCTCTTCACTCTGATCTCCTCCTGACATCAGAGCTGGCGCATTGCAGGGTCCAGAAGGTGGGGCTGGATGTGAATGGACAAACAGGTCTGAACGGTCCATCAGGCTGTAGAGCTGGACAGGGGGCCGCTTTTTTTCTTAACCCCAGGAACTCTAACAGAGGAGTTAGGAAAACTTGAATGGAACCCTCGGTGGAACAGTCAGGTGGTTCCTCAAACAGTTAAGCACAGAGTTAACCTATGATCCAGCAATTCCACTCCTAGGTATGTACCCAAGAGAACTACGTCCACACAAAAACTTGTACATGAATGTTCACTGTAGCCTTATTCATAGGAGCCAAAAAGCAGAAACCACCCAAATGTCCATCAACAGACAAACAAAATGCAGTATATCCATACAACGGAATATCATTCAGCCATAAAAAGTACTGACACGGGCCAGGACATGGATGAACCTTGAAAACGTGATGATAAGTGAAAGCAGCCATTTAGCATCTTCTATGATTGCATTCATGTGAAAGTCCAAATAGGGAAATCTAGGAGACAGAAAGCAGACTGTAGTGTCTGGAGCTGTGGAGAGGCGGGTAGGAGGGCTGATAGCTAATGGGTACCAGGTTTCTTTTTGGGATGTTGAAGATGTTCTAAAATTGATAGTAGTGATGGTTGCACATATCTGTAAATATACTAAAAACCACTAAATTGTACTTTTAAATGGCTGAAATGTATGGTATATGAATTATATTTGAACACAACTGTTAAAAAAAAAAATGGGAGGACTTCCCTGGTGGTGCAGTGGTTAAGAATCTGCCTGCCAATGCAGGGGACAAGGGTTCGAGCCCTGGTCTGGGAAGATCCCACATGCTGCAGAGCAACTAAGCCCGTGCACCACAACTACTGAGCCTGTGCTCTAGAGCCTGTGAGCCACAACTACTGAGCCCATGTCCCACAACTACTGAAGTCCTTGCGCCTAGAGCCCATGCTCCACAACAAGAGAAGCCACTGCAAGGAGAAGCCCACACACCACAATGAAGAGTAGCCCCTGCTCGCCGCAACTAGAGAAAGTCCATGGGCAGCAACAAAGACCTAACAGCCAAAAATAAATTAATTAATTAAAAAAAAGAAAAAAAAGAAGAATCCTTGAGTTTGGACACTGAAGGAGCTTCAAGACCACTGGATCCAACTCTGTCCCCAGAGATGAGCAAAGTGAGGCCGGGAGGGGAGAGATTTGCCCAGGGCCACCTGGGGCTTCCTGTTGCCTGGGGCCGGAAGGAAGGGTGTGGGTGTGTGTGTGAGACATGCTTAACCTGGGCAGGGGGATGCCAGGGGGACAGGAATGGCGGGCGTCTGTTGGCTGAATATCTGGCAAGCTCTATGCAGACCTCCTAGCCACTACTCTGATCCTTCGAGCAGTCCAGGGTCCTTCATCTCTGCCAAGATAAAGGGGCAGGAGGGAATTGTGTGGACATCCCTGTGACTGTGTACAGAAGGTAGGCTATGTCCCAGACGTGTCAAATAATCCCCTTATTTTATGGGGGGGGGTGAAAGAGACTCAGAGGGGTGATGGGGCTCACCTGGCAGGACACAGCCTGGAATGGAATCGGGTGTGTGTGATCCCAGACCCCACAGATGGAAGGGGCACCCTGCTCCCAGGCTGGGATGGGCAGGGGCAAGGCGATTTCTCCACTGAGCTGGCACATCAAGGAGCCAGTGTCGGGACAGTGAGTCACAGGAGCCCCTGCACCCAGGCAGAGCCCCGGCAGCCCTCTCCGCCCTGCCCTGGGCCCTCTGTGGTCTCTGTGATAACTGGTGGGGTTGGGGCCTCGGAGCCACCTTGCTCCTGTCTGCTCCCCTCAGAGGCATCCCTCTCCCTCACTGTCACCACAGTCCTCGGTGAGTCCCCAGGCTCAGATCCCCTCCTGGGCTTTGGAAGAGGGGCTCTGGGTTGGACGGCTGCTCCCAGGTGCTCCCCAAGCTCCTCAAGGGCCCAAGGTTACATGCCCCCCAGCCCACTGGGATGATCCCATGAACACACATCAAGGCCGCAGCCAAAGGGCAAGAAGGAGGTGTGAGCTTGAAGGTCAAGTCCCCACAAGTGGGCACATCATTTTCATGGGCCTAGATCTTTCTGGAGGTACAGGGAGGCCCTGGGGTGGAGGATGGGCAGAGGAGGACCTCAGGCCACAGGGTGAAGACACTGCCTAGCCCATCCCAGGGGCAGGAGGGGAGAGAGAAGCCTCAGGACACACCAGAGTTGCCCTCGGCTCTGGATCTAAGAGCCCAGAGGGAGTTCCGGGAAATACAGGCACCTCTCAGACATGCCTTTGCTGCCCCTCTAAGCTGCCTCTTCCCAGCCCTGGATCCATCACTAAACCAGATCCACCAGGCCACTTTGCAGCTCTAGAGCCTTCAGTGGCTCCCTAGCACCCAGCACCGGGGACACCACTTCATCCCCACCCCTGCCTCAGGGACTTGGACCTGGACCCCATCCTCTGATGCCGCTTTGGTTTGCTGCATGCTGTTCCCAACTGCCTTTCCCCTTCTTCACCCAGAAAATTCTATTTCATTTTCAAAACTCCACTCCAACCCCCTTAGCCGTTATCCCTGACAGCCTTGGGGAACTTGCCTCCGTGATCTTTGTTTCTATACAGAAATGAAAGGAAAACCACAAACTCTGAAAAAAACTATTTACAACATTTGATAAATTATTATTTCTTCTAATTTTAAGTGGAAAAAACAAATCATATAATGGTGAACACAGTATCCTACTTTTTGTGTTAGACAAGAAGAAATAGGAATATCTGTATCTACCTATTATGTTTATTTTTGCAAAAAGAAAGGAAAATGAACAGAAACCAATGAAAACAGTCACTCAAAGGCAGCTGGTTGGGATTGGAATAGAGGGGATCGGGATGGGGGTGGGCTTTTTAAATTTGTTTTATTCGTGTACTGCTTTATACTCCAGAAATTAAAGAAAAAAGAAAAAAAAGCAACCCCCAAATGTGAATACAAAACAGAAACAAGTGAACCTAATTGTGTACCAGATTGATAACCACACTGATAAAAGTGTATCTCAGAACTTTTGAACATAGTGATCTGACTGCATTTCCTCAGTGATACATTCTAAGGACAAAAAGAAATGCAAAGGAATCTTAAATGGCACCCAGTAGGGTTTTTTAAAAAATTGAAGTGAAATTCAGAAAACATAAAACTAACCTTTTTTTTTTCTTTTTTTGCAGTACGCGGGCCTCTCATCGCTGTAGCCTCTCCTGTTGCAGAGCACAGGCTCCAGACGTGCAGGTCCAGCCGCTCCACAGTATGTGGGATCTTCCCGGACCGGGGCACAAACCCGTGTCCCCTGCATCGGCAGGCGAACTCTCAACCACTGCGCCACCAGGGAAGCCCAAAACTAACCATTTTAAAGACTAAAATTCAGTGTGGCATTTAGTACATTCACAATGCTGTGCAACCATCGCTATTATCTACTTCTAAAACATTTTTTTTCTTTTGTTTTTGTTTTTGTTTTGTAAAAACAGGTACAAAATTTATTATCAGAGGCACAGCATAATGTGTGGGACAGCACACAAAGAAAGTTTGTTTATTTAAGACAGAAGGAAGGCAGAAATACACACCCACTAAAACATTTTCATCACCCCAAAACCATTAAGCAGGCACTCCTCATTCCCCTTCCCCCACTGACCTGCTTTTTGTCCCCTGTAGGTTTATTTTTAGAAGTCACCACTACTAAAATTTTGCAACTATTCTATACATACTGTAAGATTAAGCAAAGAGTAAAAACTAATGTTATTAGGAGCCTAGATTTTTCAGTGTAACAGATGAGAAATACAAATATAATGTAAAAGTAGTTAAGATGAATAGGTATTTGTACACCCATGTCCATAGCAGAATAACTCACAATAGCCAAAACGTAGAAACAAACTAAATCTCCATAAACAGATGAATGGATAAACAAAATGTGGTATAAACATACAATGGACTATTATTCTGCCTTGAAAAAGAAGGAATGGGGAGCTATTGTTTAACAGGTATAGAATTTCAGTTTGGGATGATGAAAAGTTCTGTGATGAGAGATGGTGGGTGATAGTTGCAAAACAATGTGAGTGTACTTAATGCCACTGAATTGTTTGCTTAAAAATGGTTAAGATGGTAAATTTTATGTTATAACTATTTTATCACAATAAAAAACAATTAAGAAAATACTCTTGGGCTTCCCTGGTGGTGCAGTGGTTGAGAATCCGCCTGCCAACGCAAGGGACATGGGTTGGAGCCCTGGTCCAGGAAGATCCCACATGCCATGAAGCAACTAAGCCCATGTGCCACAACTACTGAGACTGTGCTCGAGAGCCCATGTGCCACAACTACTGAAGCCCACATGCCTAGAGCCTCTGCTCTGCAACAAGAGAAGCCACCGCAATGAGAAGATTGTGCACCGCAACGAAGAGTAGCCCCCGCTCGCTGCGATTAAAGAAAACCCACACACAGCAACAAGGATCCAATGCAGCCAAAAATAAATAAATTCGTTAAAAAAATACTCTTGATACGTGAAATTTGAATTGCGATTATCAATATGTATCAATATGTGTACATAATTTTTACAAATATTTACAAACACATTTTCTATCTCTGTCCACTGAAATGGTCTAGGAGCAATGACACCCCAGTAGAAATAAACACACCTAGTACTCAGGTCATGGTTTCTAAACATCATTTCTTCTTAACTGAGAACTGAGGCTCTCTGGACAAATGGCTTATTCCAGGTGGGCTTAGGATATCTTGTACCAAAAAGCAAGAAAGCTATCAAAGACAAAAAGAATCATGCCAAAGGTCACAAAAGCCAGATTAAAGGGACTCACCTTGGCTAAACTGAGAGTTCTGAACATCTTAAAAAAAATAGTGACTATAACGAACTGCAAGGTATTCAGTCAATAAATATTCCTGTGTCCATACTGATAGTGTATCCTCATCATTCACAGATGCAGTATTTGCAAGTTTGTCTACTTGCTAAACTTTATTTGTAATCCCCAAATCAATACTCTCAGCAACTGTCACAGTCATTCCTGGACATGCAATAAGTGGTAAAAAAAAAAAAAAAAAAATTCACCTGACGTGCATGTTCCCAGGTGAAGTTAAACAAGGTGACACCCTGCCTTCTTGTTTCAGCTCTCAGACCATAAACAAAAGTCCTTTTTTGTGGTCTACTGAGTGCCAGGTTTTTCGTGGGGGGTTTTTTTCCCCACATTTTTGTGGTTTTTGTTGGTGATTTTGCTACTTAAGATGGCCTCAAGTATAGTGAAGTGCTGTCTAGTGTTCCTAAGCCCAAGAAGAGGCTGTGATGTGTGTTGTAGAGAAAACATGAGTTAGATAAGTTTCACTCAGGCATGAGATTTTGTGTTGTTGGCCATGAATTCAATGTTAATGGATCAATAACACATATTAAATAAAAAATCTTTTAAACAGAAACACACATAAAACAAGGTTATATAGTGATTGGTTGACCAAAAGATTGTGACCCAAGGCTCACAGGAACCTAACCCTGTATTTCCTCTAAGAGCCATGGTTCAGTGTTTAAGGTGACCTTACAGAACCTACCTACCATGAATAATGAGAACTGACGGTACTTAAAAACAAAAAGTGGGGGGAAAAGCTCTTTCTATAGAAGAATACCAGCTAAAAACATAGAAGGAATGACAGAAAAATCAGTTTTGCAGACTCCAGTGCAATCAGTGATTTGGGTAAGGATCTCTACTGGCTGTGGAAGCCCGTGGTGAAAGGCCATTCGAGTACAGGATACTCACCTGGAGCCAAGACATCACCCTATGGGTTGTCTGTTGCACAGGGGACAATAGAGTGTATATGGAGAAACTGGGAGGCAACACCAAAACTAATAAACTCAGCATCACTGATATAATGATATAAACTGCTAGTGTGAGTTCCCTGATATGATGCAACAAAATGTCACCCATGGGGTATGCTTGCTTAAAAAGTTGCATCAGAATCCAGTTAAGCCTCTAGGCTTAAGCCTTCCAGGTTATAGGACATACGGGGACAGAGGAACATTAAACAACCTCAGGAGCAGATAATTAGACAATATGAATTTGAGATCATCTATAAGATGAAGGACCTAGATTCTTCTAGAAGTCAATGTCATGGGAGAAAAGAAAGATGGCAGGATGAAAATACACTAAAATACTGAAAAGACAAAACCAAATGCAGGGCTTCCCTGGTGGCGCAGTAGTTGAGAATCCGCCTGCCAATGCAGCGGACACAGGTTCGAGTCCTGGTCTGGGAGAATCCCACGTGCCGCGGAGCAACTAGGCCTGTGAGCCACAACTACTGAGCCTGCGCGTCTGGAGCCCGTGCTCCGCAACAAGAGAGGCCGTGACAGTGAGAGGCCCGCGCACCGCGATGAAGAGTGGCCCCCGCTCGCCCCAACTGGAGAAAGCCCTCGCACAGAAACGAAGACCCAACACAGCCAAAAATAAATAAATTAATTTAAAAAAAATTTTTTTAAAGTATAAATTCAATAAAATTTAAAAAAAAACAAATGCAAGGTGTGAACTGGGTGTGATAGGATTTTTATAGATTGGGACAACTGGGAACATCTGACTGTACACTGGATACTGGATGATATTGAAATTCTGTTAATTTTCTTGGAGCTAATAATGTAGTCATCCCCCATAGTATGGTGCACTTTGTGTCCACACAGGCCTGGGTCCAAATTTTGGGAAAAACACACCAGCTATTATTACTACCACTTTCTGCCAGGCCCTGTGTGAGGGGGGCTGTGTACATGGAATCCAGCTGTCCAGTTCTGCATCCTTCTTGCTGGTTGTGTGACCTTGGACAATTTACTTAACCTCTCTGCACCTTATCTGTAACATGGGGGAAAGAATGGTACCAAACTCACAGGACCGTTTGAGGACTAAATTAAGACTCTGAAGGGCTTAGCTCAGACTGGCACAAAGCAAGTTCTCAATAATGTTATAGATTTTTAGCTGCAGAAGAAGCAGTTAATCTTTCTGTAGGCTGCTTTGGGCCAATGACTGAGCACAGTGGCACTGCTAAGACAGGCCTCTTCCTGAGAGGGAGATTTTATATATATTCTATATTTATGTACATATATATACACAGATCTTCCTCGACTTACCATAGGGTTACAACCCGATATACCCATCATACATTGAAAATATCGTAAATGGAAAATCCACTTAATATACCTAATCTACCAAACATCATAGCTGAGCCTTACCTACCTTAAACGTGCTCAGAACACTTACATTAGCCCACAGTTGGGCAAAAGCATCTAACAGAGCCTATCTTATAATAAAATTGAGTAACTCATGTAATTTATTGAATACAGTACTGAAAGTGAAGTACAGAACGGTTGTAAGGGTGTCAGTTGTTTACCCTCGTGATCGCGTGGCTGCCGCTGCCCAGCGTCACAAGACAGGAGCGTATCATGTATCGCTCACCCAGGAAAAGATCAAAATTAAAATTCGAAGTATAGCTTCTACTGAATCTGTAGTGCTTTCACACCACTTAAAGTAAAAAATTTAAGTTGAACCATCGTAAGTAGAACCATTGTAAGTTGGGGACTGTCTGTCTGCGAATATATACCAATATATACATACATGCAATTAATATGTGGGACATTGCACCTTGAATTTTAGAGGCCAAGCCGTGCACCTCTGAGCAAGCTCGGGGAGGTGGGCCTTGTCTCCAACCATTTTGCAGATGAAGAAGCTGAGGGTCAGTGCTGTGTGCCCACTACACACAGGGCTGGGGTCCTGGTCAGGGAGTTTCCCACTGCCCCTCTTCTCTCTCCTGCTGGACCTGTCGTGTGAACCTGGGGTGGGGGAGGGACATTGGGGCTGCCCAGACTCCCTGGGGGACAGAGAAGAAGACCAGAAGGGGCCCTGGCCTGTCACACACCTCTTTTTTGTTTGTTTCTTGCCAGTTTCTACCTAACGTGAAGAAGATAGATGGGGCTGGGCACTGCCTTAGGGGTGTCTGTTCTGCAAAGGCTTCTCTACCCTCTACCACATCTCAAGCACTAGGCTAGACAGAGAGATACGTGGATGTTGCTACCCTAGGAGGCCACAGTCCAATACGTCCATAAATCCCTGTGTGCAGGAGGTTGTGAAGCCAAACAAGAACATTTTTAAATTGAAAGCAGAGCATTGTAGCAGTTTTTACCTGCAGAACTAGCAAGCTACCTGGGAGGAGACCAGGTTTCAGGTGGTTCACGGTGGGGAGGGGGTTCTATTAGTCACACAGCGGGGGGCAAATAAGGGGAGCCAGGGGGTGGATGGAGGCATGTTAGAGAACAGGGTTCAGCAAACTATGGCCCCCCCAGGCCAACACTGGCTCACTTCCTGTTTTTATAAATAAAGTTTTATTGGCACACACCATGCCCATTCATTTACATATTGCCTACGGCTGCTTTTCTGCTACTCCTCCCTCTTTCTCTCTCTCATATCAGACTCTTCGTGCCAGACAGCATCCAGGGCATCCTTTCTCCCTCTGGCCATGACCAGTCTCCCTCCCAATCCCCCTACCCATGGGTTCCTTAGTGACCGGGAAACAGCCGTTGCTCCCTTCGTCCCTCCCAGCTTTTTTGTAGCTATTTATGTAGCAAAATTTCAATAAAACGTCTTTTCCCTTAAAAAATAACAGCAGAGCTGAACTGCGACACAGATGGGAAGGCCCACAAAGAAGTTGCCAGAGGTCAGGGCTCTGTCAGTCCTGTTCTTTGCTGCTGTCTCCCCAGCACCGAGCATAGTGTCTAGCCCAGTGTGGGTGGTTATAAAGTGATGTGAAGCTGCTTATAACACCACCTTCTAGTTCTGTTACCATGAGCCCTTTTCAAGCACTTATTCAAAGTATCCAACCCGTGACAAAACAGATGACAAAGAGGGGCTGCCTGAGGTGGCCCTCAACCTCTTCTAGCCTTCCTGTCCCTGCTGTGGCTGATCTCCTGCCCTGCCCTTGGCGGCCTGGGGCTGCCCTGCAAGCCCAGTCAGGCCTGTGAATCATCAAGGGCTGACTCACGTACTGTCTAAAAATATATATTGTCTCATGTTGGCGGGCGTTGCTTTGATCACTGCTTGCACTCAATCTGGTCTTTTTCTGCTCAACTTAGAGCCCTGCGCGGACAATGTCTGGGTTTTCACCACTCTGGGTCCCCAGGTTCCTCTTCTGTCCACCACCCGAAAAGGCATCTGGGAGGAAGAGCTTGGGTGTTTTGTATAAATTGCGTCCTGCCTCTCATTTACCGTGTGACACTGGGCAAATCACCCAACCACTCTGAGCTCTCATTTTCGTCATCTGTTGCCAGGATGAAACAAGAAAAGGAGGCTCTGCTGATGCACTCTGCTTCTTCCCTACCTGAGTAAGGGGCGGGGTGGGGCGTGATCTGCCCACTGACCCCCAGCTGGGCTTTTCTCTGCCAGTGAAATCATTTGACATCATCTCAACATCCAAGGAAATTGGGAAGCTGAGACGATGCTGAGTTCTGCATCTCAGTGCCAAGCGCTGGGGAAGCTCCGGTTACAGAAAACAAGTGGAAACCACAGGCCCTGGGCTGAACGTGGAACTAATTTGGGAGGCAGTGAGGAACAGTGGAACATAACCCGGAGCCTGAAGGCTGATCTACCCCAAGCCAGGCCACCGTCCAGGTGGAGCATCTGGGGCCCAGTGGAATTCTCCAGCTCCTACTTCTTTCTGCAGAGGGCTGGGGCCAGGACGGGGACCCACCTCAGGATGGCTGGGTAGAGATTCAGAGCATGGGCCTTGGAGGTTGGAGCAACTTCAATCGGATCCTGCTTCCTCACTCCATGCTGTGTGACCTGGAGCTTGTGGCCTCACCTCTCTGAGCCTCAGCTGCTACATCTGTGAAGTATGGGAACTAGGGATACCTTCCTCATAGGGTTGCAACATAGAAGGTTTAGCACCGTGCCCAGCACCAATGAAGCCCTCAGTAAGTCAGAAGTGTGGAAACAGGACATGGTGATGGTGGGGTATGGGAGCAAAGACTGGGAATGTCCTCGTTCATGTATTCATTCAACAAACATTTATCGAGCATCTACACAGCTACAGAAGGGAACAAGATAGACCCAGCCCTGTCCCCAAAAGAAAATGAACAAATAATGAATATGTAACTGTAATAATCCTGTGAAGGAAAAGAACAGGGTGCTTGGATGGAGAGTAATGGCGGGGCTGGGGTCAGGGGAAGACTGAAAAATCGGCATCTGAGCAGAGACCTGAAGTGTGAAATGGATGCAGTGAAAGGAAGATTGGAGGAGGGGGAATTCCAGGCAGCAGGAACAGCATTGCAGAGGCCCTGAGGCAGGAGAGAACTGAGGGGATGGGGGTGGGGCATTAGAGATTCACCAGGGTTGGGCCATAGTCAGGATTTTGGATTTTATTCCAACAGTCCTGGGAGTGGAGCTGGGGCCCGACAGCATCATAAGCATTCCCTCTCAGGGCAGCCTCTCTCTCTGGAGCGCAGGGCTGGTCCAGGTGCCCACACACAGGCAGCACATCCTGAGGCCAGATGTAGGAACTGCCAAGCCTCCCCTAAAGGGCATGGTGATGCCCACAAACCACTTCGGGGCCTCCGGTGGCCAAAGACCAAGAATGGACTGGGGTGGGAGGGGTCAGCTCAAGATAGTAGACTGGAGGAAACTTAGGGATTCCCCCTCCATCCTACAGAGGATGAAACAGACACAGAGGGAAGAAGTGACTTGCCCAGGGTCACATGATGTGTTAGTCCCATTCTTATATCCATCCATGTAGAAATGATTTGCTGAACACCTACGATGTGCCATGCCCTGTGATAAGCTCGAGGAATACGGGGGGTATATAGTAAGACATGGTCATTGTCCTAAGGTTTCCCACACTCCCGAGACAAGGACATTTAAACTGACACCTGCAGCCAAGCCCAGAGCTGCCTGCTCCCCAAATCCTCCACCTCCCAGTTCAGTTCTGGTTTTACCACCTGCCCCTCCCCCGGGCCTGCTGATTTGGGGATTTTGTTCAGGGGCAAACAGTTCACATCTTCCTTCTCCCCAGATATACTGCCGGACACTGCCTGGTCCTCCTGCCTTATCTTCAGGATCCTGTCTCGGGCTAGGCAGTAGAGTCAGGGAAATAATGCCTCCTGGACAGAAGGACAAATGGAAAGACAGATAAAAAAAGTGAGCCTCTCATTAAAAAGTCTACAAATAGGGACTTCCCTGGTGGCACAGTGGTTAAGAATTCACCTGCCAATGCAGGGGACACGGGCTCGATCCCTTGTCTGGGAAGATCCCACATGCCGTGGAGCAACTAAGCCCATGCACCACAACTACTGAGCCTGCGCTCTAGAGCCCACGAGCCACAGCTACTGAAGCCTGAGCACCTAGAGCTTGTGCTCCACAACAAAGAGAAGCCACCTCAATGAGAAGCCCATGCACTGCAATGAAGACCCAAGGCAGCCAAAAATAAATAAATAAATAAACAAATTTATTTTTTAAAAAGTCCACGAATAATAAATGCTGGAGAGGGTGTGGAGAAAAGGGAACCCTCCTACACTGTCGGTGGGAATGTAAATTGGCGCAGTCACTATGGAGAACAGTATGGAGGTTCCTTAAAATACATTAGTTGCCATATGATCCAGCAATCCCACTCCTGGGCGTATATCCAGAGATAACTCTAATTCAGAAAGATATAAGCACCCCAATGTTCATAGAAGTACTATTCGCAATAGCCAAGACATGGAAGCAACCCGAATGTCCATTGACAGACGAATGGATAAAGAAGAGGTGGTATATATATACAATGGAATAGTACTCAGCCATAAAAAAGAATGAAATAATGCCATTTGCAGCAACATGGATGGACCTAGAGATTATCATACTAAGTGAAGCAAGTCAGACAGAGAAAGACAAATACCATGATATCACTTATGTGTGGAATCTAAAATATGATACAAGTGAACTTATTTGCAAAACAGAACCAGACTCACAGACATAGAAAAATTTACGGTTACCAGAGGGGAAAGAGGGTGGGGGAGGGATAAATTAGGAGTTGGGATTAGCAAATACAAACTACTATATATAAAATAGATAAACAAGGTCCTACTATATAGCATAGGGAGCTATATTCAATATCCTGTAATAAGCCATAATGGAAAAAAATAAGAATAAAGAATAAGAATATATATATGAAACTGAATCACTTTGCTGTAGACCAGAAACTAATACAACATTGTAAATCAACTATACTTCGATAAAATTAAATTTTTTTTAAAAAAAGCAAGCCTCTCACCATTCACCCCACCTCACGCCACTTCTCTACTGGGGGTATCACCCAGGATCCCCCCCAGTGGGAGCCTGGCCCACTCCCAGCTCTCTAGACACAGTGCATAGATTCTCCTGAATCTTGAACAGCTAAGCAGCTGTCCCCTGACCTGCCCCAGGGGTGATGTCAACTTGCCCTTGGAAGGAGGTCCCAAAGGGAGAGGCACCAGAATGGACGCTGGGTAGGTGGCAAGGAGCCAGGCTGCCTGTCTCTCAAAGGCCCTGTGAGCTGGGCAGCGGCAGGCTGGGTGGGTGGATTGGAGCCCCTGTTCCAAGACATCTGTCTCAGCTGCCGGGCCCCGACCAGGCAGGTCAGCACAGGGGTGGGATGGGCTGGGCCTGGGTGCAAAGCATCTCTGCTAGGGGATGCCAGCATGGGCAGTGCACACCTGGGCCATGTCCTCCTTCTCCTCCTCTCCCCTACCCCCCAGCAAAACAGGAGCTCCTGGGCTCCCACTCTGTGTCACTGTCCCTCCCTCAGCCCCATGGTCCAAGTTCAGGGGCAACAGGAAGTCATGGTGATAACCAACCATCCCCAGTTTGGGACTCAGGGATTTCCTGGGACATGGGAATTTTGGTGCTAAAACCAGGACAGTCCTGGACGACCCAGGACCTTTGGTTACCCTAGCAATTGCCCACTCAGTGAGATTGGAGGGTATCCAGAAGATTCCTGATTCCCAGATTATCCCACCTCCTGTATTCCTCTACCAGAGGCACCTAGAATTCCACTGTTACAGAGGAAGATTTCCTAAAGTTGTTCAACTGCACTGGTAATCAGAAAAGGCAAACTGAAATAATGAGATACAATTTTTTTTTTCTCCTAAGATTGGCCCAAATGAAATCGTTCACTAATACCAAGTTGGGAAATGACCCTTTCAGTGATAAACAATACAGACCTTCAGGAGGGCAGGGGAGGTATTCACTGCTACAGCCCAGCAACCCTGCTTCTGGGGGTTTCCCTAGAAGAACATTTGCCCAGGGAGCCATGGGAAAGAATGCTCACTGGGAATGAGCTCCTGACACAGGCTTGACACAGAGGAACCTTGAAAACATGATGCAAAGTGAAAGCAACCCAATGCCTAGGCCACATGGCATGATTCCATTTATATGAAATAGGTCAGAATAGGTCAATCCATAGAGACAGAAAGCAGGTTAGTGGTTGCCAGGGCCTGGGGGCTGGGGGGCTGGGGGAGCTTAATGGATACAGGTTTTTTGGGGGGGTGATAAAAAAACATTTGTGAACTAGATAGAGGTGGCTGAACTGTTCACTTTCAAACAGTTAATTTTCTTATGTGAATTTCCAAAAAAGTGTCCTGTTAATAATACTGAGACCCAGAAGCCACCTGAATGTCACTCAGGGGGCATCTTGGGTCTCTGGTACAGAGGCTGAGAGAGGGAGGTGGGGAAGGGAAGTGGGAAGACCTCCAGCTTAACCTGCGCTGTGGCCTGGTCTCCATGTGCAAGTGTCCAAGGCCTAGGCTTGCAGGGCAGGTGCAGAGGAGCCCCTCAGGGCGGGGTTGTTACTGCCTGACCTGCTGGGGCCTGGCTTCCTCCGTCTCTCCTCATTCCACACTCCGTCTGGGCCAATCAGTTCAGCCCCGCCTACCAGACCGGTGGGCTCTTGGAGCCCATTACCCAAGAGATAACCAAAGAGGACTGTCCATCAAAACTTTGCATGAAATATCTACAAGTAAAAGGATATGGTGTCTACCGCAGACATAGAGAATGGACTTGAGGACACGGGGAGGGGGAAGGGTAAGATGGGATGAAGTGAGAGAGTGGCATGGACATATATATGGTACCAAATGTAAAACAGATAGCTAGTGGGAAGCAGCCGCGTAGCACAGGGAGATCAGTTCGGTGCTTTGTGACCACCTAGAAGGATGGGATAGGGAGGGTGGGAGGGAGACACAAGAGGGAGGGGATATGAGGATATATGTATACGTATAGCTGATTCACTTTGTTATACAGCAGAAACTAACACACCATTGTAAAGCAATTATACTCCAATAAAGATGTTAAAAAAAAAAAAAAAAGAAATGCTGCCTCTAGTCCTCGGAGGTTTAGGGCCACTTCAGGGACTCCCAGATTCTGGGGGAACACCTGGTCACCCAGCTTCTCCTGGGGGCTGGCAGAGGCTCCTGCCTGCTTGTTGGTGCTGGGGCCTCTCAGCCCCTTTGGTCATTCCTTCACTGGTCCAGCAACTCTCCTCTCTGTGCCAGGCCCTGTGCTGGGTGCCAGGAGCCCACGCATTGAATCTAGCAGGTCTTTGCTTTTAAGGAACCCCCTCCAGTTCCAATCCAGTGGAATAAATGCTCCAAGTTAACTGAGCCTAGAGCCCGGAGCAGCAAAGCCTGAGAAAGCCAGGCTGCTTAGCAAGCTGGCTCCATGGCCAGGCCTCGGGGTGCTGGCTCCCCACTGGGCCCAGAGGAGCTGGGGCCTCAGCACAGGGCAGCCCTGGAGTCAGCAGCCCTTTCTCCCTCCTCAGGGAGCCAGCATGAACCCCCAGCCCTATGAGGGCAGAAGCCCCTCGGTGGGTCTTCAGCTGCTACAGTGAAGGGGAAAGAGATGCAGATATTCCCTCAAGGGAAGAGCAAGGGCAAGAAAGGGAACACAAGTGATCTCCTCCCCCAGGAGCTGGGCTGGGCCGAGATCCAGTGCCCTGAATCAGAACACCTCCGAGTGGCCCCCCCAGTTTAGCGATCCGATTCTGCCCTCCCCCATTTGGCTGCCCACACAACTGCGTTCTCCTTAGTGAGTCCCGGACCCGGAGTTATGCTTGGGGTCTCGGTTCAGAGCCTCAGGAGGGAGGCCCCATCATGATTCCCCACTGGGTAGAAGGGTCACCCAGAGCCAGCCCCCAGCCACCAAGGTCAGTAATGATGACCACCCACAGTGTAAGCCTCGACACACACATCTCATTGAAGCCCCACCATGCCTTGAGGAAGAAAAAGCATTCTCTCCATTCTATGCAGCAGGAAACGGAAGGTGGGAGAGATTCAATACTTTGCCTGAAACAAGTCAGTGGGTGGATGGCCGAGCCAGCACTCAACAAATAACAACAACAACGACACTCATGATAAGAGTAACAGCAGCTCTAGCGTTCTCCTATCGCTGCTGCAACAATTACCACAAATTACTGACTTAAAATATGACAAACGTTTCACTTACAGTTCTGGAGGTCGGAAGGCTAAAACCAAGATGTCGGCAGAGCTGCACGCCTCCTGGGAGCCCCAAGGGAGAATCCATTTCCCTGCCTTTTCCAGCTTCTAGCCACTGCACGGCCCCTTCCTCCCTCTTCAACCTCTGCTTCCCCCATCACAGCTTTTTTCTCCTTTGCTCCCCCTACCTCTTCTTAGAAGGACGCTTGTGATGACATCATTGGGCCCACCGGCGTAACCCAGGTGTATATCCTTTTCTCGAGATCCTTCACCTCATCTGCATCGCCCCTTTAACCATGTAACTGACAAAGTCACAGGTTCTGAGAATTAGGACGAAGTAATCAGCCTACCCGCAGCAGATGAGATCTATTGAACTCTTACTAAGCGGCCCTGTGCTTAGCATTTTACGTGCATCATTTTAGGGCAGCACGCCTCACACTTTAACAGGGGCAGGCATCTCCAGGGAATGTTGTTGAAATGCAGATTCTGGTTCAGGAGCTCTGGATTTCCAACAGGCATCCAGGTGGTGCTGATGCCGTAGTCCAGAAATCACATTGTGAACAGCAAGATTCTAGAAGAGGAGCCGACAAACTTTTTCCATAAAGGACCTGAGAGTAACCGTGCTCAGTTTTGCAGGCCCTGTGGTCTCTGCTGTGATAGCTACAGTCCCAAAGCAGCCACAGATAATACAAGAGCAAATGGGCATGGCTGTGTGCCAATAAAACTTTACTTATGGACACTGAAAATATAGCTTTCCCATGTCATAAATTTTTTTTTTTAATTTTCAACCATTTAAAAATGCAAGAACCATTCTTGGTTTAGAGTCTGCGCAAAAACAGATGCCTAGCCAGATCTGACCCTTGGGCTGTAGTCTGTAAAACCCTGATCTGGAATATCAGTTCCAGGAGAGCATGTATTTCTGCCTTCTTTTATTTGCCGTGGTATCCCTTGCATCTGGAAGAGTGCCTGGCACCTAGTAGCTGCTCATAAAATATTTGTGGAAAAACAGACATGTAGACACAGAGAACAAAACAGTAGGGTTACCAGAAGGGAAGGCAGGGAGGTAGGGGAGGTGCGAAGTGGGTAAAGGGGATCCGTGACAGTGCAGTGACCTATGGAAACTAAACTGTTGGTGGTGAGCATGCTGTAGGTACCTAGAAGTAGAAATGTGAAACATATTATGTAATAAACCAATGTTAGCTCAATGAAAACCAAAATAGAAAATATTTTATAGACAAACCTATCTATAAAAATGTTATAAAAATCCTAACTCCAAAAAGTAAAAATAATAATAAAATTAATGTATTGAATGAAAGAGTAAATCATCTCATTCAATTCTCACAGCTACTTTACCAAGGAGGTATAATTCGGAACTCTGTTTACAGAGGTGGAGCAGATGAAAGTAATTTCTCTGGATCTATTGATAGAAGAAAAGGCACGGAGGTGGCATGTACTGGGCCACGCAGCTGGCCTCCTGGAGAAGCCAAAACCCCTCTGGCTCCGCCTGTGTCCTTCCCCACAGCCAGGGCCACAGAACTGCCTGCCTCTCCAGCTGCTTCAGGGAAAGTTCTGCTCCCCAAACCGCAGGTCTGGCGCCCTCCACACATCTTCAGCCAGGTCTTGCCGAGCTCTCACAGAGCCATGAGAGGCAGAGTGAAAGTCTCGCCTTTGCTGGTTGGGAACGGCGAACACCCGGCACTTCCAGCCTGAGCCACCAGGCACAAGCTCCACCAGGTCAGAAGATGCTGGCCGCGGCTCCGGGCAGGTCAGAGCCTGGCAAACAGATTTCCTTCAGGGGCCAATACTAGTAACACAAAAAACATGTGAAATGGGAACGGGTAGGGCTGAAACCATAGGCGCCAAATCGCTGCTACTGCCATGAGCAGTGACACCTGGCCAGTTCTGGGGCTTTTTAAAGCCTTCTGTGGCCAAGACAACACATCAGAGACCCATATGGCTTGAAGCTGCCAGGGGTGTCTCCCCTCAATTTTACAGCGAGTACCTCTTACCCCAGGACCTTTGCCCATGCTGTTCCCACAGCCTGAAATGCTCTTCCCATTTCATTAGTTAACTCCTTCTGGAACTTCAAGTCCCAGACAACCCTTCCCCAACACAGGCACGTGGCACGTCCCTTGTCACACCAGCAATTACACGTTTGTTTGTGTGATGAGTTGATTGCTGTCTATCTACTCTTGTATCCATTCCCCTAGGGCTGCTGTAACAAATCACCACAATCTTGGTGACCTAAAACAACAGAAATGTATTCTCTGACAGTTCTGGAGGCCAGAAGCCCAAGATCAAGGCGTCAGCAGGACTGGCCCCTCCTGGAGGCTCTAGGGGAGAATCCATCCTATGCCTCTCCTTGGCATTCCTCAGTTTGTAGACCCATCCCTCTGATCTTTCTGTCTTCACATGGCCTTTCCCTCTGAGCTTCTCTTCTGTGTCTGAGTGTCTCAAATATCCCCCTCCCCTTCCTTCCTTCCTTCCTCCTTCCCTCCTTCCTCCCTCCCTCCCTTTCTTTTTTGCCACACAGGGAAGCTTGCAGGATCTTAGTTTCCCGACCAGGAACCCAGGCCCATGGCAGTGAAAGCGCCAAGTCCTAACCACTGGACCACCAGGGAATTCCCTCCTTTTTCTTATAAGTACACATCACTGAATTTAGGGCCCACCTTAAATCCAGAATGATTCCATCCCAATATCTTTAACTTCATTACATCTGCAAAGACCTATTTCCCTATAAGGTCACATTCGCAGCTGCCTGGGACTTGGGCATGTCTTTTTGGGAGGCCACTGTCCAACCCACGGCAATCTTTCTAGACTGTGAACTCCATGAGGACAGAGACTATGTCAACTTTTTCCACCAGTTTATCCCTGGTACTTGCCGTGTGGCCTCATACACCTTCAATGCTCAGAAAAGATTTGTCAAAGGCAGGACTGGCTCTGTAATTTGTGGAGACCAGCGAAAAATGAAAATGCAGGGCTCCTTGTTCAAAAATTATGAATTCCAAGACTGGTGACGGCAGAGCATTCAATCCAGCCTGGGGTCCTTCTCAGCGGGGGGCCCTACCGTGGTCGAGGGAATGATAAGTATTAAAGATTACTTACCCTGCCAGACACCCTGGGGAATGGCTGGTGAAACCATCTCCAGGCCAAGCCCCAGGCGCCAAACCGCAAGTTCTGTCCATTTTGCAGATGGGGAACTGAGGCCTGAGAAGTTAAGGCTGCGTGAGATCAGATGAAGCCGAGCCAGGACATGGGTCTCCTGACCCCCGGCCCCTTCCTCCCACCTGGCCTTTCCGATGACTCTTTAGTGGGAGTGTCCCACGCTCAACCCACTCAGTGCCACTCAGTGCTGGCCCCCTCACAAGTTTGGGGACACTTCAGAACATGTGCAGTGGGGCCACTGAAGGACCAGAAGAAAAAAGGTTGTGGGAAATTTGCCCACAATTTAAATTAATCACAGGCTTGGCCCAAGCCTTTGTGTCAATACGATGAACATTTGATGGATGCTCACCCTGGAGCTGGCTGGGGTCACCTGCAACAGCCTGTCCCCTTTTGTCTTCACATCTGTCCTATGGGGGAAGTGCTGCCTGACCCCCATCTTACAAATGGGAGGCTCAAATTCAGGGTAAAGTGCTGCCCGAGGTCACTGCTGTTTGCACCTGGCTCCCTCTGACTCCAGGACCCAAGGACCTCTCAGCTCATAACCTCTTAACAAGAACCCTGACACCTGTGCTATGGCCCCACGCAGCCTTGCAAGGAGGATACTATCGTTACCCACCCCCCCCATCTTTTAGACAAGGAATCTGAGGCACAGAGCAGTGCCTTGCCCAAGGTCACATAGACAGCAGGCAGCCGATCTGAATTTAAACCCAAGCAGTAAGCTCCCCGAGTCCTTGCTGCTAACTGCTCGGCAAGGCCGCTCGGGAGCCTCAGGTGGGATCCTGAGCAGGGGCCGGGCAAGGGCGATGTTAAAGGGAGATGCTGCTCCCATCTGCAGGGGACCCTGATCCGGCAGGTGAGGAGGTGTGCAGGGGTCAGCCTTTCCCACTGGCACCCCCTCCAAGGTGAGTCCACTGCCGCGGAGAGGGCACAGAACAGGGAAGCTGCTGGCCACACTGGTGCAGCTGGCGTAGGACCTGCCATCTACACGCCTGGGACATACCCTCTCTGGGAGCCTCAGCTTATAAAGCACGGACAACTGTAGCATGCGCCCCCCCGCCACGGGTGTGTTATGAGGATCAGATAGTTCATAAAGCACCAGGCAAAAATCGGCACACGATTAAGGCTTAAAAACATGCCTATGGGTTGGGACTTCCCTGGTGATCCAGTGGTTAAGACTTTGCCTTCCAGTGCAGGGGGCGGGGGTTCGATCCCTGATCAGGGAGATAAGATCCCACATGCCTCGGGGCCAAAAAACAAAAACATAAAACAGAAGCAATATTGTAACAAGTTCAATAAAGACTTTAAAAATGGTCCACATCAAAAAGATCTTTTTTAAAAAAAAAAGGCCTATGGGCATAAAGGATAGAGTCCCCCCTGCTCCCAAGGAGCTAAAACCAACCTCAGCCCTATCGAGAGGCACCACCCTTCTTGGCTTGCCCAGAACTGAGGGGTTCCCGGGATGCAGAGTTTTCAGTGCTAAAACCAGACAGTCCTGGGCACACAGGGTCACACAGCTACCGTTGGTCACCGTAGCTCTAGCTGCCCAAGGTCACTGGCTCAGTAGAGCCCTCTCTGGGCTTTCGATCTTGGAGCAGCTGGAGAAGAGGGGAGTGAGGACCATGCTGACCACTGACGTCCTGAGGGAGATGAGAGGCTGGGCTTTGGGGCTGGGGAAGGGCCTTCCCTTTGAAGTGGTCCCAGCTGCAAACACAATGTGGCCTTTTCTGCTAAAGTCTTTCATCAGCTGAGAATTCCTTCTCCTCCTGGAAGGGGGCCAGTTTCCCATTTGAAGTCCTTGGGGTGGGACAAGAATGCTGTAAGCTCAGGAGGGCCCTGTGTTAGATTCCCGCTACTGTAACAAAGTATCACAAACTGGGCAGCTTATAATAACGGAAACTTACTCTATCACAACTCTGGAGGCTAGAAGTCCAAAATCAAGGTGTCGGCAGGGCCATGCTCCCTCTGAAAGCTCTAGGAGAGAAGTCTTCCTTGCCTCCTCCTAGCTTCTGGTGCTGCTGGCAACGCTTGGTGTCCTTGGCTTGTGGCAGCCTCACTCCAGTCTCTACCTCCTTCATCACACGGCCTTCTCCCTGTGTGCATCTGTGTCCAAATTTCCCTTTTCACATAAAGACACTGGACATTGGATTTAGGGCCCGTATTAATCCAGTATGACCTCCCCGTAACCTGATTACATCTGCAAAGACCCTATTTCCAAATAAGGTCATGTTCATAGGTTCTGAGTGGACACGAATTTGGGGGGCATACTATTCAACCCAGTAGAGACCTCCCCCCGAGGCAGGGGACACACCTGTACCATGCCTGGAAGGTGGGGCAGGGCCTGGGCCCCAAGTGCTGAAACACCCTCACCCACTCCACTTCCTCAGCCTATGCTGGGGTGAAGGTAGGTGAACCTGGGCAGGAAGAGGTGGAGCAATTGATTAAGGACCCCAGTGGCCCAGCCAGGAGCTGATGGTGAAGGATGCTGCAGTGGCACTTGACGTTGTAGTCTGCCTGGCCTCCTGTCCTCCTCTTCCTGGCAACAGGGCCTGCATTTTCCTTTGAAGATTTGTCCCTCCCCCACTCTCAATTCACAAGGTTTGGGTAGAGATGAAGCCATTCCTAGTTCAGAGGATGGCCATGGGTCCCAGGCCTGGCCAATGAAAGCAGTGCATTCCACTCAACACAGTGATTGGCTCAGGACTGGACAGGCGACCCAATCAGCAGCACCAACAAGACTCAACCTGGACTTCTGTTGCAGCTTACCCCTGGGAAACTGAAAACTTGGGCAGCCATCTTGCCACTATAAGGAGAGAATGTGCACTTGAATGAAACCACCACAGAGAAAACTAGATTCACGAGACACTGGAAGGGATTCCTGATGCCACGTTTGAGTACCTAGATCCAGCCTTTCCTGAAGCCATAGCTCCATCTGCATTTTTCGGCAACATGGGCCAATTGGTACCCTTTTACTGAAGCCAGTTTGAACTGGTTTTCCACCAGGGACAAGTGAAAGAGAACCGACATGTAGTGTCGAAGCACACTGGACCTCAGTGCCAAACTGAGGTTCGGTATTGTTGGGCAACTTTCCCAAGGTCATTGCTTTCACTTTATAGCAGGTACTGTGCTAGGCAAAGCTGGTCCCTGCTTAATGGGTGATAAAGAACAATTACAGTGTCAAGAGACAAGGCCAGTTTGAGCATTTCAGTCCGCAAGCACACGCAGGAAGGTGAGCCCCAAGAAGGGAACACTTCCCTCTAGGATGCTGGAGGGAAGAGTTTTGGGGTGAGGGGAGACAGAAGTGGGCATGGGGGAGGGAAGTTTCGGAAGGGCCTGGGGCCTTACAGAGCTCCCTGAGAGGAGATGGGGGGTGAGGGCCCTCAATACTAGGAACACAGCTCTTTCTGGTGCCTGGGAGAGACCCTGGTCCCCAAGCTTGCCTCACAAGCAGTGGAGCTGCCACCTTTGAGGGCTCCTGATGCTTGGGTCGGAGCACAGAGCAGTCTCAGTGTGGATTCAGGATGGGAGGGCATTTCTGTACATGTCTGACTGCATTTGCTCCTGAGACTTTCTCCTAAATCTGAGGAGCGAAGGTGCGAAGCCCCAGTACTGAACAGATGGTGGCTCACAACGCGTTCTATTTGACTGAGAGGAATAAAGAATTGTGACATTTTGTTCATGCTACCCAAAGCCATCTATAGATAGATTCAATGTAACCTTGCTATCACGATTCCAGTGGCATTTTCCACAGACATAGAAAAAGAAGGTCCTAAAATTTGTATGGAACCACAAAAGACCCCAAATAGCCAAAGCAATCCTGAGAAAGAAGAACAAAGCTGGAAGAATAACACTTCCTGATTTCAAACTATATTACAAAGCTATAGTATCAAAACAGTATGGTGCTGGCAAAAAAGAGGCACATAGACCAATGCAACAGAATCAAGAGCCCAGAAATAAAAAACCCTCTCATATATTTGACAAGACTACTCAATGGGGAAAGGATAATCTCTTCAACAAATGGTGTTGGGAAAACTGGATAACCATATGTAAAAGAATGAAATTGGATCCTTATCTTACAAAACTTAACTCTAAATGGATTAAAAACAAACATAAGAACTGAAACCATAAAATTCTTACAGGAAAACATAGGGGAAAATCTCCTTGAAAAGGAGTTTGTTCTTGGCAATGATCATTGTTCTTGGCAATGATTTTTTTGGAAATGATACTAAAAGCACAAGCAAGAAAAACAAAAATTAGTTAAATAGGACTACATCACACTAAAAAGCTTCTGCACAGCAAAAGAAAGATGAACAAAAGGAAAAGACAACCTATGAAATGGGAGAAAATAGTTGCAAATGATAGATCTGATAAGTGGTTAATATCCAAAACATATACAAACTCATACAACTCAATAGTAAAACAAGTGAAAAACAATTTGATTTTAAAATGGGTGAAGGGGACTTCCCTGGTGGTCCAGTGGTTAAGACTTTGTGTTCCCAATGCAGGAGGCCCAGGTTCGATCCCTGGTCAGGGAACTAGATCCCGCATCCCACAACTAAAGATCCCACATGCCACAACTAAGACCCAGTGCAGCCAAATAAATAAATATTTTTAAAGAAACGGGTGGAGGAACTGAATAGACATTTTTCCAAAGAAGACATTCAAAAGGTCACAGGTACATGAAAAGGTGCTCAACATCACTCATCATCAGGGAAATGCAAATCAAAACCACAATGAGATATCACTTCACACCTGTTAGGATGGATATCATCAAAAATGTAAGAGATAATAAGAGTTGGGGAGGACTGGAGAACAGGGAACCCTCGTGTGCTGTTGGTGGGAATGTAAATTGGTGCAGCCACCATGGAAAACAGTATGGAGGCTCCTCAAAAAATTAAGAATAGAACTACCACACGATCCAGCAATCTCACTTCAAATGAAATGAAAACATCTGCCCTTCCATGTTCATCACAGCATTAGTCATAATTGCCAAGAAATGGAAAAAACGGAAGCATCCATCAACAGATGAATGGAAAAAGATGATTTGGTTTATATATATTTATATAAAATGGAACATGATTCAACCATGAGAAATAAGGAAATCCTGCCATTTGTCACAACATGGATGAAACTTGAGGGCATTATGCTCAGTGAAATAAGTCAGACAGAGGAAGACAGATACTTCACGATATCACTTACATGTGGAATCTAAAAAAGCTGAACTCATTGAAACAGAGGGTAAGAATTGTGATTACCGGGGGCTGGGAGGTGGGGGAAATGGGGAGATGGTCAAAAGTTCTGCTTCCAGTTATAAGATGAGTAAGTTCTGGGGATCTAATGTACAGCATGGTGATTATAGTTAATAATACTGTGTTATATACTTGTAAGTTGCTAAGAGAGAAAATCTTAAATATTCTCACCACAAAAAAGAGATGGTAATTATGCGATGTGATGCAGGGGTTAGCTAATACTATGATGGTATAATCATTCTGCAATATAAGTGTATCAAATCAACGTTGTACACTTTAAGCTTACACAATGTATGTGTCAATTACATGTCAATAAAACTGGAAAAATTTCTAAATTAAAAAAAATTTTTTTAATTAAAAAAATTTTTAAGGATTCTGACATTTTAAAAACCCATGTTTGTGGAGTAAAACTCATTCGTCTAACTAATACTAGGGAATCCCACCGGGAAGGCTTCCTGGCTACCTCCTGCCCAGCCTCTGGACCCTCCCCTCTGCCTGTTCTCAGCCAGGAGTCAGCTCTTAAACACACGCAAAGCACTCAGAACAATCCCTGGCTCAGCACGGCTGCATTAGTGCCCGCCCTTATTGCTGTTAGGATTCCATCTAGCACTTTATAAGCTTCAGGTGAGAAGTCCTAGTTTGCTAAAACACCAGCACGGCCTCCTGGGATGAAAAATCTCTGAGAGTGCTGAGCATATGACAGAAAAAAAAAAAAAATCAACAAGTTTTCCTCCAAATGTGTAAGGAGAAAAATGTGAAGATGCACTGGTGAGTCCCAGACATGGCCCATCGCTAACCTCTCTCCTTGAGCCACTGACTTGATGACCAAACAGCCTACTCTTATAATCACTCACTTCCTGTGTGTCATTGCTTTTAGTAACCACATGCCGTGGCTACCCCTTTCCTCCTGCAGACCCCAACTGGTGCCTTCCCATAGAAGCCTCTTCAGGGTCCAGGTTTTTCCTCCAGCTTCACACAGCAAATCCTGTGACCCACCCCATGAACCAGAGTGAGCCCACCGTGTTCTCCCTGACCTGGATTGCCCCGTCCAGCCCGAGACCGCCATCCATCTAGACTCGGGTTATTCTCCAGCTGAGGCTGACTCTCGTATTCTGAAGACATAAGAGAGGAGAATATTCATGGTTCACTGCAAACACATGATCGCCAGTGAGACTGAGAGCCATGTGCCCAGACAGGGAAGCCAAACCCAATGAATCCTGGTGTGCGCTGGGTCCCTACACAGACACACTTTGACCAGGGACCTTTGTACGTGCAGTTTTAGCTCTGGGTTTACAAGGCCACCCCCTAAAGTCTGAAAAGGTGAATGTCAGGGAGTTGCCACCAGCTAAATACTGATGCCAGGGTCACAAAAACCCAATGGTAATGTTTCCTGTGGATGACACTACCTGAAAGAGGCCCATTGTTAGCAAACAGTCAACTCACTCTATCTTTTGAGCATATCAAATTACTAATAGAGAATATAATGGCAGAGCGGGGTGTGTAAAGAAAAACAGTCACCCAGGTACCAGTCCTAACTCTGTCGCTAAGCTAAACAGCTATCAACTACTCATCATAAAGTCTTAAGCAGGACACATACCAGCTCCCGACTGTGTAATAACTGCTCCTTATCAGAATAAAAGTATGAATTTCCTCCTTAACACCCTTCTCCCACCCAAAGCCCCACCTTTTCACACATGTGCGCGTGCACACACACACACACACAAACGCTCGCACAGCTCGGTTGGCTTTCCCTTTCAAGGGAGGGCATTCAAACTCTCTGTGCATCATTTTGTTGCAACAACTTTCTAAATGAGAGTTCTCGTCCTCTCTGTGCTTTATCCCTCCAGGTCACGTTGGACTTTTCAAGTTAGGGGCTCCTAGGGACGTTAGAGACCAGTCTCTGCTCATACAGCTTTGACATTGGTTGGGTTCCTTTGCATTTTACAAGCAGGACCTTGATAAGCACCTGCAACTTCATGCTAGAAACTTATGAGTCAATTTTTAAATTTTATTAAAAGCATGTTAACCCAGCATTAAAGAAGAGTAATACCCCACATGTGCATCCGTTTCCGTTCACACTCACTGATTTTAAAGAAATTGCTGCTTTTACAAAATTCAAAGACCTGGGAAAGAAGGCTTTTAATAATGCAGTTAAGCCTTCTGTGAATATTTTATTAAGTTCTCGTATATCCTAGCTCACTAATAAAAATCAGGAGCAAGAATACTGGTACATTTTACTTCCCATGATGATAGAAGGAGATTAAGAAAAAAAAGTCTTGGGACTTATTATTAGTTTTTTTTTCCTCCCCAGAACAGTTGTTTTCACTGAAAGCCCTTGGTCTCAACCTGTTCTGAAAAAGTGGGAGTTTATTATATGTGAAATGATTCATGAGTACACATTCTTCCAGGGTGACAAAGTCCCTACCTCCTGGGAGAAGGGTGATCACACAAGGGGGAGACAGTTCTTGTCTCAGTTAGGTGCACACATTACTGTGGGACCCAGGGGATCTGTCTCTAGATTTTTCTCCCAGTTACACCCACAAAGGACAGGCTCTTGGGGGAATGCAAGGACTTCAGGTCTCTCTAGACAGACAAGAGGAATCACTTCCAATTGCCTAAAGGAAAACTGGAAAGAAATACGACACTCATTCACTCAAAACTACCTCATACACCTGACCTCAACTCCTCTTGGGGAGAGAAAATTTGGTTGAACTAGTACAATCTTTTTACAGGAAACTCTCTAAATGTTCCAAATCCTGGGTTCTGCCTCACCAACAGTGGTGCAAAAGAAGGTGGAGCAGAGACCTGGGGTATCTCTCCTTGCTGGGGCGGGGGCGTCCAGCTTCTACCTCTGCCTTGAGGCTGAATGATCTCAAGCATCTGGTTCAAACTGTAAATGTGGGGGGAACTGGATTCCAGGGGCTCTCAGCCCCTTTCCCTCTAAAATCTCACTGTTCTGTGAGCCCACCAGCTGGCTTGGGGATCTTTGGTTTTGCAGGAGTAGTCATTCTACCGGTTGGATTTGCGGAGGGGGTCTGAACTGTCTGAAAGGGGAGAGGGAGCCCAGGAAAATCACATATTAGACACAGCACAGCCGTGTCTCCTAGAAGAGCTTGGTGAGAAGCCTGGAAAATAGACCCTGGATGGTGGCCCTTCACCAACCACCTCTCCTTAGGCACTTCCTGGGTGCTGGCAGATTGTAGGTGGGCACTTTGTAGACTTAACTCACTTCATCCTCACAACAGTCCTGTGAGGTAGGTACAGGTGACAGTGACTGTTGTTTGCCTCCCAATTCCATCTTCCCCTTCCTTCTTACTAACAGAACCCTGGGAATGTGTCCACCTGGAAAACTATATTAGTTAGTTAGTGCTGTGTAACAAATAAGCCCAAAACTTAGCTGAAAACAACAAACGTTTATTATCTCACAGTTTCTGTGGGTCAGTTTTGTGGGTTTTCTGGATCAGGTCTCTCAAGAGATTGCAGTCAAGATATCTGCTGGGGCTGCAAGCATCTGAAGGCTCAACTGGGGGAGAATGTTCTTCCTAGCTCACTCATGAGGCTGCTGGACTGAGGGCCACAAGTCTTCACTAGCTTTTGACCAGAGACATCAGTTACTTATCTCGGGGGTCTCTGCACAAGGCAGCTCCCAGCATGTCACTGACTTTCCTCAGAGCAAAAGAGCAAGAGAGGGCACCAAGACAGTAGTCACCATCTCTTTGTAACCTAATCTCAGAAGTGACATCCTATCACTTTTTCCATATCCTATTGATTAGAAGAAAGTTACTAGGTCTGGCCCACACTCAAGAGGAGGGAATTACACAAGGGAGTTAACACCAGAAAGCAGGGAGTAGAGGATTCCTACCACAACTACCTTTCCCAGACTCCTTTGAAGCCAGACATGGCCATGTGACTAAATTCTAGCCAATGAAATATAAGCAGTTTTGTTGTGGATTTTAGGGAAGGCTCCTAAAAAGGGAGTCAGAATGTAGCTCTTCTTTCTTGTAATCTGGAACATAATGGCTGGAGCTCTAGCAGCTATTTTGGACTATGAGGTGACCTTTGAAATGGAAGCTAGTGTGGGAAAACTGAAGGAGCCTGTCTGTGATGACTTCATAGACTCATCCAAGCAGCCCGGACTGCCTGCCTTGGGAGTCTTGTAATTTGGGGTGGGGAGCAGGTGGTTAATCCATCTTTTTTTTTTTTTTTTTTTTTACATTTTTATTGGAGTATAATTGCTTTACAATGGTGTGTTAGTTTCTGCTGTATAACAAAGTGAATCCATCTTTTTTAAATTTTATTTCAACATTTTATTGTAAGAAAAATGTTTAAGTTTTATTTAAACATTTAAAAAATATTTTATTTTACTTTTTGAGTTAAAATACACATAACATAAAATTTACCATCTTAGCTATTTTATGGGTACAGTTCAGTAGTATTAAATACATTTACACTGTTGTGCAACCATAACTCATTTCCTCTTGTAAATCTGAAACTATACCTATTAAACAATAACCCCCCATTCTCCCCTTCCCTCAGTCCCTGGCAACCACCATCCACAGGAGTCTTTTACATGAGTGTTTTAAGCTACCGAGTTCAGAACTCTGTCACTCACAACTCAACCCAGTCTTAAACACTGTAGTATTATTATTCCCACAGTATGGAGGAGAAAACTGAGGTTCATAGGTCCATAGAACTTATCCAAGGTCAAAAGCAAGTAAGTGGTTAAGCCTGGGCTTGACTTCCAATTTGTTTCATTACAAAACATCCTTCTTCGAATGCTTCTAGAAAGAGATCATCTAGAGTTCCTGCCCATCTTCTAGACAATTTTCATCATGTGAAATCAAATGGAAGACACGAATGGCATGCATAGCAGCCTGGCAAAACAGTCCTTTTACTAGGGCAGGGAGTAAAGATTGCTGTTTTTATCCAGTGTGTTCCCTGTCTCTCCTGTAGGGACACTCAGCAAGGAACATTGTGGACCGGGCAATTGTCAGTTTGGGAAACATGCCCAATTTCAGAAGAAGTGATAGGGAAGGCTGGACGGAAAGAGTGAAAGGTCTGCGTAACAGACGGTCTGTGTTTGAAGGCCGGCTGCCCCAGACTACGGGCAGAGTTTGGTTAACGCCCTCTCAGAGCAGGGTCAGACAGACAGATGCCTTCAGGCACAAAGCCACCTCCCTGTGGAGAAGAGCCTAATCAGACCCCCACTAGAGTATGAGGGAAAGCTCTGGCAAAGACGGGCCATCCCCTAACCAGGGAACTCCATTTGAAACCCCAGGACCTGCCAGAGAAAGCAGCCTTACGCTGGTGGTTAAGTGATGCTCGTCAGTTCAGCGTCTGTGTGGCCCTTTCAAGGGTGTGGTACTTCTTTCTGCTTTCATTCCCTCACCCTGACCTATAGCAGTAGCTGCAGACAGAACACTAAGGTCAAAAAGTGCTCCTCAAGGGGCTGGAGACACTCGACTTTCTCAAGTTAAGCTAAACATTTGTTTTACTCTTGGTCCAAGGCTACAGTAACTACATACAAGCAAGCTCTTTCACAGACTGTAGGGTCCTTCCTGTACCCAAATATTCCGTGTAGTAGTCAGGGCTTTCGTGGTGGCAAGCGCCAAAAATGTAACAGACCAAGATAGAGATGGTTTATTGATTTACTTACCAGGAAAGGATGGGGTGGATCTGGCACTGGGCACAAATGGATCCTGGACTCCAGGGCTGCCGTCCATGTGCTCGCTGAAACTGGTTCATCCGTCTCTCGTAAGTGGGTTCTCAATGTGGTTGGGAGAAGGCCTGCTGCCTGCAACCCCAGACCACCTGCCTCCAGTGCCGCGCCCAGAATACGCACGAGACACCTGCGACTCCATCTGCCTAGGAAGTGATTGGCCCATCCCAGGGCGAGGGAGCACTCTGATTGGCTGGGCCTGGGTCATGTGCCCACCTCCTGCAGAGGAGGGCGAGGTGCTGTGAATGGTAGGGCCCTACCAGAATTACATGATTGGACAAGCTCGGCTCAAAGAAACGGGATGCTTCCGGAAAAAAAGGAACCCGTTTTTACTCAGTCCAACGTTGTAAGTATGTGGATGAAGGTTTTTCCGTGCATGCGTGCAAAACCAAGTGCCCTACCGAATCCAGCTTGCAGATGAATCTCTCAGTGCACTGGCCCTCCTGAACCTGGCTGGGGGCTCCTTCCCCCTCAGTACTCTCTGTCCTGCTTTCTTTCTATCTTCCTGACAACCTCCCTCATTCTCCCACCTGCTTTGTTTGAATGGGGATCTCAACCAGCTATAAAGGTCCTGGGGCAGATCCTGCCATTTTCCCTCCAGGATGGGTGAGCTTCCTCCGTCGGCGGAGAGGGAATTCCCTCTCTAGTCCCTGCCTAAGCCCTCTGAGAGCTGCCCTCGTGTTCTCCGAAGACAGAAGAGCTGCTGGTAAGCCGGGCTGCTAATTCCAGATGACATTTGACCTTTCAACTCCAACAGGCTGAGTGGCAGCTGAGTGCAAAGCCGCAGCTGGACATTGACAGTTCTTGGCTGAAAAGAGAAAAGGGAGGGAGGTGCAGACCCCACCCATCTCCTGGGGGAGGAGGGGCAAGCGGATTTGATTGACGTATCCCAGTTCCAGTCGAGGAGACATGGGGTATAAGCTCCTTTTCTCGGGCCATAAGATAAAGCAACACTTTCCAAGAAGCATAACTCTGTCGGTGACTATACATTTACGTCTGTTCATAGCAACCTTAACATGGCCAGGAGTACTGGAAAATGTGGTGGGGTTACTCGGGACCACCCAGAGCGCCTTCAGGCTTGTTTCCACCGTGATGTCAGGAATCGGATGGACGTCTGCAGCTGGTGGTTACTGTCCTCTCACTGCTGCGGAGAGGCAAGGGCAGCCCTCCTAAGAGAGTGGAAGTTTGTGCCCAAGAGAGGAGCGACATGAGCCCCAAACAGACAGAGGGCAATGGCAGACCTCCAGAGTCAGGGGAGGACCTCAGGAGTCTTTGTCTCTTTTTCTCCTTTCATGGTTGCATCTTAACCCCTCATTAGGCTGTCAGCCTGGTGTAGTAAAGGAGGGTCTCCCGACCAGCCATTCTCAGGGGTCCTGTCTTTGCTCCCTTCAAGGTCTACATTTTCTGTCTAGCCACACTCCCTCCTGCTGCTGCACGTTGGACCCTATTTTCTTCCTTCCTTCCTTCCGTCCTCCCTCCCTCCCTCTCTCCCTTTCTTTTCTTTTTCATTTTTTGCCACTCCGTGGGGCATGTGGGACCTTAGTTCCCCGACCAGGGATCGAACCCATGACCCCCTGTAGTGGAAGTGCAGAGTCTTAACCACCAGACTGCCAGGGAAGTCCCTGGACCGTGTTTTTTCAGTCGTCTCACTCATTTAGAGGCAAAGGAGAGAAAGAACATAGTGATGGGGAGCCCGGTCCTGGCAGACATGGACTGTGGCCCCATTTGGTTTCCAGGCACTTGTATGAAACCCTCCTTTCGCCCTGTGTTTCCAGGGGCCCCATTTATGACAGGAAAGACATGGCGATACTCAAGAGTTCATTTCAAACTGTTTAGCTTTTGTCTCTCTCTTTTTGGTGCTGGGGTTCAGAGGGAAGCAGCAGAGAGGGGCAGAGCCTCCCCTACTCTTGCTCAAGCTCTCTTCCTCTGCAGAGGGGCATTGGCTTCCAGAATTGAGCCGTTTCTCGGCACCTCGGTCTATTTTTACAGTCGAGCCGGCTGCCCCATGCCAAGGTTTCTTACCACAAATAGAACTTCTGGAAAGGCCTACCGGTTTCCTCGGGGCTTTCAGACACCTCTTCACATTTCGCTTGGCCTCCCTTCCGCAGCCCCAAAAGGGAATATCTGGAGCCTCTCGTGATCGCAGGCCCCCCCGAGGCTCTGCAGGGGACCCTCTGGGGTGGCAAGAGCCAGACACACCTCATCCAATCTGGCTGCTGGCACACCCGCCGCCATGGCCCACACACTGAGCCAAGGAGCCCCAGGGGTAGCCAGGTGCCAGCATGAATTCCAAACTGTAGGCTCACCCCTGAGTGAGACTGTGGGAGCAAAGGAGCCACCCAGGCCCAGCCTCAGTGTTCCTGTCCCCTCAGAGCCCCCGCCCTGCCAAGTGCCTCCGGCCCCCATCTGTCCTTTGAGACAGGATTTGAGAACTCACCACAATAAGTGTCATGGGCAAGTGACACACACTGAGACACTTACCTGGCAGGGGATGCCTGGAGTCTGAACACTCCAGAAGCAATTCCTACGAGTCAAATTATAACAAGTGGAGGTGTAACTTACTGACATGTGGGAAGGAAATAGGTATAAGTAGATGAAAGACAATTAAAACATTATACAGTGGTGGTGGGAAACATAAAGAAAACAATACCTTATGCACAAAAAATGCCCATGTCAATTTATTGTTTTATGTATATAATGTAATAAATTCTGAAAATTATTATTTAAATATTTAAACGAAATTGGAATGCTAGATATTCACACACACACACACACACACACACACACACAAAACACACAAAGTAAGGGGTCACCTCATTAACGTGCTAGGGACTGTCAACTAGGCAGGAGCTATGTGTGCCCAAGACCTGCTTTGGCTTGTCAGGGTCTGAGGTTAGAAGATGCAGGGGAAAGCCACTTCTCGAGGTACTGGAGACCAAGCTTCAGAACATTCCAGAACAACAGCAACAAACCCAATCATTTGAAAGGCTCCCACGTTATGTAAGTATCCCCACTGGCCGCTCAGAGCCCAGTCTCTGGCAGACGGACGGGGTTCCAATTTCAGGGCTGTCACTTATTAGCTGTGTGACCTTAGGAAGTTTCTAAACTGCTCTAAGCTTCCCTTTCCCCTCCCGAGGGAACAAAGGGGATAATAATACCGTGCCTGGCACATAATAAACCTCTAAGTCTGAATAAGAAGTGTCTACGAGAGCTAGACCCTTCACATGAAAGAGTGACATTTTCCACATGGTCCCAATTATCCAAAGTAAAGATACAAAGGAGCTAAGAGGTATCGACACTTCAGGTGAACTAGAGATGGGCGTGACCTTGCCCTGGGCTGTGCTCCAGCTGGCACAGGTTTGGTTTATCAACAATTATGTTCCTTTCCCCTGCAGCTGAGGCAGCTTCCCCAAGATCAGTGGCTCCCAGACCTGGGCAGGCAGCAGAAACACCTGAAGGGCTTGTTTCCAGACTGCTGGTCCCCACCCCTGGAGTTTCTGACTCAGTAGGACTGGGGCGAGGCCTCAACATTTGCATTTCTAGCAAGTTCCCAGGGGATGCTGATGCTGCTGGGAACAGGGAGCTTCAAAGACCCGGGCGTGTCTCTTCACGGCTCTGTGGACGCCTCTGTGAGTGAAATGATTCCCTGGCTCACGAGGAGGGCGAGGGCGTTCTGGACGCTGCTGCTACTCAGGATTCGTAGTCCTTTGGCAGGAGTATAAATTGGAAAGCAATTCGGCCATACATATCAAGAGCCTTTGTGCCCAGATGAGACTCGGGTGTGCAAAGGGATTCTGGCCGTCCGGGTCCCTCAGCACTTCCACAACTGCTGTCTCTCTCTTTTTTTAAAAAAATATTCTTTTCCATTATGGTTTATCACAGGATATTGAATATAGTTCCCTGTGCTATACAGTAGGATCTTCTTGTTTACCCATCCTATATATAATACTTTACATCTGCTAATCCCACACTGCCAGTCCTTCCCTCCCCAACTCTCCTCCCCCTGGGTAACCACCAGTCTGTTCTCTATGTCTGTGATTCTGTTTCTGCTTTGTAGATAGGTTCACTTGAGTTGTATTTTAGATTCCACATATAAGCGATATCATATGGTATTTGTCTGTCTCTTTCTGGTTTACTTCACGTAGTATGATAATCTCTAGGTCCATCCATGTTGCTGCAAATGGCATTATTTCACTTTTTTCTTTTTATGGTTGAGTGGTGTTCCATTGTATACATGTACCACATCTTCTTTATCCATTCATCTGTCGATGGACATTTTGGTTGCTTCCATGTCTTGGCTGTTGTAAATAGTGCTGCTATGAACATAAGCGTGCATGTATCTTTTTGAATTATAGTTTTGTCTGGGTATATGCCCAGGAGTGGGATTGCTTGATCATATGGTAATTCTATTTTTAGTTTCCTGAGGAACCTCCACATTGTTTTCCATAGTGGCTGCACCAACTTACATTCCCACCAACAATGTAGGAGGGTTCCCTTTTCTCCACACCCTCTCCAGCATTTGTTATTTGTAGACTTTCTAATGATGGCCATTCTGACCCCACTGCTGCCATCTCTGTGTCTCCCCTCCAGGCCATGGCCTTCATGTGGACATATGGCGGTATCAGGTCGTGGTTAGGCATGTCGGCATTGTAGTCAGACATCCTGGGGTTTGAATTCCAGCTCTGCCACTGACTGTGACCTCCAGGGCAAGTGACTGAACCCACCTGAGTCTCAGTTTTATCTTCAAGTGGGGATGAGAGTACCTACCCATCAAAAAGTTGTGAAGTGTGTAGAATAGAGTACACCCAATATACATTTCCCATGATCAATTACAGAATAAACACACAGTGCAGTAGAGAAGAAGGTTTACTTTCAAAAAGCAAGGGTTGAATACTGGAGGGGGAGTTTAAAGTGGAAAGTTCTAGAGAGCGGGGGGGTGTCTTCGAGAGGAGACTCTTGGTTTTTCCTAGTGAAATTGAACAATGGCAGTGAATGGGGTGGGGTGGGGGGAGACCATGGTGAGCGGTCACTCCCTGTCATCTCTCAGCAGCTCGCAGTGACCCAGTGAGGAGCAGGCGGGGGTCTGGTCTGACTCACCAGGAACTCAGCCAGCATCCTCGGGCTCACACAGCTGGTGAGCGGCACTGCGATCACAGACAGCAGACACCACGCACCCGAGCAGGCTGTCTCTAATGTGTGGTTTCCTCAACACCTGTTATTAATGGAAACTCTTCTAGAGCCTGACTGGGCATGAGAGGATGGAAAAGGGAGACAATGAGGGCTCTGAGGCTCCGTAAGGTGGGGTGCTCCTATCAGGCATCCATCAGGACGCCAAGTGCCTGGTGATTCACACACACCCGGAGGAAGATGAAGTCACCTGGACGATGGAGAATTCCGGGGCTGTGAAAACAACCCAAACACCCAAAGGACATTCCATTTTTTTCCCCACTTAGACCCAGTCTCCAAAAGTGGGCAGAAGACTAACCTTCCGAGTCACGATCATTTGTCAAGGTAACTTGTAGGCACAGCGCTCCAAGATGCTATTTAATTTTTACCCCATTCAACAAATGGAGGGCCACCTCTTGGGTAGGATTAGTCCTTCCTGAGTAAAATGAACAACTCTGAATTCCCAGATTCTGGGTATTGGTAATGAGGCCGGGGCAACTGGACTGCAGTGCACAGAGGGGAGATGTGCAAAGAGATTTTACTCTCCTCATCACCAGCTGGAACGTGGTAGGGAACCATTTTCAGCCAAGTGTTTCCAGTGGTCTGGCCATTGCCAGTAAGGAAGATTCCACCGTCCGGGCTTGAAGCACCTGCAAGGCAACCGGGCGGAGGACTACTGGCCCCCACCCATCCTCCTGGGGGAGGAGGTAAGTGTCAGAAGGCAGGTAGCTAGTTCTCCGGCTGGTCTCAGAAATATGTAAGACTTTCCACCCAAGTCTCACAAGTCAGGTGTGGGTGCATAAGGCTTCCCACCAACCAGGGTTCTGCACAAATCCACAATTTGCATACCAGGCAAGGTACTCTGCCTTCAAGCTATCTGGCCCAATATCTCCCTATGTTCTCACTTAAGAAAAATAGACATGGGGATTCAATCTTTTTTCTTATGAAACACAGATTAAGGTCCATCCCCCCACTCCCAAAAAAAGAAAAAAAAGGGGGCTCTTTTTTGGGGTCCTTTCTTTTTCAATGGGATTATCTTATCTAAAACATTTCAATTTTAAAAGCACCTCCCAGCCGCTGGATGTTGTCACCAGGCCCAGCCACACCAAGAGCTTTATCAAGTTCAGGTTCACGACATGACCGGAAAAAGCAGGAGGCTGAGGCAGAAATGGGCAAGTGGCTGAGGACAAACTGAACTGCTTTCCGCAGGACCAGACAACTTGGAAGAGAGCATGGCTCAGCAGGAGAAACACGAACTGGCCTTCAGGTATTCTATTTCCCCTCCTCGACAAAATCAGATGCAGAGATTTACTCCATGAATCATTTGGGGAAAAAAAAGATTTCAATTGAAGTCATGAAACTTAAGTCATGAGATTAAAAAAAGAAAAAAGCATTAAAAAAGATGGCACTATTTTCAATGAGCACTAGCTTCCCAGGTCAGGAGAGAGTGGCCTGGCCTCAGGGTCATAGCATTTTCCTCTCCCCATCAAGAGAAGGGCTGCAAAATTGTCTAAGTGGGAACTGCACACGCAGGAATGGTGAGATCCTCTCTGTGCTGCTGTTCTTATCGGCAATAATAACAGCACACTTTTAAAACACACACTCAAGACCCACACTTGTTATTAGACCGACAGATTTTTGAGCAAGGCACCAAAGCAATTCAACTGGAAAGGTCTTCTCCACAAATGGTGCTGGAATAACTGGATGCCCACATGGAATTAGGGAACCTCAACTCCCATCTCACACCATATACCAAAAAATTCATTCAAGATGGAAAGTAGAATTAAACATAAACATTAGAACTACAAAACTTCTAGAAGAAAAGCAAAAGAATATCTTTACAACTTAGAGATTTCTTTAAAATGTGATAAAATAGACTTCATCAAAATTAAAAACTTCTGGGCTTCCCTGGTGGCGCAGTGGTTGAGAGTCCGCCTGCCAATGCAGGGGACGTGGCTTCGTGCCCCAGTCCGGGAAGATCCCACATGCCGCGGTGCGGCTGGGCCCGTGAGCCATGGCCACTGAGCCTGCACGTCCGGAGCCTGTGCCGCAAAGGGAGAGGCCACAAGTGAGAGGCCCGCGTACCGCAAAAAAAAAAAAAAAAAAAAAAAAATTAAAAACTTCTGCCCAGTAAAGATACTGTTAAGCAAACAAGTTGTTTGGGAAGATGAGTGAAATAGGTGAGGGAGATTAACAAGGAGAAACTTCCAGTTATAAAATAAAGTCACAGAGATGTAATGTATAGCCTGGGGAATACAGTTAATACTATTGTAATCAATTTGTATGGTGACAGATGGTAACTAGACTTAGCATGGTGATCATTCTGTAGTGTATAAAAATATTGAATCACTATGTTATACACCTGAAACTAATTTAACACTGTAAGTCAATTATCATTCAATTTATTCAATTAAAAAAGAGAAGTTTCTGGTACAGTGGATACTGAATGTTCTCACCACAAAAAAAAAGACATGGTGATCATGTGATGTGATGGCAGTGGTGGTGATAATTTTGCAATGTGTGAGTGTATCAAGTCAACACGTTGGAGACCATAAGTTTACACAATGTTATTCATCAATTGTAACTCAGTAAAACTGGAAAAAGAAGAAAAAAGAAAGAAACAAGCAAGCCATAGACTGGGACTAAACATCTACAAAACAACTATCTGACAAAGGACTAATGTCCAGAATACATAATAAACATCTACAACTTAATAGTAGAGAGACTTAACAACTTGACAAACAACTAGGCAAGAGAATTGAACAGATACTTCACAGAGGAGTATACACAAATGGCTAATAAGTACCTCATCGTTAGTCATCAGGGAGATGCAAATGAAAACTGCAGGGAGATATACTATAGAGCTAAAGACCAACGCTAAATGTTGCCAAGGGAGAGAGCTACTGGTGAGAGTTTAAATGATACGTTCACTTTGGGAAAAGATCTGCAAGTTTCTTATAAAACTAAACATATACCTATCTAGCAATTCCACTCCTTGGTGTTTACCCTCCATAGTGAAAGCTTTTGTTCTCAAGAAGACTTGTACTAGAATGGGGACTTCCCTGGTGGTCCAGGGGGTAAGACTCTGTGATCCCAATGCTAGGGACCCGGGTTTGATCCCTGGCTGGGAAACTGGATCCCGCATGCATGCTGCAACTGAGAGTTCCCATGCTGCAACTAAGAAGCCCACGTGCTGCAACTAAGAGTCCGCATGCCGCAACTAAAAAAAAAAAAAAAAGGGCCCGCACGCCACAACGAGGATCCCACATGCCGCAATGAAGATCTGGCACAGGCAAAATAAATAAATTAATATTATAAATAAATAAATAAATAAATAAATATTATAAATAAATAAATAAATAAATAAAATAGAAGATTGTACTAGAATGTTCACAGAAGCTTTATTCATCATAGCCCCCAACTGGAAACAGCCCAAGCATCTGTCCATCATGAATGGATACACAGACATGTGCATACTCAGTGGTAAAAAATGATACACACGGCTACATGGATGAATCTCAAAAACATCATGCTGAGTGAAAGAGGCCTCACACCAAAGAGCATGACTTCATGATTCTATTCTCATGAAGTTGTAGAAAAGGTTAGACTGATCTGTGATGAAAAAAAATCAGCCCAGTGGTAACCTCTGGGGGTGGGAGTGGGTAGGGGTGGACTGAAAGAAGCAGAAGGGAATAGTCTCTGGTGATGGTGATGTGATGTTCTGTATCTTTTTTTTTTTTTTTTTTTTTTGCGGTATGAGGGCCTCTCACTGTTGTGGCCTCTCCCGTTGCGGAGCACAGGCTCTGGACGCGCAGGCTCAGCGGCCATGGCTCACGGGCCTAGCCGCTCCGCGGCATGTGGGATCTTCCCGGACTGGGGCACAAACCCATGTCCCCTGCGTCGGAAGGCGGACTCTCAACCACTGCGCCACCAGGGAAGCCCAATGTTCTGTATCTTGAGAGATCGTGTTGCATTAGTTAGAACCTATCAGATGGTACACTTAAGATCTGAGCATTTCACTATAAATTTTATCCCCAGTGATCCCCAAATATAAACACATATTAAACTCTGGTTCATGACAAGCATGCTCAAGGATTTGGGAGGCGGAGTGCTCTGATGTTTGCAAATTACTTAGAAATGCATCCAAAACTAAGATGAATTGATGGGTGGACGGAAGGATGGCTGAATGGTTATGTAATAAAGCAAATACAGCAAAATGGTAGCTGTACAATCTAGGTGGGGAGGAAACGGGTGTTTGCTGAACAATTCTTTCAACTTCTTTGTATGTTTGAAATTTTTCATAATAAAATGTTGGAAGGGGGGGAACAGGATGAATATAAAGTTTAAAAAAAAAAGGACAGAGACGCAGCACTCAATCTCCATCCCAGCTCTAAAATCAAAGAACTACAAAATGACTTGAAAGGAAACACCGAGGTCCCCACTTCTACACCCACCTCCAGGTTTGGTTACAGTATTTAAGTAACCCCAGAACCACAGCCCCATCATAATATGCCCCTGAGCCTCCGTATCAAAAATCCAAAGCAGCATCCTACGGTTTCAGGCCCAGAAGAGACATCAGCCTGTGTGTATGCATGTGTGTGTGTGTACCAAGAAGATGGCCAACCCAGTTCACCTCCTTTACGTCATTTGATACAGTTGGGAAAATAGGGGTCTGGGCACATACCAGGGCTCAGCTGGGTATTTAATGCTAAGGCAGACACCCACCCTGCAACCATGCCTATGTCAGCTCCAACCAGGGTTTCAGATCAAAAGCATCATCTTCCAATATCAATGTGACTCATTGTGCACTTGGGTGTGCTGGGCGTTTGACATGACTTCATTTAATCCTCACAACCACCCTATGAGGTAGGTTTATTATCTTGCTTTTATGGTTGAGGAAACAGCCTCAGAGAGGGTAAATAATGCCCAGGAACACACAGCCGGAGCTGGGATGCAGGTACATTCAGTGAGGCTCTAGGGCAGAGGGCCTTTCTAGAAAGCACTCCCCTCACCCCTGCAAGCCCCTCTGAACCAGTATTGACAGGGGTGCAACCTGTGTGTCTGTATAGCTTTTTGAGCAGGGAGAACTGGGCTTCAGGGGACAATGAAAAATCTCGTCACCTGAGAGCAACGGGTCCAATCTCTCTCCCTCCGAGGCCCTGCACGCATGGAGATCCTTAGGCCACCCCACACTCTGTGTTTCTATGCCAGGCGTGCTCACTAGGTTAGATGTATGTTTCACATGTACACCAATCATAGCCTCGCACTGGTTTTCCCTCTTGTTCATTCCGTTAAAAGAAGTGTCAGGCCTATGTTTTCCTCTCAGAGTTTGATAGTGTCTGGCCTTACATTTCAGTCTTTAATCCATTGTGAGTTCATTTTTGTGTATGGTGTTAGGGAGTGTTCTAATTTCATACTTTTACATGTACCTGTCCAGTTTTCCCAGCACCACTTATTGAAGAGGCTGTCTTTTCTCCACTGTATATTCTTGCCTCCTGTATCAAAGATAAGGTGACCATATGTGCGTGGGTTTATCTCTGGGCTTTCTATCATGTTCCATTGATCTATATTTCTGCTTTTGTGCCAGTACCATACTGTCTTGATTACTGTAGCTTTGTAATATAGTCTGATGTCAGGGAGCCTGATTCCTCAAGCTCCATAGGCAGAACACTCTGACATAAATCACAGCAAGATCCTTTTTGACCCACCTCCTAGAGAAATGGAAATAAAAACAAAAATAAACAAATGGGACCTAATGAAACTTAAAAGCTTTTGCACAGCAAAGGAAACCATAAACAAGACCAAAAGACAACCCTCAGAATGGGAGAAAATATTTGCAAATGAAGCAACTGACAAAGGACTAATCTCCAAAATTTACAAGCAGCTCATGCAGCTCAATAACAAAAAAACAAACAACCCAATCCAAAAATAGGCAGAAGACCTAAATAGACATTTCTCCAAAGAAGATATACAGACTGCCAACAAACACATGAAAGAATGCTCAACATCGTTAATCATTAGAGAAATGCAAATCAAAACTACAATGAGATATCATCTCACACCGGTCAGAATGGCCATCATCAAAAAATCTAGAAACAATAAATGCTGGAAAGGGTATGGAGAAAAGGGAACACTTTGCACTGTTGGTGGGAATGTAAATTGATACAGCCACTATGGAGAACAGTATGGAGGATCCTTAAAAAACTAAAAATAGAATTACCATACAAGTCAGCAATCCCACTACTGGGCATCTGTGCATATACCCTGAGAAAACCATAATTCAAAAAGAGTCATGTGGGGCTTCCCTGGTGGCGCAGTGGTTGAGGGTCCGCCTGCCGATGCAGGGGACGCGGGTTCGTGCCCCGGACCGGGAGGATCCCACATGCCACGGAGCGGCTGGGCCCGTGAGCCATGGCCGCTGAGCCTGCGCGTCTGGAGCCTGTGCTCCACAACGGGAGAGGCCACAACAGTGAGAGGCCCGCGTACAGCAAAAAAAAAAAAAAAAAAAAAAAAAGAGTCATGTACCACAATGTTCATTGCAGCTCTATTTACAATAGCCAGGACATGGAAGCGACCACAGTGTCCATCAACAGATGAATGGATAAAGAAGATGTGGCACATATATACAATGGAATATTACTCAGCCATAAAAAGAAACGAAATTGAGTTACTTGTAGTGAGGTGGATGGACCCAGAGTCTGTCATGCAGAGTCAAGTCAGAAAGAGAAAAACAAATACCGTACGCTAACACATATATATGGAATCTAAAAAAAAAAAAAAATGTCATGAAGAACCTAGGGGTAAGACGGGAATAAAGACACAGATCTACTAGAGAATGGACTTGAGGATATGGGGAGGGGGAAGGGTAAGCTGTGACAAAGTGACAGAGTGGCATGGACATATATACACTACCAAACGTAAAATAGATAGCTAGTGGGAAGCAGCTGCATAGCACAGGGAGATCAGCTCAGTGGTTTGTGACCACCTAGAGGGATGGGATAGGGAGGGTGGGAGGGAGACACAAGAGGGAAGAGATATGGGAACATATGTATATGTATAACTGATTCACTTTGTTATACAGCAGAAACTAACACACCATTGTAAAGCAATTATACTCCAATAAAGATGTTAAAAAAAAATTAAAAAAAAAGAAGTGTCAGGTACTACCTGTTTCTATCTGTAGGCTTTAATGACTCAGGAGAGTCCAGCAGTGCCCTCTAACCCCCTCCTTTGTCTTTACCCTCCTGTCACACTTTCCCACTGGGCTGTGCCTGGTGACCGCATTGAGCAGGGGTGGGAGCTCCTCGTGCCAAGTCTGGGTTTGTAACTTTGGGGACAGGGGGAGGGGGAAGGGAAGATGTTAAGAGGCCCTTAATTGGGGAAAATGTCTTACAAATATGAATTCCCACGACACCTGGGATTCTGATCAGAGCTGTAAGAACTCAGATCCTTCCCACCAGAAAAAGATGCAGCCCCTCCTACACCATTTACCACGGGCTCCACTCCAGCACCAGGCATCTGACTCATGAAGGCAGGTGAAAGGGGTTAGAGGTTAAAAAAAAAAAAAAAGAAAAAACCATAAGCACCAGGCTTAGTGACTTACCAGGGCTTTTTCAAGGGTGATCTTTAGAGAGAAATATGTCTATGTAGAGATTAAGTATGTCATTCACTTATAAAAGAAGAGAAAGGAAAAAACAAGAATCCTATGAAAATTTCTTTAATTTTCATCTTTTGGAAATACATTTTTCATTTTTATTTCCACGATACAAAAATGTTTAATATCTAACAATGATCTATATGAAGCAGATCTACTGCAGTAGATCCACGAGATTCTGTCCCTGTTGTGATCTGTTTCAACAGAGAAAGGGCTGGTACATGGTGTCGATTTGTCATGATTTCACACACATGCACACACGCCACCTCACCCCCAGACGCCACCAAACAGAGAAGACACCAGGCTAGGATAATGAAAACTGAAAGCAGCGCTACATGGGAAAACAGAAGTTAACTTTTCACTCATACACTCCACCATGAGAAACTCACATCTTAGGGGAAAAACTCTAAATAAATATGCCCCAAAGGTCAAGGCAGGTGTTGACAGTGGTAGACATTTTCCTACTGGGAAAACAAGCTTGAGAGCCTCATATTTTCAGGCAGCGATGGTGGAAAGCAGGCAGACACAACCGAATTCTCTACTGGGAGACATACCCACGTGCTGGGCTGGGTATACCCATGCCCATGGCCTGACATACCCATGCCCCCAGGCCTGAGCGTGAGATGGTGGATGAGAACCTCTCAAAGCAGGAAAGATTTCAACCCCAAATTCAGAATGACAGCACCCAAGAGTGTCGGCTCTTTCTGTGAAATCTCACAGCCAACCTTCCCCATCAGGTGGATTCTTAAACACAGATTCTTGACAGGAAGGGTTTCACATGAGCAACAAGTAATGACCTGGTTAATCAAGTACACATGACAGCCGACGACATGCTGAGTGCCAGCAGACAGGTGATGCTAAAGAGGAAGGAACACAGCCTTGACGATAAAAACTGGGATTTTTCAGGAGACACACACTTGCTTTCAAACCCCTCCTGCACCACATTGGATTCAGTTAAACATAGTATGGCTTCCAAAAATGCCGGCTGCTTCTTTCCTTCTCAGCAACAGCACCAGCGGTTTGTTCCACTCAGGTCTTGGTTACCACGTGTCAGGGACCTCAAAGAGCTTGGCTGAGCTGTCCGAGATGCTTCCTGGTGGGAGAGGACAAAACAAGGTGAACAAGGAGAGGACCACCCCGGGGGGAGAACAAAAAGACCAGCTGCAAAGACAGCTTCAACCAGGGCCAGGGCCGGGTGGTGGCACGGCCACAAGTGGAAAGAGTCCACGGGTGGGCCTTGCCTATGGAGAGCAGTGCCCGGCAAACAGAGGCCACACTGCAGAAACATCATGGCAGGGCCAAGGAAGTGCCTCCCTGCTTGGGTGCCTCTCTTGATTTTACAGGAGTGACAGTATCTCTCAGTGAGAACACATTCTGTATTCTTTGCTAGCCAGCATGCTGGGCACTTAGTTCATTTATCTTCATAAAAGCCCAGTTCAGGGGTATCAATATCCCCATTTTACAGACACAAGACATCTAGCAAGTGGCTGAGATGGGGTCTGGATTCTTCCGCAGCACCAAGGTGGCTGGGCTCCTCTGTGCCGTGGTGACCGGTGCCCAGATGAGAAATCTCAAGGGCTGGCAGCTAGACAGTGGCAGGAAGCTGACCAGTGGGAGTTCAAAGATCCCAAAAGGGGCAAAAGCAGCTTGTAGCTTTTTCCAATTTCGGCAACACTGGCTACAGTCTTCTTGGACTGAAGGGTCTCTTCCGTTACAAACAGTTTCACCCCGAAGTTAGAAGCCCGTCTCCATTCAGCTACTTTCTGCAACAGCAGCAGCAGCACTGGGTCAGGGCCTGGACCACAAACGTCCAGATCCGAGTGAATGGGAATTAAGTTAGGAAACAGCGTGTTCACAATGGAAAATGCACGACCGGGCATTCCGGTACCCGTGGTATCATGCATTATTTAAGCCCTAGAGCAGGGCTGGCAGGGAAACGGGCAAAGCCAGCCCCAGCTGCTAACACTCCAAGGGTTCAAAAGGGGAGAGGTCTGTGATGATGCCTGAAGTAGAGAGTAACTTCTAAAAACAGAGGGGCACTCGCTCAGCTGGCAGTGGCTACTGCCAGTGACAGGAATGCCTGAAGGTAACTAGGTCCAAACACATGAAATAACACAGGGAATTCCACTAGAGTGAGAATTCCCACTTCTGCTCATTTATTGAGATAAAGTCCAGACAGACAGGATAAGAAGAGCAGGCGAGGGGTCATTTGAAGTCTTCTGCCCCAAGTCTCGTGGCTGTGTTGCACATGCATCTATCTCTTGGGACTGCTCCTGAGAAGTGAAGATGGGCAGGAGATGGTCCATGTGACAAAGACTCCCATGGTCCAGTTAGAAAAGGAATAAAGGTTATTGAAAAATGAAACAAAACACAAACACAAACACTCCCCTCCCCAGAGCAACTAAATACTACAGACGGCCCATGATAAGACTGAACCAGCCTGACCCCTCCTCCACCACACAGTCACACACCACCTAATTGTAGGGAGGAAAATAAACATCAATAAGGGCATTTTCACAATTCACATATCAAAGAAATATTACAGCAGCCCATCTGCCATTCTAAAGGTAAAATCCACAACGCCAAATGTGGGGAGCTGAAATAAATTAAAACTAGCTGAGAGGAAAAAAGATAAATGGCTAAAAGCAACTGCGTTGTCATATTTATCATCGCACCCGCGGTTAGCTGGATGGGAGTGTGTGTAAGTCTGGTGGTACGCCATCAAACACACAGGAGCGACTCTGTGAAGAGCTAGTGAGAAATAACAGAATAAGCAAAAGCTGTGAAGTGAGGCAAGTCTGGCCTGACCGTCTCACTAGCTGTAAGACTCCAAGCAACTCTCACTGCCTCATCTATAAGATGGACTCGATGCTACTTTATGCCACCCAGGACTTCTGAGATTCAGCCAGGTTCCTGGCACAGAGCAAGTTTTTAATGCACATTAGGCTCCTTCCCTTAGGGATAAAGTGGCCCAACACTGAACGTGGTGGCTGCCCAGGAAGCCAACAGCCTGCAGTCAGAGAGCTGCCTAAAATGCGCAGCTGCTGAGCAAGAATGATGTGTACAGGGGAAACAGAACTTTACGAACCATCTAAAGGAGACCCAGACCAGAGGGGAGCTGGAGGTCACTGCTGGTGTTTGTTCTAGCACCTTCCAGAAAGAGAGAGCTGTAGACCGTCGAAGGGTCCGACTCAAAGCTAACGGATAAAGAGCTACGGTCGGTTTTCTGGGGAACTCACCTTCACAGCCCTGCTTAGTTACTAGAGTGCAAAGAATTATTCAGGAACAATTTTTCTTTTTAAACAGATACTTCAGGACATCTGCCTCCTGCTATGATGGACCATACCTTGCATCACATACAAAGATTAACTCTAAATGGATTGTATGTCTAAATGTAAAACCTAAAACTGGAAACCTTCTAGAAGAAAACACAAGAGAAGATCTCTGCAATCGAGTAAGGCAAAGATTTCTTAGATATGACAACAAAGGCATAATCCAAGGGAAAAAATTGATTAATTGGATTTCGTTAAAATTTAAAACTTCTACTATTGAAAGATACTGTTAAGAGAATGAAAAGAAAAGCAGAGTCTGGAAGAATTTGTAAAACACCCAAAAGGACTTGTATCCTGAATACGTAAGAATACGTAAGAACTCTTAAAATTGAATAAGGAGAAAACAAACAACCCAATGAAAAAATGAGCAAAAGATTTGAACAAACATTTCATTAAAGAGATTTAAATGGACAAATAATCAAATAAAAAGATACTTAACATCATTAGTCATTAGAGAAATTCAAACCAAAGCCATAATGAGATACCAGTACACACCACTAGAATGGCAAAAAGGACAATACCAACACTGGTGACGGTACAGAGCCACTGAGCCCTCAGGCCCGGCTGGTGGGAATGCAAACTGCTGCAGCCACTTTGGAAAACAGTGTGCCAGGTTCTTATAAAAGTAAACATACACTGACCATACGATCCAGTAATTCCAGCCTTAGGTATTTTCCCAAAGAAATGAACACTTAGTTTGCACAAAAACTTATACACAAATGTTTATATCTGCTAGATTCTTAGTTGCTAACAACCTAAATGTCAACAGGCAAAATGGATAAATAAACAGTGATATGTCCATAAAATGGACTGCTACTCAGCAGAAAGAAGGAATGAGCTAGTGACATGGGCAAGAACACAGACAAACGTCAAATGCGTTAAGCTAAGTGCAAGACTCAGGGGGTTACTTATTGAATGATTCCATTTAAATGACCTTCTGAAAAAGGCAAAATTACAGTGCTAGAAAGCAGATCAGTGGCTGCCAGGATCTATGGATGGGAAGGGGCTGATTGCAAAGGGGCACGAGGGAATCTTCTGGAATAACTGTTCTATTTCTTGAACACAGTGATCGATGGTTATATGACTGTACACATTTGTCAAAATTCATCAACTTGTACACTTAAAAGTAATGACATATTGTATGTAAATTGTATCTTAGTAAAGCTGACCCTGCAAAAGGTATGAGGAATGTTGTTTTAAACAAATCCAACAAATTTTAATATGAAATATTATGTTGATAATTAAAATTATTTGACCAAGAGTTTTTTTTTTTAATGGGGGGAAAACAAGATACTAAATGACATATAGAGTATGATGCCAACTATGTATAAAAATGATAGGCAGAGTAAAATACTTGTTAACAGAGTATCAAGTAACTGTAGGGTTTAATGTTCTAGCTTCCTTCCTTTTACTGATTTTCATAGTGAGCACATTATTTTTATTAACAGAAACAACAAAAGAAACTAAAAGATACTTGTTTCTGCTGATTTACCTTTCACCCAACTAGAGTTGAAAGGGAGAAACTCTGAGAGCTAAGACAGCTCTTCCCTCACGTGAATCTGAAAAACTACACAGCACACTGGAAATCTGCCGTCATATCGTTTCCCACAGAGTGGAATTCTGTATAGGGCAAGATCCTTTGGGGTGCCATACAGGAGTTTTTAAGTAGGAAATGCTCCAAAGGGCCTGGTCGTGGGGTGGTATCCACACCAGGAAAGCAGGGCTCCCCTGGATGGTGTGTGGGGAGCCCCCGAGGTCTGCCTGGAGGAAGAGGGAGTCGCAGGGAGTGTGCCGCCCCACAGGGCAGTGCACTCCTCAGTTAGGCTGAAATCTGCATTTTAATTGAGGAATTAAAAAGTTCTTTGGGAGGTCGCTGGACATCCCTAGCCTGGCCACTCAGGTGACTGATAGCACCAACTGCAGATCGTATTCCTGACTTCAGGAGACCTCCAACAGCATAAGGAGACCGCTGTTCTAGGTAGACTCCCTACTTTTATACGGTAACCCTAGGGATTTAAGCTGGAAAGGTTCAGCAGATTAGTCAAGACTACAATAAAACCTGCGGCTCTTGGCAACCATGTAAAGCTCTAATGTATTGGGTTTTTCTTTTTGCCACAGTTTTTTACTGTGGCACATGGGCTCAGTAGTTGTGGCTTGCAGGCTGTAGAGCGCGGGCTCAGCAGTTGTGGCACACGGGCTTAGTTACTCCACAGCATGTGGGATCTTCCCAGACCAGGGCTCGAACGTGTGTCCCCTGCATTGGCAGGTGGATTCTTAACCACTGTGCCACCAGGAAAGCCCTGTGTTGGATTTTAAATGTAAAGTGGAAAGGAAACTTGGAACAACTCTATCACGTGACAAAAAGTCACCAGGAACAGTCCACAGCTCGGCCCTGTTCTGTGAACACTGTCTAACAGGTGCTGCCGGAACCTCTGGCTAGTGGACAGTCCATCTTTATTTTGAGACTGGCCAGTCCGGTCAGCATCAGGCCACTGGAACACAATTCACTTACTCAGCAAGAGCAAGTGCGCTGTGGACACCCATCCATTGCTGTCTGCGGAACATTTCTTAGACAGTTTACTCCAGCATAAATGGCACACAGAGCTGTTTCCTTTATGTACCAATGAAGAATATACCTTGAATGCCCCAGTGGAAAGCAGACAGCATTACCAATCTACACTAACTACAATAAATATAAAGGGAGGGGATTTATATTATACATTTGCTTCATGAAAATAGGATAGAAACAACTACAGTTACGAGAAATATTTACTAAGTACATAACAGGTACATAAAGCTCCAAAAGAGAATAATGTCTCGGACTTTTACTGCATGATTTCATCACAAGAAAATCCAGGTTGGTAGTTGTTTCTGATCTAGAACAGATGCCAGAAATATTCACCTTTGCAAAGAATCCTTTGTTTCCTCTAAAGTTTGGATAAACTTCACATTTTGCAGAGTGGTACAAGGCCTTTGCTCTGGATCAGACAGCCCTCCCTGCCACCCCCAATAACAGCTGTATTTGACTTTGCATATTTGTGATTCTGTGAGCCTTGGTTTCCTCTCTATAAATTAGATATAATGATATCTACACCTTACTTGGTTTTTATAATGACTAGGCCATAAAGGACGTTCCTAGCACAATGTCCGGTATATAATATCAACTCAATAAATGGTCATTTCTTCTATAACTTAAGTCACTTTGTTATATGGGAAGGTGTCCAGTACTTAACTCTTAGTGTATCTTTGATATTAAATTGTGTAACTAAGAAAAATGACACTGTTTTGTGTGGGATTTATCGAGCATCAGTGTCCCGGGATTGCTATGGTACATGATATTCTATGGCCGTACTTCTTGCTACTTTCCCCTCGGAAAACAGAACATTTCCTACAGGTGGAATGCTGTCTTTTATGTTTCTCATGCCTTCACTAGCAGTGCACTGGGCACCCAACGTACCCTAGTGATCATCTGAGCACCTGTCAAGATAATGTCCCCAGTAGGAACGCTCAGGCTAGATGCCTTAGAACCCATCTGTGCAGGACAGACGGAGCCACACTGTACCAGACACTCTAATCCAGTTCCGGCCGAGATCAATCCAGGCCCTCTCTGCTCCTGGGACACTCTGAACCTTTGGGAGGTTCATACAGACCCTTTAGAGTCTGAACTTTGTACTGTCACTCATTTTAGGACCTCCTTAAAGTAAATGAGCAATCAAAATCAGATGACTTACCAAGTCCAGCACCCGATATCTCGACCTACATCCTGCTGATACTATTAGGACTACGTGCTTAAAACAAACCAAGAGGATCCAGGAAACTTCCAGCCTTGCGTCAGAAGGTCTTAGTGAATGGTGCTCCAGAAGAAAATTCAATGATCTCAAGTGCTCTGATTCATTTAAAAGTTGTCAAGATGCTTCTCTTTCTTTTTTAGCTGGACTGACAAAGAAGTACAAAAATCTTTTTTTTTTTTTTTTTTTTTTAGCTCAAATCTTGTGGCAGTGACAGCTTTACTGTCAATGGGAGGGGAAAAAAAACTATTTTAATGATGGTATTATAAATTCAAAATCCCAAATAACTCATAGAAAGTTTTCACTTAAAACGATGAAAGTTATAAAAGGAGCTAATCTACTGATGCAATCTATTATTAGGTATTTTAATACCTTTGAGATTGTGCTGAGATAGAAGGGAAAAAACCTAAAATCCTGTCCCTGAGAAGTAATAGATAAGTGAAAAAATTAAAGAGAATGATATGGAGGAAAGCTATACAAGAGGGGAAAAGTGCCCCACCACCCAACATGCTTGGGGTGAGCTGTGAAAGTCATGCTAACATTTAATATTTAAGATTTGTGAAGCAGGTACAATGTGGCAGTGGTAACAAGTTATCAAAGATGAAGACTAAGTATGTTACAGATTAAAAAAACTTCTCTAATACTTAAATGAGGGAAAGGAAGGGAGACTCACAGATTCAAGAGACAGCTAAAATACAAGCCCCAGACTTCAAACAAGAGTTTAAGTTTTCAGTTAAAGTTAAGCTTTAGCATAATGTATAAAAGGCATCTGTGACATTTTTGCTGCTTCTTTGATTTCATTCATATCAATGAGATTCAGAAAACGCCCTGCAGGCAGATCGAGCCACATGTAAAAAGAGGAATTAACTGAAACACAATGGATTCTTGGCTTGGGTGTGAATCAAGTTCCAGGCTTCCACTCCCATCCTTTGATTTGACTGTTGGTTCCACTAACAGGGGTGACTATCAGGAAGCGAGATACAGGAGAGGAGTAATTTTGGCTTGCAGGCATCCCCCTCGTCACATAACTGTGCTTAAAGGTACCCACTTTATTGCAGGCCTGACTTAAGGGCTCTGTGATCTTGGGCAAGTCACATAACCTTCAGGCCTCTGCTGTTTCCTCACTCCTTTTCTTTTCTTTTCTTTCTTTCATTAATTTTTTTTAATCGAAGTATAGTTGATTCACAGTGTTGTGTTAATTTCTGGTGTGCAGCAAAGTGATTCATTTATATATATATTCTTTTTCATATTCTTTTCCATTATGGTTTATTATAAGATATTGAATATAGTTCCCTGTGATATACAATATGACCTTGTTTACCTATTTTACATATAGTAGTTTGGATTTGATAATCCAAACTCCTAATTTATCCCTCCTCCACCCCCTTTCCCCTTTGGTAACCATAAATTTTTTTTCTATGTCTGTGAGTCTGTTTCTGTTTTGCAAATAAGTTCATTTGTATCATATTTTAGATTCCACATGTAAGTGATATCACATGGTATTTGTCTTTCTCTTTCTGACTTACTTCACTTCGTATGATAATCTCTAGGTCCATCCATGTTGCTGCAAATGGCATTATTTCATTCTTTTTTTATGACTTAGTAGTATTCCATTGTATACATGTACCACATCTTCTTTCCATTCATCTGTTGATGGACATTAAGGTTGTTTCCATGTCTTGGCTATTGTAAACAATGCTGCTATGAACACTGGGGTGCATATATCTTTTCGAATTAGAGTTTTCTCCGGATATATGCCCAGGAGAGGGATTGCTGGATCATATGGCAACTCTATTTTTAGTTTTTTAAGGAACCTCCATATGGTTTTACATAGTGGCTGTACCAATTTACATTCCCACCAACAGTGTAGGAGGGTTCCCTTTTCTCCACACCCTCTCCAGCATTTGTTATTTGTAGATTTTTAATGATGGCCATTCTGACCAGTGTGAGGTGATACCTCATTGTAGTTTTGATTTGCATTTCTCTAATTATTAGTGATATTGAGCATCTTTTCATGTGCCTGTTGGCCATCTGCATGTCTCCTTTGGAGAAACGTCTACTTAGGACTTCTGCCCATTTGTTGATTATATTGTTTTTTGTTGTTGTTGTTGAGTTGCATGAGTTGTTTGTATATTTGGGAAATTAAGCCCTTGTTGGACGCATCATTTGCAAATATTTTCTCCCATTCTGGAGGTTGTCTTTTCACTTTCTTTATAGTTTCCTTTGCTGTACAAAAGCTTGTAAGTTTGATTAGATCCCATTTGTTTATTTTTCCTTTTATTTCTACTGCCTTGGGAGACTGACCTAAGAAAACATTGCTACGATTTATGTCAGAGAATGTTTTGCCTATGTTCTCTTCTAGGAATTTTATGGTGTCATGTCTTATATTTAAGTCTTTAAGCTATTTTGAATTTATTTTTGTGTATGACATGAGGGAGTCTTCTAACTTCACTGATTTACATGCAGCTGTCCAGCTTTCTCAACACCACCTGCAGAAGACACTGTCTTTTCTCAGGCGTCAGTTTTCTTAATTGTAAAATAGACCATCATGCCTACTTCAGAGATTTAAATGAAAGCATTTCCATCAAGCACAAAGTGCAGGGGAAGGGGGGGTGGATGAATTGGGAGATTGGGATTGACATATATACACTACTATGTATAAAATACATAACTAATGAGAACCTACTGTATAGTACAGGGAACTCTACTCAGTGCTCTGTGGTGACCTAAATGGGAAGGAAATCTAAAAAAGAGGGGATATATGTATACGTGTAACTGAATCACTTTGCTGTACAGCGGAAACTAACACAACATGGTAAAGCAACTATACTCTAATAAAAATTAAATTAAAAAAATAAAGATAGGACCTGAACATGCCACATCTAAGGAACTCAGGATGGTGGAGTGGCTGCCTTCACATGTGATGTTGGCTCCTATGTCAGAGAAGAGGGGAAGGCTCTAAGAGTCCATGTTTTTAGGGGAGAGAGCAGAAGCAAGAAGAACCACAATCCTGCAGCCTGTGGAAAGAAAACCACATTCACAGAAAGACAGACAAAATGAAAAGGCAGAGGACTATGTACCAGATGAAGGAACAAGATAAAACCCCAGAAAAACAACTAAATGAAGTAGAGATAGGCAACCTTCCAGAAAAAGAATTCAGAATAATGATAGTGAAGATGATCCAGGACCTCAGAAAAAGAATGGAGGCAAAGATGGAGAGGATGTAAGAAATGTTTAACAAAGACCTAGAAGAATTAAAGAACAACAAACAGAGATGAACGATACAATAACTGAAATGAAAAATACACTAGAAGGAATCAACAGCAGAATAATAGGCAGAAGAACGGATAAGTGACCTGGAAGACAGAATGGTGGAATTCAATGCCATGGAACACAGTAAAGAAAAAAGGATGAAAAGAAATGAAGACAGCCTAAGAGACCTCTGGGACAACATTAAACACACCAACATTCGCATTATAGGGGTCTCAGAAAGAGAAGAGAGAGAGAAAGGACTCGAAAAAAATATTTGAAGAGATTATAGTGGAAAACTTCCCTAACATGGGAAAGGAAAGAGCCGCCCAAGTCCAGGAAGCACAGAGAGTCCCAGGCAGGATAAACCTAAGGAGAAACATGCCGAGACACACAGTAATCAAACTGACAAAAATTAAAGACAAAGAAAAATTATTAAAAGCAACAAGGAAAAAACGACAAATAACATGCAAGGGAACTCCCATAAGGTTAACAGCTGATTTCTCAGAAGAAACTCTACAAGCCAGAAGGGAGTGGCATGATATATTTAAAGTGATGAAAGGGAAGAACCAACAACCAAGATTACTTTACCTGGCAAGGATCTCATTCAGATTCAACGGAGAAATCAACTGCTTTACAGACAAGCGAAAGCTAAGAGAATTCAGCACCACCAAACCAGCTTTACAACAAATGCTAAAGGAACTTCTCTAAGTGAGAAACACAAGAGAAGAAAAGGACCTACAAAAACAAACCCAAAACAATTAAGAAAATGGTAATAGGAACATACATATCGATAATTACCTTAAATGGGAATGGATTAAATGCTCCAACGAAAAGACACAGGCTCACTGAATGGATACAAAAACAAGACTCATATATATGTTGTCTACAAGAGACCCACTTCAGACCTAGGGACACATACAGACTGAAAGTGAGGGAATAGAAAATGATATTCCATGCAAATGGAAAACAAAAGAAAGCTGGAGTAGCAATACTCACATCAGATAAAACAGACTTTAAAATAAAGAATGTTATAAGAGACAAGGAAGGACACTACATAATGATCAAGGGATCAATCCAAGAAGAATTATAAATGTATATGCACCCAACATAGGAGCACCTCAATACATAAGACAACTGCTAACAGCTATAAAAGAGGAAATCGACAGCAACACAGTAATAGTGGGGGACTTTAACACCTCACTTATACCAATGGATAGACCATCCACATAGAAAATTAATAAGGAAACACAAGCTTTAAATGACACAACAGACAAGATAGATATAATTGATATTTATAGGACATGCCATCCGAAAACAGCGATTACACTTTCTTCTCAAGTGCACACGGAACATTCTCCAGGATAGATGTTATCTTGGGTCACAAATCAAGCCTTCGTAAATTTAAGAAAACTGAAATCACATCAAGCATCTTTTCCGACCAAAACGCTATGAGATTAGAAATAAATTACAGGGAAAAAAAACGTAAAAAACATAAACACATGGAAGCTAAACAATACATTACTAAATAACGAAGATGTCACTGAAGAAATCAAAGAGGAAATCAAAAAATACCTAGAGACAAATGGCAATGAAAACATGATGATCCAAAACCTATGGAATGCAGCAAAAGCAGTTTTAAGAGGGAAGTTTACAGCAATACAATCCTACCTCAAGAAACAAGAAAAATCTGAAATAAACAATCTAACCTTACACCTAAAGGAACTAGAGAAAGAAGAACAAACAAAACCCAAAGTTAGGAGAAGGAAAGAAATCGTAAAGATCAGAGCAGAAATAAATGAAACAGAAACAAAGAAAACAATTGCAGAGATCGAAACTAAAACCTGGTTCTTTGAGAAGATAAACAAAATTGATAAACCTTTAGCCAGACTCATCAAGAAAAAGAGATAGAGGACTCAAATCAATAAAATTAGAAATGAAAAAGGGGAAGTTACAACAGACACCACAGAAATACAAAGCATTGTAAGAGACTACTACAAGCAGCCCTATGTTAACAAAATGGACAACCTGGAAGAAATGGACAAATTCTTAGGAAGGTATAACCTTCCAAGAGTGAACAAGGAAGAAATAGAAAATATGAACAGACCAATCACAAGTAATGAAATTGAAACTGTGATTAAAAATCTTCCAACAGGGGCTTCCCTGGTGGCGCAGTGGTTGAGAGCCCGCCTGCCGATGCAGGGGACACGGGTTCGTGCCCCGTTTTGGGAAGATCCCACATGCTGCGGAGTGGCTGGGCCTGTGAGCCATGGCCGCTGAGTCTGCGTGTCTGGAGCCTGTGCTCCACAACGGGAGAGGCCACAACAGTGAGAGGCCTGTGTACCGCAAAAAAAAAAAAAAAAAAAAAAAAAAAATTCCAACAAACAAAAGTCCAGGACCAGGTGGCTTCACAGGTGAATTCTATCAAACATTTAGAGATGAGCTAACACCCATCCTTCTCAAACTCTCCCAAAAATTGCAGAGGAAGGAACACTCCCAAATTCATTCTATGAGGCCACCATCACCCTGATACCAAAACCAGACAAAGATACTACAAAAAAAGAAAATTACAGACCAATATCACTGATGAATATAGATGCAAAAATCCTCAACAAAATACTAGCAAACAGAATCCAACAATACATTAAAAGGATCATACACCATGATCAAGTGGGATTTTTCCTAGGTATGCAAGGATTCTTCAATATACGCAAATCAATCAATGTGATACACCATATTAACAAACTGAAGAATAAAAACCATATGATCATCTCAATAGAGGCAGAAAAAGCTTTTGACAAAATTCAACACCCATTTATAACAAAAAAAACTCTTCAGAAAGTGGGGATAGAGGGAACCTACCTGAACACAATAAAGGCCATATATGACAAACCCACAGCAAACATCATTCTCAGTGGTGAAAAACTGAAAGCATTTCCTCTAAGATCAGAAACAAGACAAGGATGTCCACTCTCGCCACTACTATTCAACATAGTTTTGGAAGTCCTAGCCACGGCAACCAGAGTAGAAAAAGAAATAAAAGGAATACAAATTGGAAAAAGATGAAATAAAACTGTCACTGTTTGCAGATGACATGATACTATACATAGATAATCCTAAAAATACTACCAGAAAACTACTAGAGCTAATCAATGAATCTGGTAAAGTTGCAGGATACAAAATTAATGCACAGAAATCTATACACTAACCTATACACTAACAACGAAAGATCAGAAAGAGAAATTAAGGAAACACTCCCACTTACCATTGCAACAAATAGAATAAAATACCTAGGAATAAACCTACCTAAGGAGGTAAAAGACCTGTACTCAGAAAACTATAAGACACTGATGAAAGAAATCAAAGATGACACAAACAGATGGAGAGATATACCATGTTCTTGGACTGGAAAAATCAATATTGTGAACATGACTATACTACCCAAAGCAATCTACAGATTCAATGCAATCCCTATCAAATTACCAATGGCATTTTTACAGAACTAGAACAAAAAAGTCTTAAAATTTTAATGGAGACACAAAAGACCCCGAATAGCCAAAGCAGTCTTGAGGGAAAAAAACGGAGCTGGAGGAATCAGACTCTCTGACTTCAGACTATACTACAAAGCTACAGTAATCAAGATAATATGGTACTGGCACAAAAACAGAAATATAGATCAATGGAACAGGATAGAAAGTCCAGAGACAAACCCATGCACCTGTGGTCAACTAATCTATGACAAAGGAGGCAAGGATATACAATGGAGAAAAGACAGTCTCTTCAATAAGTGGTGCTGGGAAAACTGAACAACATGTAAAAGAATGAAATTAGGACACTCCCTAACACCATACACAAAAATAAACTCAAAATGGATTAAAAACCTACATGTAAGACTGGACAATATAAAACTCTTAGAGGAAAACATGGGAAGAACATACTTTGACATAAATCACAGCAAGATCTTTTTTAACCCACCTCCTAGAGTAACAGAAATAAACAAAAATAAACAAATGGGTCCTAATGGAACTTAAAAGCTTCTGCACAGCAAAGGAAACTACAAACAAGATGAAAAGACAACCCTCAGAATGGGAGAAAATATCTGCAAATGAATCAACGGACAAAGGATTAATCTCCAAAATATATAAATAGCTCATGCAGCTCAATATTAAAAAAACAAACAGCCCAGTCAAAAAGTGGGCAGAAGACCTAAACAGACATTTCTCTAAAGAAGACATACAGATGGCCAAGAGGCACATGAAAATCTGCTCAAAATCACTAATTATTAGCAAAATGCAAATCAAAACTACAATGAGGTATCACCTCACGCCGGTTAGAATGGGCATCATCAGAAAATCTACAAACAACAAAAGCGGAGAGGGTGTGGAGAAAAGGGAACCCTCTTGCACTGTTGGTGGGAATGTAAATAGATACAGCCACTAAGGAGAATAGTATGGAGGTTCCTTAAAAAACTAAAAATAGAATTACCATATGACACAGCAATCCCACTACCGGACATATACCCTGAGAAAACCATAATTCAAAAAGACACATGCGCCCCAGTGTTCACTGCAGCACTATTTAAAGTAGCCAAGTCATGGAAGCAACCTAAATGCCCATCGACAGATGAATGGATAAAAAAGATGTGGTACATATATACAATGGAATATTACTCAGCCATAAAAGGAACAAAATTGGGTCATTTGTAGAGACATGGATGGACCCAGAGACTGTCATACAGAGTGAAGTAAGTCAGAAAGAGAAAAACAAATATCATATATTAATGCACATTTGTGTAATCTAGAAAAATGGTACAGACGAACCGGTTTGCAAGGCATAAATAGAGACACAGATGTAGAGAACAAACATATGGACACCAAGGAAGGAAAGCAGGGTGTGATGAACTGGGAGATTGGGATTGAAATATATATACTAATATGTATAAAATAGATAACTAATAAGAACCTGCTGTATAAAAAATAAATAAATTCGTTTAAAAAAAAACAGAAAAAATAAAGATTAAAAAAAAATAAAAGCATGAATTGCAGTGCAGGGTCATCAGCAAGCACTTGGTCAGCAGTGGCTGTAATTTCTGTCACTATGACTGCTAGCTGACCAGGTTCTGGCCCGATCTCCTGAGCAGGGCCTTTCACAGATGGTGGCTTCCCAGCAAGCCCCTTCCTTGCCTGGCAGTCGGGTCCTGCAGAGGGTCTGTGCACCAAGGGCTGGGTTAGCTCATGGGGCCTCCACAGCATGTCTGGGGGACAGAGAGGATACGGGACTTGGCTCACCTTCTCATTCTGCTCTTACTAGCTACCTGGACCTGCATGTTTCTTTGCCTCTCTGAGTCCAGACTTCTGCATCACTAAAACAAGGATGAGTCCCTATGTCAGGGCTGTTATGAGAATGAAATTCAATCAGGAAAGAGAAGGCTCCAGTGTCTAGCACACAGTAGGCATACAACATGTGTTCATTTCCTGTTTCTTTTACTCCTTATATAATTCTGCTTACGAGAGAAATTCAGGCAGCCTGGGGTTTTGCTGGGAACAGTGAAAACTCTACTACTGAAAATAACACATGTAGGAGTAGGCCTCCGTGCAAATTCACATATACATTTAAAATATTGAGGTGACTTTGCATACATCAGCAAAACCTCTAAACCATGGAGGACAGAGAGAAGGTTACCAAAACAGACTAACCATCTTTAACAAGGAGGCCCCCACCAAGCCTCACTCTCAAGAGCCAGGGCTTTTCGGAGATTCCTCAAATTAAATTAAAATGATCTGAAAAACATCTGGTCCCGTTTTAGGCTACATGGGCTTTGTTATTGACTGAAGCCCTGCTATAATCTCTCCCCCAAAATAAGAGTTTCTAGAGCATTAAAGAAGACACAGCTCTAGAACCTTAGTGAGATTCAATACACACCTGTCGGAGAAAGGTCCTTCTTCATCCTTTTTAATTTCTTGGCCTTTTTCCTTCCCTCTGAGAGGGATTCTGCACAGGGATCTGTCTGCTCAAGCTCAGTGTCAGAAATCTCCCCCGATACTCTGGCCTCCAGGACACCTTCTGCTTGACTGGGACTCAGATTTCTCTTTCCTACTGTGCTGGTGGCTGTGAGACTGAAATGCAAGTGGAACAACATGAAAGGTGTTGAGAGTAACTGGAAGACTAAACCTATAAAAATATTTTAACACTCTTAATTCTATTAACACTTAACTAGCAATCAAACAACATGGGTAGCTGCTGCCTGGAGGTGCAAGTTAAAGACCTTACTGTGAACTGAAGTCTGAAAGTTTACCCACAACAAGCTTATTCAGAAGAAACTTCTACACCAGGCTTGTGCACGGATATACACAAATCTAAGCTGTTCATAGTGTTTAAAAGAAAAAAATTTTAAAGAAAATTCCTGGTCTTTATTTTGATAGAGTTACCCTAACCGAAGAGTAGAATAGTAGTGCGACCATAACAACATAACGGTCTGGATTACATTAAATCACAAGACAGCATTGTAACTTGCATGCTGCCTGATGGATACACAGTAGAGCAGGAGAATTCTTGAGTCTGCCGGGCTGTCACACCGCTCGTGCATTTGAATACACTTAAAAGGTATACCCCACCTTCATATAATTCTCTTCCATTCCAAAAAGGTGACTTGTCAAGATTATAATTAAGTCTGGCTTCATTTTAAAAGCTTTATAGGATTTGACATGTTGAATTAGATCAGATTACATGTCCTGATTTTCCTTAAGAAAATATGTTCCCTGAATCAGAACTTGATAATAAGAGACCACAGGGCCAGTGTGAGTCCTGTCTCCTCTAAATGAGTCTTATAAACAGGTTTTTTTTTTATAGCCCCCACATTATGAAAAGCATAAAGAATCTAGTCATTCCCCCTAAGGGAGGCCATTCAGGCACAGAGCAGGGTGCGGAGAGGGAGAGAGAGAACGTGAGCAAGCCCCTGTGTCAGCCTTCCCTAGGAAGTGAACGCTTTATTTTATTTTTAAATATATTTATTTATTTACTTTATTTTTGGCTGCGTTGGGTCTTGGTTGCTGTGAGTGGGCTTTTCTCTAGTTGCGGCAAGCGGGGGCTACTCTTTGTTGCAGTGCGCAGGCTTCTCATTGCGGTAGCTTTGTGTGGAGCACGGGCTCTAGGCATGCGGGCTTCAGTAGTTGTGGCACGTGGGCTCAGTAGTTGTGGATTGCGGGCTCTAGAGTGCAGGCTCAGTAGCTGTGGTACACGGGCTTAGATGCTCCATGGCATGTGGGATCTTCCTGGACCAGGGCTCAAACACGTGTCCCCTGCAATGGCAGGCGGATTCTTAACCACTGTGCCACCAGCGAAGTCCCAAAGTGAATGCTTTAAAATGTTACATATCAAAACCCTGGGGGACTTCCCTGGTGGTCCAGTAGTTAAGACTCTGCGCTCCCTATGCTGGTGGCCGGGTTCGATCCCTGGTCAGGGAACTAGATCCCATACACATGCCACAACTAAGGGTTCGCATGCCACAGCTAAGGAGCCTGCCTGCTGCAACTAAGACCCGGCGCAGCCAAATTAAAAAACAAGCAAAAACTCGGGCTACCCGATGATTCAAGTTCTGCAATGTTACTCTTCCCTGTTCCTTACACTTCCTCACTCATGTGAAGAAGGTGGTGGTGCTCAGAAGCCATAGGAAGCAGAACAGAGAGAGCTCAGAGCAGATGGCCTGTTAAGCCTGGCTGGCCAGCCTCCTGCTGTCATCTCTTCACCTGTGTTATATGCAGCTTTTGGAAACATCTTTTATTGAGGGTATATGAAGAAAAGGAGAATACCAAAGGTAGTATTTTGGGGGGAGAGTTATTAGAAATTCATGCTAAAGTTTACTGTTTAAAAACTGATAATACCTTTAAATTTTTCTTAAAGACTAAAACAATTTTCGGCTGGTTTCAGAAAATTTGGAAAATTCAGAAAGTATTAAGTAAGAAAATAGTAAGGACACACCTTTCCATTGTGAAAGGGTAAGAGGCCTAAATATTCCTCTGTGCTGTAAACCCTGGAACCTAGCAGCCTCTGAGATGTAAATGTTTAATGAAAACTCAGCTGGAACCATCAGCATTCAAAGTACTTCAAGAAATACAAAGTCCTGAAATAGCCCCAACTGCACATAGGAATCTAGCGGATGATAAAGGTGGTATCTCAAATTACTGGGGCAGAGATGAACTTCCAAAAAAATGGTGGTGGGACAACAGGAAAAAGATAAGTTAGGCCCATTCTTCACCCATAAAAAAGAAAAAAACGCCAAAATGGATTAGATATCTAAATGTGAAAAATGAAACTATACAAATACTGAAAGAAAACATGGATGAATTCCTCTAAAACCTGAGTGTCGAAAAAGGCTTTACTATAACTCACAATCCAAATTTATAAGAAGATTTATAAATTTGATCATATAAAAATCCTTTGCATGGCTATCAATAACATGAGCAAAGTCAAAAGACAAATGACAAACCAGGAGAAAATATTTGTAACATATATCACAGATAAAGGGCTAATGTCCCTAATACACAAGTAACACTCAAAATTGAAGAAAAAAACCCCCAAATCCTACAGGAAAATGGGCAAAGCTATGAATAAATAGCTCACCGCACACACACGCACACACACACACACACACACACACACACACACACCTTAAACACACGAAAATATGTTCAACTCCATTCATGATGCAAAATAAAATGCCACTGAAATATCATTTCTCACCCACTAGATTGGCAAAAATATCCAAAAGATTGATGAAATATTCTGTTCTTGAGAGTGGGGAAACAGGCACTCATACATTGCTGGTGACAAAGAAAAATGGTACAACTCACTCTTACAGAAGGGAATGTGGCACTATTTAACAAAACTTTATATCCATTTACTCTTTGAGCCAGCAATCCCACTTCTAGGAATTCAGAAGATGCACCCCCAACAATGCAAAAATACTTATGTACAAGATTACTCATTGCAGCTTTATTTGTTGTTATGATATATTATTGCCAAGTTCCTAAATGTCTAAGCATAGGAAATTGGTTGAATAAACTATGCTATGTACAGTCAATGTAACTAAGCAGTTACAAGAAAGAATGAAGATCTCAAACAACAGATATGAAATTATTTCCAGTGAAAAAAGCAAAGTGCAAAAGAGCAACTTATTCCAGTCTTGGGTGAAATGTTGGGGGGAATACCAAAAAAAAAAATCCGGAACTATTTAGTAGGTTTGCTTCTGTAGTTGAACGAGTGAAGCAATTCTGAAAATATTTGGATACATGATAATGCTCAGCAAATTAGTAAATGTATTCATGTAGTTGGAAGAGAGATATGGGGGAAGGCAAGGGAGAACGCTGTGGGGACGTAATGGAACTGGAGATACAGGTCCGGGCTTGGGATTTCTAAAATAAGTATGTGTGTATGTGTGCACGTTTATGTGTATGCATATATGTATGGGAAGTATCTGTGTATATCCATGCCCCTATTTCCCAGCTCTGCCCACTGAAAGGACCCAAAAAACAAAAACAAAAAACAAAAAACCCAATGGCCATAAGCACATCTAGTGTCCAGATTTTAATGTCTAAACCATACTCCACTGAAAAAACACAGGGCTCCTCGAAGAAGCGCTTGATTCCAGGGCTGGGGTAAAAGTTGCACAAAATGAGCTCAGCTGGGGCAAAAGAAGCACAAAATGAGCCCGGAACATCTTGCAATACCAGAAAGTAGGAAACTGCTCAAGAAATGACGGGGCATGTCACAGGGATGTAGGAACCAGGTGGAAAGGGCTCCCACTGGCCAAATATTTGAGCACCAAAATAATTAAGGGGCAGTAATAAATTCTAAACCATTGAAAAAAAACAGGAATCCATGGATCTATATCGATACATAATACAGAGAGACAGAGAGAGGAGGGAGAGCTCTTAGTTCTGGCTGAATGCTGACTAGGAAATGGTAAAGGTGGAGAGAGAGATGGAGTTGGCAAATCATCCTTTGGCAACCATCACGTGAAGAATGACTGATGCAAAAATCATCAAGAGGTGCTAAATCAGGGGAGATATTTTGATGAAGAGTAGGCTATTAGCATGGTCTTAAAGTGTCTCTCCTGAGACTGATATCCTGAGAAGGACATAGCATCACTTTTGCACATTCTAGTCAGGATTGCATAACCTGAACATAATCATGAAGAAACATCAGACAAACGCAAAGGAAAAACAACTTACTGAAAAAAAGTGGGGTGAGGGGCTGGTGTCCTTCAAAAATGTTGTTGTCTTAAAAAAGACCAAAGACACATTGAAAACTAGCTGCAACACATTATGACAGACTGGATCTTATACTAGAGGGAAAAGCCATAAAGAGAATATTGGATCAAATAATAAAACTGGGATATAAACAGTAGATTACAGTATTATATCAGTGTTAAATTACCGAGGTTGATAACTATACTACAGTTATACAAGAAACTATTAAGGATCATGATGTATCTAACTTCCTCTCAGATGGTTCAGAAAAAAACACGTGTTGGGAGTTGCAGTATGGAGAGAAAAAGGGAGAGAAGGCAACACAGAGTGTGTATATACAGAGAGAGGAAGGGGAAGGGTGGAAGAGAGAGCACGTGCACACAAAGTAAAGAACAGCAAAATGTTAACAATCAAGGTAGCCGGATAAAGAATATATGGGTGTTCTTTGTAATATTTGTGACTTTTATAGAGTTTGAAATTATTTCCAAGTTAAAAGCAAAACAAAACAAAATAAAACAAAACAAACTGGAGGAAGCATGATGTTTAAACAAATAAGGAAAAGTAAATTTCATTGAGGATTATCTTCTTTTTTTTCTAATTTAATTTTTTTGGCCGCACTGCGCAGCACGCGGGATCTTAGTTCCCCGACCAGGGATTGAACCCATGCTCCCTGCAGTGGAAGCGCGGAGTGCTAACCACTGGGCCGCCAGGGAATTCCCTCAAGGAATATCTTCTGATGCCTGCTTGCTGTGGCACAATCTAGGACTGAAGTCTGTGTGTGTTTACACATGACTAATAAGTATATCGCCAGTCTAGTGATACGTGGAAGAAGCTGCCTTGACCCATTAACAGAATGTCTCATCTGATACAACAGAGTCCCTTTCCAGCCACCCAGGCTGGAAAGGATCCCTCAGAGTTGGCATCTGTGCCTCTTCATTCTTCAGTGCCTGAGCCCATCAGCTCATCCCCTCATTTAACCAATATTCTATCAACATGATGAGCACCTCCCATGGGCCACACCTCCAAACGCCCTCCAGTCCTGCTCGTTTTACTCTCAGCCACCATTCCGGCTCTTTCCTCACGCTGCTGCCGGGCGCTCTTCCTATCTTGCCCCTTGACTCTTAAAACAGGATCCTAATTGGCTAGTCTCCTCTGTCCTACTCTTCCCAGCCTCCCTTGCCCTTCAAACCCATTCCTCCCAGTGTTAGCAAACTTCTTCCAAAGCAGAGATTTGATCAGATACTCCCAGCTGCAAGACTTCCACAGCTCTCTACCGCCAACCTGAATTTTAACTGCTTGGCACAGCAACCAGGACCCTCTGTCATCTGGGTCCCCGTCGGCTTTTCTAGCCTTATCTTCCACAAGGCAGTCGAGTTGCAAAGACGGTATCTGTTCACCTTAATGAATTCCATGACATGCACTCTTCTACCTGGTCCACTGTCCCAGCGGTGGGCTTATCAGCCCCCGTACACCCTATATTTCCCATCGGACGTTGCTGCCCGTGCTCCGCAACAAGAGAAGCCACTGCAGTGAGAAACCCGTGCACCGCACTGAAGAGTAGCCCCCGCTCACCGCAACTAGAGAAAGCCCGCGCTTAGCAACAAAGATCCAACGCAGCCAAAAATAAATAAATAAATAAATTTAAAAAATTTTAGGGGTTAGCTCGGTAAAGTAAGATATAATAATAAATGTATGGGTTACTTTTTTTTTTTTGCTGGGCATGGGCTTTCTGTAGTTGTGGCGAGCGGGGGCTACTCTTCGTTGCAGTGTGCAGGCTTCTCATTATGGTGTCTTCTCCTATTGTGGAGCACGGGCTCTAGGCATGCGGGCTTTAGTAGTTGTGGCCTGTGGGCTCTAGAGCACAGGTTCAGTAGTTGTGGCACAAGGGTTTAGTTGCTACGTGGCATGTGGGATCTTCCAGGACCAGGGCTCAAACCCCTGTTCCCTGTATTGGCAGGCGGATTCTTAACCACTGCGCCACCAGAGAAGTCCCTGGGTTACTATTATTATGAACCAATATACTATGACAAAATTATATTTCAAAAACATGTAAAAATAATGTCTAACTGATACAGACATTTGATAACAGAAAACATTAAAAGAATAAAACATTAACACTAAATGGATGGCCAATAAATATCGATTAAAAATTGAAAGATGTTATAGATATTTATTATTTAAAAGTTATTCTTAAATGAGATTTTAAAACACACAAGCATTAATATTTGTCACAAGACAATATTCCAGATGGAGAAAAGATTCTCTCATGTTATGCTGATGTTGATCAAACTGTTCCGAGTGTTTCCAAAGCAAATACAAGTTGGGTGTTAAACTACATATTGCTTTATATTAGCTCATTTCCTTTTTTATTTAAAAAAATTTTTTTAGTTGTGGCATGCGGGATCCTTAGTTGCAGCATGTGGGATCCACCTCCCCGACCAGGGATTGAACCCAGGCCCCCTGCATTGGGAGTGTGGAGCCCCAGCCACTGGACCACCAAGGAAGTCCCTCATTTCTTTTAGAGATGAAAATATTTTGTCTGCTTGCCTTGATTTTCGTTTTGCTGTTAAAATTGATACTGCTTGTCCTAATTCAGATTTTTAGATCGAATGATTTTACACTGGAGTATTCCACAATGACATTTACATTTTGTCTCTGAATTTCATCTATAAAAGTATTTACCAAGAACTGTAGCCTACAGCAAATATTCAAACACTGAAACACTATTGGATTCTATTAAGACAACGTAACATTCGGATATCCTAGCAAGGTTAACAGTACATGTTTCAAAACTGCCAATTTAAGGACTGCCTCCAAAACTTACTTCTTGGAACAAGATTCGCAGGATTTTTGTAAAGTGTACTGCTGTATGTAATCTTGTTAATATATTCTTATTTACAAGAATGATTCACTGTTAGTAGCAGACAAGGCCACGAACACACACTTAGCAACATGGCAACAGTGACAAGCAAGAATGACTGATTTGATTGTGGCCCTTTCTCTCCTACCTGCTCCTGTCCTGATTTCAGAAATGTTGACCGTAGCCTTTGACACTGATTCCATGCTTGCTTTCAACTTCATGTCAGAGAATTCCTTTGAACTAGTAATGCCTATGCTGATGGTTAAAGTTTAATTCCCACAGATTTTGCCCCTTTATCTTAGTTTCTCAACTGATATTTCTCATGATTTGGAATAACACATAAATGTCCCCAGAGATGCCAGGGAGGAACTGGTGAATGGCAACCCTATTGGAAATCAACTGACCACAAACTGGACTCTCTATTCTGTGTCATCATCTATTTGTCTTCCCTTATGCCAGCACCACACAGTTTTTAGTCCCGTAGCTTCAAAGTAAGTCTTAAAGACAGAATAAGTCCTTTAGTTGGCTGGGAAGTTCATGCTGCTGGATAAAATAATAACCACCTTTCATTTTAAAGGGCTGCCCAGTTTAAAAAATTCTCTCATTTGATACTTGTCTACAATCATTTGAAGCTGAACATGTGTTTTCACTCCCATTTTACAGGCAAGAAACCTCATCCTCAGAATGAGTGACTTCCCCCAGGTTGTGTGGCTGGTCTGGTAGATCAGAGGGTGTTCTCCAAGCCGAGTGCTCTTTGAAACGCTTCACAGCCTTGCTCCCCACCCCATCTTCCCAGGGCAAAATGAACTGGAAAAATCTGGGGAAGTGGGAGCTAGAAAATGCATTTTTATTGTTTTTACAAACTCTCATGCTGATTTCAAATTCCACGAGCATGACTGTTCCTGTGTTTTTGGGCACGGTCTGGATGGATGAGGGGAGGATGTCAGATAGCCTAGGCCCAATTCAGAAGGCAATTCCCCAGAGATGGCTGATCAACTGTGATTCTTATTTCTAATAAAGAAGTTGAGTTTGAAAAGCAAAATCAACATTAAGTACGGCATGTCTGTACGATAGTACCCAGGAATAAAGGACATCTCTTGTGGAATGAATGGTGGGGGGGGGTGGAGAGAATATACGAATGTGTTGTATATGTGACTACTCAGTTTATTTATAAACTAGCCTAAAGGAGAGAAAACTTGGTTCTGGGTTACAAAGAAACCATGGCATTCAATTAGAAAAACTTTTTACAAGAATGTGGTTTGAACCTGGTTAAACAATCCCTATTGCTAACTCACTTTAATTCAACATAGAAAAGATTAATCAATGACAAACATGAAAGACATTAATACAAATTCCTAAATTTAAGAACCTACACTCAACATACAACTAATTGGAGCTGAATTCAGAACATCTGAAATTTTCAGAGGCTAGGATGAAATTTAATTTTGCAACTAAAATTTACTTTTGGCTCTGATGAAAGGATTTACTAATCATGCCAGTAATATAATCAAACCAAAACGACTCCTCCCCATACCAAAAGCCCAACTACTTTAGAAAGTAAACTGCTTTTAAAAAATTTCCGGGAAGTTAAACACGACCAATTGAACGCAGGTATTTATCTGTAGAGAGACAGAAATATCCTTACAAAGGCACAGAGAACAGGAGAGGCAGCAGGAGAGGATGGGATGTCAGCTCACCATGGAGACACTCTCTCTGGAGAGGACAAGTAAGGAGAAGAGGGCCAAAGAGTGTTGCAATACAGCGGGAACAGAAATCTAAGTGCTGTATAAAAAGTTGGTGCACCCGATAGAGCCCTGCAAAGTCTCAGCAAGTAACAGGCACCAGATCCCTGGAAGAAGCAGATGATAAGGACTGTGCTACGCCAACAGGGGGAAAGGCTGTCCAAGGATCCTCACCCCCATCCCTGTGAAGCCAGGGGACCAGCATTCCCAAGGCCAATAGGAGCTGGACAGGAGGTTTTATCTCTGGAGAAACTGATCCCCTCAGAGAGGCACCAAGTCCAGCAGTGGAGAGTGGGATCAAGCAGGGCAATAAGAACTTTCTAACTGGGGAAGTAGCATCCTCCACATACTGAGAAGTGAGGTCTCCAGCTTCCTTCCACCAATCAGTACCCAGAGCACCAGCAGTCAGGCTTAGCTCCCCCAAGCTGCAAATCAGAAAATCAATTTCTAAAAGAACTGAGTCGTTACAGCTAGTATCATACTTAATGCTGAATGCTTTTGCCCTAAGATCAGGAACAAGACACAGATGTTGGCTCTTGCCACTTTTATTCAACACTGTACTAGAGGCCCTTGCTAGTGCAATAAGGCAAGAGAAAGAAATGAAATTCATAAGGTCCACTGGACAGAGATAAATACGATTGCCTTTTTTTACAGATATGATTGTCTAAACAGAAAATACCAAACAGTCTATAAAAAGTTATTAGAACTAATAAGTGAATTTAGTAAGATCCAAGGATACAAGGTCAAAATAGATAAATCAACTGCATTTCTTTCTATTAGCAATGAACGACTGGAAATTGAACTTTAAAAATATATGACTTATAATAGCATCAAAAAGTAAAATACTGGGCTTCCCTGGTGGCGCAGTGGTTGAGAGTCCGCCTGCCGATGCAGGGGACACGGGTTCGTGCCCCGGTCCGGGAAGATCCCACATGCCGCGGAGCGGCTGGGCCCGTGAGCCATGGCCGCTGAGCCTGCGCGTCCGGAGCCTGTGCTCCGCAACGGGAGAGGCCACAACAGTGAGAGGCCCGCGTACCGCAAAAAAAAAAAAAAAAAAAAAAAAAAAAGTAAAATACTTAGGGGCAACTTCAATAAAGCATATGTAAAATTTGCATAATGGAAAATATAATACTCTGATATGAGAAATCAAAGAAAACCTAAATAAGTGAAAAGATACACCATGTTCATAGGTGGGAAGACTCAATAGAGTTAATTCTCCCCAAAATGATATTATAGATTCAACACAATCCCCATCAAAGTCCCAGCAAGCTTTTTGTACAAATCAACAAACTGACTCTAAACTTTTTGTGGAAAAGTGAAGGAATTAGAATAAGCATTATTTGGCTTCCCTGGTGGCGCAGTGGTTAAGAATCCACCTGCTAATGCAGGGGACATGGGTTCGAGCCCTGGTCCGGGAAGATCCCACATGCCATGGAGCAACTAAGCCCATGCGCCACAACTACTGACCCCACGAGCCACAACTACTGAGCCCGTGTGCCACAACTGCTGAAGCCCACGTGCCTAGAGCCTGTGCTTTGCAACAAGAGAAGCCACCGCAATGAGAAGCCTGCACACCGCAACAAAGAGTAGCCCCTGCTCGTCACAACTAGAGAAAGCCCGCACGCAGCAACAAAGACCCAACGCAGCCAAAAATAAATAAATTTAAAAAATAAATAAGCATTTTTTTAAAAAGAAGAAAATGGTTGAAGGATCTACTATATGATTTCAAGACTCACTATAAAGCTTTAGTATAAATCAAGACAATGTGTAACTGGGCTAAGGAAAGACATATAGATCAATGGAATACAACAGAATCTAGAAATAGACCACATACAAATATGGCCAACTAGTTTTTGACAAAGGAGTCAATGTACAGTAATTGAATAGAGAAAGGACAGTATTCTCAAAAAATGGTGCCAGAACAAATGGACATCTACAAGCAAAAAAATGAACTTGTACTCATGCCTCACACTGTACATAAAAACTAACTTGAAATAGATCGTATACCTAAACATAAAACCAAAAACCACTGTAAAACTTATAGAAAAAAAAATCTTTATGACCCTAGTTTAGGCAAAGATTTCTTAAGTAGATCGCAAAAAGCACAAGCCCCAAAGAAAAGCATAAGCCTCAGAGAAAAGATACATAATTACAAAGCCAGCTTCTCACCTCAACACTCTACAGAGCAAAACCATCAGTAAGTTCTGCCTCCAAGAACTTCTCATCCCTTTTTAGTTCTTTCTTAAACAATAGTGGATGCCCCCAAATAGTCACATTTTTGAAGAAAGGCTTCGAGAGACAAAAACCAAAACAGACCAATATTCAGAGAGGAAAAACTCTGAGGAAACAGAGACAACAGAGAGCTGAGGAAAACTTTAAAAACAACAGGCAGTTCTTGCTTTGCACACAGTACAGGACCATAAAAATGGACTAGACTACTGTATTTGCAAGCCAATGGATAAACAGAAAAATGAAGAAGTGGCAATAAGTACATTACTTGGAAACAAGGTAAATTATCAAAAAAAGAGTTGAAAGTGGTTGCCTCTGAGGGACAGAATGTGGGTGGCAGGGGACTGCTGCTTTTTATTATAATTTTAAAAAATATTATTTGGCTTTAAAAAACAATGCTCAAGTATTTCATTGAAAATATTTTAAAAGAAAAAAAATGCCAAGGACTTCACAAAGATCCACTTAACGTGTGACAAACCACTATGCCAACAGTAAATCACTACTTGTCTGGTTATGTTAAATGGGTATACACAGCTCTGTTACTAATTGGCTTTGTGACCTTGAGTAAACACAGCTTCTCTGACCGCCCCCTCCCCAGTTCTCCTTTGTAACATCGTGGAGGGTGGACTAGATCACCTCCAGGTCCCTTCCAGCTCCACAAGTATGTGGCTTTATCAAGTAACACTGTTGTTCACACAGTTATAGGTGCCGCTCATTCTTTAAAAGAATGTATCTGCTATTGTACATCAACTATATCTCAATTAAAAAAAAAAAGAATCTCCTACAATCTAGACTAATCTTCAGCCCCCGCTTCCATTCACATGAATTAGTGCAGTATTACTGTATTCCATAGTTACTAGCACTTGTAAGTAGGCTTGCAAGCTTTCTTATGACACATAAGAAAAAAATTCAAAGACAGTTACCTAAAGAACAACAAAATTTATAGCATGAGTATCTTAATCCTACATGTTTTGGAAGACATTTCATCTCTTTGGAAATTGTCATCCTTGGTTGTTTCTAGTTTTCTCATAAACCCAGTAAACCCAACCTGAGAAGGAATAAACCCCATAATGTCAACTGAACAGGCTCAAATTTGGAAGTACACTACTGTTTCACAAATGATGACAGAGGAAAGGGGTAGGTGGGGTTTTCTTACTCATGAAAGGATCCAACTCTCCCTCTCTGCTTGGGCACCCAAACTTTATCTGATGCCCACTGTAGCCAAATGATCTGCACTAACGGAGAGAGAGACACTAGGGATGAAAGAAGAGAACAGAAAGAAACCTATGACCATGTGGACAATGCTACTCTAAATTCTAAGAGCATCACTATATTCACTAATTTAGCTATCCTAAATGGACATTCACATTACATATTTAGTCAAATTAATGATGAGATGACAAATTAAAGACAAGACCCAAATCAAAACCTCTGTCTGAATTTATGCTTTTCAACTGGAAAGAATCAAAGAATATAGCTATGATTCTAAAGTAGCACCAATAAAGTAAATATTATTCTTATGAGTATTAACGGACTATACTGAAACAAGGTAAAATATAGTACTCTTATTACTTGGTGAAGTATTGCCACTGAAATCAATTACAGATGTTTATCCTGAAAGATGCTACTCTGAGGGTTGCAGACTCAAATATTGTTAATGGTTATTCAAAATTAAATTTATGGTTGAATTGGAACCTGTGGACAGTTTTATAATATTCATTAGCAACAGTTTTTTAAAGACACAGAAGGCTACTGTTTTAATACAAATGAGTACGAGTTTCAAAATCATCTCCATTTAGTGCTTTAGCACTAACAATTTGATCTGATGAATCAACTAGCATGGCTTTACTAGGAGAAGAGAACAAGGTACTTCCTGATGGGCTGCTCTTGACATGGAGAACATCATTTTAGCTCCCTGAGAACAGAGGACCACCTATCAGATGTTCTGACACCAAGAAACCACATACGTCTTGCATCCTGGTTTGGTTTTTGAAGACCCTTCTGGGGGTAATTTGTGACTACAGCAAACTAGAAACTAATCCCTTCCAAGAATTTAGAATCATTCATTTAAGATGATGAACTAATGTACCTCATGCTCACTCCCAAGAATTCCCTGATTCTTTTTTTTTTTCCCCCAATTCTTTACATCAACTATTTGACAACTGATTAACACTCAAAAAAGGGTGGTCTGAATACTGATTTCTGTAGCATCACATGAGTTTGACTTCCTTTTAAATTACTTTCCCTTAAAATATGTGATTAGGCAAGCATGAATGGACTTCTGACGAGATTTTCCAAGGCATCCACAGTCAGTCTACTCCCACCTTCATATGACTCTTTCACTCTAAGTATCAGGTAAGACAATAAAATAAGCTGGATGCTGGTATGATAATGAAAAGAATGTCATTCCATCCTGCCTGACCTTTAGCAAAGCAAGTGAAAGTATTCCAAGCACGGCCTTACATTGTTCAAAAGGGAAAAAGCCTTTTGCTTTTTCCAAGCAAAAGTATTCCAAGCATGGCCTTCTCCAATCAGAAGCTGGGTAGGAAGACCGTGTTCCTAGTGTATTATGGGTTCTCTTGTTCACTCGTTTATTTAAACCTTTTTCTGAGTGACCATAAAGCATCATTTGTTAGGTGCTGGAACGTTAATATGAGTAAACAACAACTCCCAACTTTATCTTTTTACTTCCTATAAGAGTCCCCAAGGCAAAGAAATCCCAAGGATTCCACGTGGCATGGAAGGCATGTCAGAAGGCATTTCTGGTGGTGGGGAAGGATCACAAATGGGTATGTGAGAAGACAGCAGGCATTCTGGAAAGAGCATGAATGGGATCTGGGATGAAAGAGAGATGAGGGCTTCAATCTGCGTTCTGTCATTTACTGGTTTTGAGACTCAGGGCAAGTTCCTTTAGGTTCTGTGAGTCTCAGTCTCCTCAATTATAAAATAGGTTATTGTGAGGATTAAATAAGAAAACAAAACAAAATAGCACATGTTACAGTGCCTGGCACATGGCAGACACTCAAATGCCAGTGCCTCCTCCGCTCCCTCCCTGTCCTGCGGTGGGCAAAAGGTTCACGTTTTTAGAGATGATGTTGATCCCAGTCTTCAGAGGTAGTTGTCCCAGTCTTTGCAAAGCATCAGGAAAGGAGGTGAGGAAGAGAAGGAAGAGTAAAGGAAGGTGTGAGCAGCATGAGTAGGTTGAATAGCATGGCTGTGATGGCTGGAAGGGTAAGAGGGTGGGAGGGTGGGAGGGGGGCTGGTAAGCCATCACCTAGACATCCATTTGTTAGCTCACAGGTGCCTGGAACCTGCAGATCATCAAGAACCACCCAAACTGCCCTGCTCTGTTGGAAACATACAAGGTTTCAGAAGGCACAGTTCCATTTTCCCCCAACATTAGGAAAATGTTAAATACATAGAAAAGTTTGAAGAATTGTATAGTAAACATCCATTTAGCCATTGTTTATATTCTATAATTAGTTCTACATTGGAAGTGGAGATTTAAAAATATACAGATTTTAGTTCTTTTGCATTTGGGAAAAAGGGGCACAAAAGGCAGGATCTGAAGGCTCCTATCTGGCAAGCATCTGGCTTCTGAACTACCAGTGATGCAGCGGAATGAAATTAAACCTTTTCTTCAGTGATCCTTGAACGGACAAAAGGATGAATGTCAAACCTGTAGACAGTATTTAAACATGGAACTCCTATCAGTACAATGACAAACTTGGTGCTGGGTCACAGCAGCCACTCTGCATCCTCACACCAGCCCCCAAAACACAAGCACACTTTGGCTTCTGCTGGCTTACAGTGTACTAGCAGAATTTTTTTAAAGCATAAAGTGTCAAAAAAGAACTGCCAGGAAAATGAACTGCCAGATTTCTACACCTGGAAATTAAATACAGGACTTACATATTTCATACTTTATTTTAGCTAAAACTATACTACAAATAGGAATAATCCTAACTGCACATGACCTGAGTACCTCAAATAGGAAATCTGTTTTGTATTTAGACATGTGAAAAATAGCATTTCACTTCCCTATCATCTAAGTGTGTTGAGGGCAATTTCAATTGTTAGCATCATTAAAAAAAATTATATTCATACGAAGAAAGAACGAATAATATAACACATTATTAGAAACACAGATAATTACTTTTAATTATGGTTAATTAAATAAATAACATGAAGCTATGGAAAGAAAACATTAATTTTCAAATATTACTGCTATTATAAAACACAAAAGCATCGACGACAGCACCAGCTCTGTGATCTGGTGCAAGACACTTCTCCTCTCTGAGTTTTCTTATCAGAGAAAGAAGACTAATAATGCTACTTAATCCCCTTCAGGGTTCTTCCTCGGTCCTCTGCGAGGATAAAGGACCACTGCTTTTCTGATTACGGCATTTTATAATCCTGATGGTGGTTTCTACTGCCCTTTCCCTCCAGCTACTGTTCCAGGCTGAGCAGACTCAACACCTCCCCTTCCTTTCATCACTAAGTCACTTTCCTCTGGATGTGCTGCAGTCCCTCTACTTAAAATCAACCAAACAATCCACCAAAGGCCACTACTAAGGGGATGACCAGAGCTGAGCATCCTAGAAGGATGACACCTCAGTACTTCTGATATTGGCTTGTACATCCCAGGGTCACTTCTATTTCTTTAAAAAAATTTAGGGACTTCCCTGGTGGTGCAGTGGTTAAGAATCTGCCTGCCAATGCAGGGGACATGGGTTCAATCCCTGGTCCTGGAAGATCCTACATGCAGAGGAGCAACTAAGCCTGTGTGCCACAACTACTGAGCCTGCGCTCTAGAGCCCGTGAGCCACAACTACTGAGCCCACACGCCACAACTACTGAGCCCGCATGCCACAACTACTGAGCCCACGCGCCGCAACTACTGAGCCCGCATGCTGCAACTAGTTAAGCCTGCGCGCCTAGAGCCCGTGCTCCACAACAAGATAAGCCACTGCAATGAGAAGCCCGTGCACTGCAACAAAGAGTAGCCCCAACTCGCCGCAACTAGAAAAAGCCTGCGCGCAGCAATGAAGACCGAACGCAGCCAAAAATAAATAAAATTATTTTAAAAAACAATTAAAAAACCGACAGTCTGACATTGATGATCTATGGGACTAGATATCTAACAGTCTTACACTGATGATCTATGGAACTAGATATCTAAGCCTCTCCCCAAAGAAATAAGTTTGAAATTCGGATGTTTTAACCTTAGGGCTTCTTCAACCTAGGATTTTTTTGGTTTGGGTTTTGGTTTTTTAAAGAAAACCTGATTTATTAAAATGAGACAGCATCTTTTTCAAACATGCACACTCTTAGGTGTAGATGATGTGCCATGTTTCTAAGAGGCAACTTAATGCACTGGGCTATGGATCCAAAAGGCGTATAAGTTAAAGAATCCTGTGTAACTTCAGCAAAATTGTTTAGCTTCTCTGAGACTCAACTTTCTCATAGATAAATTAGGAATAAACCAAGCGTTTCACTGCCTGGAATGAAGAATCTGCTTCATAAGTGAGTTTTCTCTCTTGTTTTTCATCGTTCTGCAGATATTCCAAAAAGCATGCTGTGTGTCAGTGAGCTTTACATCTTACAGCCGCTCCGCGGCATGTGGGATCCTCCCGGACCGGGGCACAAACCCGTGTCCCCTGCATCAGCAGGCGGACTCTCAACCACTGCGCCACCAGGGAAGCCCCAGATTGCTTATCTTTTTTATCATGATCTTCAGACTCATGACTGAAATGATTTGCTGTCTATGATTTACTTCAAAATTATCTGAAGGGGAGAGGGAGAGAAGTACTGATTAAGTAGGACTGGTCACACACTGACTGTTGACACTTTGTGATAGCTAGATAGGCCTTCTTTGTGTTGTTTTCTCTACTTCTGTTTATATTTGAAATTTTTCTGTAATGAAAAGTTTTGGTATTCTTTAAAGCAGAAATTCAAAAGGGCCTCTCTTCTGCTTCCTAGGATATCACTTTTAAATGAAAAGACACAAGCTCTTAGATGTTTTCTTAGATGTGTGGTGATTACAGTTAAGACAATAGTCCCCTATTTGGCATGTACCTAGATGCAATCTGTTTGAGTACTTTCTTCCCTTGAGGATAAAGCTGCATACCAGACCTGGGAAAATGTATAGGGGGCATGATGGATAGTGGAAAGAATGGGGCTCTGCAGATACCCTGGTTTCAAGCCCCAGTTCTTTGTCGAGAATTGTTTAATCTCCCTGAGTTTAAACTCTGGATTGTTCATCCAGTCAACCAAAATTTTTGGAGCAGCTGCTAGATGCCTGGCCCTGTTTGGAGTTCAGCAGTTATCAAGACAGGAAGAGTCCTGTGAAACGGGGATAACCTCACCTCCCTCACAGTGCTGCTATGAGCATCACATGAGATAAAACATGAAAGACCTAGCTCAGAGACTGGCATTCAGGAATTTATTCATTCATTTAGTCACCAAACATCTAAGTACATCCTCTGGGTCAGACTCTACGTTATGTGCTAGAGATATAAAGACAGAGAAAACACTGCACCTGCCTTGAAGGAAAACAGGAAAGTAAATCAATGATTATAGTGGTGAAAGCAACATATTTTAAGTTCTGAGAGGATAAAAGTTTGGATCTAGAATTCTATATTCAAGCAACATTATCAATTATGAAGGTAAAATAGAGACACTGTTACAGAGTTTATTAACCATACACTATATATGCAAAAAAGAAAAAAAATCACTCAAGGAAAAGATTACTTCCCTCAAAAAAAATCTACACACAAAAGGCTGGGATATTTGGAAGATTCTCCTTTGGGTAGCAAAGCTTTAATGGCATAGGAATACATTTTCTTCTCTGTGGGCCCCATTATGCAACTTTTTCTCTTCAGAATGCTGCATTTACACAGTCATATTATAGATGCTGTATACCTGTTACCATCTCTTGGAATCAGGTTCTCAAGAAAGCACAAATGTACAGACACAAAAAAGTAGTAAAAATAAATAAATTAACAGCACTAACCAAAGAGAGAAGGGAGAGAGAGACAGAATATATACGTGTTAAATTTTTAATCTTTTTTAGAAGTGAACAAGATACATTAGTCAAAGATGAGAAATAGAGGTATAATTTAAAAGTATAGTGATAATAGATAATGAAGAAAATGATAACAGTAGCTGCCACTGGGAAAAAGAACTGGGAGTGTGGAGCCAGGATTTTCCCCCTTTCATTTCATATTCTCCTGTACTATGTGAATTTTTAAAAATTATGTGCATTTATCACTCCAATGGTTTAAAAAGTGTCACGGGAAAACACTTTTTCTGCTAAAATATGTGTAACTCACAAGATCTACAGTGAATCTGCCAACATTTACTCTGCCCAAATACAAGAAAGATATTAAGGTAGCTAGACTAGATAATTTTTATAGTCCTTTCCAGAAGCTAAGGGATATGCAAATTGTGGAGATGTCATTTGGTTAATATAAAGACACAGATGTAAAGTCGGTTCCTAAGCTATAGAACCAAGAAGAGAGCAAGAACTAAAAAAAAGGAAATTTCCCCAGGAAAAGGCAGCTGAGAACCAGGAACAGGGCAGCAGTCAAAGCTAAATGGAGATTCCTTTTTTTTTTTTTTTTTATTAGTTTCTGCTTTATAACAAAGTGAATCAGTCATACATATACATCTGTTCCCACATCCCCTCCCTCATGCATCTCCCTCCCTCCCACCCTCCCCATCCCACCCCTCCAGGCGGTCACAAAGCACCGAGCTGATCTCCCTGTGCTCTGCGGCTGCTTCCCACTATCTATCTACCTTACGTTTGGTAGTGTATATATGTCCATGCCTCTCTTTCCCTTTGTCACAGCTTACCCTTACCCTTCCCCATATCCTCAAGTCCATTCTCAAGTAGGTCTGTGTCTTTATTCCCGTTTTACCCCTAGGTTCTTCATGACATTTTTTTTTTTTTTTAATTCCATATATATGTGTTAGCATACGGTATTTGTCTTTCTCTTTCCTGCAGTAGAACCAGGGGCAAGAAAAAAGAAACAAGGGAACGTCAACACTGAGAGGGAGTGAGGGGCCCCCATGGTAAGAGGGGTGGGGCTCAGGCTGTAGGGAAACATTCTGAGATGGGGGGTGGGGCGGCAGGGGTGGGGTCTGAAGGTGAGAGGCCACCACTCGGAGTCACAGAAGCACGAAAGCAATGAATGTGCAAACAGAGGACCAAGACATAAGAGGACAAAAAGGGCTGAGTACAAGTTTCTTCTGCTACAGACTGAGTGGTATCTAACCATCTAGAAATCATGGGGAAAAGGAGCTTCAAAGAAATTCTAGTATACAGATGGTAGATGGGAGTTTGAAAGACAGTACCCAGTGAAAGGGTCAATGATCTTTTCTCTATTTGGTGTGTTTTCCTTATTATTTCAGTGTAGTAAAGGGCTTTCATAGGTTCACCCAATCTTATTTTTATTATATACCTCTTAAGCAAAAGTTCTCCTGCTACAGGGATTTTCAAAAATCTAACTCAAAGGGCCTCAAGAGTTTGTATCAGTTTCCCAGTGTAAAAACACTTGGAATTTAAGAGCTAGAAGGAACTTTAACATTCTTTCTGACAAAATGCCTCACTTAAGACGAGAAAACAGAGACAAATCCTGGGCTCTTGCTGGTATTCACTGAAGGGAAGAGTGAATGAGGTCTTTCCCAAGGTTGGGAAAGAACCCAAGCTAGAACCCTTGTTTGTCCAGCTGCCTAGAAGTCAGTTCCCTTTCCACTCTGTGGCCTTGGTTGTCTCTAAGGCATTTTTCAGTCGGAGGAGAGAAAACACTTGCTCCACAGGCCCATTTATGAATAAATGTGTAAGCAGTCTGACAAAGCAGTGGGTCCCGGAACACAGTCTCCTTCATCAGAATTCTTCTTTGTCTCTAAAGGGCTCCCCCGCCCGGCCCCTATTTCCTAATGTAATATGCACATTCAATTACTAACTGCTAACTTTAGATGAAAATTATATGAAATCTGAAAACCATAGGTTTGATATATGCTTAGCATTTCCTACATAAGCAGGAATTCCCAGGAGCTACTACATTTTCAAGGAAGGCTGAGACTTAGTTTCACAGAAAGGGAAGGCTAGAAGGAAGAGACTGACCAAAGGGTTTTTCCCAACAGTTGAAATAAGCCAAAGGGCACATAACCCCTAGACATGATTGAACAAATCTCTGTAAGGGCAAAGTGGCTTTGGAAAACCATTTTCTTTAATTATAGAACATCGTTAATAAAATGAGAATGGTAATAGCATCTGTTTTTCAGGACTGTTTCAAACATCAGTGTTTATTTATGGGGACTAAATATCTATTAGTGAGATCTTAAATGTTTTCGCTTCCACTGTAAAGGAGGATTCTTCAAACACCATGCCAACCTGTACTTATTCAGAGCTCTTGCCACCAAACCAAATCTTTTTCCCTTCTCAAGCAAATTTATGTCCAGTCCAGTTTCCCAAAGCCCTATCTTTTGTCCAGTAATCAACTATAAACTCCTTGAATATTCTGAATCTATTATAGAAAAGAAGCCTGCTGCCACAATACCAATGCAAACAGCAGAAGAAATGGACATTCATCTCTATGGGCAACAGTAACAGCCAACCCTAGAAGCTCGGCTGTTGTGACGTGTCTTCCAAGGTCTCAGATCAATTCTCTAGAGCCAAAGAAGTGAGTCAAAGAGCCAACCATAAGGGCCCTGCACGATCTTAACTGGATCCTTCTAATTATGCCTGAATTTTTATGTTTATACTTATGTCATCTCCCCCATAGTTTAGTCCCTTATTTTCTTAAGATTATTAACTTTTAAAGAGAGAGAGAGAGAAAAGGAACAAAAGCAACAACATATCAAGCTTACAAAATGTAGAAGCAAAATATGAGACAGAAGATCACAAAGGATGGGAGGGGGTTGATGGAAATATACTCTTGTAAGAATCTTACATTGTTCATGAGGCAATGTAATTTTCACTTGAAGATAAACTGTGATACATTAAAGAGGCGTATATTATAATCTCTAGAGCAGTGCTTGGCCAACAGAAATATTTTGTGAGCCAGATATGCAATTTTAAATTTTCTAGGAGCCACCATTAAAAAATAAATAGGGCTTCCCTGGTGGCGCAGTGGTTGGGAGTCCGCCTGCCGATGCAGGGGACGCGGGTTTGTGCCCCGGTCCAGGAGGATCCTACATGCCGCGGAGCGGCTGGGCCTGTGAGCCATGGCTGCTGAGCCTGTGCGTCCAGTGCCTGTGCTCCACAATGGGAGAGGCCACAACAGTGAGAGGCCCACATATGGCAAAAACAAACAAACAAACAAACAAATAAATACAAATGAAATTAATTTTAATAATATGTTTATTTCACCCAATATATCAAAAATATTATCATTTCTACATGTAATCAATTCTTCAAAATCAGGTGTGTGTTTTAAATTTACAACACATCTCAGTTTGGATTAGCCACATCTGAAGTACTTGTTAGGCACATGTGGTCAGTGGCTACCACTGGGCAGAGTAGCTCTAGAGCAGGGATCAGCAAACTTTTCTGTAAAGGAACAGATAGTGAACATTTTGAGTTTTGTGGGCCACACAGTCTCTGTCACAACTACCCAAATCTGCCATCGTAATGCAAAGGAGTCAGAGGCAGTATGTAAATCAATAGGCACTGCTGTGTTCCAATAAAACTTTATAAAAACATGTGAGCCTGATTTGGCCTATGGACTACAGTTTGCCAACCATTACTCTGGAGCAATGACAAAAAATAACACAAAAACGTATAAGCAAAAAGTTGACAGGGAAGATAAAATGGGAGGCTATAATATCAGTAAGTACTAAATAACACACAATTCATCCAAAAAGCGACAGAAAACAAAAGGACACAGAACAAGCAGGACAAGTAGGAAACAAATACCAAGATGGAATACAGGCTCACCTGTATCATTAATTAGATTAAGTATAAAAAGCGGGGATTGTCAGAGTGGATAAAAAAGCAATACTCAACCATAAGCTGTTTATAAGAAACCTACTTTAATTATAAAGACAAATAAGTTGCCAGTAAAAGGCAAACACCTACAAAAAACAAGAGTGGGGCTTCCTTGGTGGCGCAGTGGTTGAGAGTCTGCCTGCCGATGCAGGGGACGCGGGTTTGTGCCCCGGTCCGGGAGGATCCCACATGCCGCGGAACGGCTGGGCCTGTGAGCCATGGCTGCTGAGCCTGCGCGTCTGGTGCCTGTGCTCCACAATGGGAGAGGCCACAACAGTGAGAGGCCCACGTACCACAAAAAAAAAAGAAAAAAAAGAAACAAGAGTGGCTATGTTAATATAGGACACAATAAACATCAAAAAAAGGTTATTTCTAGAACTGAAGAGAAATATTCCACAGTGATAAAAGGGGCAATTCATTAAGAAGACATAACAACCCAAAATGGGCATATACCTATCAAAACAGTTTCATGAAGCAAGAATTGATATAATTAATGGAGAATTAAATCCACAACCATAGTTGGAGATTTCAATACCACTCTTAGTACCTGAAAGAAAAAGCAGACAACCACCCCCCAAAAAAACCCCAACAACAACAAAAAACCCCTAACCAACTCAGTAGAGATATAGAAGAGCTGAGCAAAACCATGAACCAATATAACTTAAAATATTAATGGAATATCACACTCACTCAAGTCCACATAGAACATGCACCAAGACAGACCACATGTCAGTCCATAAAATAAGTCTCAATAATTATCAAAGAAGTTCTAAATAACTCATGTGTTAAAGAAGAAAGCACAGGAGAAATTAGAAAATATTTTGTAATAGATGACAGTGAAAAGACAACACATCAAAATATGTGGAAGGCAGTTAAGCAAAAACTAAAGAAAAATTCACTAGAAAAGAAGAAACATAAAGTCGAGGAGTTAAGTTCCCACCTTACAATGGGAGAATAACATATTAAATCCAAAACTATTAAATTCAAATAAGCAGAAGAAATAATAAGAAGAGTATAAATAAATGAAAAAGCAAGACACAAATATAATAGAGAAAAATCAATAAAGTTAAAAGTTGGTTCTTAGAAAGAATTAATTGATAAACACCTAGCAAGGAAAAGAGAAAACTCAAATTACTAGTATTAGCAATTTTTAAAGGGACATAACTATAGATCCTACAGATACTGAAATTATAAGGGAGTATTTTGAGCTAATAATTTTATGCTAACAAATTTGACAACTTAAATAAAATGGAATATCCCTTGGAAAACCAAATTCCTAAAAGTGATACAAGAAGAAATAGAAAAGCTAAATAGTCCCATATCTATTAAAGAAATTGAGTTCATAATCAAAAACCTTTCCATAAAAAACTCTTATGCCCAGATGTCTTCACTAGTAAACCCAACCAATAATTTAGGAAAAAAAAAAGTCCTATACACACTGTCACAAAATAATAGAAGAGGAACTTCTTAACTATACTAGTTTTATGAGGTGAGCATAATCCTGAACCAAAACTTGACAAAGATGTAAAAAAAGAGAAAATTACAATCTAATATTCCTCATCCTCATGAACAAAGATAAAAAAATATTTAACAATATATTCAAATCCAACATGTAAAAAGGATAATACATCATGACCCAGTGGAATTTCTCCCAGGAATGCAAATCCAATTAAGCATTCAAAAACCAATCAATGTCATGCAAAATACTTACAAAGGGCAAAAAACATGTGACAATTTTAAAAGATACAGAAAAAGCATCTGAAAATATCCAACATCTATTCATGATACAAAGTCTTAGCAAACTGGAAATGGCGGGGAACTTTTTCATCCTGAAAAAAGACTTGTATGGACAACCTAAGAATTATAGTTCAAGGGGAAACACTGAACTAACTTCCCCTCTCTAATACTGGAAGCAAGGCAAGGATATCTACTCTTCCCACTTTAACAATATACCAAAGGTGCTAGTTGGTACAATAAAGCAAGAAAAAGAAATAAAAGACATAAAGACTGGAAAAGAAATAAAACTGTGTAAATTAAAAACTCTTCAGAATATTAAGAAAAAACCCAACCTATCAGAATAAGTGAATTTTAAAATGTTGCAGGATACAAGGTCAATATACAACAATTAATTATATTGTCTATAGAGAAGCAGCAAACAATTTGAAAATGAAACTTAAGAAACAATTCCATTTCTGATAGCATAAATAAGATAAATATTTAGGGAAAAATTAACATAAGACATATAAGACTTCTACAGTAAAAACTATAAAACAGGTCTAGTGAAGAAAGACAAGATCGTTCTAAAATTTATGTGGAATACAAAGGATCTAGAACAGTCAAAACAATATGAAAAAGAACGATGTTGGAGGGTTTATGCTACCTGATTTTAAGACTTACTATAAAGTCAGAAAAAAGAAAGTGTGGTATTGGCATAAGAATAGTATAAAAATGAGTGGAACAGAAGGGTCCAGAAATAGATCTAAACATACATGGTCAATTTATTTTTGACAAAAGTGCCAAGTTAATTTAACAAGGAAAGAAAAGTCTTTTAAACAAATGTTGCCAGAACAACTAGATATCCATATGGAAAAAACTAAACCCTGACTCCTATCTCATACAAAATTAATTTGAAATGGGTCAGACTTAAATGTAAAAGCTAAAACTATAAACCTTCTAGAAGAAAGGTTTCTAGAAAATCATTGTAACCTTATGTAGGCAAAGTTTTGGAATGGGGAAAAAACCCACTAACCATTAACAAAAAAAAATTAATAGGACTTCATCAACATTAAAAATATCTGCTCATCAAAATACATCACTAATAAAATGAATATACTACCCCAGACTCAAAAAATGTATTTGCGGCACAAAGGATGTGTATCCAGAATATATAAAAGAACACCTACAAATCTACAGTAAAAAGACAAACAACCTAATTAGAAAATGGGCAAGCGACTTAAATATCCACCTCAAGCAGAAGATATTTGAATGGTCAAGAAGCACACAAAAAGGTGGTCAACAAGAGAAATGCAAATTAAAATCACAATGCAATACCATCTTATATCTTCTAGAATGGCTAAAAAAGGCTGACAGCACTAAGTGTTGTCAAGGATGTGGAGCAATTGGAACTTTCATATAATACTGGGGGAGTATAAAATGGTACATCCACTTTGGAGAACTGTCCAGTTGTTCTTATGAAGTTTAACATACATCTATCCTAAGAACCAACAATTCTAATCTTAGATATTTACTCAACAGAAATGAAAACATATGCCCACAAAAAATTTTTTATAGAAATGTTCATAGCAGCCTGATTTATAATAGTCCCACCTGGAAACAACCCAAATGTCCATCAACAGGAGAACAGGTTAAGGCTGTCTATTCATACAATGAAGTAATACTGAGTAATAAAAATTAATGTACTCGGGCTTCCCTGGTGGAGCAGTGGTTAAGAATCCGCCTGCCAATGCAGGGGACACGGGTTCGAGCCCTGGTCCAGGAAGATCCCACATGCCGGGGAGCAACTACTGAGCCTACACTCTAGAGCCCGAGCGCCGCAACTACTGAAGCCCACGTGCCTAGAGCCCATGCTCCACAACAAGAGAAGCCACCGCAATGAGAAGCCTGCGCACCACAATGAAGAGTAGCCCCCGCTCACCGCAACTAGAGAAAGCCCGCGCACAGCAAGGAAGACCCAACGCAGCCAAAAATAAATAAATTTATTAAAAAAAAAATTAACATACTCCTGATACACACAACATTAAGGATGAATTTCAAAAACAGGTTAAGTGAAAGAAGCCAAACATAATACCAAATGATTCCATTTTTTATAAATTCCAAGAATAATCAAAATTAATCCACAGTGATAGAAATTTGAAATAGTTGCTTAGGACAGTGGGGGCTTGGAGTTGCTTGAAAAGGGGCACAACAAAATTTTGAGGCGGGGAGATAGAAATGTCCTACATCTTGCTTTCAGTGGTGGTCACCTGTGTATATGTAACTTAAAACTCTTTGAACTAAACATTTTAGATCTGTACATTTTATTATGTTATAATATGAGGTATGTTAATTATACCTCAATTTTTAAAATCTCTAAAAAACCATTTAAAAAGTAGGAAGGGGGCTTCCCTGGTGGCGCAGTGGTTGAGAATCTGCCTGCCAATGCAGGGGACACGGGTTCGAGCCCTGGTCTGGGAAGATCCCACATGCCGCGGAGCAACTAGGCCCGTGAGCCACAATTACTGAGCCTGCGTGTCTGGAGCCTGTGCTCCGCAACAAGAGAGGCCGCAATAGTGAGAGGCCCGCGCACCGCAATGAAGAGTGGCCCCCGCTTGCCACAACTAGAGAAAGCCTTCGCACAGAAACAAAGACCCAACAGAGCCATAAATAAATTAAAAAAAAAAAAAAAAAAAAAAAGTAGGGAGGGCAATCCAAATATTAACAGTGGTTGCTTCTGGGTGGTGGGATCATGGCTAATTTTTTCTTTGTTAATTCACACTTTTCTCTTCTTTACAATTTTCTATAAGGAACCCCCCCCATTTCTATACCTATGTTTTATAGTTTCACAAAGATTCTAAAATATCACCAGCATTTATCTTCTGAAAGTAGGAATACATGTAAGTAAAGGAAGTGTGTATCAAGTTCTCTTTCTACAGCAGGCATGTGGTGCAGTGTCTACGTGGGATATGAAAGGGGTTCAGAAGCTCAGCCAGAAGCAACGTGGCAGCCTGGGAAGAGGAAGAGATCAGACGGAAGAGTTCACCTCTGACCCTGGCTTTCTTACTGAATGGTGGCAAGTCATAGAGCCCCTGGTTCTTCACCCCTAAAATGGGAATAAGATGTATCCTCTTGTCTGCCTCATCTGGGTTTTGTGAATGTTAACTGAAATGGTCTATATAGCAAAGAAGGAATTAACGGAGTAGTAACTTCTGATATTATGTGAAAACTTAGAAAAAAGTCTTTCTCAAAAGTCAGATTTACTACTTACAGTCCTATAAGAAGCAGCGAGAAGAGCTTTGCTAGAACGACGTTGCCCTTTCAAATCGACAGCCAAGAACTCTTACCTATTGGCGGGGTAACAGTGATTCTGCAAAGCATAGGAGATGCACTGCGTGTTTAACCGCTTTCTCTCAACCTCCTTCCAACTATCTTCTGTCCACTTTCTCTTGATCTGCTTCTCCTCATGCTTTGTCCCCACATATTCAGCATAGGTCTGGATCCGATAGCTCTCTGCATATTTGCTGGTATTGACAGCTACAAGGAAAAGAAAAAATCCTTATCAAAGAGTCTGGCCTAGCCCCAGGGATGTCACTTCGGAAAGATGGCCTGAGGTAGTCAAAGGAGCCCTGGGGTGAGGTCTGCACTCCCAACCCCGCTCTGCCATTTAGAAGCCAGGTGGCCTTGGGAATGTCCCATAGGCTCTCCATATCTGAGTTTTCTCACCTGGAGAAGAGACAGTCACTGTTCCTCAATCTCCCTTACAGTGTGAAAATGCTCTGTAAACTATTCAATAACCAGGATGATGTAAGCAAAACGTTAATTTTCGGAATATTTGCAGGTAACATTACGGCCTGAAAATTACTCCTTTTCAGAGTAAGAAAATGAAAAACAAAACAAAACCACTAAGGGAAAACTGTAAACCCTCACTTATTTTGTTAAAAATAAAGATGACAAGAAAAGCAATATTGACAGCAGTGCTGATCACTGTGTTAAATACCAAAGGTCTACCATACGTCTGTGTCCGGTGCTTTGCGTACATGATGTCTAATCTTCACAATGCACTTGTAAGGGAGAATTGTCTTTGTTGAATATGAGAAAGCAGGTGCACAGAGGTCAGGGGCATTGCTGCAGGCCACACCGTGGGCCAGCGGCAGTGCTAGGCGGCAAAACCAGGCTGCTTCGACCCTAAGGCCAGGGCCCTGCCTGCCGTTCCGCACTTCACTTTGGACTCTGCAGAGTCAAGATATTCCCACAGTACTTGAGGCCTGCCTCTTCTCCTTCTGCTCTGAAAGCCCGCTAATTCTCTGTAATGTGCCTCTGGCAGGAGTCCCTGAAAACTAGAGCTTGTTCCCTCTTTGGTGTTAATGCCTGACTAAGGCCCGGTCCGTCTTGCTGCCTCCTTCTCGGAGGGTGGGGGACGGAACGTGCAGGTGGCCTGGGAGTGAGGACCCAGGGAAACCGGGAGGATGGGCCCCCATGTGCTGGCTCCAGCTTCTGCAGTGTGAGCACACACTCCCCGGCCCACTATCACTGCCACTGGTTATTACCCACACTAGCAGCAAGACTGTAAGGGCTGGGCCATGCTGGCAGGGGCTGCCAGACTTGGGACCCGGGCAGCTGCAAAAGCACCGTGATGTCTGAAATAGAGTATACCCACTTCTGTATACCCACTTCTAGCAAAGTTCTTGGATCAGAGTAGTTCCCAGTAAATATTATGTAAATGAAGCATGGTAGAATGCAGCAAGAGGTGACGGACACACCAGAACTGGACAAGGGACTACAGTACTTCAGAGACCTTAAACCACAGGGAAAGACAACTGGATAAGAGGCAGATACTCCCCACATACCCAGCCCCTGACACTTTCATCTTCACTCCAAGTGGACCAGATCTGCCTAAAACTTCTCAGCACAATAGGAGTTTATAGAATGTCATGCCCTAAATGTTTAGTCATCTAAAGAGCAAAGCAAAATAAAACAACAAAAAGAAAAATAAGAAAAGACACCTACTCTTATTATGCACCCCAATGTTCACTGCAGCACTATTTACAATAGCCAGGTCATGGAAGCAACCTAAATGCCCATCGACAGATGAATGGATAAAGAAGATGTGGCACATATATATACAATGGAATATTACTCAGCCATAAAAAGGAACAAAACTGGGTCCTTTGTAAAGACGTGAATGGACCTAGAAACTGTCATACAGAGTGAAGTAAGTCAGAAAGAGAAAAACAATTGTCATATATTAACGCATATATGTGGAACCTAGAAAAATGGTACAGATGAACCGGTGTGCAGGGCAGAAATAGAGACACAGATGTAGAGGACAAACATATGGACACCAAGGGGGGAAAGTGGCGGGAGGGTGGGGGGGTGGGATGAATTGGGAGATTGGGATTGACATATATACACTAATATATATAAAATGGATAACTAATAAAAACCTGTTGTATAAAATAATAAATAAAATAAAATTCAAAAGAAATTTTTTTTACTAAGAAGTTAGTTTGCTGTACTTTTCAAATATTCACTCTAGAGTTTAACAGGAAAAAAAGAAAAGAAAAGAAAACAACCCTAAGGGTATTAAAGAACTTTCATATTATCCCAAGGAAGCAGATTGAGTTAGTGAAATGTGAGCTCAAAACAGCATATGCTCTGACTCACTACAAGGAGGGAAACAGAAAGTACCCAGCTCTGCAGATACACTATCGACCAAAGTCACTCAGATCAGAGAACCACAGAAACAGGATCCTTTCTTTAAAATCTTATTCCTCAGGACAGTTACTCTTCTTGCTTTCAACGGACTACACTTCTGACTTTCTCGGCTCATTTATCTAACCGCCCCACAACCTGTATACACAACAAACATCATCCATCCGTGCCTCTGTCTAGCAGCTGCTCACTGGGTGTCTGTCCCAGGGACGATGCTAGATATTTGGTAAAACAAGACACAATTTCCACCCTCTTGAGCTCACCCTGTCACATGCAAGTTTTATGCAGTTTCCTGTAAGCTTGAGACTACCTGCTAAAACAGGTTCATCTATCAATGCAATACATGAGAACCCACAGATTCTACATGATTATTCTGTCCCGATCGTTGGCAAATGAGCATCTCCTGGATTTTCCTCTTTAAGTTTCATTCCTTACTCAGGCAGGTTGATTTTGAAGTGTGCCCCACAGGGATGACACGTGCAATAATGCCTCTCTCGAGTTTAATCTGGATTACCAAGTAAAAGAGGAGGCTTGAGTCAACGTTCCTCCTGAAAGCAGAGGTGATGATAGTAAAGGAGCCAAGATGATCTACTTAACAGTATTCTACTGTTTCCAGTAATTTAGCTCTCAGCCCCATGGACAAATGTTTCAAAAATTCCCTAACCATGGCGGGGAATTTATCTGAGCACATTTGGAATTAGGATCACTTAAAGGGGGAAACAAATAACAATCCACTTTCCACGGCTGGCCTTCACATGGCAATAATTTACCAGCATTCCTTCAAGTCCCAGCAGCTTTGCAACTCTCGGCCTTTAATCTGGAAGCCAAGCTCTGGCCCAGAGCCACCCTTCTAATGGATGAATCAGCAAAATGAATTGGCTGTCAGCTGTGTCCTCCAGTGATTCCAGCTCGTCTGTCAGAAGCAGCGTGGCGCAGGCAGCTTGGTCACACTAACCTTTTCCAAATTTGTCAGGAAAATGATTCAAGGCCATCTTTTGGCCGTGCCACTTTGTGAAAGCCACTGCGAAACCAAACACGGTGAAGGCCCTTCCTGGTTCCTTGTGGGTGAGTGAGAGCAGCTCCTCTCCCCACAGTCTCACCCACCCATGGCTTCACTGTGTCGGGTCCGCTGTCTCGACACTTTGTGCATTTAATCTTCACAACCACCCCATGAGGAAGAGATGTTCTAGTCATCACACAGACGAAGAGACTGAGCATCAGGGGAGCCAAGCAGCTTGGTTATGGTCTCATAGGGTGAGCAACAAGGCTGGTATGGAACCAAGATGTGACTTTTTTCTAAAACATAACACTGCCACAAGTCTGATATATATTTGTGTATATTTATGTGTCCATTTAGATGGACGATTATCTTATAAAATGCTTCCTTTAGAGGAGTTTTAAAGAACTACTTAAAATGTTGAGATTTGTTTCTAAAAATGTAGACCCTTCCATTACTGTCAAGCAAAAAATCTCTCCAACTAAGTTGAGAGATACATAATGTTCATGGACAAGAACACTTAACATAAGACATAGAGTCCTTCCTAAATTTATCTCTAGATTTAATGCAGTTTAGTTTAAAAAATTCCAACGTTTTAATAAAACAGTGAAAAAATTTTAAATGAGATTAAAAAAAAAATCTCAACAGAACACAGAGCAGTGGTAGCAAGGGACTGGGGAGGAGGTCAACCGCCAAAGGGATGAGGGAATTCTGGGAGTGATGGAACTGTCCTGTATCTTGATTGTGGTGGAGGTTACATGATGATGTGCATTTGTTAAGATGAAGACCTGGGCAACAGAACAGTGTATATTTCACTGCATATAAATTACACCTCAATTATTCTGTGGAATTTGAAAGGTTGATTCCAAATTTTAAAGGGAAGACAAATGGCCAATGATAGCCCAAACATTTCTGAAGAAGAATAAAGAAGGGGGACTTGCCTTGATAGCTAAAAAAGCTTGTTGTAAACCTGTAGTACTTAAGACAGTGTAGTAATGGGACAGAGATAAACAAACTGACCAGTGGTACAGAAGAGCCTAGAAACAGACCTATGCATCTGTGAAACTTTGATTTTTGACAGAGGCAGCATGACACTGTGCAAAAGGAAAAGTTGGAAAAATTGTTTATCCACAGGAAGAAAAAAAGAAATTGGATTCTTACTCAAACCAGGCCAAAAAATCAACTCCAGATGGATGAAGCACTTAAATGTCAAAAGCAAACTTTGAAAACTTGAAAAGAAAATAGAAGTGAATATCTTCCGGAGCTTGAAGTAGGAAAGAATTTATGAAGATACAAAAAATGTTAAGCACTAAAAAAAAGGATCAATAAGTTTGGCTACATTACTACGAAAACTTTTGGCCAACCGAAGACACATTAAAGAGAGGGAAGACAATCTACACACTGGGAGAAGATATTTGTGACACATACAACTGATGGAGGATTAGTACCAGAATACATTAAAATGCCTACAAATCAGTAAGAGAACACCTAACAGAAAAATGGGCAAAAGACACGAAAAGCATTCATAGTCGTTTCACAGAAAAGGGAGCATATAACGCCAATAATTATATAAAGAGTTGCTCAACCTCAGGCAAAGGCAAATTAGGAGCACAATATGATATCATTTTGTAGATCTGTAGAGGGAAAGGGAGAGGGAGGGGTAAGGGGGATGGGGGGAAGGTGAGGGGAAGGAGAGAGCGGGGGAGAGAGAGCGGGGGGGAGAGAGAGAGGGAGAGAGAGAGAGAACCAAAAAAGCAAGAAAATGATCAGCGTGACTTTCAGAAGAGTGACTGCCGCCCACAGGGGATCAGGGGGATGGGATGGGGAGGAACAACAGGTAAATGTAATTTATTAACAATATTTTAGCTCTTTGGTTGAGTGGTGGTTTCACAGATGTTCATTACATTTTAAACAAATTGTTCAGTTTTGCTGTTGTTTTACACTGTCCAACTCCTAAGGGCCATTTCTGAGACTAAGTTAGAAGGGCTCTGTAAGACTAGGTAAGAGTTACTCCAGTTTCAATGTCTTCAGTGATAAGGAGGTGTCCCTGAATGGTCCGTGTGCTGCAAACAATCACGGCTGCTGAAACGCCAGGCTTCTCAGACCTTCCGAGGGAGGCTGAGGACATTTGTGCAGCCTGGTTATTAAGCGGCTGCAATCACTTTACTGCAGCAACTGCTGGAGGGGGTGGGGTGGGGGGAGCATCAGGAAACTTCAGAAGCAGTCACACACCGTTAGTCCTGCATTTTCTGCAGTGGCTACCCTCAGCCAACATCAGGTTCTCAGTCAGTTTCTAAGGGAATTGCCTATAATGCTTATCAGTCCAATGGTTACAAGAAAGAGAAATATTTATTGGTTACTTATTCTGCCAGGTATGGAAAAATCCTGCAAGGATTATCCTGACTCTGTAGATAAGGACACTGAAGCTCAGAAGAAGTGACTAGTTCAAGGTCTCAAAGGTGACAAGTGTTGGGATCCAAACCAAAGCTACATTCTTTTCATGACACCATGTGAGCTGGAAGGGTCCCAGACCGTGTCATTTAGAGTTAACACAGGCAAATGCCTCTGTCTGCAAGAGACTCAGAGTCTGTCCACCTCTCCATACAACAGTTATGTAAAAAGCAGAAGGAATCTCTCCGTGATAACCTGGTATGTTAACCGCCCACCCGAAGTGACATGTGCTGACAGTGGCCTCTGCCAGCTTTGCAGACCCAAACCCTACACCCTACCCACCAACATGTACTTTAATGCTCTATGGTGCCCACTTCTGACACCCTTCATGACCTCTCCTGACCCCTCCCATAGCTGCCAGCCTGGGGCCCTGCACCACTGTGCCCTCATTCTGGGTTTTCACCCCACACCAGGAGGGCACCAAACATCGCTTTGTGTTTGCTTGCTTATTTACATGTGAACATACCAGACTCAGAAGTTTTCTCATGTTCCATATAATTTGATCAACTCTGGGTTTTCAACAGCATGACCATTTTTTGACTTTTACCAGAGAGAGGATGGAGGGTTTTATCTCGGATTCTAGGGGAGAACTAACTTTACAATAACACTCAACCCTAATGATGGTCACTAGGAACATTTGCCTGTGTTCAAAAAAACTGATCTTGGGTGTACCTCCCCTCAACCCACCCAAAGAACTAGGTGGATACTAAGGTGCACACAGGAATCGGTGGTCTGTCAGAAGCACGCGCAGTACAGCTATTTCCAGGGTGCCCTAGAGGTGAGAGCGGGCGAGCCCGCCAGGAGATGACAGCCCTATTTTACCCTTGCCAGTCCATCCTCTTCTATAAAACCCTGCAGAGTCTTCAAGATAAAGTGCAAACCTGCTAGAGGATGTCAGGGCCTTTAGCTTGGTCCAGCCCTCACTTCAACGCTGACCCTTTCCCCACGTTTACCCAGGCGCTCTTGGAGGGAAGGGACCTTAGCTTATTCATCTCTGTAGCGCCTGGGCTCTACCATGGTACTTTGGCAGGAATTTCATCTGACATTGTGGAAGGAGGGAAGAAACACAGCTTTTGTACCTGCTGTCAGCTTGTTTCTACTCAAGAGAAGAAAAACAGAACCAGGATACATAGTCACAACATCTTCAGTGAAAAATTCCATGAGGAAGGGTGGTTCAGCAGATGAAGAGCCCTGGGCTGGAAACAAGAAGATCTGGCTCTGACTCTGAAGGGCAGAGCAGTCTGTGCACGTTGCCACACCTGAGCCTCACAGCAACGCTGGGAAAGAAATGGCAACAGCCCTTGACAGCAGACTCGGCGAGGCCAATGCACCTGCCCCGGGCACATGGTCAGGACCCAGGGCTTGTGATTCCTTGTCCCTTGTTCTTCATACATTGCATACTTATCAAATAAAGTGTTGCTTGTTTGTTTGTTTGTACAGTACTAAGGCTAGGGAATTCCCTGGCGGTCCAGTAGTTAGGACTCCGTACTTTCACTGATGAGGGCCTGGGTTTGATCCCTGGTCGGGGAACTAAGATCCCACAAGCCTTGCACCGCAGCCAAAAAAATAAATAGAAATAAAAAAATTAAGTACTAAGGCTAAAGAGTGAAAACTAAGGCACATGAAAGAGATCCAAGCACTGTAAAGAGCACAGCGGAAATAATGGAGTAAGAGGCAGAAGGGAACTGGGCTCATTCACTTCTGCTTTCCCCAAGCTTCTATCACAGAACCTGACATATAGGAGACACTCAGGAAAGGAAATACACTAAGGCCAAGGGAGCAAGCTCAGGCCACGATGCTTAAAAAGATGTGAAGGGCAGAGTATGAGAGCAAGAACAGCTGAGCGTTTACAGAACCGGGCTCGTACCCCCTGGCACTGGGTGGTTGGTACCGTGCGGGCAGGTGCTGTGAGCCCTGTGACGGATAAGGACCAGAGCAAACTCAACAGGCGCCCAGAGAGGAAGTGGGTCCCGTCCTGGTTCCGCCACATACAAGTCACGCCTACGACTCCGTGCCCCCTCCACGTCACCCCCTCATTCTGCTCACGGCTCCCACACCTCATTTCACCTCACAGTCTCTAATCAAGGCCAAGGAAGTGGATGGGAATTCCCTGGCGGCCCAGTGGTTAGGGCTCCATGCTCTCACTGCCGAGGACCCAGGTTTAATCCCTGGTTGGGGAACTAAAATCCCACAAGCCATGAGGTGCAGCAGAAAAAAAAAAAAAAGCTAAAGACGTGGAGAAGAAAACACTCTACAAACTGGACAAAGGCTGACATGTAGACATGGTGACATTTACTTAAAATCTACGCAAAGGGAGGCAACGAAGTCAAGTGGGAAAACCACAGGTTCCGAGGCCACAGTGGCCTAGGTTCAAGTCCTGCCCCGATCTTAACTTGCCTGAGGCAAGTCACCTGCCTCCCTGGGCTTCCCTTTCTTTATCCATAAAACGGGCATATCTACCTACCTCAGAAAGCTATTAGGAAGGGCAGAGAGTACGTATGCAGAGCTCTCAGCACAGGGCTTGGCACACGATAGGTGCCTAAGTAATGAGGCTATGGCTGTTAGATCACAAAACATATAGTTCAGACTAAAAGAACAGTGTCTAAGCCACATAAGATATTCTACAGTGAGACAGATTCAGCAAGCTGTATAGCTCATCACACACTGCAGGGGCGAGAAGTGAGGGGGGCCTCACAGACCTGAGTCTGCAAAGCTCATGTGATACTGCTATCGTTTAGAATTGGGGTCTTTCCCACGCAAGAACGTGGAAAATACAGGAACTGATACGTCAACCATACTGGACCAGTATAAAATCAAAAAGTCTGAACTATAATTTTTTTAAATTGAACTGAGACCAAAATTAGTCAATTAATTTTCACTAACTCTCCTGGCAACACCACAGTCTGCTTCTGAAACGTGCATCTCATTCATTCATTCATTCCACAAACACTGGCTCCAGGTACCGTGCTGGGCACCGGTGCGTGGAGGAAGGGAAGAGACGGTCCCTGCCCGGAAGAAGCTTACAATCTAGAGGAGGAGGAAAGGAACAGAAAGGATTGGCAGGGGAGCACCAGGGAGGCAGGAATCGAGGTGAGAAATGATGATTTCAGCATGAGGAGGACACGAGGCTGACTGTGGGAAAGAAGCTGCTGCTTAAGCTCTCGCTCCCACGGCCTCTGCCACCTGCCTCCACTTTTACTGAAGGGTGTCACCAAGGAGCACTGCTCGCATTAACCAGCCTGGGTGGGTTTTTTTTTTTTTTTTTCTTTTCATGGTTCCCAGCTGAAAAGTCGATTAAGAAGAAATAAAGCTACCATTTATTGAGTACTTACTATATATAAGAGCTGTGCTGACTGCTTTACAAACAAACGTATTTAGTTCTCGCTTGTTTATTTAGTCACCCTTCCACCTGTTTGTGAACACAGACGCTAATGTATGAAATTGTCACTTGTTCATTTATTCATCTATCCATTCATTCATGAACAAACACACCATCTTCTATGCATGGGCAACTGGGGCTGAATCAGAGACCTGGTCCTTGTATTCGCCGGGAGGGAAGGACAGGGCACAGAGCCCCACACGTGTGCTGAGGGTTAGAAAAGCGCTCTGGAGTTTCCAGCGGGAGCTAGCTGGTCAGGCCCAGGACACAGGGACCGTTTCCCTAAGGAAAAGACATTCAGCCTTTCCTGAGACTGAAGGCTGGGAGAGCAGACAGTATCAAAGACACGGGGGGTAGGGAAGCGTGTTCCAGGCAGAAGGAACACCGAGTGACCTATCTGAGTGAGGAGACACAGTCTTGACTGAGGAACTGAAACACGACCTTAACAGTGGAGACTAAAGAGGGAGCAGGGAGGACCTGAGGTGAAGCCGGAATGATGGACACGCCCCCGAGGGCTCCGGCTAAGTGCAGAGTGAGCTACCATGGGGTTTTAGTCACCAGGAGGGTGCGAGTGTGATCTGATGTGTGTTCCTACAAGATCACTGTGACTGAAGGGGAAAACAGGAATGGGAATGGAGAAGGCATGGAGTAAGAAAAGAAGTCCTAGTGAAACTCTGAGGAAGAGCAAACATTGAATCACCTTATAGATGGGAAGAAGCAGGCAGGGGAGCCTGGGACACTGTGGGCCCAAGAGGAGGGGACTAACTTAGAAAGTCTGGGGCTGTGAAGCCCAGGAAGGAAGGGTGGGTCAACGTACTGAGCAACCAGGCAACAGGAGACAAGGGCTCAGGGGCTTTATGGCACGGAGGTCACCAGGGACCTCGGCTAAATGAGAGGGCACGACGGCTAGGGTGATGAATCCAGACCACTGGAATTTGTAAAAGGAAAGAAGTCATGGGGAGCAAAGGGAACTGGGATCTAGGAGTCCTTTTGAAAAGATGGATTAGATTCGGCAGGTTTTCTCACTGTTGGAAGAAGCAGCAGGTGGGCCTGGGGATAAGGGACAGCGAAAGGCCTGGAGAGGAAACGGGGCCCAGAGCACACGTGGGGACCCCACTTCTGAGAGAAGGGAGGAGCAGGTGCAGAGCTTGATGAATCTGGGGTGGGAAGCCCCACCCGGAAGCTGGCTGTTTCCTGGGTAAAGGGAGTGGGTCTTCCTGAGAGCCCCAGAGCTGAGGCCGGGAGGCCAGGAAGGGCAGAAAAGGCGGTGGAGCTGTGACTTACGAGGACCCAGCTGGAGACAGCGGCCTTCTAGGCAAAGTTACCAATCCACCCGTGCTCTTTTTCTCCTCAAAGCAGCCCCACAAGGTGGGCAGGAACTCTTGTTTTTACAGACATGGAAACAGATGCTGAGAGAGGTTGAGTAACCTGCAGAGGGCCAAGGTAATGACCTGGCAGAGCTGGATTTGAATCCTCACCTCCCTGACTTTGATGCCAGGCTTCCGACGACACTTTTAACCTGCCCCTCAAAGCAGTCAACACAGCAGCTGCTCTAAACCGAAGCCAGACAAAAAAAGGTTTTCACAAATGCTGACACAGCTCCTTAAAAGATGGGGTAGTGATGTGCAGGAGGTAAGAATGATTTTATGATGGAGTCAAACAGGAAAAGATGGAGTTCCAAAAGGTTTAGAATTGAGAGTCACTTAAAAAAAAAGACAGAGAATACCTTTTTTTGTTTTTTAAATAAAGACGAAAACACACAACTTACAATAGGGAGCTGGGAAGCAATTCCATACTTGACGGTCTTGACGAACTTGACAGACAGCTGAAAGACCTAAGGCAATTCGCAACATTCTTCACACTTCATGGGAAAAAATTAAGATTGATGTCTCAACTACACAGGAATAATTTAAAGTAAAATCAAAGATCTCCTCCTAGAATGTGTGAAATGGCAGATCCTAAATGTCAGGAACACTGAATAAATTGTACTCTAGGGAAGACGAAACAGTACATGTTTTAGTTATACTATTTTATAACAGTACCTTTAAGGTCTACATATATCACAAAGGAGTACAAATAAATAATAATCATGGTTTACAGACAGGTTACCATGCACCAGATGCTGTATTAGCTCTAATCCTAATATGTTACCATTATGTTCTATAATATCCTAGTATATTAATCCTAACATACACTCTTTCATCTCTAATCGTACCTCTACAAAACAGCCCTATTTTGAGTATGACAAAACAGAGACCCAGATAGGTTAAGCCCCTTGCCTGATATCACAGTGCTGGACAGTGGAAAATGGCCAGATTTAACCCACTGTTGATACAACCTCCCCCTACACGGGTACCTTTCACGTTCTAAAGGCATACAGTGTCCAGTAGGTTTTAAGTTGCAACAGTGTCACCAAACAAGACCTATCTTTTCTAGGCAACCCACTCTGATGTTTCCTATTCTGTTTCTTTTCTCTCTTCTTTTTTATTCTGGTGTCAACTAGCACTGATTTTCTGACCCACTGATGGGCCATGACTCGAAGTTTGAAACAAGCCACAGCTCATTGACACCCACCATTCAAAGTGGCATTTCTGTGCGACAATGCGCTTTGTGTTCTAAAAGGTTAATCAACAAAAGAACTTTTAGGACACAACCTATTCACCAACCAGAGCCAGTGTGTAAACTGAACTGCTGGCTCGAGGTAGTGGCCGGGTCTGCAGTCAGAGTTTAGAAGGGTTCACTGGTTCTCGTTAGCGATGTTTCAGATGCCAGACACAAACATACACCAAATATAAATGTCCCCACATACACCAAGACAACACTTTTGGACTGTTAACCTTGGCAGTTTGAGCTGTTTATGAAGCATTAAATCTGCCACAATATTAGTGCTATTGTGATAACACATAAATGCACCAACTTTTCTCCACGTCCCAAGACCATGTTTACAAAAAGCCTCACAGAGCAGCATATTTTCAGACTTAAAGGTTTCAATAGGTGAAAAGCTTAAAGTCTGTTTGTGTATAAGCCAACCAGATACGGGAGATGCTGTACTGCAATATTTACACTTTCATTAAATGTCTCTCTGTGGATGTTTTGATGTGGTTTTCATTTGATAAAAGAATTTACTTACAGCTCATGACTAGGCTTATTCATTAACCAAGTGAAACCCAGGAGGGAAGGAGGGGACCTGGAGAGAGAATGAGAATGACAGGCCTTTATCAGCGAGGCAGGGCTGAGCTATCTTACCTGCAGGGTGAGTCATTACCCCTGGGAAGGAGGGTATCAGTCCCCAAAAGCAAAGTGGCCTCTCCCAACCTAGTAAGAAGGAGGCACAGAAATTCCATATGAACTGTCCATATAGACAACTCCGTCTATGGTTCTCGTTAACCCTTCTTTGCCACGCTACCAACCTGGAACCTCTCAGGGTTCTCATGATGGCACCATGATGCTACCTATGAAAAGAGCCCTCTTCCTAGTCCTGCCTTGTTCTCTTCCCCACTCCCCACCCCTGCAATCCATCTAGAGATGCGGAACCCCCTGAAATCTACATCAAACGTGACTCGCCTCTTCAGTGTCTCCAGGACACCCCGCATGTGATCTGTTACCACCAAAAAGGTGAGGAAAAAAATGCCAACACAACCTCCTTTAACACTCAGGCCAGCCTCCTTGGTGCCTGCATGGAGCCTCACTGGCACTGTGTCCAGCCTCTATGGAGAGAGAATCGATTCATAACAAAAGCAATGAAATCTGCTCTTCAGACCACAGGTTGCCTTGGGACAATGAAAGGTATTCGTTATAACTGGCAATGTCTGACTTCAGAAACGTATACAGAAAGAATCACACGCTTCTCCAATGAGGAAATAAAGAAAGAATGACGAAGTTAGCCTTATTTTCCACATCAGTTTTACTCTTTGCCTTTGCTGACACTATGTGCCCAACGACTAATTTATTTCACTGGTGGGTTCTGTCTGTAGACCACAGTAAAACCCCACAGATCACCAAACAGGCCAAAGGGGCAGCACAAAACTGAGTAAGAATTACTTTGTTTTTTAAAGTCCCATCCCATCTTGGCTTTTAACACATTCATTCTACACTTGTATTATTTTTCTCCTCTTAAGTCACCAAACCATTTCCCTATAGGCTTCAGGAGTTTAGGAAGACTAATCCACCTCTTTATTTTCTTCACCCTTAAGTCTGTCTCCCTGTTATGGGAGGTGGTCGCTGCCATCATCAGTGGTCAGACCCACAGGCAACATTCGGGTCTGACACAAGCATGTTAAGCTGCCAAAAGCAGCTGAAGCAGCTCAGTGTCAAGCACATACATACACAGGAGAGTGGGGGATGGAAAGATAGGAGAGAGAGGGACGAAGAGAGGGACGAAGAGAGGGACGGGGAGAGGAAGCGGGAGGGGAGAGCATGCCTGCCTGAGAGGCGGCCAGAGAGTGAGCTTCTCCCATTCGGTGAGGAAGTGCTTTTAGAAGATGGCAACTCCCCAAATTCAGAGAAGTAACAAGTTTTTCACCACTCCTGAACATTTAAAGAACCTGTGAAATATTGTGCCAGCAGGAGAATAAGGCAGATTTTCTTTTTTAATTGATACTGGCATTGGTCAGCTTTCCTGTCTGAAGTTGTTAAGATCTCTACATTGTTCTGAACAGTCATTTTGTTTTCTACATCCTAAGGAGAAGTAAATGTAGATCTTTTTGTGTGTTTGGACATCCAGTGGAAAATCGACTGGTTAGAAAAAGAGTCAAGTGATACATTTTAAAACACTTATATGAAAAAACAAAATGAATACAGTGGCAAGTGTTGTTATACTGCTACACTTTAAAGTGGCGGCCCCCAATATTTCTGGCACCAGGGGCTGGTTTCGTGGAAGACAATTTTTCCACGGATGGGGGTGGGGTGGGGGGTATGGTTCAGGCAGTGATGCGAGCGATGGGGAGCCATGGGGAGCCATGGGGAGCCATGGGGAGCCACGGGGAGCGGCAGATGAAGCTTGGCTCACTTGCCCACTGCTCACCTCCTGCTGCGCTGCCCAGTTCCTAACAGGCCAAGGACTGGGGACCTGGGGACCCCTGCTTTAAAGTATTTTGGAGTATTTTATAACATTACATCTTAAAATTCCCAATGGCTCAAGAGCTTCCGACAACATCAAAATGCTTAACACAAATTAGGAAATTGAAAAACAACTTTTGAAAGTCATGTATTGGTAGAGCAGAACACAGAATGCTTTCTGATTGAGAACGGAGCGTTCAGGGATTTTAAAGTACTCTCTACTTTTATTTTTCCCTAGAAAAATATTATCACCCTTTAAATGATAACTCTGCAGTCCCACATCTAATGCCTCTAACATAAGTAAAGTCTCATTTTAAAGCATGTAAACTTAAGATTAATGAATGAATTTACTTATCCTGCCTTTGCATAGCATTATGCTATGATTTCAATGAAGAAAAAATATGAGTATCTGACAGCAACTTGCATGGGACAGAGCTGCAAAGCTCCACAAACCACGTTTCTGCAGGGCACTCACAGACAGACTGGTCCCACACCAGGTTAGGGCAGCAGTTAGAGGCCTTCACCAACAGGAAATGCACTAGCCACGCTTCCTTCTAAGGCTACAACTGGATCCTTCTGTCAAAACCAAATCAGCAGCACGGAGGTGCATGGCTATATACAACACACTCAGTGAAACAGTCCACGGGTCTGACTCACAAATGAAACAATTTTGACTAATGTAAAAAAAGAACATGTTTTCAGTAACGAATCCCCCTCAGGACTTGATTTGGGAGGCAAACTGTCCAGCTTCTACCTTTAAATGATAGACAAATGAGAACAGAGGAGAGAGCGAATGTTGAGATACAGGCAGAGGTGTGAAAAATAAAGGAGAAAGTCGGCTTGCAGAGCCAAGTTTATCTCCTACTCCGCCCTGAGTAGTCAGCCAGGAGCTGATAGAGGGCTTTTTCCTAAAGTAGGTAGAAAAAAATCCCCACCAGCTGGGGGTTGCCAGGCAACCTGCCACATTTTACTAAAGCAGGAGCAGGGAGAATCCCCAGAGGGCAGCTGGAATGCTGCGTAATGCCTTCTCCCAAGATCCAGGCGCACACTTGCCCCACAAGCCCACCCTGGGGCGGACGCACACATGGGGAACAGCTATCTGAGTGCAGCCTGAAAGTCACAGACGTGGTGCAAAACTCACTCCAATCTCGGCCCGTTCTTCTCCAGCTCAGGCCAGAGCGCAGCCGGGATTCACTGTTGTCGCCAAAAAAAGCACAGGCAGACCCTGTAACTTGGTTCTCTGCAAGTCTGGACTAAATGCCGTTGGGTTTTTTTTTTTGGCTACACTGTGTGGCTTGCAGGATCTTAGTTCCCTGACCAGGGATTGAACCCAGGCCACGGCAGTAAAAGTGCCGAGTCCTATCCACTGGACTGCCAGGGAACTCCCTGTTGGGATTATTTAAATTAAAAAAATTTTTTTTCTTTTTGAGCAATTCGTGATTTAAAAGATTTTAATACAACTGTAGGAGCAGAAAGGCCTGATGGAATGAGTGTACGCTCTGGGGTTGGAAAGTCCTACCACTGGGCTCCCACTTCACCTCTCTGGGCAACTGTTGCCTTGTCCTTGAGCTGAGGTGCTGTCCACAGGTCATTTCAGGGAAAGCACCTAGCACGGTGGAGTTGCAACAGCATGTGTGCAACAGTGTGTCTGTGTGGAGAAGACAGGCAGAGAGGCTAAAGGTGAAACCCACATTTAGTCAAAGCTACCCTTGAAAAATTCCCTTTGGAGGTGTCATGCCAGCATCCAATGTGGCTGTTCTTCCCTCCAGTGTCAGAGCACTCCGCTGCTTCTCCTCTTGCACACCAGGCTTGCATGTGAGGACCAGGTTACTGAAGACACACGTGGGTGAGCACAATTTCTAATCGGCAGGGGTCACCCGATAGGCGGAACTTGAGAATGGATATTCTCGTGGGAAAAGCAGATCCCTAGCTCCCATTTCATCACCGACTCACTCACTTTCACTGAGTGGACTGACAAGCAAAACCAGTCTCACTACCGAGAAAATAATTTCCCCAATGAGTACATTTGAATTCATGCAAGTTTAAAAATTTTATGATGCAACTGAGTGAATACATAATCCAGGTCTTTGTGCCCATCCTCTGAGCGCACAGACCCTAGCTAGTCCTTCTAGATAGGAACATGTTCCAGTCACTTTATGTCACCGCTGATATTTCTCCCAGAGAGAGTATCTAACACAGCTATCTCTCTCTGCTTCCCAGCAGCCTGGGGCTTGCGATGATTACAAGCCACTGAATAACCATGGCTTGACGTCCCAGAGCATGGATTTTACTGGAGAGCAGGGAGGAAAAGTTAAATAATTAATCTGGTCATTTAAAACATTTTAATATTAAAATAAAATGGATGTATTATAGAGTAGAATTTTTCAAATTTGCGAGGATGGTTTAAATAAAACACGAGACTGCAGAGAAATGCCAACTCGCGCTCCCCCCTGCGCTCCCCTCCTGTCTCCCCGCTGCACTGCCCCCCCAGGTACCCTTGAGCATCCTGTCCGCTCCCCTTTGGTGTTAGGGTTACTCTGTGGAGTTTAAGAATAGCCTCCTCCCACAGAGGCCCTTTGTAATAAATATTAACTGAAGGAACGACACATTCTTTCTGGTGTAGTGAGAGCACCAAAAGGGGAAAGAAACCCCTGACTCCTCTTCTTGGCAGCCAGGTGGTCAATGTCATGTTCACGAGTGGTTTACACAAGACAACTCATACTCTCAATGTGCACACGACACTCACGGACCTGTTAGCTCTTCGTGAATAGGAGCAATCCTGGAAAGAGCTGACCGGTGTGAGAAAAGGGTAATGCAGTTATCTATTTTCTCCTGCGAAGGTGACAGAAGCGGATGTATCACGTATGAGCAAGGAAAGACGAGGGCAGCCTCAGCTGACAGGGTGTGCTCTCACAGTTCAAATCAATCTGTCTGATAATACCCCTCTTTCTCTGCGTACCTGTGGTCATAATGGGAAGGTGGGAATCCTGTCCTGTAAGCTCACGGCCTGACCCTCGTTCACCTGACAAGTATTTCTTGGCCAAAGTGAAGTGGTCACCTTGCATCCGTCAGCTCATCTACCAAATGACCTGGACCAGGGACTGGGTGAGCTTTGAGCAGCAGAGGCCACCTGCCCCTAGAGCTGCAGTTACCACCTCCTGAGACTACATCCCATGTGGTACCCCTGTAGGCTCTGCTATCATCACTGTCTAGAGAAAATGGCAATCTGTTGAACGACTTGCCCAAAGTCCTGCAAGTAGTGTAAGGAGAGGAGCTGGCATTCAGACCAGAGGCATCTTGGTCACCCTACCAACCAGGAAGAATGATGTCAAGGAAGCGACCACGCACTTGCCACCTGGTCTGCTAGCTGTTCTCCAAAGCAGGGAACACAGGCGATGGTGTTGGTCCCTTCCATGTGCCATCTTCAGCAGACAGGTCCACTGACGGTCAGTGGGTGTTCTGTCTGAATGAGAGGGGCACACCCTTTGACCTAGTATTCCTCTTTTAGGAAACCAGTCTATGAAAACAATCTGAAATGAGGACTAATTTTTAATGCACAAAGATGCTTAAGGATAAAAAAACATATATATATAAAACCACAAGTATAAACCTCCAAAATGTTCAACAGTAGGGGAATAGCTAAGTAATTGCACTATTCAAATTCATCAAAAATTACGCTTTTCAAAAAAAAATTATGCTTTTCAGGGGGATAAGAACCAAGCAATAAATAATCAATAAATTCTCTCACTAGTTATTTGGACAAAAGTAACCTGAATGCCTACCTCACAGGCTACATCATTGATTCATTCAAAAATATTTGCTGATTACCTACTATGTGTCAGGTACTACTTTAGGCATTGAAAATACATTGAGAATAAAAATCTTCGCCCTCCTGGAGGGTGGTTATATGGGTGTGCTCACTTTGAGATAATTCATTGAGTGGTATACTAACGATGCGTGAACTTTTCTATATGTATGTTAAACCTACATTTAAAAGTTTAAAAAAGCCTGGTATCATGGAGTTTATATTCCAGTGGTAGAGTGCAGACACTAAACAAAAAAGTAAAATACATTGTGTATATATAGTGCTATGGAGAAAGAGAAAAGCGGGGAGTGCTGAGATGGGAGTTGCAATTTTAAATAAAGTGGTCAGGGAAAGCCTTACTGATAGGATTGCCAAATAAAAATAGAGGACACCAAGTTAAAGTTGAATTTCAGATAAGCAACAAATCATTTTTTAGTGTAAGTACATTCCATACAATATTTGGGCCATGCTTAGTTTAGGCAAAATCTGGCAACCCTACTTACTGATAAGATGGCATTTGAGCAAACCTCATTCCTAATGGATTTAATACTTAAGGCTTCTAAGTAGGACACCAAAGGCAAAAACTATAAAATAATAAATTGATAGTTGTTATTGTGATAATACGTAAAGCTTTGGGGTAGCAAAATAGACTGTATTAAGACGTATACAACAAACTGGGACAAATATTTGCAAAATACATAACCCAGCATTAGTCTCTCTAAGCTTCAATTTCTTCTGTAAAATGAAGGGGAAAGATGGTACCTGCATTTCATAAAATCGTTATGAAGATTTCAGAGCAGTGTCTAGTAGCTAATAACTAATGGCTTACTAAATGTTAGAAATGAATAATCATCATAATAAAAGTGTACTCACAAATCAATAAGAAAAGCACACAACACACAAAATGAGAAGAACCAATTAAACTTCTCCAAATAACTCTAGTGTGCACTTTGCAGAACATAAACTAAAATCTGAATGGCATCCTTGCACAAGTATTACCCATAGAATACTTGTTAATACAAAGGGGGAGAGCTACAATGGAGATTTCTGAGGCCACCACTTAACAAAATTACCAAACAAAACATCAGTAATAATGGAACAAATAGACAGTGTGTGTCCCTCAGTGTGACGTGCTAAGAGGACATCACCTATGTAGCCCTCCTGTCAGACACGTGTAATCCCAGGAGACAGACAAACCCGAATCGAAGGACACCACAAAACAACACCTGGTCTGAACTCTTCAGAAAGTGTTAATGTTATAAAAAACAAAAACAGGCTGGGGAACTGTTCTAGATTAAAGGAGATTAAAGAGCTATGATGACTCTACTAACTTCGAAGACGAAGGAAGGGGACCAGGAGCCAAAGAATGGGGGTGGCCTCAAGAAGGTGGAGAAAAAGCAAAAAAACGGATTCCCCCCTCAAGCCTCCAGAAGGAACACAGCTTTGCTGACACCTTGATCTTAGCCAAGTGAAACCAATTTTGGACTTTTGTCCTCCAACTGTAAGATGCTCCAACTAAACTGTAAGATAATCAGTTTGTGTTGTTTTAAGCTACCAAGTTTTTGGTAATTTGTCACAGCAGCAGTGGAAAACTAATACCAGTGTTTGTTTTTGTTTTTTTACAACCTGTAGAAGTTAAATTGTAGAAAATTGAGAGAAATACAAACGCTTCCTGCCCCTAGTTATGCAAATGATTTCTGTTCACAGGACTGTAAAAATACATTGTCTAGTGTGTTAAATTCTCATTTGAATTGCTTTTAACATCTTATTAGTTTTTTCATTAATTAATGAGTTGAATAAAATCTTTGACACTTGTTTAAAAAAAGAGAGTTATGATGACTAAATACATGATTTTGACTTGATCTTGGGTCAAAAAATAAAATAAAAAACTGTAAGAGACAGTGTTGAGACATTTGGAGAAATTTTATTATGGCCTAAACATTAGATCATATCAATATCATAAGTTTACTTTAATAAAAAAATAATAATACATATATACATACTTGTATATGTATATATTATGGATGCATGTGTGTGTGTATATGTACAGAGTGAGGGGGAGATAAAGCAAATGTAACAAATGCTGCCGTCTTACCTATAGGGTTATAGGTTTTAAAGTTTTCAAAGTAAAAAGAGAAAATACCAAAAATAAAATGAAAAGAACTGCTGATAAGAACAGTTTTAAAAAGATAAATACCTAACACTGTACGGATTATAAACTGATATAGCCTTTATACAGGGCAACCTGACAATATATGAGAAATTCTTATTTTTAAACTTCTTTTTTTAAACCAATTCTCTGGCTCTATCATGTTACAGACAGAGGCCAAGTGAAATTCCAGAGATTTTATAATTTTGTATTTGCAGTTCCTCCTTTCACACAAAATTCTTCTGCCCAAAGAGGTTTAAGAGTGTTGTTAAAATTAAACAATGCATTAAAAATGAAAACTCACCTAAAAATTCTATAATAAGAATATTACTGAGTAAATTATGGTATATCAATTTGATGGTTTATTTAACTAATGCAACCCATTAAAATTTTTTCATAGAGTCTGTAGGGGAGCAAAATTTGCCACCCCAAAATGTGTCTATTTAGCATGAGGATTATTTTAAGCTAATTATTTTTAAGAAACAGAACCCTTAGGAAGTCTTTGTTTTTAACCCCTCTCTTCCTTTAATGGCCTAAAAGAATTTGGATAAAGGGCCTGATCTAGGAAGAGCACTACCATCAGAGATGTCTGCAAAGATATGGGCAAAGTGAGGTTGGGGGAACTCAGCAGGGCCTGGAGACCACAGTCCTGTCTGTGTCCCATTGTCTCTGCAGGGCCCAGCAAACGTTTCCTTACCAAACATTTATTTTCCCATCTCCATGTGAACTGCCTTCCTCCCCCTTTGAAGTCTCAAACCCCTACCCGCTTCTCCTCCTCTCAGAAGGCATATAAGCCTCAACTGCCTAACTTATCCTAGGGTCTCAGGTTTCTTACCGAGCCTCTAGTATGTACGCAATTAAGTTTGTTTTGCTCCTGCTAATCTGTCTCATGTCAATTTAATTCTTAGACCAGCCAGAAGAACCTAGAAAGGGTAGAGGGAAACTGTTTCCTTCCCCAACAAGCTTAAATAACTTGAGAAAACTTCTCAACAACTATTATTAAAAATAGAAAAAATTAAAGCATGCACAATTATATCCACATAAAATAAAGAGGCAAAATACTAAAAAAAAAAAAAGAAAAAAAGAAACCAACAGAATGTTATGATGATTATTTCTAGGTGATTTTATTTCATTTGTGTGTATGTTTCCCTCCAATTTTCTGTAATGAACATGTATTCATTTCATTTTTTAAAATACTTTTTAAAAATAAAAGACAAAAAATTTGGCATTCTTAGACTTGCAACAGAGTGGAATATTTTTGTTACTGTAGTTACCCAATTAGACATCTGAAAGCTGAATGCAGGGAACACAGGCTCATAGTCCCACAGTGCTGTGTCCTCTGTAATAACTAAAAGAGAGCCCTATTCAAAAAGAAAACTTTTTAACTGACCGTGGGATAGCGAAGTTTTTGATAATTACAGAGGAAGGTTATGAGCTATGAATATGTTTACACATACTACTATTTTTTAACATCTTTATTGAAGTATAATTGCTTTACAATGGTGTGTTAGTTTCTTTCTCCTTTATAACAAAGTGAATCAGCTATACATATACATATATCCCCATATCTCCTCCCTCTTGCATCTCCCTCCCACCCTCCCTATCCCACCCCTCTAGGTGGTCACAAAGCACCGAGCTGATCTCCTTGTGCTAACGCATACTATTATTAATATGCTGAAAATGTTATACTCAAAAGGCTTGATTCGATGCCAGCAAAGACCAAATAAACTTTCTTTGAGACAGAGCAGTCTCAATATTTTATTTAATTAATTTGGTGTTTGGCTATAGTTCAACCTCAAAAATCCTAATCTAGGCTGAACCAAAATTCCACAATTCATTTCATTTTTAACCATAGGCTTAAGAGAACAGAGTTATCACACACTAAACGAAAATCTCCATATCATTTCTGAATGTAGGCAAGTCAACATCTTAAGCTGACAACTTTCAACATTCGATAGAATTTAAAAATTATTCTTGAAAGTAAAGTGTTCTGAGAATAATAAAATTATTCCGAGAATCCAGAAGGTAAAATTTTTAAAAGGCAAAATTTCCAAAGAATAAGCTAAATTATAAATAAATAAAATTATTCTGAAATAATTAATTAAAATTATTCTGAGAAATAAAATAATCCACTTAGAAGACTTCACCTACCTGGAATGACCCCTCAAGACAGCCATCTGCATTGAGAAAGGAACCTCTCCTACAAGGCTACAATCTGCCAAAGAGGTGTAAACAACGTATCGGATCTGCTTATTCGACCTTACTGACCAGCCCCTGATGTGGCTTCCAGACAAGGTCCCCACCGCATGGATGGGCACTCCAACTTCTAGCCTGCATCTTAGCATCCTCATTCAGCTGGCCCTGCTCCCTCACAGAAAGCATAAACAGTGCACTTAAGAGTTACTGAATTGAGCGTGGAGAGAAGGGGAAGAGCGAGCTTAATTCAGTAAGTATGACTTTCTGCATGATTGTTTAGTAATTTTTTCTTTGGCTATAAGTAAACAGATTATTTTAAAATGTTGTCACAAATGACGAACAGTGTAATTACCAATACATTTTTTAAAATTTTGTTTTAGTATAGTTGATTTACAATGCTTTGTTAATTTCTGCTGTACAGCAAAGTGTTTCAGTTATACACAGATATACATTCTCTTTCACATTCTTTTCCATTATGGTTTATCACAGGATACTGAATATAGTTCCCTGTGCTATACAGTAGGACCTCGTTGTTTATTCATCCAATATGTAACAGTTTGCAACTGCTAATCCCAAACTCCCAGTCCTTCCTTCCCACCACCCCCACCCCCACCCGGGCCTCGGGCAACCGAGTCTGTTCTCTATGTCTATGAGTCTGTTTCTGTTTCGTAGATATGTTCGTTTGTGTCGCATTTTAGATTCCATATATAAGTAATATCATGATATTTGACTTTCTCTTTCTGACTTACTTCGCTTAGCATAATAATCTCTAGATCCATCCATGTTACTGTAAATGGCATTATTTCATTCCTTTTTATGGCTAATATTCCACTGTTTATATGTACCACATCTTTATCTATTCACCTATTGATGGCCATTTAGGTTGTTTCCATGTCTTGATCACTGTAAATAGTGCTGCTATGAACACAGGGGTGCATGTATCTTTTCGGATTATAGTTTTGTTTGGGTATATGCCCAGGAGTGGGATTGCTGGACCATATGGCAACTCTATTTTTAGTTTTTTGAGGAACTTCCATACTGTTTTCCATTCCAATATGTTTCCTTATGAAGAGATATTTGGGGGATCAAAATTTTAAACACTATACCCCATCCATCACTTAAGAGAGCTATCAAATGTATAACAAATAATAAAGATAAACTTATATCATCATCATTATTGTTTAAAATCCACAAATATGAAGCTCAAATACTTGGTCAAATATCACCAACATCTAAGAGTATGTGAAAAGCATTTTTAAAAGTAATATTAACACAAGTGTTAGGGCAAAATGTATTAAATCACAGAGATTTTTATAGCCGGAGGAAAATTTTAAAAGCCTACAGAAGCAACTGTTTCAGGTAGAATCCTGCTGCACAAGAATAAGTGCATTTCCCAACCCTTGGGGGAGGGTGTAAATATTTTTCTATTCTTGAAGGAATAAACATTTTGGCATCGTATTTCTTTAGTAAAGAAGGAAGAATATGGTTAAATGTCCTTGTTACTTCTAGTCCCTAAGAAATAGGTTTCACAGCTCACCAGAGTTGAGATATACAGCTTATCATGCTAACATATTCCTAACAGTTTTCTTTCAGAGAAGAGTTTAAATCCTCACCCAGAGCCAACAGACAAACAAAAACACCCCAACAAAACAATGACAAAAACAAATGGTGGAAACATTCCTCTTCAGAAAAGATTCCCAGATACCCAGCAATTAAATTTAACCTGCTCTTGCTGCAGGCTTTTCAAGCATCTCTGCAGCTGAAGACTCTACCCACAGGGGAGAACACACTGCAGAGGGTTGAAAGAATGTGTTCATTTGTAAGGAAAAGGAAAAGGTCAGGGCCATTTCCAAAGTATGGGGTAATGAGTTTCACCAAACAAATTTCAACAAAGGCTGCAGGAAAACCAAGTGAAACAACATATCCTCCTAAAGCTGTAAACTGCCATCCAGGGTAGCTTTTTAAATCAATACATATGCAATAGCCAACTTAACCAGTACTGTATTTTTCTAAGATTTCCACAAATTCTTGAATAAAATGAAGGCTGGGAAAATGATCTACTTAGAGATAATTAAGTGCCTGTATAGAACCACAAATTATGTAGGTTTTATAAAAATTCACTTTTTTAAAGCACAAAAAGAAAGATTAATCTGTATGATATGAAGATGATCAAGGCCTTAAAGAGAAAGGAAACAGCTGCTTAATCAAAATGACAAATAAGGAAACCCAAACCTTGAGCTGGACTTAGTTTCTTAATTTGTCATTCTGCTTTTCCAAAGACCATACCAGGTCACTGCGCTTTAAACCCAGGTCTTCACTAACAACCACAGAAGCACACAGCAGCAGACTACTAGCTACCACCATGCTGGCACATGGTGTTTTGACTTGCTTTGCAGACAATGCTTATCTTCTAGCCAAGCTTGGTCTTCTGCTGTGCTCCAGGAAGAAGGAGAGACAGAAGAAATCTATACAGAGAGCAGAAAATGTAGAAAAGAACTGAACCACAGAGGGGGGAAACAAAAATTCACTAATGTCAAAAGTTCTGAATGCCACCCAATCATGGGGTTGCTCAATAAAGGTAGTTTCTGAAGGGAATTCCCCGGCAGCCCAGTGGTTAGGACTCTGCACTTCCACTGCAGGGGGGCCGGGTTCAACGGTTCAACCCCTGGTTGGGGAACTGAGATCCCGCAAGCCGCTCGGTGTGGCCAAGGGTTGGGCGGGGGGGAAGGCAGTTTTTGGATCATTTTCCCTTCTTATGAGTCCCAAGAACACACAAAAATCAGATGACAAGTTCTTAAATCTTCTATTATCTCCAATCTATACAAGTATTGCCTGTCAATTGTACATTAGTCTTCCCTTATTTAAAAAAATAAAACAAAATTTAAAATTCACTGCTAGCTCAAACCCTAAAAGCACACAGCTTGCTTATCTCCATGAGTTGACACAGGATGATAAGTCCAAGGTTCCGTTATCTGTTAAAGGTCAAGGATGAAACAGCTTGGCCTGTTCTAGGGACACAGCCTATACCCCACACCCCTAATGCCCTGATCAGAAGTGAATGCCGTTGTTCACAAAGGAGAGGGAAAGAGAGTTCAGACACATTAACAGAAATCCACTCCAACTGCTGAGAAAACCTCAAGCCACATCCTATTTGATGGCTCATTAAAAAAGGAAAAAATTACTTGAGAAGTGCTCAAGCAGCAGACGAATTCCAACACTAGTCAGAGAGGGAAGCTAATAATACATCACACATAACGTAAGTTTGAATCATCACGCTGAAATCATGACAAAACTATGAGACGACATATCTTTGGCTCTCTTCTGCCTCCTGAATTATTAGGCTTAACAGATTCAAGTTGAGATCCATGTACTTAGAGGGTTAAATGCATCTAAAAAGTAATTCTGAAAAGCCTTTAAGAGCTAAAAATAAGTGATTTTTCTTTTCTCCTCCTGGAAGGCATAAGTTAAAAAGCCACTAATTGTGTATAAAACACAGTAAGACAAATAACATTCTCCTCCACGCTGGAGGTACCGCTGCCATGGAGTGGCGCACTTCCTAAGCGCCAGGCCTGCACCAAGTGTGGGACCAACAATCCTCTCACTCAGCCTCATCCATCCTGGGAGGCCGGCAAATGGGGTCTCCGTGAGGAGGAGCCTTGCTGACTCGTTACAGGTGGATGAGCAAAGGACTATTTCAGCTTTGTTTTCCACAGGAGGAAACCTAGGCTCAAAAAAGTCGGGATAAGTAACTGGCTAACACCGGTTAAGCGCGTTAAGAACCAGGCCCCAGAAATCAAAGTGAGGCCATGGCACACCAAACAGGCCTGCTCTTTGCACTCTGCCTTACAGTCTCTGATATCTTTTTATCCATACGCCTCTACAAAACTTTACCTTTCCAGGTGAAACTAACAAGAAAAGCAGTCATCTTGTTCATTTTAAAGAGTTTTTTTTCTTTCCTTTTTTTTTTTTTCTTATAACTAAAATAAATGCTTCTCTTCCAGGACCACCTAAAACATACTTTCAGAACTTCAGCAAATATACTGTTAAAAATAAAAATATTACAGAACTGTAACCTTGCTAATAAATAATACAAATATGGACTATTTATTATATATATTCATTTTATCTGAGGTCTCTCAAAATCGCTATGAGGGAGCCATTCGTAGGCCATGACAAATGGGTCCCATCATTAATCATTCTAGTTCCCTGCTGGATATCCTGTAAAATCCTGTATATACCATATATACTGTGATACACCACACTGTCTTGAGTTATGACCCAATCTATGCGGCTGTGACTGGTACTACTGTTTAGACAGCTCACTAAGAACAAAATCTGTAACTTGGCCTAAGGCCCTGCTTGATGCGGCCCTGCCCAGCTGCCCAGCTGCCCGGTCACCTCTTCCCCACTCCCTCACAGCACTGGCCTTGCTCCCTCTTGCTGATAAGCCTTTGAAAAAGGTGCTGCGTCTGCCTAGACTGCTCCCCACCACAAAGCTCATACTCACTACTCCTTCACTTGTTAGCTCAAAACTCTCTTTCTCAGGGAAGCCTCCCCTAGACTAGCTCTGTTTCTCCTGTTCTGTCCTCTCATCTAGCACTTTCCACACTTTATTAAACTAATTTCTGCCTCTCCCACTAGACTCCAAACTCCATGGGGTGGGGTACGTGTTGCTCACCCCCCGCATCCTCAGCACCCAGCATATATGCACTAATTTGATAAACTGTTGAGAGCCTTGTGTGTGCACTGGGGATCTATCATGGACCTCTGATTCTAATAACGGGAAACAGACATGAGGAAGTGTACAAACTAAATGAAAAATCAAACAACCACAGTGCTTTGGAGAACAGTAAGGCAAGAAGTAGGGGGAGGTGTGGAAGAGTTACTTTCAAATGGAGTGGTAAGGCAAAGAAATGTGGGGCAATGATGTGACAGAAGTGAGGTGAGGGAGTGTAAATCACTAAATATCTGGGGAAAGATCATTCCAAGTGGGGGAAGCAGCTTGTGAAAAGGCCTGCAGCAGGAGTATGCCTGGAATGAGCAGGCATATAGTGGGCACTTGATAATGATGTTTTGTATAAATGAGACGGCACAGAAAAGCTACATAAGATCAAGCTGTTAATTATCACAGATGCCAAGGGGAAGCTAAGTTTTCATCATATAACTTCTCTGTTGGTAATAAAACACCATGTGGTCCGCAGGACAAATGCAGAAAAGCATCTTTACAAACTCCCCAAATCAACACTTACCTGTTCCTTACTGTCTCTTCAAACCAAACTTGCCTTTGTTATTGTGTTGGTCAAATTCTAAAATATATACTTGCTCCTGTCTCTCACAGCTCAGCCATAAGCAACTCATACAAAACTTGAACCTAAGTACTTGGAGATGTTAACTTCCTTTTAAACCAATGTCCCCAATACAAACATGAACTGGCTTTAACCCATCTCAGGTAGCAAATTCTATGGTATGTTTCATTGCTGTTAAATCACTAGGACTGACAAGTGAACTCAAATACATATACATGAAAATATTTTATTGCTAACATAATGTTTCTCCAGAGGTTTTAATAGTTAAAAAAAGAAACAACAGTCAAAATGAGTAACAGAAAAGGATTGTGTTCAAATCCCATAGGAAGTTATTAAAAAAGAAGCAAAAAAATTATCCCTATGGCCAACGAAAGCATGCCAGAAAGACATGCCTACAAAGGGGATGAAAGCTGTGCCTAATATTTTGAAATGAACTGTAAAAATTTAAGAGAATGATATAATATATGTGAGAACAAAATCAGAACTAGAAATACTCAGAAATGAGGGGACGGTACTCAAGAAAACATTAGAACTCAAGAAAGAATTCGACATGAAAGAAATCATTTTCTAAATGCGGACTAAATTAGAAAGAATACAAGAATGAATAGATGCAACATGCCTTAAGAGACAGAGACGATGAAAAAGAGGAAAAATTTTAAACCAAGAAGAAACAAAGAGGTTAAAAATGATTAGAAACTAAGTGACAGAAGACAAGCAAAGAAGATTCAAACAGATACAATAGCAGTTCTCATGGACAAAAACAAAAGCAATGAATAGAACAATACTGAAACTTAAAATTCATGACAGGGCTTCCCTGCTGGCAGTGGTTAAGAATCCACCTGCCAATGCAGGGGACGTGGGTTCGAGCCCTGGTCTGGGAAGATCCCACATGCCGCGGAGCAACTAAGCCCGTGCGCCACAACTACTGAGCCTGCACTCTAGAGCACGTGAGCCACAACTACGGAGCCCGTTAGCCACAGCTACCGAGCCCATGCGCCTAGAGCCCATGCTCCTCAACAAGAGAAGCCACAGCAATGAGAAGCCCATGCACCGCAACAAAGAGTAGCCCCCGCTCACCACAACTAGAGAAAGCCCGTATGCAGCAAAGAAGACCCAATGCAGCTCCCCCCAAAATATTTATTTATTTATTTATTTATTTATTTATTTTTAAAAAAAGAAAAAAAGAATTCCAGAAGCATTCTTCCCATGACTTCCTAAAACATGTACTAGAGAAAAAGCTTCAGACAACCAAACTGGCTGAAGAAACATCATTATAAGTACTGATAGTGAGCATTAAATATATATTTATCTGTAAGACTAACACTAAATGATGGTTATAAAGGATAGAGTATAGTGCATATGGCTGATGGCTCTGACAATGCAGATATTAAAAGAGAAAACACAAGAATAAGGGAGGCATACAAGAAGAGTAGAATGTGCTGCCTTCTTTATAGTTAGTAATGGCGAGTAAAAGGGTATTTCCTCAAATCAGATGCAGGGGGGGAAGGCAGGGAAAATAAGAGATTATTAGCTAATTTCAATATTGCTCATATTGGTAGGGAACCAATAAATAATGACTAAAAATAGACAAGATTAAAATATTATATGTTAGTTGTGGCAGACTGCAAAATGGCCAAAAATTCTTCCTTCTTTTTATGCACACCCTTTGCAGTGTGACTTTTCTGCTCTTCCCATCAAGAAGTGCAGTGAGTTTACTGCTCCCCTTGAATCTCGGATTGACATGGGACCTGCTTTGGCCAAAGGTGTTTTAACAAGCACAATGCAAACAGAGGGAACTTATGGACAGTGAAAAGGGGCATGGCTAAGGTATTACATAATGGCATTAGAATATGGTAGCCCTCAGGACAAAAATGTTAAGTTGCTCTTAAAAAAAAAAAACACTAAGCAAAACTTGAAAAAACATACTAAAGGGGAGAGATAATAAATAAAACAGACATACAGAGAAAAACTATCCATATAAAAGACTTTTATACCTACATATATACTATAAAACAATGACAGAACCAAGGCCAAGCATTATTGGTTATATGAATAAATTTAAATGGGCTTAAACTCACCTATTAAAAGAAAATAATTGATTGGTTAGCAAAGCAAAATCCAACTCTGTTGTATTATTGTGGTACTACTGTGATGTTATCTCCCAGATATCTTGGGAAATTAAAAAAGCAAAGTTGAAAAAAAAAGTAAATATAGAATACAATTTATCTAAGAAATAAAAGAATATAAATATGTCTACTTACCTGTTTATATTAAGAAAAACAAACAATGGAAGGATAAAACACACACTTTTAAAAATAGTTACTTATAAGGGGAGGGAGAGAACAGGGTGGAGGAGACTGGGATAAAAACTAGACTTTTCTGAATACAGTATAACTTGTTTTTTAAATCTGACTTTGGAACCATGACAATATTTTAAATAATTACAAAATAATTGTATTTTGTAATTGTATTAAAAGAGATCCCTAAGAACTAAAAAGAAAACAAATGAGCCTAAATGCATCCAGCTTGGGGCACAAACTCAAAGAGAGGGAACTAATCCAAAAGGCTTTAAAACAGCTATCAAACTGTACATCCCTCAAGGGCAACAGCCCAAGTCAAACAGAACTGCAAAAGTCTGAACTGTTCTCTATCACACTGGTGGTGATTGCACTGGTTGGTTATTCCGAGACTGCTGGGTATATACCATGAGATAAAACAGATGAATAATTATATGATACTCTATTGCCACCCTTCCCAGTATCACTGAGAACCAGGATTCTTGGTATGGGAGAAAGAAGATATATGTAAGACCAAAGAGGTTAAGTAAAAAAAACTTTAGTCCTGATGTTGAGTCAGAAATGCCAGTTTGAACTCACGATGTATTTTTATCTGAAAGAAAGGAAGATGTTTTTCATAGCTCTGTCTATTGTAAAGGCTCAAAAACAATGACCAGCTCAGCACAGTGAGCACTCTGGCACCCTGACTGTGGTCTTGAAATACCATTTTCCATGAAAAGTATCCAGAGCTCCTTAGAGGAGTGTTGACTACAGGCCTGGGGCTAGAGCATGTACCAGATGAACCTGGAACATCTCGTCTGTCACAGGGCAGGTCAAAAGGACTTGGCCAACCTCAAGAGGCTCTCACTTGCACAGCTGGGAGAACTGGATCATTAGTAAGGGTTAAAATTGCACCTGGTGCTGGGAAAACTGGACAGGGACATGTAAAAGTATGAGATTAGATCACTCCCTAACACCATACACAAAAATAAGCTCAAAACGGATTAAAGAGCTAAATGTAAGGCCAGACACTATCAAACTCTTAGAGGAAAACATAGGCAGAACACTCTATGACATAAATCACAGCAAGATCCTTTTTGACCCACCTCCTAGAGAAATGGAAATAAAGACAAAAAATAAACACATGGGACCTAATGAAACTTAAAAGCTTTTGCACAGCAAAGGAAACCATAAACAAGACCAAAAGACAACCCTCAGAATGGGAGAAAATATTTGCAAATGAAGCAACTGACAAAGGATTAATCTCCAAAATTTATAAGCAGCCCATGCAGCTCAATAACAAAAAAACAAACAACCCAATCCAAAAATGGGCAGAAGACCTAAATAGGTCTTTCTCCACAGAAGATATACAGATTGCCAACAAACACATGAAAGGATGCTCAACATCTTTACTCATTAGAGAAATGCAAATCAAAACTACAATGAGATATCATCTCACACCAGTCAGAATGGCCATCATCAAAAAATCTAGAAACAATAAATGCTGGAGAGGGTGTGGAAAAAAGGGAACACTCTTGCACTGTTGGTGGGAATGTGAATTGGTACAGCCACTATGGAGAACGGTATGGAGGTTCCTTAAAAAACTACAAATAGAACTACCATATGACCCAGCAATCCCACTACTGGGCATATACCCTGAGAAAACCATAATTCAAAAAGAGTCATGTACCAAAATATTCATAGCAGCCCTATTTACAATAGCCCGGAGATGGAAACAACCTAAGTGTCCATCATCGGATGAATGGATAAAGAAGATGTGGCACATATATACAATGGAATATTACTCAGCCATAAAAAGAAACGAAATTGAGCTATTTGTAATGAGGTGGATGGACCTAGAGTCTGTCATACAGAGTGAAGTAAGTCAGAAAGAGAAAGACAAATACTGTATGCTGACACATATATATGGAATTTAAGAAAAAAAATGTCATGAAGAACATAGGGGTAAGACGGGAATAAAGACACAGATCTACTAGAGAATGGACTTGAGGATATGGGGAGGGGGAAGGGTAAGCTGTGACAAAGCGAGAGAGAGGCATGGACATATATACACTACCAAACGTAAGGTAGATAGCTAGTGGGAAGCAGCCGCATAGCACAGGGAGATCAGCTCGGTGCTTTGTGACCACCTGGAGGGGTGGGATAGGGAGGGCGGGAGGGAGACGCAAAAGGGAGGGGATATGGGAACATATGTATATGTATAACTGATTAAATTTGTTAAATAAAAAAAAAAAACTGCACCTGGGTGAATTGCATTGTAGGTGTTTATGTGCCATTACGTCCATGAGTTCACAGTGATAGCAAACCAAAAGAGCTAACCGACTGGTCACAATTGGACAATTCTAGTAAATCAACTCACTTTTTAAAAGAGCAATAAATGAAAGGAAAGAATCAAACACATATTCTGCTTTTCCTATACCAATTGTAAACCACATATAGCAGATAAGTGAGAGTTCCTCTTTATGAATGTATTCCAACAAATAAAGGAAACAGGAATGCCAGAATTACAGTGTCACCCTATTGCAACCTCTAATGAAATAATGGATCTAGGTTAATCATTAACAGCTGTCACATCACAAAATGAGAGATACCCGACACCATGGGCTTCCCAATGGATGAATACAATGACACCTATGAAGCAGTCTTGCATCCTGACCAAATCAAATCTTATTTGGATCAAGCCTCTAGATTTAATAAGTAGTTTACAGGAAACAGGAGGACAGAAGAATATATAAGACAACACAGGGGATACAATCAGTAAAATCAGAGCTGCAAGAAACTCTACAGGACAAATGACCCTGTTTCTTCAACAAATGAGAGAAAGAGAGCTACAGAATAAGAGACATAATAGACATTTCAACAGTCACAGTGTGTGGCCCTTATGTGGATCTTGACTCAAATGGAAAAAGAAAAACTCACGACACTTGTGAGATAATTAGAAATTTTAACAGTAAGTGAATATTTGATGATGTTAAAGATTTATTTTTTTTAAAGCAATAATAGCGTTGTGGCTATGTTTTTTTTAAAAAAGAATCTGTCTTTGAGAGATACACTGAAATAAGAACCAGTGAATATGATATGGTGTCTAGAATATGCTTCAAAATAAAACAAAAAGGGAGAGAGTAGGTATTGGTGGACATGAAACAGGACTGGCTATAATAGTGGCTGAAAGGGGAGGGGGTGAGTACACAGAAGGATTCATTATATTCTTCCATCTTTCCTGTGTATCTTTAACAGTTTTCCTCAATAAAAAATTCAACCAAACCAACAACTGGACCGCAGGAGCCTCTCCCCTCCCCACACCCCTCAGAGAGCCAACGTGAGTTTACCATGGCCCAAGACTCACCACTGTATTCCCCTGTCTGGTGACTATGCCACAATGGGTTACCCTCTGGTTTCCTAGCCTGGCTCCCCAAATGGCTTAATGAAGGTAAAAGATTTAACATAAATTCATTTCCACTTCCGTTGCTTTTCCAGCTCTCTCAAGCTGCTATAACAACACACTTTGACAAACCTAAATATCCCCTTTTCTTTTTCATATGGAAAACAAAGTAAAATAGAACATTTGACATGCCATAGACCAAATTCCTCTATTTTTTCCCCCAAACTCCTAATTTATCTCTTCCCCTTCTTCCCGTCCCCCCCACCCCCACTATCCCCTTTGGTAACCATAAATCTTTCTATGTCTGTAAGTCTACTTCTGTTTTGTAAATAAGTTCATTTATATAATTTTTTTTAGATTCCACATGTGATACCGTATTGATATCACTTATATGTCAAATTCCTCTAATTTTTTTTTGCTGGGATAATTAAGATGAGGTCTAAGCATAAGCTAAGACATCTCGACCAGAATTTGGCCCCTTTGGAACTTTCACTCTCATGGAGAGAAGGAGTTCAGACAATAAACAGAGCAAAGATATCCCCAAACTCAAGATTTTGTGGCTGTTCTCTGAAAGCAAACCAGGGTTGCCAAAAAATTCAATGACCCACAGGTCCCATCCCCCTGCCCCCAATCCTCCAGCCTGGCAAACATCTGACACGTGGTATAATCTGGACAGAGTCACGCATCAGTAAATGAACACAAGGAACCACACCAATCAGTTCACACCAACAGAGAAATGTGGCTGCTTTCCACTTGGAATATGTGTTAAATAATACAAAAGAGCTAAGTCTGAGGTAAAAGTAGTCCCCCAGGTAAAGACAAGAAAGGCCTAACACCAACATTACAGAAAGATCTTCAGCCACAGACGGGTGGGGGAGGGTGCCAAGTTGGTGCAGAAACGCAGAGCCTCCTCCCACTAGAACTGCAGGGAGCACTCAAGAAAGGAAACCAAGACTTTTCTTCTTCTTTTTTTTTTAATGTACAGTTGAGCTTAAAGGGAAGGAAAAGAAATTCTCAGGTGTCAGAAATGAGCGAGAATGAGTGAGAACTTGAAGCCAGGGGTTAAGAGCAAGAGCAGGCTGGAGCAGCCCCAGGGAGCATGAGACCTGGGCACAGGCCCCAACAGCAAGAAGCCAGAGACTCAGACACGGTTTCAGGCCCATGTGGGGCAAGAACAGGACTGAGGGCCCTGCACAGAGCTGGGCACATAGAAAAGACTCACCAACTGGCCTGGAGATGTGGCAACCAAGTCTGTCCCTGCCTAAGGCTGTGGGTGGGAAGAGAAAAGTCTGTAAGAGAAATCACACCTCAAGCCTGCTCCACAAAGGGGTGTTAAGAACAAAGAAGCAAGCATGGTGAATAGCAAAGATAACTTGACCAAATTCACCATCTAAAAGACAGAGATTCTCTGACTGAAGAAAGAAGAAATAAAGACAAATCACCTTCAACGAAAGTCAAATTCAACAGCTGTAGGAATTATAGGCACAGATGTTCAACATACAACCAAATTTAACCACCCTTGATCCTTTAGCCATACAACTGTAATAAGAACAAACTACTGAAGCCCGCACACCTAGAGCCCGTGCTCCGCAAGTGTGCACCTATTTGTTATTCACAAAAGATACATCTAAAGCGACGCAGAAAGGTTGAAAGTAAGAGGCTAGAAAAGATATGAAGCAAATACTAACCAAAAGGGGAAAATTTGGGTCTAATTAAGTTGTATCAGACAAAACTGAGTTCAGGGCAACAACAACAACAAACCACTAATTAGAACAATAAATGCCCCAAACCAAAAACCAACAGAATTATAAGCCAACAATTTCAAAACCACAGTAGGAGCTAAAAAAAATCCCAATTATAAACTTATAGATCAAGCAAAGGAAAATAATGAGTAAATAAATAAAAGATTAGAATCACATATTTAACAAGCTTGATCTGGACGTATGGAACCCTATACTTCAAGATTGGAAAACTGTACTCTCCTTTCAAACACACTTGGAATATTTATAAAAACTGACCAGGTCACAGAGCAAGACTCAACAAATATCATGGACTATCTTAACCACATTCTCTAATGTGAAGTCATAAAACCAGAAACTCTATGGTGGCGACTGGGGTGCAAAGAAAAGTAATCTCCACTTTCTGCCCCTTTCCTCTGAGCACAGAGAATCTACCCGCCCACTAACCCAAACTTAATACTGTATGTGTGTAGGGAGTGAGCTGGCTTAGGAGGTTCTGGAGAACATGGAATGATTATGCCACTTAATATCAAAGACAGAGCAGTAGCTAAGTGCCTGGCCAAACAGAACCTGCTTGACACTGGGTGCCTCCTGGGAGTGATGCAAGGATTAAGGAGATAAAAGGACTAAGTCATTCAGGGGAGCCCAGATACAACACAGTAGTTGATTCTAACCTGTGAGTTTTAGTTAAGTTCTCTGTTTTTTAGCCTAAGAAATTGAAAACATTTCATGAGCTGTTGTTTTCCCAAGGCAACTACCTAGTTATGAATTCTGTTTGGGTTTGTTTTTCCTCATCAGTAAGTAAGCTCTCAAAGAAGAGCTGGGGCCTGAGGGCAAACCAGTATATTATCATACCCTTGGTCCACCCCTAGCAGTTTCGATAATCAAGATTCATTACCAGGTACACTTTCCTGTCCAAACATGAATTATGAAGAAAGATCTTGACTCCTAGGGGCAGCTGTTTGCTGCTGCTACTAAACTGCGGCATTAGGAGTATTCGATTTATCAAGGTAAGAAGACAAAGATCAAGCTCTAACGTAATCACTTTTCAAAATACTTGCAAGCATTTAAAAGGGAAGGGAAGGGGACTTCCCTGGCGGCGCAGTGGTTAAGAATCCGCCTGCCAATGCGGGGGACATGGGTTCGAGCCCTGGTCTGGGAAGATACCACATGTGGCAGAGAAACTAAGCCCATGTGCCACAACTAATGAGCCTGCGAGCCACAACTACTGAAGCCCACATGCCACAACTACTGAAGCCCGCACTCCGCAACAAGAGAAGCCACCGCAATGAGAAGCCCACACACCACAACAAAGAGTAGCCCCCGCCCCCTGGGGGAAAGCCCGCATGCAGCAACGAAGACCCAACGCAGCCAAAACTAACTAACTAAATAAATAAATAAATAAATTTTTAAAAAGTCATTAAAAAAAAAAAAGAGAAGGGAAGGACTAGTCTAGGAGGGATAAAGCTCCCTTTACTCGAATTAGAAATCCAACGAAAATTTAGAGGAAAGTCTTTAAATGTACCTAAAATACTTTACTGAAAACATTTTATCTCCACTTAAAAATATAATTTTCCAAACAGTATTCCATTAAAGTGTTTCTGTAGCAATAGGAGTTCTCTAAGGAGTTAACATCAACAAAATATAGCCATCGGTGCCATTCAGATCCTGCCCCGTGGTTTTTATGTGTATCTTTCCTCATTCAGATGCATTAAATCTTTGTACCACCAGATACCTTAGTAGAATTTTATACATATATATAAAAACTGAAACTCTTACTTTATTTGTACATCAAAACGAATCTCTCCTTTAAATATAACCCAACACAGTACAAGTACAGGTAACGGGGAGGAAGGAAGATCCTTCCTACATTAATTCTCAGTAATTTCATGAGAAAGAAGAGGATAATTTAAACAACAACAGATTTTTAAAAACAGTCTATGACAGATATTTTCCAGAACAAATACTACTACTACTCCTTAAAAAAAAATATATGCGTACACATGGTGGTCTCAAATGAAGTATTTCCTTGTTTCTGCTTGACTGAAGTTATCCAGAATACTTAGAAAGAATCTCACTACGGAATTTCAGTTGAAAGATTTCTCAGAAAAACATGCAGATGAAGTTCCTCTGCCACTCTTACTAAATGTGACCCTCTACAGATGAGGAAGTAAAGGCACCAATGGATAAAGGCTGTTCTCTGCCAAGAAATGAAACAGATGACTCCCGCCCATCTGAAAGATAAGGATGTGTCTGGAAAGTGCAGGAAGCCATGTCTGAAGTTGTCCAAGACCTGTCAGTTTCAGTACTTAATACTGATATAGTCCCGTCAACACAGCGGTCACAGAAGGGGATAAGCCCTCTGGGCCAGCAAGGCAGGGCATCCATCGCTCTCAGCCTGACGTAGGGCACACACTCACCCACATGAAAGTCAGAGTGGCCGTGTCTGTGCAACAAGCTCCCAGGCAGGTTCGTGAAGGTAGCGATGTGCCAGCCATGCGATCTGCTAGGGCACAGCCTGTCCACCACATCCACTGCTGCCTGTCTTCACTGTCACCCAGCCATGAAGGTGTCCCCATGCCAAATGACTGGTTAGAGCTGCTCAGTGAATCCAGGGATCTGATTAGCCTAACAGATCTAAAAGTGACACCTTCCTTAACTGTGGCTCCACTTGGGAAAGACTGGACTATGTGTTACGTGTACAGAGGTGAAAAGAAAGACTGCGTAATGGGACAGCAAGTGCCCTTCAACCAAATCTGCTGCACGTTGCTTTCTCCAAGTACCTGCCAAAGGCATGAAGTGAATCTTCCCTAGCTTTTTACTCTTCTCCCATCCCAGGCCCCTTCTCTGCTAAAGGCACCAATATGCAAGTTAAATTCTGCTGAAATGAAGAGGCTGCCAAGGTGAACCACACATCCTGGGTTTTCTCAAACCTCACCACACAACAGAAAAGGTAAGATGGAAATCTACAACGAGAGGATTCATCTGCGGAAATATGGTATCAAGAAAAAGAAGAAATGAAGACAAATCACCTTCAACGAAAGTCAAATTCAACAGCTGTAGGAATTATAGGCACAGGTGTTCAACATACAACCAAATTTAACCACCCTCGATCCTTTAGCCGTACAACTGTAATAAGAACAAATGCCCAAAGTCACGATAAACTGAGGAGACGGCTCCTGGTTCTCATCTCACCAAATGAAGCTCCTCGGTGTCCATCCACCTAATTATCCAGCACTTGGAGAAGCCCACCGCCCCTGTGCCAGTTACTGCCCGGGCTGCCCGCTGGGCCAGGCAAGGCCGGGCGCCCTGAAGCAGCCCGTTTCTGCAGCAGTGTTTCTATCGGGCAGGAGCCAGGACTCTCTCGCAGCTCTCCCTGAAAAACAAATAACAAGGAGGCAGCCCAGAATCCTTTTGCCTAAGAGCACTGGGTGGAACACCGCGGAGGAGACATGAAGGCAGAAAGGAACAGGGTCTCAGTATTCGCGCTCCTTACGATGCTTTATCAAGTATCCTCCAACACTGAACCACTGCTCCCCAGGGGAGACTACAGCTAGGTTCCTGCGAGCCTTCGGCCACAGCACTTTCTTAAACCAATCAACACACACTCTTGTTTTACGAGTACTTCTGTTTAAAGATACCTTACTTAACATACGTTGCTGACTCACTACTACTGAACTCAGCAACAACGGACTGTAACTCATGCCTGAATGCGGCTTCTCTAACGCGTTTTCTCCGTAAGGCACATCAGTCTTCTCGTGCTGGGGAACAGACAGCACTTTGGCCCCGTGATTGGGGGGAGGGGGCATTTCAAATGGCAAAAATCGCCAACAGAAAGCACAAAAATGTGAAAAAAAGTGGCAATAAATAGACTGTGAAAAGGACCCTTGTTTACAGTACGAGCTGCAATGAGAAGCATCGCCTTGTTCAACCTCAACTGGGGACCCCGTGCGTTGGGAGACTCACATTTCCACCGCTCTGCGCATGTCCAGGAATGACCACAAAAGCTCTGTGAGTGCTGATTTTGAGGTTACGAAAAAATTTTAACGAGTAGGTGAATTCACAAACACAGAATCTGTGCGTAATGAGGACTGACTGTACTTTTAAGACCATGTCCAAACCAGCCTCCCAAACTGACTTGGAATAAATCCGTAGCCCGACCTTACAGCAAATCTTACAAACTTCTGTGTCTGTGGAGTCCTGGTATTACACGCAAACCTACTCTAAAGCTGACCTCTGTAACAGAAAGAGGCTCCAGGAACTAGTGAAGTGGGGACCCCGAGTAGGCTCCGAGGGAGACGCCTAACTGCAACTGATAAACGATGAATTAGAACAGCAACGCAGGAAGCCACGGGAAAGCAAAGGACAGACAACTAAAAATCATTTTGGCAGCAGTTTTGGTCTTGTGTTGAAAAGGTGCAGGTGGGAGAAGACTTTAACTGGAGGGCGCTTCTATCTGAGGGACACATCATTCTACAAGGTTTACACCACAGTTTCCACGATGCGGCAATGCACGCTTTTTATAAACTCAATTCGGTAATGCTATTTTAATGTCTGGAGTTCTGAATGGGGATGGGATAGGGCAAGAAGTGCACGTTAAATAAGCAGCTAGTGCCAGGCATTGTGTGAGAACATTACCTTTATTACCTCCATCAATTCTTCCCAGCCCTGAAAAGTGCATTTTCTCATCTTGATTTTACAGCTGAAGGCTCAGAGAAGTTAAGTCAAGCACCCAAGATCACACACCCAATTTTACTCCAAGTCCATCATACCATCCGGGTTTCTTCCAAACGGCTAAAATAAGTTGAGACGTTGCTTGGGTAATTCAATTAATTGAGTATCCAGTGAAACATTGAATTGAGCACAGTATTTCTGGTAAACTTTAATTCATGAGTTTTCCTCTAGGTACTCAGATCTTTTCCAAAAAGAAAAGAGGAAAAAATATTTTCTCTCTATTCATAAATCTTCAAACCAAATCATGGAAGACTACACACAGATCAAATAGCAAATAACAGAGGTCTTCATCCTGACTCCTACAAGAGTGTCACTTTACCCTGAGTGCAAAGGTGGCCCTGAGCAAGCACCTAACGGAGAGACCTCGTGGTAGGTTTCTCTAGGCTCCAGACTCTGAAGATTTTCGATCCCGCAAATGTTGCCTAACTGCTGCCGTACTGCATGAGGTTTACACTGTGAAAAGGGCATGCTCTAAGTGTCCACATTACTTAGCATGAATAAGCATTTTAGATGACAAGTTTTACTAGAAGAGGGAAAGGTGGATTCGTTGCCAGCACGACAGCACCATCTTCTGGTCAGTGAAATGGAATGAAGACAGAGAAAGTCACACCTGGACTTAAAAAAGCACTTCAACAGTTTAGTAACACAGAAGAGAGGCAAGCTAGAAAATTTAGTGTCTGCAAAATCCAAATAATGTCGGTAGTAAACAAACAGCCTCACGAACCAATCACAGAACAGAAAAAAACTTCGAACCAATCACAGAACAGAACAAACTTTAACTGTAGGTCATTACTTGTTGCCATTCTACTTCTGGAAACAGTGCAGCCACGGCCAGCCTCTCAGTTCTCCCACACTGCAGAACCCATCATCCTTATGAAAGAAATTCCTTATCATGTCATCACTCACACTCACACCCACACACCTCTGGGTGCACCAAAAGGCTCTCTGCTGCTCACACACAAAGTTGAAATTTGATGAGGCAGCGATCAAGGCCCTCAGAATCTCATCCTTTCCAACCATATCTCCCACTAGTACCAGTCTGCAGTTAGGGAGCATCATCCTCTCTTATGCGTTCTGACAAGTCGTTGGAAAGACGGAGGAACTGATGACAACATAGCATCATCCTATGTTCCCCCAAAGCATAAGACCCCTTAGTAGATTGTGTTGGAGATGGATTTGGGGCCTGAGGTCCAAACAGGGCTTCCTACCATAGCCAATACCACCCCTACAGAAATCCAGACCAGGAGACCCCCATCAGTGAAAAGACCTGACAGTTGCAAGAAGCCTCTAAAATCTAAACTATTTCCTAATCTCAAGATTAGGAAGAGACCCCAGACACTGGTTTTCTAGGCCTGCCTTCTTCAATGCAGTGACTCCTCCACTGGTCAAAAAAGCCCTTGGGTGTCAGCCTCTTCCTAATTTCACCCATCAGATACGCCACTGGCCTCCTTCCATGAGGAGGAGCAAGTAAGGGGGATGGAGGGGGGTCAGACACTTTAGCCACAATGTTCCTCTCTGGGTGAGAAGTGTGGATGTCTCCTCCCGGTCCACGGAGATATAAGAATGAAGGAATGAGCACTCCTGCCAGAGGCTGGCCACACGAATCCCCAGCCCCACACTGGTCTAGAGACAGGAAGCACCTGAGGATGGAGATCTTTGTCAGAGTTACCTTTACTTCCTCCCTACTGCTAACACCTGCCACAGGGCTCTGCACAAATGGAAGAGAAGACTCTCCATTACATAAAAACTTTACCTGTCTCCTAAACCATCTGAATTCAAACTTTTTTGACCATGAGCTACAATGATACATCTTTATTACAACCCAGTACACATACATGTATTCCTGCATGTACAGATTTATACCTGGAAAAAACGTAACATTAAAAAAAGCAAACCTAAGCTCTCAACACAAGGGTTTGTAAAAAAAAAAAAAAAAAAAAAAAAAAAAAAAAAAAAAGGACAAAAAAACCCAGCAAACCTATCTTTATTAGATGGGACTCACTCTGACATTTTCTAACTTTTTCCTTTTATAAAAAAGCTGGTCACACTCACTAAAATGATTTCACAGCCCAGTGAGAGGGTGAGCCAGCCTGACAAATTGTGTCATAAACATCCACTTTCCTGCCCACATCAGCTCTGCCTGCACGATCATCTTCTCTGCTAACTCAGAATCAGCCTTCTCTCAAGGACCCTATCAAGGCCTCTTCTCAAAGTCTTCCCCAACTCTTCCCAGCACTGTCCCAAATACCAAGGATGTAAAATAATGACTAAGAGGCAGTCCCCACTTCAAGAAGTCAAGTCTCCTGGATGGGGCAATTGAACACTATATGATAAGCCCTAGGTAAGCCATCTTCCCTTCCTCTGAACACAAAACACTTGCCATCTGTATGCACTGATTCATTCATTCATTCAATTATTCTCTCCCAACTTGACTTGCTCCAGTATCATTTGTGTAAACAACATTTACATGTTTGTCCAAAGATGAATCCGTCAAGTAGGATCTCTTTTCTTGCAATCTTATTTGTCAAGGGATAATTTTCGTGAACTCTAAGTTAGGAACTGAAGTGCACTGTCACTGATTCTTGGAAGCCAATGGCCCATTTATTATTCTGCATAGCATTTATAAATGTGGCAGGTTCCCAGATAAATTCAATTTGGCCTCAGTCTCTAAGAGAAGGCTCTGAACTAGAGTAAATGCAAACACCAACCTCCTAGACATTTAAAAATAAATAGAACCTGCTCAAATACATCCATCAATTTTTGACCCTGTGCTACAATGCCACCAACAGACGTGGAAGAGTGCCATCAGGGATGCCACCTCTGACAGCAATCAGGCTTTACAAGAACAGCTCAAGTTGACAAACTAAGCACTCCATACCTGGAAATTCTTTTGAAAGCCTCAGACTTAAAAGAAAACCAGTGAGATGCAATATATTATTTTGAAACTTGAATTAAAAGACTACCCCAAATCAACATTACAGAAGGCTTGTACAAGGGGTAAGATGCAAACTCCTAATTTTAACACATACATTTCATGTTTCCACCTTCTAACTTCCTCTCCAGCCACTCCACCACATGTACTCCCTGTTCCAATCAAACCAAAGGATGTGCTGGTCCCACTCTTTACCAGAGCTTTCTCAAGCTTCTTCTACTAGGCTAACTCCAACTCATTATTAGGATCAGCACCACCTCCTCCAGGAAGCCATCCTTGTTAACCCTCTTCTGCGTCTCCATGTCAGTCTGAACTGGTTCTCCCTCTCTAAGCAGTGTACCTTATCACAGCTCCCAGCATGTATTGATGCACTAGTTATCTAGATACCCGTCTGCCTCACTAGACCATGAATTCCTTGACTGCAGAAATGCTTATTATTTCATCTCTATTCTCCATCTAAATTCAGTCCCTTGGTTCTTCAACAGTAGACAGGCAAATATTTATGCAAAGATTAACACTGCAGCTTTCAAATGAAACCCCCCCCTTTTTTTTTGGTTGCACCACTCGGCTTACAGCATCTTAGTTCCCCAACCAGGGATCGAACTCATGTCCCCTGCAGTGGAAGCGTGGAGTCCTAACCACTGGACCACCAGGGAATTCCCAGAAACACATCTTCTTTAAAAAAACTTGCAAAATACCTCATAATTATTCTATTCTCTGTTGTACTGTAAAGAACACTGAACATAAAAATACAAGGTATCTAGCAATATACATTGATAAATAAATAAGGCTTACATCCATCTGAACCTATAATTACAAAAATGCACACCTAAATGTGACCCTGCTCACACTATAACGCAATTCATATTTGGGGAAACAACAATTACTAAAACCAGTAGATGTCCTATAAGTAGCTCATACTTTTTTGCTAAATAATATGCTGTAAAAATTTATTTCCTTTTCCTTTAAATTATCTATATAATACCAATAAAGGATTTGTGAGAAAAAAAGTCTCGGTTTCAAAGTTTTATTTTCATGTGTTGGTGTCTTTTCTATATTCCTTTTCCCAATACCGTAGCAGTTTGCTCCTCTGCCTTTGAAGCAATTAGAAAACAAATCTCTATGATGTTCCCCACGATACTCCAATTCACATTAAGGAAGAACAAAAGACATTCCTACTAGTTGGACAGTGTAATATAAAGCCTTATTACTAAACAGTTATTTTAATCCATGCTTGCTTTTTATAATCATGAAACCTGAAAAACACTCTTAAATATCTAGATATGTTGACATGAGGTGACATGAGGTGTAGAAGTTAAGGTAAAACCCTGGTCTGAAGTGCTAGAGTAACCACCACCTTAACACTTCAGTGGTCTAGCATTTTCTGGCATTTTTGCTCAACATGATGAAGTGACATTTACCCTGCTACTAAAGTGATGTTTGGGCTTCTTTCCAGGATAAACAAGAAAAGACGGGTTACAAAAATACTCAACAGTGGAAATATTATCAACAAACATCACAAATCAAAAATGTTTCATATCCACCTTCCCAGAATAGCAAATTTAAACCAAAAAGTTGAAGAAGAAAAATCCAGAAAAACTAATTCCATAAATTTCATGATTAGAAAAAAGATAACCATAAAATAACTACAGTCAACAATATGCTAGACGTCTAAGCATTTCAGAAGCAGGACGTTTCCTTTTGCTGTGCCCCCGCACATATAAAAAAGAAAGTACTACAACTTTATTCTTAAACTTAAATATTTTAGTACATAGGTAATATCTGTCCTAAAGAAAAACAGAAGATAGAAAAAAAAAAAACACAAAAGTAAAATTTTCCTGTAATTTCACCACCCCAAGAGATTCGCTGGTAACACTTTTTGTAACAAAATAATATTCTGAAACAGCCACTGAAGTGGTCCAAAATCATTTCACTTATAGTTTTTCAAATTTGCTAATACCAAATTTATTTCATTTCTTTAAAATAGTAAGGTTGTAGACAATAGGAATCATGTCTGAGAAAACAATGCTAACATGTAAAGACTAACACAGCTAGCCTATTTAATCAACCAGTTCATTATTTCTGGTGACAAAACAACAACAAACAGCATCTGAAGCCTCAAGAATAAGAATCAGAGACGCAGGGTCTGTGTTGAATTCTCAAACTTAGTCTCTCAGTGGCCTAAGAGCAAGCAGGCTGATTAATCTCACTGCTTCAAATTTCCTAAAACCACCAGCATCCTAAAATACTTCCCAAGAGCTGACTATGGCTGTGGTACTAAATCAGGCACAATGGAATCTGCTTTCTAACTTATTCTGCATAATCTTGAAAAGTATGTATGATAAAAACAACAAGAACAATGAAACATACAACTACATTCAAAGATGCACAGAATTGTCTGAGTAAATGAAAAGATACATATTCCTGGTCATAACGACTGAATTTTCTTTTTTAAGACTGAATATTTCTAAATAAAGATGTCAATGGAATTAATTTGTTAAAATAGCAGTGAAAAATCCCAGTGGGCTTTTTGAGTAACCCTGACAGAATGATTCTAACACTCAATACAAAGAATAAATAAAAGCTTATTTTGAAATAGGAGTCAAGAGCCCTAAAACTGTTTAAATTAAGTGTCCGGCAAAGAACTGGTTAAATAAACGATGATACCTTCATATGATGAAATGTTATTCAACTAAACACAAAAAAAGAGCTTATTACATAGACACGAAGCACTGGTAAGTTAAAAGAACACACAGTAAAACAATATGCAAAGAATAAAATATTATAAGGTAAAATATATACTTAAATATAATATACACAGTTGAAAAGTAAATCTCAAATACTACTGCAATTATCTTTGTTAATAAAGAGAGGGGCACTACACAAATTTTTAATTTTTTGGTACTTTAAAATTTTTCCATTAACAAAAATTATCACTGTTTAATAAAAAAGAGGTATAAATGAGTTGTTTCAGGTTTTTTTTTTAAGATTATCATTATGGGCCCAATGATTTCATGCCTTCAGAATTTATTTTAATAAAATAATCAGAGATATAAAGAAAGACAAAGATGCTCATTAAAGAATTAACTTAAGGATTTCCCTGGTGGTGCAATGGTTAAGAATCCGCCTGCCAATGCAGGGGACAGGGGTTCAAGCCCTGGCCCGGGAAGATCCCACATGCCGCGGAGCAACTAAGCCCACGTGCCACAACTACTGAGCCTGTACTGTGGAGCCAGTTCACCACAACTACTGAAGCCCACATGCCTAGAGCATGTGCTCCGCAACAAGAGAAGCCACCACAACGAGAAGCCAATGCATCGCAATGAAGAGTAGCCCCCGCTCGCCCCAACTAGAGAAAGCCTGCACACAGCAACGAAGACCCAATGCAGCCATAAATAAATAAATAAATAAATAAAATTTTAAAAAAGAATTAATTTAAAATAGTAAAAATTTGGATATAACTTAAACATCCAAGAGGGATATAGTTAAATAAGTTACATGTACCTATACAATGAAATATAATGCATCCATTAAAAGGAAACTCTTCAGGCTTCCCTGGTGGTGCAGTGGTTGAGAGTCCACCTGCCAATGCAGGGGACACGGGTTCGTGCCCCGGTCCGGGAAGATCCCACATGCCACGGAGAGGCTAGGCCCGTGAGCCACGGTTGCTGAGCCTGCACGTCCGGAGCCTGTGCTCAGCAACGGGAGAGGCCACAACAGTGAGAGGCCCGCATACCGCAAAAAAAAAAAAAAAGGAAATTCTTCTAGAAAAATGTGTAATGGCATGGAAAATGCTTGTGACACAATGTTAATTAAAAAAGCAGATCCAAAAATGCATTTAAAGTCAGATCTCAAGTAGTATTTAAAATGTTACGAAAACACTCATCTAGACAGAGTAAAACAACCGACAGGAAACACTAACCAAAATATTGTTGTTAGTATTCATATCTACATGGAGAGACCATGGTTGAATTGTTTTCTTCTTTGTAATTTCAAATATTTCTCACATTTTCAACAGTGAGTTTGATTTACTTCTAAAACTGGAGGCGGGAGACCATCACAAAAGCAATTTTTTAACAAATGACATTATAACTAAATTTGATAGGTTTCCTGAATACTCTGACAAAGCAAACATTCTTAGATCCAGATAACATGGCCCTTAAAACACAAAAAATCAAACCCAATCCTTTGGACAACAAGCAATTTAACAGAATATGAAGATTCAGCCTCTGAAGCACAAACACTGCATTTTTCCCGGTTACATTCTAACTGCCACAGGACTCTTCCTCATTGATCCTTTAATGCTGGCAATTATATTTAGAACCCGAGAAGCCTTATCTGGCAGTCAGGAAGCTTTCTGCCCTATTCTCACACCAGCTGATGCCTTAATTAGGAAGAGTCCAAGTTACTGCCATGCTCTTAAATAAATCTGCCTGATACAGATTTCATAGAAGAGATGCACAGAGCTGCTAATTCTCATGATTAAACACATAAGGGAATTAGTAAAACAAGAAGGTTCTTAATAAATATTATTAAAAATTTCCACAGTGCCTTTCGTGGATTAAGCGATTTAGAGAGGGAAAGAAAAGAGTCAGTTGCTCTTACAAGTTTTCAAATGAGAAGATATCTACATAAAACACATAGACATGAATGCTTCTTACTAATAACGATTTTCCTTTATCAAACTAAAGTACTCCATAAGCCAATACTATAAAAAAAACCTTCTCTATATAAAAACAAATATATTGTTTCCAGGTTTCAGTACTTACAGAATAAAAATCATGTAGCATTTTAACCCACAAGTTAAGTCACCCATCGCCTCTCTCCAAAACAAGCTTTTTATTTTAAAAAGTCATGTCATAGTTGAACTCATTTATTTATTGCTATAAATTTATAATTCAATATAATTGTTGTAAGCCAACTCTACATACAGTTTAAGATTAGGAAAATTAACATGCAAGAAAAAACATCATTTGTTTTTTGGTTCTTTCTTGACTGTTTCGTGCATTTCCTCTTCGACAAGAATAAATATACAGTAACATACTAGCCAACTATGAAAAGTAGCACAGATGGAAGCAAAACACCAAGTTCTTTGTCAGGATACTGTCCCTCAGTATATATGTGTATTTGAAAGGAACTGAACTTAAGTTACTTTTAATTGGTTAAAGGAGGTAAGTAGCAGGTTCTTAATGCATTAACATTAGATTTTCCTAAAATGTTATTAAACAGAGAAAAAGGTAGTACAGCATGGTATAATACGGCAGGAAGTTTTGTGTCAAATGTAGACGCTATTAGGGTAACAATTAAAAAGCAAAGGTAGGGGCTTCCCTGGTGGCGCAGTGGTTGAGAGTCCGCCTGCCGATGCAGAGGACGCAGGTTCGTGCCCCAGTCCGGGAGGATCCCACATGCCACGCAGCGGCTGGGCCCATGAGCCATGGTCGCTGGGCCTGCGCATCCGGAGCCTGTGCTCCACAGTGGGGGAGGCCGCAACAGTGAGAGGCCCATGTACCGCAAAAAAAAAAAGCAAAGGTAAGGCATTCCACCTCCTAACAAACTGACCTTTCCACTGATGACAACATAAGCTCTGGAAAAAAATGCTAAAAACAAGTATCGAAGGGCTCTGGAACAGAAGCAGAAACAGGGAGATTTTGGAGGGGAGTCAAAACTTGGAGGAAGCAAACTGCTACAGAGTGAATTTCCTGGGGTTTTTTTTTTTTTTTTTGGTTGTGACTCTGCCTTAAAGGGAATATGTAGTAAAAAGGGCAAAGAGCAACTAAAACTCTGATAGAAAAATCCCATGTCTTTCTGGTAGGAGGAGTCAGGGGAAGATACAAGGGGAAACCAGTGGCAACACCGAATGAGGAAGGAATCCTCAAAGAGAGGAAACCAGAGAATGGGAACTCCAAATGTGGTGTAAAGATAGCCCACGTCCCCGGCTGACCCTTACCCATGCATGTGGCAGACTGAAAGCAGTCTGAGCTAAGATCTGAGCCACTTCCCACAAGCATGAAGGGGTTTGTAGTTTTAGCTAATTGCCCGCTAAAACTAAAACGAAAACATCAACACTCTTCTGAGGAATATAAGTGAATCCAGAGTCCACAAAAGAACATTCAAAATGTCCAGAAAAGAATCCCAAATTACTGAACATATGAAGAGCCAGGAAAATGTGGTCCATTCTCGAAAGAAAGGTAATCAATAGGTACCAACACCTAAGTGACACAGATGTTGGAATTATTAGACAAAGACTTTAAAAGAGCTATTCTGAATATGTTCATTGAGGTAAAGGAATATAGGCTCAAAATAAAAGAAAGATAGGAAATCTCAACAAGAAACAGAAAAGGGGGCTTCCCTGGTGGCGCAGTGGTTGAGAGTCCGCCTGCCGATGCAGGGGACACGGGTTCGTGCCCCGGTCTGGGAAGATCCCACATGCCGCGGAGCGGCTGGGCCCGTGAGCCATGGCCGCTGAGCCTGCGCGTCCGGAGTCTGTGCTCCGCAACGGGAGAGGCCACAACAGCGAGAGGCCCGCATACCGCAAAAACAAACAAACAAACAAACAAACAAAAGAAACAGAAAAGGTTAAAATAAACTGGATGGAAATACAGAACTGAAAAATACAATATATGAAATTAAAAATTCACTGGATGGGCTTAATAGCAGAATAATGATGATTGAGGGAAGAGTCAGTGCCCTTGTAGATAAACAGAAATTATCCAATCTGAAGAAGAGAAAAAAAAAGAAGGTAGAAAAAATGAAAAGAGCATCAGGAAACACAGGAACAATAGCAAAAGGTCTCCCACATATAGGTAGTTGAAATCCCAAACAGAGAGGCAAGAGAATACAGCACAGGGAAAAAATATTTGAATAATGTCTAAAAACTTCCCAAATCTGGTAAAAGACATAGATCTATACATTCAAGAAGTTCAGTTAACCCCAACAGGATAATTACAAAGAAAGCCATGCCAAAGTATATCATATTCAAACTGCTAAAAAATCAACAGTAAAGAGAACATCTTTAAAGTACCCAGAGAAAAACAACCCATTACATAGAGGGCAGCAATGATTCAAATGACTGTAGTCTTATCATCAGAAACCATGGAGGCCAGAAGACAATGGAACATCTTTAAAATGCTGAAAGAAAAGCCCAGAATTCTATATCCAGCTAAAATATTCTACAAGAATGAAGGGAAAATGAAGACATTTTCAGATAAAGAAAAACTAAGAGAATCTGTTGCCACCACACCAGCACTGTAAGAAATACTGAAGGAAGTTCTTCAGGCGATACCCTGAAGAAACTTGGATCTTTAGGAATGAATGAAGACATCTGAAATGGTAAATATCTGGGTAAATTTTTTAAATTATCCTTTTAATTTTTTAAATATTTATTTATTTATTTAGCTGTGCTGGGTCTTAGCTGTGGCACGCGGGATCTTTAGTTGCAGCATGAGGGACCTAGTTCCCTGACCAGGGATTGAACCAAGGCCCCCTGCACTGGGAGTACAGAGTCTTAGCCACTGGACCACCAGGGAAGTCCCCCTTTTAATTTCTTAAAATACATATGACTTCTTAAAGCAAAACTATAACACCACTTTGTGGGATTTATAATCAAAGCACGTGTAATACATATGCCAATTACAGGCTGGAAGACAATAGGAATTGGAGTAAATGGACCTATATGGATGTAAGCTTTCTCCCTTCTATGTGAGAATATGAACTCTAAATGGACTGTGAAAAGTTATGGATATATATTGAAATTTCTAAAGCAACCACTAAAAAATAATGCATATAGGTATAGCACTAAAAAGCTAATACAGAAATTAAAATGGAATTCTTTTTAAAAATTTCGAATAATCCAAAAGAAGGCAGGAAAGGGGGAAACAAAGGAACAAAAAACAGAGGGACTAAACAAAAAACAAACTTTAAAATGACAAGCCTAACCATATAAATAATTACATTAAATGTCAGTGGACTAAATACTCCAATAAAAAGCCAGAGTTATCAGAATGGATTAATAAAAAGGAATACCCAACTATATGCTGTCTACAAGAGACTATTTTATATATACACAGATAGGTTGATAGTAAATGGCAGAAAAGGGATATACCAGCCAAACATTAAAAACACAAGAAGGACAGACTGACTATATTAATATCAGGTTAGACTTAAAAATAATAGTAATACAAAAGATAAAGAAGGACATTTCATAATGATAGTCAATTTACCAGAAAGACAAAACAATCATAAATGTGCACACACCCAATAACACAGCCTCAAAATATATGACAGCAAAAATGACAAAATTAAAAGGGGAAACAGACAATTCCACAATCATAGGAGATTTTAACACCCTCTCTCAAAAACTGGCAGAACTGGGCTTCCTTGGTGGCGCGGTGGTTGAGAGTCCGCCTGCCGATGCAGGGGACACAGGTTCATGCCCTGGTCTGGGAAGATCCCACATACCGCGGAGCGGCTGGGCCCGTGAGCCATGGCTGCTGAGCCTGCGCGCCTGGAGCCCGTGCTCCGCAAAGGGAGAGACCACTACAGTGAGAGGCCCGCGTACCAAAAAAAAAAAAAAGGACTAAAATCATATTAAAATTTCTAGTCACAACAGAATTAAATTACAAATTAGCAACTATAAGAAATTAGGGGGCTTCCCTGGTGGCGCAGTGGTTGAGAGTCCGCCTGCCGATGCAGGGGACACGGGTTTGTGCCCCGGTCCGGGAAGATCCCACATGCCGCAGAGCGGCTGGGCCCGTAAGCCATGGCAGCTGGGCCCGTAAGCCATGGCCGCTGAGCCTGCGCGTCCGGAGCCTGTGCTCCGCAACGGGAGAGGCCACAACAGTGAGAGGCCCGCGTACCGCAAAAAAAAAAAAAAAAAAAAAAAAAAAAAAAAAAAAAGAAATTAGGAAAATTCTAAGTACTTGGAAATTAAACAACACCTTCTAAATAATCCAGGGTCAAAGGAGCAATTAGAAAAACTTATCTAAATTAATGATAATGAAAGCAACATATAATTGATGGGATGCACCTGCAACAGTGCTTACAGGATAATTTATAGCTTGAAATGCTTGTATTAGAAACAAAAAGAGGTCAAAATCAATGACTGGGAGAGAGTCTTAGCTACACACACACTGTTAGCTGGGCTTGAGGCCTTGTGCCCTCACATAGGAGAATGGAGATCCAGCCGAAAGTGGAAACTGGGGCAAAACTGTGAACTGCTTGAAGGTTGGATGCTGAATGTTCCCCAACCTCATTGGCAAAGGGTGAGAGCCTTACTGGCTCCAGGTGTTCAAGCACAACACCTGACCAATCACGGGCTGACTGCTAAACTATAGGAAGCCAGGCTCAAAAAATTTTTAAGACTTAAAAAAAAAAAAAATCACATAACGTTCTACCTCAAGAAACTGGAAAAGAAGAGCAAAGTAAACCCAAAGCAAGTAAAAAAAAAAAAAGAAGAAGAAAACAAAAAAGCAGAAACCAACAAAACAGACACCAGCAAACAACAGAGAAAAATGAAGTAAGCCAAAAGCTGGTTCTTTGAAAAGAGCAACAAAATCAGGAACCCCTAGCTAGAGTGACTGAGGAAAAACGAGAACACAAATCAATCCCACGAATGAAAAACAGTTATCACTACAGATTTGGTAAACATTAAAAGGCTAACAAAAAGCACAGGTAAAGTTTAAAGTTATAAGCAGCCTTTTAGCAAATCCAGTACCGAATAATCGCCTCAAAAGTCGTATAACAACTCTAATATTTATCTGTTCAGCACAATCAAAAGCTACGCTTTTAAAAGGATGATTTTATATAAGCACACTCATACTGTGGACTGAAGTGAAGCTGTGAAGCCGAGTACCTCCCCCCATCCCAACAAATCATCCTGAACAAGCTCCTAAGGCAGTATATCGGGAATTTCTATAACTCCCTGAATTGGGGCTGGTTTTACAAAATAACCAATAGGTTTTTACCTCTACTAAAGTGCCTTCATCAATTTTTGCTTTTTAAAATTTTCCTGTAGTATTTATGGCATACTCTAATCTCCGGCCTTTCAAAACAAATGAAAAGGTTATTTTCCTCAAGCTATTTCTATAAAACTTACAGGCAGAGAGATAATGCCTTATAATGTATCTAAGGACACTCAAGACAATGTCTAACTATTGAGAGTATGACTAGGAAGAGCTAATACATTTGAAATATTGTTGAGCTCTTTTCCCCATTTAACAAAACTATATTAGATATATAAAAATCCTAAATGTGTCTGAGGTATTCAGATGTGACCATTACAGGTGATTTCTTATTCGATTACTCTGAGAAAAATTCTCAAACGGTGAGGCTAAGTGATCTCCTCCATGGCATCAAGTCCCACACTGGCCACGTGCTGTCTTCCCTGAAAAGCCAGAGGGGAAGAATATGAAAACATAGCTTGGATGGGTTTTCACTATCTGAACCCCAAAGCAACCAGGGACTCTTTTATCTTCACAGCAGCAGCAAACAAAATGCAACAGGGATCGAACTAAATGGCACTCAGTAGAAGAGTTTTAATAATTTCAATAGACCTGAAAAAGAGTTTTCATATTAATGAAAATGGCTTTAAAGAAATCTTGATTAGACTTAGCACTACCAAAAGAAAAAGGCAGGTGTCAGTTAAAAAGCAACTCCGTAAGTGTAAATCAAAAATAGTTTGTAACCGAGCCAAAGAAGCCATTACAAGCTGCTATATAAATAGGCATTTAATGATTTTTCCAACATTACGTTATTGATCTAACAAGCCCTCTGTTTCCGCTGAAATGAATAAGTAATTTGTTTAAGATAACATTAATAGGATTTGCGGCACATTAGATACCCTGGGTCTCTCTCATTGGTAAAATTACCACTATAAAAAACAGATTTTACATTGTCTTTCAAGAAAACATCTGCATAATTTCAGAAATCACAGCAAAAGGCGAGAGACATGAGATACAACCATCAGGCACAAAATGGCATTTCTAAGTCATAACACCTTGAATGTCATTCATTCAGCTCAACAACTATTTAACATACACTTACTAACATCAGACATTACGACTCTAAGCACTGAAAACACAATGGCAAACAAGAGATATGGTCCCTGCTCTCAGTCTATCTGGGAAGACAACCAAGCAAGGCATACTAAGAAAGGATACCAGGCTAGCACAGAGAATGGGGTCTGATCCCCTGCAAAGGGAGCCAGAGAAAACATCTGAAGACACGGATGTTTAGGCTGAGACGAGGAGGCAAGTAAGACGAAGCCAAGCCCTGGGGGTGGGGGATGGTTGAGTAAAAGATGGCTGCTGGCCAACAAACACATGAAAGAATGCTCAACATCATTAATCATTAGAGAAATGCAAATCAAAACTACAATGAGATATCATCTCACACCAGTCAGAATGGCCATCATCAAAAAACCTAGAAACAATAAATGCTGAAGAGGGTGTGGAGAAAAGGGAACACTCTTGCACTGCTGGCGGGAATGTGAATTGGTACAGCCACTATGGAGAACGGTATGGAGGTTCCTTAAAAAACTACAAATAGAACTACCATATGACCCAGCAATCCCACTACTGGGCATATACCCTGAGAAAACCATAATCCAAAAAGAGTCATGTACCACAATGTTCATTGCAGCTCTATTTACAATAGCCCAGAGGTGGAAACAACCTAAGTGTCTATCATCCGATGAATGGATAAAGAAGATGTGGCACATATATACAATGGAATATTACTCAGCCATAAAAAGAAACAAAATTGAGCTATTTGTAATGAGCTGGATAGACCTAGAGTCTGTCATACGGAGTGAAGTAAGTCAGAAAGAGAAAGACAAATACCGTATGCTAACACATATATATGGAATCTAAGAAAAAAAATGTCATGAAGAACCTAGGGGTAAAACAGGAATAAAGACACAGACCCACTTGAGAATGGACTTGAGGATATGGGGAGGGGGAAGGGTAAGCTGGGACAAAGCGAGAGAGAGGCATGGACATATATACACTACCAAACGTAAGGTAGATAGCTAGTGGGAAGCAGCCGCATAGCACAGGGAGATCAGCTCGGTGCTTTGTGACCACCTAGAGGGGTGGGATAGGGAGGGTGGGAGGGAGGGAGATGCAAGAGGGAAGGGATATGGGAACAGATGTATATGTATAACTGATTCACTTTGTTATAAAGCAGAAACTAAAAAAAAAAAAAAAAAAAAAAGATGGCTGCTGGCAAAGAAACTGCGGTCGCAGGCACAGCACGTGCACCGCCAGGGATTTATGTTAAGGGCTGTCATTTGTGTCAGAAAAGAGACTATCATGGAAAATTAGACTTTACTAGTACAGCCGCATGTATCAAAAGACAACAGTGATCTAACTTCTTAACCTAGGAGGAAAAAAGGTAAGAAGGTCACAGTTTCATCTTGGCCTACTCCCCACATCGCCCATTCACACACACATCTATCTACTCACGCCACGGCATGTGCCAGGCACGAAAGGAGGATCCAACAGAGAATAAGATGGGCAAACAAGCAAATCAGAGGACTTCTGTGCCTACATGATTCTGAAATGTAGCTCCCTGATTTCAGGTATCATTGAATAAAATACTGAGCTTAAAAGCTACTGTACTATTGAAAGACACTTTCAATAATAAGTAAGGGAGTAATCATTATTGCACGTCAAATATGGTGTAACAGGAACAATAAAAGAAGCTCTGACACCTCACACACATAAACAAGGAATTATGCTTGTATTTTCAACTAAGCACTACTCACTAGTGTCTTACAAATTTCAGATTTGCACACACTCATCTTTACTGTTCATAGCAAGGGAGGCCAAGCAAGTATTTCAATAATTACTACCAATTGTCAAGCACTGCTGGTGGAGTGCCAGGCTCTTTGCTGGGAACTTAACATCCCTGATCTCATTCACAAAGGAACTAACTATCATCATGTGTCACTCAAACGAAGACCCTGAGGCTTAGAGAGTTTATGTAACATGCCCAAAAACGCATGGCTGACAGGTGGTGGAGGCAGGTTACTACTCCCCGTGTCAGCGTGGCTTCAAAGCCTATGCATCCCCTTCTCTCCCACTGCATGGCTCCTGAGACTGACCAGCAAGGAAGCTGAAGTGTGACACTGAGTGAGCAGGGGAGGCGTGACGAGATTTCGGGTGGGGAGTTAACATTCAGTGTTCTCTCATCTACACCGAAGTCTCACTACAGTCTTACAGTCTTAATCTCAGGGTCCCTGCCCCCCACTAACAATTCTCTAAGAATTCAATCCCTTTGGATTCCAGGTAAACTGTCTTTCTAAGGATTGTGGGGGGAATGGGTCACAGAAATAAGCAAATATTAAAAAACATTTAACTAGAAATATCATTCACACCCTGGATCCAACCTTGTTCCTGGTGTCATGAGCTCCTGAAGTACATTTCACATTGAAATCTACTGCTAAATAACCATAATAAAAGTTCATAGTGATGTCAAGCTTTATAAACATAATCATTTCATGCAGTCCTCATAATAACCCTAAAAAATCCATAACATCATCCTCAGTTTATAGAGATAAGCAGAAGCTTGTCAGGATTAAATACCGTGTCCAAGGTCACACAGCCAAAGGTAGTGTAGTAATATGACTCCAGAGCCTAAACTTTTCATTTCTATAACATAGCATATATTCCTGCAATGGTTATATAATTTTTTTAAATACCAAAAATACTCTGACCTGAATTTGTGTATTTGTAGAAATTTTCATATAATTGCTCATATAGCTACATTATCAGAGTTATATAGTTTTAGTCTGTGGCACTTCATTTAATAAAAAGAAAAATTACATTATTAAGCACCAGGGAACTTGAAATCTGTCTGAAGAAGCAGCTTAACAATATATATTTTCTTCAATATTTAACTCAATAGCTTTTCATCCTAAGAAAATAGACTGTTTTGTGATGGTTAATATCAAAATCATTTAGGGTCCAACAATAAGAGAGGTAGCATTACACCTTTTTACAATCCTAATTTAGAAGCAGATAAAATATCTTTCAGTTTATTTGTTCGTAAAACAAGTATTTGACACAAGTTTAATGGAATAAATAAACCACAAAAAATTATAAATAAATGAGAAAAGTACAGAGGCAAACAGGTCAATACAGGGATCACCTTTTGGTGTCTGTCCCCTATTCCTCTCAATTTGCTATTTCTAACCCTCAAATAGTAAACATACAAATCATTTCAGAAAAAGGGCAATGGGAAAGGAATAGAAAAGTAAAAAGTATATGATATAGTGTATATAAGGAATCAATACATTTGTCTTATTTTCTCATCTACATATGATACTTACTAATTATTTCCTTTATTTTAGAGACAAGCTCAAAACAAACCGGGCAGCAACGCTTGTGAATCAGCTGACTGAACCCACAGCGTTTAGACAGGGAAGTGGGCAAGCTCCCACTTTTCATTAATACACAAAACAAAGGTCCAAAAGACTTACCAATTGGTACTTGTTCAGGTTGGCTGAGAGAAACAAATGCTGATGTGTCATTGATCCAGGATATCTGAATGTTACCTGTAACAGTGAATTAAAAGTAAGCATTTAACTATTTAGATAGCTATCAGATTCCATTTGTACATCTGATATATTTCAGAATATCCATCAATTTAAAGAGAGATGAGGTGCTAGTTTAAAATTTGATCAAAATCTCAGCACTACAGAGAACTAAAACTTAAATTTACCACTGAAGCTATTTCAGTTAAAACTTCAAGAAAGGGGCTTTCCCTGGTGGCTCAGTGATTAAGAATCTGCCTGCCAGTGCAGGGGACACGGGTTTGAGCCCTGGTCCGGGAAGATCCCACATGCCACAGAGCAACTAAGCCCATGTGCCACAACTACTGAGCCCATGTGCCACAACTACTGAAGCCCACGCACCTAGAGCCCGTGCTCCACAACAAAGAGAAGCCACCACAATGAGAAGCCCGCACACCACAATGAAGAGTAGCCCCTGCTCACCGCAACTGGAGAAAGCCAGCACACAGCAACGAAGACCCAACGCAGCCAAAAATAAATTTTAAAAAAACTTCAAGAAAACAGACAAACCAGGAAAAAAGAAGCAGCTTTAAAAATTTGTTTTAAAAACAAAAGATAGATCCTTCTGGATTAAATCCTGAGGCAGTTTATCATTCAACCCAATCTCATGCCAGGGCTGGAGACATTTTTCCAATCAAGATCACTAACAGGGAGTTCCCTGGTGGTCTAGTGGTTAGGATTTGGCACTTTCACTGCCGTGGCCTGGGTTCAATCCCCGGTCAGAGAACTGAGATCCCGCAAGCTGTGCAGTCAGGCCAAAATAAAAAAACAAACAAAAACTAATGAACACCTAAATAAATGAAGGAATATACCAGTTTCATGTACTAAAAGACTCAAAATCCATGAACCTGGTATATTAAAAAAAAAAAGATCACTAATAAAAATCAGAGACCACGTATGATAAAAAAAAAAAAAGCCCAACTATTTCTTTTTAGAGATTCAAACTCTGAAAATTATGAATGGGGAACATGAAATGAATCAATGTAGCAAGAAATAAGAAAAATTCAATGATGATCTCAAGGTCAGGTAAAGAAACCGGGTAAAGAAAACAGGTAGGGGATGGAGGACGAGGTAAAGAAGGCATCGGAGAGAGGAAACCAAGACAGACTAATAGAGAAAAGAAAAACACAGAGGAACAGAAAGCAGTATAGTAAACAAAATGATTTTCACATACAGAGACAAGTCCTCAATAAAGGCAAAATGCGGGACTTCCCTGGTGGTCCAGTGGTTAAGAATCTGGCTTCCAATGCAGGAGACACGGGTTCAATCCCTGGTCAGGGAACTAAGATCCCACATGCCGCAGGGCAACTGAGCCCGCACACAGCAACTACTGAGCCCGCAAGCCACAACTACAGAGCCCATGCACTCTGAAGCCTGCGCGCCACACTAGAGAGAAGCCCACACTGCAACGAAGAGCCTGCATGGAAGATCCCACATGCCACAACTAAGACCTGATATAGCCAAAAATTTTAAAAAATAAATATGAAAAAAAATAATGTGTGTCATTAATTACCAAAAAAAAAAAAAAAAAAAAAGCGAAACGCATCAGAATGGAATGCAGGAGACCTGAAGAGAGGCAGGAGAGGAACAGTGGGGCAGGGAGCTGGAGAAAAGGAAGGGAAAGCAGAGATCTATCTGTTACCACTCTTCCTAAAAAAATACAGAAAACTAGAATTTTTAAAAATGGGTAAACATCACCAGAACTTAGCAATGAAAAAAATCTTTTAATATCTACTAAAGTTTTCAAAGGCTAGGAATACTTGAAAACTGTTTTGTTTCTCCACCACAGGAAAAAACTCTCACTTCCTGCTGCACAGTGGGGTGCCGGACTTTCTCAATTATAAAATTTACTTACTATTATTTCCTTACCTCTCTACCCTGTATGTTTTTTAGATAAATAATAATATTTAACATTTCATAAGTAGTTACTATATGCCACATACTATTCTGAATGCCTCCCATGGATCAACTCATTTAATCTTCATGACATGCCTATGAAATAGGTGGTATCATCATCAACAACATCATCTCCGAGAAGGAAACACAGATACAGAGAGGTTACCTGTTCAATATCACACAGCTAATCTTTTTTTAATTAAAATGAAAAAAATTCTACTCAGAGCATTCTGCTTAATTTAGCTAATTAAAGTTTGACTAAATCGGGGTAAAAGCAATACAGAATGGGAAACAACATAAAAAGCTTTACAAAGAAATGAGCTGTAAAATTCAACTGCATTTAAATTAAAAAGCAGGACTAGGGGCTTCCCTGGTGGCACAGTGGCTAAGAATCCACCTGTCAATGCAGGGGACATGGGTTCGAGCCCTGGTCTGGGAAGATCCCACATGCCGCGGGGCAACTAAGCCCGTGTGCCACAACTACTGAAGCCCGCATGCCTAGAGCCCGTGCTCTGCAACAAGAGAAGCCACCACAATGAGAAGTCCGTGCACCGCAACGAAGACCCAACTCAGCCAAAAAAAAAAAAAAAGAAAAAAAAATCAGGACTAGAATTTCAGAAGTCATTTAGACTATCTGCAAAGATTAGGATAACTTTCCAGAAACATACCTACGTTCACTTACTTTCCTGAAAATTAAGTGCATAACGTTTTGTACTTATAAAAGCTAATATATGCTTATTTTAGGAAATACAGAAAAGCATAAACAGGAAGAAAACAATCCTATCTGAAACATTCAGTGATAAGAGCATGATGTTTCCTTTCAGTTTGATTTCTACACAAAGTTTAAAAAAAATGTTAGTTATACAGGAATCCTACTTTGTATCTGCTTTTTACTATAAATGTTAAAATATAAACACTTTACCATCTTTTAACAAACTCTTCAACTCTTTTTAAGATGGCTACATACTAGTCTGTTGGGGAGACACATAAACATTCACTGAACATTCTTATTATTGGACATTTAGGTTTCTGCTGCCTCCACTTTATTCACAAATTTCCAAAGACAATAGCTTAAATACTTTATTTGTTAAAATAAAGAGACATTGCTGAAGACTTACAATCAGAATGGCCTTTATAAACCCTAATCAGAAGACTGTTCAATTTAACCTAATTGCCTGACCTGATAAAAAGGTAACAGAAGAACAGCCCTACCTCATACATATCACATATCTTTGTCCTCTCAAACATCTGTGCTTGTCTGCCTGGACTATTCGATGTCAAGCAGCAACTGCCTGCCCTTATGAAACAGACATTCTCTCTGAATTTAATCTTAAAAACAATTTATCCTTAGCCCAGACTTATTTCCCATGGTTGGCAGTAAGGGGCAGTCATAGTAACTGTATCTTGCTTTCCATGGATTAACAATAGCACTCTATTGCGGGATGCTAGCAAAGTTCCTCAGATCACATTAGCACAAAGACAGCAGCATATCAAACTCCAGAAATGCCATGAGTGAGATTAAAACCTTGCCTATTAATCCTTGTTTATGCCCAAGCTAAAGCCATCTGTATACCTTTGACCATCTAGACCAAAAGAGGAGCAGGATCCTAGAAGTACAGCTGTACTTATGCTTTACTTACCAAAGGCACTGAAAAGCTGGTAAAGGTCACTGGTTTTCCATTCTTTGGGGAATGTCACATGGAGGACATGATCACGTTTAGGCTGCACTACAAGACAAATTTTTGATGAAAGGCTGATAGCTGAAAAGTGGACAACAGATCAGTGGTTCTTTGAGGAAACTAAGCCCTGGCTAACTTGGGGAATCGTTATGAATGTCTCATGACTACCAAATGACCCCTGAAAGCATTCTTGGGATTGACTGGAAGGACACTGCCATCTGAGCTTAGGCCTTATGCTCTGATACTTTACAGAACCCACAACAATTTGAACCCTAGCAATTCTATGCAGAAACATCTTTGCTCATAAAGTTCCTGGGAAAATTATTTAACGAAAAAAAGAAAAAGACTGCTCTGTTCAAGAAGTTTCACTAAACATTTAACTTTCTCCTTTTAATCTAGTTGTCCATATGTTTATTTAGTTAAAATAATAATAATAATAATAATGCAGTGTCCAAGTTAAATGGACTGTGTTTGAGCAGAGGCAGTCTTGAGTCACAATCTTGTTTTCTAATCCCAGACCCACCACTTAACTGTGCAACTCTAAGCAAGAGACCTAACCACTCCAGCCACTCATGGTTATAAATTGGGGATGATGATATTCAGCTCGTAGAATTGCTGTGAGAATGACAGATTTAAACGTAAGTCTAATATAGAGTGCAACACAGTATGTCCTCAAACTATTATTACAATGATTATTATCATCAAGTACAAAGTGTAGTTCACCCATTTCTCTATGCCTATTGGCATATATTAAGGCAAATAAACCAGGCTAGGAAAACAGCAATGGAAAAGAAAAATCAGAAGAAGAAGCAACCACCTCCACAATAGACTGGCTTTCTGAGGTTTTCAGTGAAAAAAAAAAAAAAAATCCACCCACTAAACTTAAATATATACATACTCAAATAATTGAAAAATAGAAAATGTACTGTTATTGACATGTCTAGCACATCTTAAAATCTATCACATATATACTTATAAAAATTATGAATTTAGAGTTCTGAGTGAAAACGAAGTAATGATGAGAAGACATATTTTTTTAAAATTCAACTCGTATAAACTGGAAAATGTAAGTAAAGAGATGAGTTAATCAAGGCCCAAGGGTAACATTAACTTAAGCATACTATTCATATCAACCACAAAATCACTGGCTATTTTTAAGTGAATAAAGCTCTTTCTTCAGTAATACTTTTCCTGTTATCCCTTCCAGACCACACACTTAAATATGCAGATGCAACGAGAAAATAAAAATTCACTTACAGTCTGGTCCTTCCAAGTTCAGATAGGGGATATCCATGACTCTCATGAGAAATAGCCTACCAAAAGAAAAGAAAAACGGATAATGGACTAACTTCTATTAAAAAAAGACTGATATAGGCATGTTTATTTAGCTAAAAAAAAAAAAAAGATATAGGCATCTATTAAATTCTTTTGTAGAAGCTTCTTAGTTATATTACCCTATTTCTAAAATCATTTTAAAGGGTCTTAAGATTCACTTCACATTTTTCTCTAGGGCTAAATATTTATCACAAATAGAAGAAAAAAACTGGTACCCCCAACACCTACAACAGCTCCTGGCTCTCAGGAGCTACTCAATAAGTATTAGTTAAATGAAAAAAATTCGTAATCAAAGAGTCAAAGAGCTGCCTTGTTGGTCCAGAGAAACAGAGAGAAAACAAGTACTACAGACTGCTAACCACCTTAACCTCCTATGAACAACTGTCCCCACAACTGTAAAGGTAACCCCTATGGACTGGTGTTTTGTGAGCTAAGAATGTGTCACTGATGTCTTTTTTTTTTAACTGAATGCAGTCATTGGATGAATACTAATCTTACTGGGTGAACTGCACGGTCTTAAATAAGTGACCGTCTCAAAAGCTCATGTCATTACTGCCATTTAAAACATATTAAGAGCGCAAAGCAAAATAATCCTTGCTTAAAAAAAAAAAAAACTATCACACGGATATAAACCATAGCAATCATTTATGTGTACTTCCAAAATGGATACAAAGGCACTTTTAAAAGAGTACTTCTAAGTTACAGCTCTCTGTAATGCCATTTGATTTGCTTTTATTTGCATGATTATGGACAAGATATCAGGCATTCTGCTGTTTGTAAGATGATTTTAATGAGCTTTATTTAGATAACATATTGTGCATTTCTGGTAGTGACCGCATTATACAGCAAATTAAAAAGGCAATCCAAGTGCCCAACAAGCAATTAGTTTGGCTTCACTGACCCGCAATTAAGTCACATTATTACCAGGCATTCAAAAGCCAGGCAGGGCATGATCTAGTTTACAAATGGAACCATCAGCATGAATACCACTGTTCGGTTAATGCCAGAAAAAACGAAGTCCTGGTACTCTGTGGTTTGAGAACTTGTTGCCTAGCCTACAATTTAATAAACCAAATCCTATGGCTAAGAAACCAAATTTATTTTTAGTTCACTAATTTAGTCTCAAGTGTACTATTCTGGTTCTGGTAGCTGGTTTACCCAATTTAATGAATACTGCCTGCAATGCCAGAAGACGATGAGACATATAAAGCACCCAGCACACAGTAGGTTCCCCTCGAAAGTAACTGTTATTACTACTGACAACCAGAACCTGAAAAGTTAGTCCTGGGTTATAAGGATCAATATTTTTATGCTTCACATAATTTTCAATTCTCCATCTAGTAAATTTAGAGATGGCTCCCAGCTTTAAAAACCACATCAAGAAAACTTTCAGTAAAAGTTAAAGGAACATATAAAAGTCAAGCACCATAAAAACAATTTAAAATGTGTACCCAAATTTCAACAGAAGAATAAAAGCTGAATCAACAAGATGTTCACTGCTATACAGTCAAATGCACCAATAATCAAAATCAACCTCCAGGTTCAATTTATGTGGGGGTTGGTAAATTACAGTTCATCATTTCAACAGAATATTAAACGATCAAAATTAACTTCAAGATAATTTTCAAAAACTTCAAAACATCAATAACTTGTGGTACAATTTTAATTTTTAAAAAAGCACAAAATTTTATACTATTTTGACAGCTTTGTAAAACACTAATGTCATTAAACCAAAAATAAAAACTACTCCCCACCACCCTGCCCCCCAAAAAAGCCAATCGTTTTGGGAAACTTTGTTTTTAAAAATTCCTTTTAGTACTATTTTTTAAACTTAAAAAAGAAAATAAAGGGACTTCCCTGGTGGCACAGTGGTTAAGAGTCTGCCTGCCAATGCAGGGGACATGGGTTCGATCCCTGGCCCGGGAAGATCCCACACGCCGCGGAGCAACTAAGCCCGTGCACCTCAACTACTGAGCCTGCGCTCTAGAGCCCGCAAGCCACAACTACTGAGCCCGCGTGCCTAGAACCTGTGCTCCGCAACAAAAGAAGCCACCGCGAGGAGAAGCCCACGCACCGCAACAAAGAATAGCCCCCGCTCGCCACAGCTAGAGAAAAGCCCGCGCGCAGCAACGAAGATCCAGCGCAGCCAAAAAAAAGAAAAGAAAATAGAATAAGCAACAAGGTTCTACTGTATAGCACAGGGAACTATACTCAATATCCTGTGATAAACAGTAATGGAAAAGAAAATGAAAAAGAATGTATGTATGTATAACCGAGTCACTCTGCTGTACAGCAGTAATTAACACATTGTAATTCAACTATACTTCAATGAAAAATAAATTTAAAAAAAAAAAGAAAGAAAGAAAATAGAGGCTACCAGAACCAAGAGGTCCAGGGGAAATAACCAGAGATGTTCTTAGAGAAAGTCTAATTGAAAATGCTAGTAGAATCAATCTTGTGTACCCTATGCACTACTTCACCTGCTGTGGGGGAGACAAATACAAAGTGAAATCACAAGGTTGAGTCTGCAATTGCTTTATTTCTTTTTAAAATACTGTTTTCCTCCTAAGATCATGTGGCCTCAACAAGTTTAGAAAACCTACTGTCCCATAAATACAAACAAGGATGACAGTTAAAAAGCAGACGTTCCCAATTCTCTCACCATGCAAATATTTTAAAAAGAATTTTTTTAAGATATCTTTTGTCAAGCATTACACTGGCTCTTTGTTCTCTAATATTTCATCTGGATTTTAAGTATCATTTCTCCTTAAACTAAGTAAAAATTTATTCTCAGTGAAAACACTCAAGAAGATTTTTTTAAGTTAGTTAATCCTACACTATCTTGTTTGCTTACTCAATACTTTAACTAAATAGAAACCCCTTTCAAATTTCAGATGAATTATATTAATAGCCCTTCTCACTCATTCCCTATGCCTCCACCTTCATGCCTGGGCTTTAGAGAGAAGTGAATCGCCCCAAACCCTGGAAGAACATGAAAACCAATTCTGTGTGTGACTTGGCAGACTGCACCCCATACAATTGGGAAACCAATTCTAAAACTGTAGCTGAGTGTCTGTGGAACAGAACCAAAGTAAATGCGCCAGGACCTCCCTGCCCCCTTAGGTCAGACGGTTTGCAAGCCACTGCTCTGGTAGCACCCCTGCCCTCTTGAGGGAAAATTAAAACATTTCATTGCATGCATGCCTCATACAAACTGGCTGTCAAAAGGCCTACACTGACTCCCTAGAGTGATTTGATAAAATACCTCACGTGTAGATCATCTGACTGGACAATTTTCATTTTAATATATAAAGAAATGCACTAGGCAAGCAGAAATGCTGATAAACACATGAAAGGATGTTCCTTCCCTGTGACTGTACTGAAGAACAGTTTCTTTCAAGAGGCCTTTCATCTGCAGATATCAAAAACACATTCGGACCAAGGCTTGCATGAAACGTTATTTCTGTTTCAGTGATGATTCAAGACGGCTGTAATTTGGTAAAGACACTCAAGGCTGTGTGGGGCCCTTGCCACGTTCCTGCAAGTTTCCTTGTGAAACATTATTTTAGCACTTATTCTCCAAAGGACTGACATGAACTCTGTCAAAGACTAAAATTAAAATCCCCATTTGATACAAGGGCCAATTTTACACCAGGATTCTATCCTGGTAAACTACATGACTCAAGTTCATATTCTAGATGCTATGACACAAATTTTACTCTTTTTGGCATTTGTCAGTTTTTTAATGTTCTATGATAACACTGGTAATGCTGTTTATCTCGGCTTTCAAACATGTCTAGAAAGATCCAAGGGTAGAACACAGCATACTCGGGGTCATTCACTCAGCAGGCTGGGTGAATTCAGCTCAGCCTCTTTAACAGGCTACACAGAATAGGCTGTGTACAATGGCTTTATGTCCCAAACAGCTACCCACCTCTGCTGCCCATATGCTGCATGGCACTCATGAAAAGCCATCTGCTAACATTCTTTTCTGACCAGGGTGATATGACACTGTGACCTAGACTGTGTAAGAAGGCCCATAGTCACAGAAGAATTTCATTTCAGACATAAAGCTCCTTAGGAGCCTAGAACCTTGAGCACTTATCAAAATGTGCTTCCCTAGTCCCCAGATCGGCATCTGGACAGATATGTAAATTCCTAAGCCCCACCTACGCCCTACTGACTCAGAATCTGGGAACTGAAATCACTGGGTTCACAGAAAAAGAGTACGTTCAAGGCTGTGTTAATTGCCATTCATGATGATTCATTGGTCAGCTGGATAATAATGACTTGTGTCAACTTGTCCAAAAAAGTATTAGTCTTAATGATTTGTTTACAGTAAATCATTTTGGATTAGAAAAACACAAAACGATTACAACAAACACCAAGGACTACCTCAAAATCCAGGAAGCAATAACATAAGGCTTCCACCACTCCTGGAAACCAGGAGCTGAACTGTGGCATGCAACTAGGTTCTCTGCAAGAGATAAATTGGGGAAAATTATTGCTGACAGCTGTTTTTCTCATTTTTAAGAAGAAAGTAAAAAAAAAAGATTACTTAAACTACCTTCTTGGCAACTCACTGGCAAAAGTCCAACCCTTTCTGTGACTTGGCCACAAATCAGCACCTCCAGCATCACAAACTTTAACCACTAAAGCAGCACCTAAGGCTGGCCAACATTGGAAGGAGGAACACTCACATACATACAAAGAATCAGATGTCTCCAAGCTTATCAAAATTCTCCGACCTTACCAACAAGTTTCAGAGCCAGATTCTGGCAACCACAAAACACACTGAGCAGCTCAAAAGAAGTACACTAAGATCAAACGTTATTCTTTGATGACACAATAGCTTGCCTTGGACTATGGCTTATCTGAACCATTCCCTAGTTGTCCAGTGAATAAAAAAGGATTGCAAAACAGTGCCAGTATTAACCCATTTTATGCAGCTGTGCTCAAGAAAGCAAAAAGGGCAAAGGTGATATTCAAAAATGCACACAGGGGTACTTCCCTGGCGGTCCAGTGGTTAAGACTCCGTGCTTCCACTGCAGGGGGTGCAGATTTGATCCCGGGAACTAAGATCTTGCATGCCGTGGGGCATAAATAAATAAATAAATAAATAAAGTGCTATGGAAAAGAAGTGGCTGGATATATCCTTTGGAAAAAAAATGCACACAGGAAGTCCTGAAGGTCAATCAGGAATACTTTGCACGTAGGCTCAATCCTCGGGGAATCGAAAAGATCATTACAGCTTGTTAAAATTCTGCATGACCGAGTCTATGTGTAAGGCCAATAATTCTATTCAGAAATGAAATAAAATATTTAATTTTGCTCCTGCAGCAGCATGCTTTCCAATGCTGTCAACTGATGGCAGAGAAAGACAGTGAATCAGTGAGGTGCACTGAGGGCCACTTTAAGAAGCAACTGGCAGAAAAACCAGTAATGCCCAGGGCAGTGCAGTGGACGTGCATCTGACAAAAGGCCCAACACAAAGGTTAGGTTATAAGTGGACAATGATATATCCACCTGACAAACCACCGAAGGCCAGTGACATGATGCTGCTAACCACTAGTTTTACTGTCTTCTGTAAAATCCTTTACTGTATTTTTTTAAGTTACAAAATTATATAAATAGTACAACTCAATAAATGAAATAGAGATAGAAAACACACTAGTAGGAAATAACACTAAAATGACAGCTTTTTTTTTTTTTTTTCTTTTTGGCTGGTGGAATTACGAGTGGGTAATTTGTGTTTCAGTCAGGAAAAATATATATTACTTTTTTAAAGGATAAAGTCCCTGACTAAAATAACAGTATTTATTATGGCACATTCAGCCTCATTTGATCCTCTGGTGTCTGGAGGACAGGCAGGCATCAGTCCTGTCATACAAGGAATGAGGAAGCAGGTTTTCCCAAGTCCAGTGGCTCACGCTTGGCCATCATGGGAGCAGAGGCAGACTCAGACCCAAAGCTTCCCACTACAAGCCCTACACTAAAGGCTCTTGCCTTCTCTCTGCTGGGTACCTACTCCCATCGGGCTTTAACCTGAGCTACTTCCAAAGCCTCCATGTGAAACAGTGAGCCTGCTGTCCATGGGGTTTTTTGGTAATCCTTTAAGATCTGATTAAATTATAGCTTTGTGTGATGGGGCAGAGTCCAGATACAAGAAATGATGTTGCTGTCTGAGAAGAGCTCTGGGTACACTGAGGAAGGCAACTAGGATGACCGAGCAGAGAAGAGAGCCATATAGGCACAGGTCAAAAGGACAACCTTCCCATGTTTGCAGTGCAGAAAGAGCTGCTATCTGGGCTACCTGGGCATCAGGCCTTCCAGTCACACCTGCCCCCACATACCATGATCACCATCAGGAAAGCCAGTGCATCAGCACATCTCAGGGTTGAGCGAGACACTGAGGAATCTGAATGCTTATTTTACGTAGGTCAGATTTGTACACATACACACAGGCCTGAATGATCTAGAAGGATGTCTGATGTTATGGCATGTCTTCATAAAGGAGAACAGTGTTTATTCTGGTGTCTTGCCTGAGCAAAAGGAAAATCCTCCAGCCTCCAAGCTTCCCATTCTTCCATCTAGAAACTCAGTATTTCAATAAATGAGTAAAAATTTGCATTTGCTCATCTGCTTTCATCAAGACTACACTTCTCTTCCTAAAAAGCTTTACCTCAAAAAAAAAAGAGATTTCCAAGTAAAACTGCAGTCCTTTTATACCACTGAAGACTGGAATACAGAAATGTCGAGTAAAATCTAATCTCAACACAATTTAAGCGGTGAATTAATTTGTACCTCACCCGAAGTCCCAAGCCTTCCAAAAGAAAATTGAAACCTTTAACGACTGCCAGCTCTACTGTACTTGCAAATGGTCTTGGTATTTCCTTCAGGGCACAGCAGTAAAAGCACTTCATAAGAACCTTGTATGCAAGGGCTCATCATTATACATATTTATGCGCTATAAAAAATTGATTTTATCATCCAGGGTAGGAAGCATGCAGACATCTCTCACAAAATAAGCTCATTTGTTTTGCTCACTAAAGCTCTCGTGTAAAATAAGAGGGCAACCGCTGGCTACAGGAGCGTTACTGGGGCACCAGCTATTTCCATTTCACGCGGGGGGTGGGGCGCATGCAATTTCCATCTAGCCACTTGATGTTTTGACAAATACAACATTACCCGACATTTGTCCCGAAGCCAACTTATGTCCCTTCTCAAGCAGAGAAATAACGCAAGCAACAAGGAAGGGGGAAAGAAAGGAAAGAAGAAAGAAAGAAAGAAAACCAGCAGCTCATGTAAACAGTCTCCATCAAATGAACCATATCAAAGTACATCAAATAAAAGTGTTAAACTAAACCTTGTACAAAGGCAACGTCCGCAGGGCCTGTAAAACAGCAGATCGTAAAATGTCAGAGGAAACCAGTCCCCCACAATCCAAGGGTCAAAGTCAATGTCTTTTAGAATCACTGCTCAAGCCAAACACAGAAAGAAATCTTTCAAAGATACTAGCATTATCTCTTAAGAAAATGTGCCACTAACCGTAGAACTATGTCTTTTAGAGACTGTTGCCGTGGAGGAAGAATCCATTCCCAGCTGCGGACAGACCTGGGTTATCCCTGACTGTGGTTTCTGGGGCCCTCAGCAGATGGCCTCAGCTCTCAAATGGGGACACTATTACCTACCCCCTCAGGGCTGCTGTCAGAAATTACAGTCAATGTGGGTGAAATCCTCTGAACCGTGGAAGATGTTCATTGGAGAAGATATTTGTTAGCTAGTCTAAATTTCTTAGAGTACAGCTAACCTTTTTTAAAAAAATATTTATTTATTCATTTATTTGGTTGCACCAGGTCTTGGTTGCGGCAGTCAGGCTCCTTTGTTGCAGCTCCCCGGCTCCTTAGTTGCGGCATGTGAACTCTTAGTTGTGGCATGCATGTGGGATCTAGTTCCCTGACCAGAGATTGAACCCAGGCCCCCAGCATTGGGAGCGTGGAGTCTTATCCACTGCACCAGCAGGAAGTCCCTCACTGCTAACCCTTGAATTGTATAAATTAACTATTAAATAGTCTTGGAAATAACTATTACCTACTTGTTCATAGCCAGGGCCAAAGCAAGGCAAGGAATACCTAAGAATGCTGACTTCACTAATGTCTATTCAGTGGGCCTCCAAAAAGATATATCCACATTCTAATTCCCAGAACCTGTGAACACTGCCTCATTTGGACAAAGGATCTTAGCAGATATAACTAGAAATTAGGTTAAGGACCTTAAGATGAGGACATATCCTGAACTATCCAAGTGGACCCTAAACGCCATCACAACTGTCCTTATAAGAGAAAGGTAGAGGGAGACAGGACACACAAAGAGGGGGAGGCAATGGGACAATGGAGGCAGAGATTGGAGTGATGCGGCCGCAAGCCAAGGAGGGCCAGCAGTCACCAGATGCTAGAGAGACAGAGCCTCTGGAAGGAGCACAGCCGTACCTATACCTTGATTTCAAACTTCTGGCCTCCAGAACTGTGAAAGAATAAATTCTGTTGTTTTAAGGCACCTACCAAGCTTGCAGTGATTTTTTACAGGAATCATAGGAAACTAATATGATATCCTGCCATGGAGGAGGCAAGCTGTTTAAACAAATATCCAGGGATTGATTTTTTTAACCTCAACAAATTATTTGTTTATCGTTACGATAAACAAGTTATTAAGCCAGAGGGATGTGTACTTTAAAGCAACCAGAGCAAATACAAGGCTAGAACGGGCCCACATGTGGACAGCTCCTGGGGGCCCACAGGGCTGGCATGCCAAGTAGAGGTATGTGGAGTGGGTGCCCTTTAAGGTTTCTCTAAAAAGTAGCCTTTTGACAAAGCCACGGTAGCAGCTTGCCTAATAAATCTTTTGGCAAACAAGACTGCAAGGCAGAAATTAGATAAGGCAAAATCAGCTTGAGGCAAGCACCCCCTTCCCTGGAGAAGTCAACAACTAGTTTGGAAACACGTACTAAGTTCCCAGTCTTGAAAAGCCCCACACTAAAGGCTTCAGGATATTATAATGTGCCCCTAGACTTGCCTTGTCTTTCACCTTTATGAAAATCAGTGTACTAACTTTCAGGGCAATCAAACCAAGCCAGTCCTTGGAGATTCTTTCCATCCTAGTAATTTGGGAAACCCAAAGTAAAATGAACATGAGTTGGGGCAAAATAAAGGACTTTGGTTAAGGGATATGAGGATAAAATACACCCTGCGTACCAGGGAAAAATACATTCGGTAAACTAGGGTGCAACTGGTTTCAAGTCTTCCAGAATCTGGGAGGCTGCTCTAAGCGTTCGTTAACAGTGTGATTTTTACTCTTCATGGCACCTGACTCCAAAATTTGCACAATTTGGAAGAGGTTGAGAATGGACTCCGCTTCTATTAAAAGGCTTACTCCCTAGACTCTTAATAATTAAGAAGCAGCATCCAGGGACTTCCCTGGTGGCTCAGTAGTTAAGAATCCTCCTGCAGGGGCTTCCCTGGTGGCGCAGTGGTTGAGAGTCCGCCTGCCGATGCAGGGGACACGGGTTCATGCCCCAGTCCGGGAGGATCCCACATGCCGCGGAGCGGCTAGGCCCGTGAGCCATGGCCACTGGGCCTGCGCGTCCGGAGCCCGTGCTCCGGAATGGGAGAGGCCACAGCAGTGAGAGGCCTGCGTAATGCAAAAAAAAAAAAAAAGAATCCTCCTGCCAATGCAGAGGACACGGGTTCGATCCCTGGTCCGGGAAGATCCCACATGCTGCGGAGCAACTAAGCCCATGAGCCACTACTGAGCATGCATTCTAGAGCCCGTGAGCCACAACTACTGAGCCCACGTGCCGCAACTGCTGAAACCCACATTCCTAAAGCCCGTGTTCCACAAGAGAAGCCACCGCAATGAGAAGCCGGCGCACTGAAACGAAGAGTAGGCCCCACTCGCCGCAACTTGAGAAAGCGCGCATGCAGCAATGAAGACCCAACACAGCCAAAAACAGTAAATAGATAGATAGATAGATAGGTAGTCAGATAGAAGCAATGGGATAATTTTTTTTTTTTTTTAAAAAGAAGCAGCGTCCACAACAGTTCTAACTGGTTTAGGATGAGTGATGAGCTACGTTCCCTATCCCTGGTTCAAGACCCATTTTTGGTAGAACCGAGGGGACAGAGGACATTGCTCCTGTACTCAAGCACCATTAACATAAAATTAAAGGACAGCAAATACCGAGTTCTTGGGAAAGCCAGCCCATCGGAAAGGAAGGGTCCCATAATCGGCACTGCTATTATTCGCCTCCATTCTGCCTCCCCTGACCTCCTTGCTCTGTCATGACCGGGGGTTCCTGGGGAAAAGGATGTGCTCAACACAAATGCTCCTGGTGGCAGAGGAATGGAGAAGGTGTCTGCTTCACTCTGCTGCTCACCAGTCACACAGCCTCACCAGCATCCTGAGGCTCAGTGCACATGAGTGCGACCAACACACAGAGACGTATTCTCTTCTCATTCACAATCCAACCTCGCTGCAAGACCTTTTTAAGTAAGATACGAAAACAGTTATGAAGTGCTTTCTTAAGAGGACTTCTAGGTTGCTGTTCTCTATAAAAAAAGATTTTATTGACACCACACACTTCTGCCTCTTTCCTCCTGTCAACACAGAGAGACTGTCACCCAAGGATCTGAGGTAAGTCCATACAGCCTGTTTTGTTTATCTACCACTGTCCCCAGTACCGGGAAAAACGAGATTCACCTTATCTTCTTGGAAGTTCACTGTGGTGACAGTCACAGCCGCACTCAGTACAACCCCTCCATGCTATGTGCTATGCCAGCAGCCTGACCGAAGGGACTCTGCAGCCTCAGGGCGGCCCCCCAAGGTGGATGTTTACTACCCCCACTTCACAGAAGCAGACCTGGCTTCAGAAGGCGGCGTAATGAGAACCCAGGCGGCCCCCGCTGAGGCCCCTGCTGCCTTGCCTGAGAGCAAACCTTACGGAGGGTGTGGCACCACTCCCCAAAACAGCAACGCAAATAGAAAAGAAAACTCCTCCAGGTGTTTGCAAAATAGCAATCGTTTTAATAGATTAAGATCTCACTGAAGCAATGTGTTGCTCAAAAAGAAACAGCTCACAAAAGGACAAATTTATAGAGACAGAAAAGTAGATGAGAGGTTTACCTAGGGCTTAGGGGAACGGGGAATGGGGAGTTATTGCCTGATGGTTATGGAGTTTGTTTGGGGTGAGGAAAAAGTTCTGGAAATAGATAGTGGTGATGGTTGCACAGCACTGTGCATGTAATTAATGCCACTGAATTGTACACTTAAAAATGGTTAAAATGGCAAATTGTATGTTACATATATTTTACCATAATTTTAGAAAATGCATAATGTCATGTACCCAAAACCACTGAATTGTACACTTTAAATGGGTGAATTGTATGGTATGTGAATTTATATCCCAATAAAGCTGTTTAAAAAAATAAAAAAGAAAGAGCTTTCAAAGGGTCACTTATAAATGTTATTTCTTTACTTTCCTCTCCCAGTAAAAATCTACAACTGAAAATGCTACCCAGCCTAAAGACTGAGATATGACCATATGCCTCGGGGGGAAATAACAAGCAAAAAAGATGCGCATGCACATCCTCTCCCTGAGCACCATTCAGTTACAAGCATGCTTTTTCCTCCCCTCCCTCCCTTCTCTGATCAAGGCTCATAATTGAATACAAAGCCCTTCTTATAGGGGGTGTACAGTACTAAAGGTACGATTATATGGTATTTTCTATAAAAACAAAAAGCTCCAAGCACTTGGTCAAACAAGCAGGTCTTCAAAGTATAAACGTTCCCACAACAGTGACAAGCTGACTGAGGCCCGTGACATGCCAGGCACCGTGCATTTTACATACATTTTCCCATGTCACCCTGACGGCACACCTATCAAATGGGTACCAATGCTCTCAACTCCAGATGAGGAAGCTGAGGCACAGGGAGGGTAACTTGCCCAAGGGGGCCCAGGTGTAAGGAGTGGGGCTGGGATTCAAATCCAGGTACCTGACCCCAGAGACCACAACTGCTCTCTACTACATGATACCCTGAAGTGAAGCAGTTCTACTGTAGAAATTAATCAAATGATTTTAACATGTGAAATGCAAATAGAAACCAATTATGTGGTGCACTGTGACACTCACAGCTAGGCTTCCCAACAACACAAACTGTGTTGTAACTCTTGCTTATGTTGGGAAACTGGAAGTCTCATGGGGCGAATTACTGTAACACTTAAAACAATAGACTTTATTGATAACCAGGCTGAACAGGATCTCAGTAAAGACACATTTGCTCCATCACCCAGGATGCTAAAACCCGACAGCAACTGCTGGGAACCAGGACAGGTTAGCCTTGCCCTCTTGTTGCTCGAGTACCTTCTGCTCCTCTGTATGAGGGGCAGGCAGGACAGGAGAAGGTGAGGTGAGGGCCCCCCTGCAGGGGGTCGGGCACCACCCTCGTGGGAGACAAGCAGGGTCTACACTTCGGGACACACGGGTCACCTGGCGAAGGGGAGCTGCTGGTAAGTGAGGCAAATAAGCATGGGCCTGTCCAGTATCAGTGAAAGAAAGGAGGTTCAGCGCAGATCTTAAGTATTTCGTTTTCCTACAGTCCTTCAGGTTAAAGTCTCTCTGATGTTAAATACGAAGCACATGCGTATTGTAAGAGAAAACCTGCTGCTGGAACATGATTGTTTTCCACGGAGGAAAAGGGAGAAAGTATCGGTGTGCTTTATTTCAGGTGCCGCAATGATTCCTCCCACTCTACACCTACCACTGTTTTAGATACCTATACAACTCTCCATAAATTGCTGTTTTCATTTGAATAACAAAACTCTTTAAAATGCTCCATATCAAAGCAATCTTGCTCCCATTATGTACCAATCTGACATACTTCATCATCATCTGATTTTTCATAAGCAAACACTAAAAGGTGAGTACAGGAAAAGCGGACACTTCACATTTGCTCCAGTTTTATATCTGCATGGTAACAAATTTTCTTCTCTATCATGAAACTAGAACCATAAAATACATTCTGCTACCACATCTATTGTTTTGAATCTCCCAGTGTGTTAAATTCTCTTGCATTTCAAGAAAGGAAAATAATATATGCTAGCCACCCACTAAGTTCTAGGAACTATCAAAATCCTTTTGCATCTCATGCGATCTTTGTAACTTCCACGGGAAGGGAATAGTTCCACCCCTGTTTTTACAGAGGAGGAAACAAATTGTCTTATGGCTTGTCTCCTCACCTACAGCTTAGATAGAACATATAGCCATGTCATCCCAGGAAGACCCAGATTTCTACAGGACTCCTGCTCAAATTCAAAACACTTGTGTCAAGCACCAGGCAGCCATCCTGTACAGTAAAGTGCAGGCAGTTCTTCCTTTTTAACTCCACTACATAGAAATTAGCCAAAATAAGATACGTGCTCATTTCCTTCCTCCTTCTAAGAACTGAGGTAAATAGAAAACAACCTTCCCCCAAAACCCTTCAGAAAAGGTTATCTACAAAAGAGTTCAAGGTGTCTTGCAGAAACAGATGGCTGTTAATAAAACGTTAAGGCAAAAGTCTGATTTTGTGCTTTCTGTGGTGCAATAAAAAGTAAAAGCAGAGAGTATTTTTAGCTCCTTCCAGACTAAAAAGATTTCACCAAAGGCTCTTCTCTAAGTTTGGTTTTCCATGCATTGATGAAAACGGACCAAAGTCATAAAAGAAGGTAAACCACTTCCTGAGCAGAGAGCCCATGACATAAAGGAAGAACACAGTGCACACAGCCCGTCATTAGCAGTGGTCTCACCCTGATTTCCGTCGCTCAGCAATCTTAGGACTTTCATTCTGAGTCCAAAAAGGAAGGGAGAAATACGGGAGGTGCCAAGGCCATGAAAGAGACAAATGGTACCATGTGAAGTCCTGCTGGGAGGTTCTCTTGGACAAACAGGGCTCAGAAAGCACCCTGTACTGCACTCAGTCTGCATTCTGCTCAAGCACCAACTGTCTCGGGATCTTCTCAATAGCTGACTCAGTGAAGCTTCCCCAAAAAGCACACCTAACACAGCCAGATGCTAATTTAGAATAATGCAGAAATAGGTGGAGTTTATCTCCCCTCAAGGTCTACTTTTTAAACTTAAATGTGGTGAGAGCAGAACAAAATATTATTTGCATGTGTAATTGTATCATGTCCATCCAAATTTATATTAGGGCTATGCATGTTTGGTTAGGTTAAGCTTACATTGACGACAGGCTGGTGCCAAAACAAATAAACCCTCAGAAAAATTTACAGATTTTTCTAAAACCAACCACTTGAGATAATGTTGACGGCAATTGCTGGATGTTTTTCTACAAGGGCAATCTTGAAGAAAAGTAACAAAATCAAGGTTTAATGTCATAAATGAAACCTGCATTTAAGTAAGAATGAGGTCAATATTAACACAAAAAGAGATGTCAAAAGAAGCAACTGCTTTTCCCACTTTCTAAATGGGTTAAGAATGGATGGCTGACTATGGAGAACAGTATGGAGGTTCCTTAAAAAACTAAAAATAGGGCTTCCCTGGTGGCGCAGTGGTTGAGAGTCCGCCTGCCGATGCAGGGGACACGGGTTCGTGCCCCAGTCCGGGAAGATCCCACATGCCGCGGAGTGGCTGGGCCCGTGAGCTGTGGCCGCTGAGCATGTGCGTCTGGAGCCTGTACTCCGCAACGGGAGAGGCCACGACAGTGAGAGGCCCGCGCACCGCAAAAAAAAAAAAACCAAAAAACTAAAAATAGAACTACCATATGACCCAGCAATCCCACTAATGGGCATATACACAGAGAAAACCATAATTCAAAAAGAGTCATGTACCACAATGTTCACTGCAGCATTATTTACAACAGCCAGGACATGGAAGCAATCTAAGTGTCCATCTACAGATGAATGGATAAAGAAGATGTGGCGCATATATACAATGGAATATTACTCAGCCATAAAAAGAAACGAAACTGAGTTATTTGTAGTGGGGTGGATGGACCTAGAGTCTGTCATACAGAGTGAAGTAAGTCAGAAAGAGAAAAACAAATACTGTATGCTAACCCATATATATGGAATCTAAAAAAAAAAAAATGGTTCTGAAGAACCTAGGGGCAGGACAGGAATAAAGACGCAGATGTAGAGAATGGACTTGAGGACACGGAGAGGGGGAAGGGTAATAAGCTGGGACGAAGTGAGAGAGTAGCACTGACATAGACACACTACCAAATGTAAAACAGATAGCTAGTGGGAAGCAGCTGCATAGCACAGGGAGTTCAGCTCGGTGCTTTGTGACCACCTAGAAGGGTGGGATAGGGAGGATGGGAGGGAGATGCAACAGGGAGGGAATATAGGGATATATGTATGCATATAGCTGATTCACTTTGTTATACAGCAGAAACTAACACAACACTGTAAAGCAATTATACTCCAATAAAGATGTTAAAAAAAAAAAAAAAGAATGAATAGCTGTATTTGACCAAGCTATTCCAACATAGAATAAAAACAGTCCTTATTTTGCACTTCAAATCCTGCTGGAATTTTTTTCCCCTTCGAAGATGAAGATTCTTCCTTTACAGATGGGGAAAAATAGAGCAAAAAAATCAAAGTGGCCAAGAATTTTCAGGGCAATATCACAGGAGGATTCCTCAATCCTCAACTATTTTTGATATGCATCTAGGTTTCAGCAAAAAATAGTCTGAATAGACACAAGTCCCAATTTAAAGTGAAGTTATGTGTTTACTGCCCAGTTCTTCTGAGTAATATCTTTGCACATAATGAACAATAATAAATTGATCTAGAAATATATAAAGTCTTATTTAAACTTTTAAATCAAAGCCTATTTTGACTACTGTTCATTTTGGTCACACAGATGACTGATAAAACTAGAGACAGCCTCTATCTAACCCAGTTTGTATCCATCACTTGATTTTACTAGAAGCTGATTTTAGTGGAGAAGCAGGATTGTTGTTTTAAATATTTAAACACGAGTAAACATCTCCCAGTTGGAAAATATTGTTAAACAACGAACTTAACATCAAAAACACAAAAATGCAGGACTTCCCTGGTTGGTCCAGTGGTTAAGAATCTGCCTTCCAATGCAGGGGACGCGGTTCGATCCCCGGTCAGGGAACTAAGATCCCACATGCCACGGGGCAACAAAGCCCACATGCTGCAACTACTGAGCATGTGAGCCACAACTAGAGAGCCCATGCGCCACAGCTACAGAGCCCATGCGCTCTGGAGCCCATGCCACAACTAGAGAGGAGCCCGTGAACCGCAACGAAGAGCCCACGCGCCACAACGAAGATCCGATGCAGCCAAAAATAAAATAAATAAATATTTAAAAAACAAACATAAAAATGCAAGGAAAGGGGCTTCCCTGGTGGCGCAGTGGTTGAGAGTTCGCCTGCCGATGCAGGGGACATGGGTTCGTGCCCCGGTCCGGGAGGATCCCACATGCCGCGGAGCAGCTGGGCCCGTGAGCCATGGCCGCTGAGCCTGCGCGTCCGGAGCCTGTGCTCCGCAACGGGAGAGGCCACAGCAGTGAGAGGCCCGCGTACCACAAAAAAAAAAAAAAAAAAAATGCAAGGAAAGGCCACGATCCAAACAATATTTAGTGTCACCTGCAGATTCCATAGTCAATGACATAACTGTCTTTCCTAAGATATACAAAGATAAACACTACCCCCAAAATTAGAATTAAGAGCTAAGAAAAACCTATTTTGAGCTGGATAGACAGCTAGAACTCAACTGTTAGCAGAACTGATTTCCCATGCAGAAAAATTCAACTTAATTTTCAATATACACTACACTGTTACCCAGTCCTCTTTGAAAGATGTTTTGAAAAGTCAAACACATTTACCTCTGAACTTCCACAGAAAAGAAAAACAAAGATTAAAAAAGTAAGAAGCCACAGTATGATACAATTCACTAACTCAGACTACACAAATTCCAAGTCTATAGGAATCCAGATGGTTGGAATTAACATCTGTCTCTGCAGCATGTCACCTACAAACAAGCACTGTGATACTGGTATTTATACAGACTCTGAAGGAGACAGCATTCTTACTTGGTGCAGCACTGATGAAAATGTAAAGTGCTGCATTATAATGTAAGGAAATGATGTAACCAACCCAACACTGAAACAGTTCTTTCTCTCAGTGGTAGTAGTGATCGATGTGGGCTGCCCTGTTCTGTCTGGCTTGCCCTGAATCTCCTAGAACCAACCCCTTGAAAAGAGCTGGGGTAAAGATGAAGGTTTAGGGCTCTGGCACGGAGCCAAACTGTGGCCGGCTTGAGGATCACATCCATAACTTTAGCCTCAACTGTGCCAAGAAAGCACAAACCGCACTTTGAAGTACCTATCTGAGATTCTTTGGAAATGCTCTGAACTTAGACGTTTCCCTGAATCACATGACTTCCTCCAACAATGAAGGTATCCGAGCAAGCTTTTACTTCATTGGATCCATTCAGATGAGGGCTCGGGATGCAATGATAATCACAACTTCTCCATAGATTATCTTAAAAGCCATCTGTGTAACCAACATCATCTTAGAAAGAACATTATTTAATCAGATAATAATGCAAGCATAAATAATAATCTCACACAGAAAGCTTGTTAGGGGTAAGTTAGGTCTGACTGTGTACACAGACACATACACACAGTCTCCCTTGTGAGTCATTTAAATTCCAAAACCACCAGTTCTTTGCCTTGGAAGAGATGTGCTACCTTCAATAATGTTTTCTTTCTTTTATTTAGCCAATGTATTTAATAAATTATTTTTGAAAAGGTCAATTTCTATTTTTCAAAAAACATCTGAGTCACCAGAGATGAAAAATATCTTATCTAAAAATGCCCTAGACCTCCCAATCACCCCTAATAGACATCCCAGATACTAGGCTCTTCCACAGTGAGAGAATGCTGGGGGACTGCGGCCCTGATTACTTACTTGTTAAAAAAAGGTTCGATGAGTTTTGATCTGGCAGACACATGAATCTTTGGAGGACTAAGAAAAGAACCTAATGAAAAAAGGCAGAATATTACATACAGTCAAGTAGACAAAGCCTGAAAAATATCTTTAAATCAATGGTATGGTTCAGCAAGGGTAAAAGGTACTTATCCAGGCCAAGTACACCACAGGTAAGCAGTGATGGTTCTCCCCGTGTACTCTCCATCCCCCGCCCTAACATCCTCCCCCTCCTCCCACTCCAACCTCAAAACCCTCCCACTTCTCACTGGGTGAGTGGGTCCCAGGGAAAGGGCACACAGGGAAGATCCACTCTGGACCATGGTGTGTCTAACAGAAACATGTATAGTGAGTACCTAGGTAGTTTGCCATGGAGATGAAGCATAGTCCTGTGATATAAGCATCATAGCCTGCCTCGTGGAGCTGTTCAGAAGCTGTGTCATAACTTGGAAAACCTTCTGCACTTTCTAAAGAGGAAAAAAGAAAAAAAAAAAACAGTTTTCCCAAGATCATCACAAATCATGACGATTGCTAAGTGCACTGCCCTGCCAAATCCAAATGGCATTAGTTTGTGCTGCAGAAACATCCTAAATAGGCAGAAAGAAAGCTATCTATTTCTTAATTCTCTCCACACAAGACCTTGAGATAACAGAGTCACTGAAAACAAGGGCTTTGGTCTAGACTAGAGAAATGCCTCGGTTACATTATCAAAGACTCAGCCACAGGCCTCTCAACTGCACGCAGGTGGGTGCTATTTACAATCATGCATAACTCGCTCTGTGACAATGATTGCTCTTCTGATTGGGACGCAACAGGTATTTCAGAGTAATGACTAACAGCACGGCCCCTGGCGTCCCACTGTCTGAGTTTGAATCTTTGCTCCACCACTTATTTGCTATGTGATCTTGGACAGATCACTCCCGCTCTGGGCCTCCATCAAAGCTCCCTCGTTAGGCTTTTGTGAGGATCAAATGAGCTAATATAAGTAAAGCTCTTACATCGTGCTTGGTACACGGTAAACGCTCTGTAACTGTTATCTGTCAATACCCCAGGTAACCCTCCCCAAAAGCAAGACTCCAATCAAGATTGGCAGCTCAATTCAATACTATCCTTTACTATGTCTCCAAGCTTACAGATCTAAAGATGAAAGCACAACTAAGTCCAAAAATAGATCAGAACTTGCTGTAATGCTGCCCTTGGAACATGGGGCCACTTCATAGGAGAGACCATTTTATAACATGACTCTTTGGTCACACTGATATACACAGATGTTGAGAGAATGAGGTCTAAGAAGAGAAAGCTGCTTTAGAGTAAACTCTCTACCAGAATATTATACGGAAATAATAGGATAAAACTATAACTTATAGATAATTATTTCCTAGAACCATTCTGGAAATGAATATCAAAAAGGTTACAACAGAATCAAAAGCATGAGTGGAAATTAATAATGAAAAGGCTACAATTGTTTTTACGTCAATACAGTGCTCTTTAAGCAAGAATTCTTTAACCTCCGTAAGTATCAAATATTAGACTTTAAGCTTAAAAAAAGTCTTTTAACATGAGAGCCAATTAAGTCATAGCCTCTACCCTGCCACCAGCTGAAACACATATTTCCAAAATCAATTATTTCCATTATATAGTTAGAGAAAAGGTCTAGGCTTTCTCCCCTCCACCAACCCCCCCACCCTTTTCTTAATTCCTTTTTTGGACTATTCCAGAAAGGGAAGCAAATAACTGTAGACTTGGCTGCTTTAGTACCTTCCATTGTCAATTTCTGAACCATCAGTCCTATTATCAAGGTCTTGGGAAGTTTGCAGGCTGCAGCTAAGGGAATGTGAGTTACGGTATCAAGCAGCACAACTAGGCTAAGAGGAACCAAGGAAGTAACACCTGGAAGGTTCACCAAATACCTGGGTAGGGGCCATGGCCAGACGTGGCAAAACATCTCCACCCCCAAGAAACATTCCTCCCTTTTTGGCTTTCCTCACTGCTGCTGTTGGGTGCCTAAGCCACCTCTGAAGGAGGAAGGGCTGGGGCCCCTCCTTCCTCATCTGTAAACCCAGTTCTTGGGCTTTCCTGAGACAGAAAGTATATTTTCACTCTAGCCCTTGCAATTAATCACCAACTTTGTCTCCTCTGAAACAAAGCACCATAAAAAAGAAAGACACATCAAGTTTAGGGAGAATTCCAAGCATTACGAAATAAAAAGGCCCTGAAGCTTCCATTGCTAAATTTCTCAATGAACAGGCTACCCAATCCTACTCACATAAAACAGATGTAGAATTAGAGGACCACCTTTACTCAGAAAACAGTAATTCAACCCAGGGCATGAGCAAGTTAATTTAGCCAAAATCTACAAATGTACAATATATATAGTTTCTAGAACAGTTCCACCTTTCTTTTACAATAGACATCTGTAATTATCACCAAGAGTTTGGGGCTTTTCAGGATCATTTTATATTCTTACCAACTTTAGGAGGGTTGAAAGGTGTCTCCTTTAACCGCTTTTCCAATTCCGCAAGGGATGTGTTGTTAATGATATCCTGCAAACCAGTAAGCAGAGAATGATGAGCCTTCATCATCTCAGTGCAACATAAACAGATTCACTGAGTGTCAGGAAAAAACAAAAACAAAAACATCTAGTACTGCCCCCTTGTGTTCTTTAAAGAAACACAGGAGTTCTGTGTTTCTTTAACACATGGTTTTTTTCAATGTGAAAGAGAAACAGCAAGTTTAATTTCCACCATATGGAAAGTACAGCCGTATGAAAGGTTTTTACAGATGTGTTCGATATCTACAGACCTTTGGGCAGAAAGCTATACTGTTCTGGCACTCATTTCACTCAGTCATATAAAGTCACTTCAGAAAGTAGCAACTGATTATACTTTTATCTGAATTCTCTTGATTAGAATACATATCCAAAATATGTAAAATAAGGAAAAGAAATGAAGGAGTGTGTGCATGAGTAACCTATTCAAAAATACATCATATAATATTAAAAATTTACATTCAGAAAGAATAAAGGAGGAAAAAAAACCCAAAATTCTACCACCCAAAGACAACTAACTGCTATTCACATTTTGATATATTTATTTCTAGTCTTTTCCAATTTCTTTTTTCCTTTTTTGTTCCTTTCTTTCTTTTCTTTTTTTTTGGGGGGGGGCGGTTTGAAAATGACATTTCAATAGACCAGAATTCCAAAGCTGTTAGTAGTAATTCAGAAAATTTCAAACTATAGCTTGATAGTTCAGATTTTAAAAATACCTTAAAAGGTTGTGTGCTGGCCATCAATTTTGTATCCAAGAGTCTAAAAGCAAAAGAATTTTTAATAAGGTAAACAAAATGTATAGCAATGTTCAAAATGTATTTTACTCAAATGAAAGTCTTAAAAGTGGACAGAGGAATTAAGCACATCAGCCATTCCAACCTAGTGCTGGCATCTCTGCTACATTAGATGAGGACTCAGTCCCCTCATCCAGGGACTTCATCAAGAGACTGTGGGAAAGTCCACACCCAGAGCACAAGTTCTAGATTTGCTGAGAGGGCATGGGCTACATTGACCTCAAGGGTAAGTTAAATATCCTCATATGTTTTTACATGGATCAAATACTGTTGCAGGTCTAACACTCTCAAGCTGTTACCATCTCCTACCACTACCCAGATTTGTGCAATATAATTTCTTGGAGGGTCAAAATTTGCATTTGGCAGTTTCATACTATTGTTGTTATTTCTTACTATTCTGCTTCAGACACTGGAATACTAAAAAAAAAAAAAAGAGAGAGAGAGAGAGACACTAGTATGAAAACTGTTTCTTCTCACATAAATGTGAGCACTGCAGGTAACAGGACAGAAATAGCCTGGCTGAAAGAGCAACTGTCCAGCAGCCCTCTTCAGACAGGTCCTCAGACGCAGACCCTTGCTCTGCAGACTCCATGTGGCTGACGTGGACCTATCAGAACACACAGTACTAACCGTGGGCATTATCAGATTAAGGCATTGACTTAAAGTTGAGAAAAAGAAACTCTCTAGGTAGACAGTTCTTGACTGACTACAGAATACTCTCAACTGGATGTATTCAACTCTGTCCAACTATATATTCAACTGTCTCCAATAGTCAACTGAATACCCTCGACTGGACACTTCACTGTGACAAGGTTCACCAGACATATAAGAAAGACAAGAGCCAACTCAAGAAGACCTCACCAGTTCCTCAGATAGCGGGAGGTGGGATGAGAAAAAAGCAGCTGCTGTCCATTTTCACCCTCAGGTCGTTTCCGATTTTTAATTTTTAACAACAAAACCAATCATCAATTGTAAAAGCAAACCATCACAAAGGTAGAGCTGTTAAGCCATTTCCCAGCTTATGTGAATGGGACTGTCATCATGACCTAATGGTTTTAATAAATTATTGAATATCTGTTTGTATTATGGATGCCCCAATGACTGTTTTAAATGAAAGACAGGGGCTTCCCTGGTGGCGCAGTGGTTAAGAATCCGCCTGCCAACGCAGGGGACACAGTTCGAGCCCTGGTCTGGGAAGATCCCACATGCCGCGGAGCAACTAAGCCCGTGCACCACAACTACTGAGCCTGCGCTCTAGAGCCCACGAGCCACAACTACTGAAGCCCATGTGCCACAACTACTGAAGCCTGCGTGCCTAGAGCCCATGCTCTACAACAAGAGAAGCCACAACAATGAGAAGCCCACGCACCGCAAGGAAGAGCAGCCCCCGCTCGCCACAACTAGAGAAAGTCTGCGTGCAGCAATGAAGACCCAACGCGCCAAAAAGAAATAAATTAAATAAATAAATTATTTAAAAATAATAATAATAAAAAAATAAATAAAAGACAAATCCTCAAAGAAAGCTTACCTGGGGAAGACACATGTTGTCATCTCCTTAAACTCATTTAAGTCCTAAAAAACAAGAGGATGACCTGTTATGATTTTACTCATACACTCACAATACTTAAAACATAAATATTTAAAGTCCCATAGCTCTCTTCTCAAACCGTGATACCTCAAACAGGCCCTTTAGGCTAAACTGTCAGGCCCATATCTCATTAATAATTACTTTCTAAAATTCTTGTCAATTTCCTCACTGACTGGGAATCATATGACCTGATATTAAACTTCTGCATAACCAAAATAGACAAATATGAACATTTTATGGCTGAAATAGGAGGGGAAAAAAGGTTTCTATTATATGTAGAAAACTGTCAGTAATAGCTCTATTACATAACTCATCATAATAGTGAGACTAGTAGAGTTATTTAAATAAAATGGTTCACAATATCCTGTGATAACCCATAATGGAAAAGAATATGAAAAGGAATATATATATGTATAACCAAGTCACTTTGCTGTACAGCAGAAATTAACACACATTGTAAATCAACTATACTTCACTAAAAAGTTTTTAAAAATAAAATAACGTGGTTTGGGCTTCCCTGGTGGCGCAGTGGTTGAGAGTCCGCCTGCCGATGCAGGGGAAACGGGTTCGTGCCCCAGTCTGGGAGGATCCCACATGCCGCGGAGCGGCTGGGCCCGTGGGCCATGGCCGCTGAGCCTGCGCGTCCGGAGCCTGTGCTCCGCAATGGGAGAGGCCACAACAGTGAGAGGCCCGCGTACCACACAAAAATAAATAAATAAATAACGTGGTTCATGCAGGAAATAGACATATTGTAAATTAGGTTACACTTTTAATGGAAACACCATTGAAATACTGGTTAAAATGGCCACTAAAACACAGACTTCCAATACACATGATTCTTGTTTAACTACTCAGAAAACTGCTTAAGTGGCACCAATAGCAAGTGCCTAAATTAGACAATTCATTTCCCAAGTTTATTTGCTCAGGAAGTCTAGAGCTGGAATGAGATTGCTCTCATTTTGAATTAACTCATTTACATACATAATTGCCACACTGTACTGCGTAGTCATACTCCTGACCCTTTGTAACTATACTTCTCTTCAGTGTTATTCATGCTTCATAGGCAACTGCCATTTCCCATTAGCTTTTCAAGCCTGTAAATACAGACTGTATTTAGCTAGCTTGAAATATTTACCAGCTTTTCAATGGCTATCATTAAATTAATGAACAATACATGAATAAGTGGTTTCAATGCTAAGTCAAACAAAAATGCAATAAAGACTGTAACCTCTCAATACCATTACAAAGCCTCACAAGCAAAAAAAAATTAGAATTATAGCAACTTCCAGGGCCAGCATATAGCAGAGTTCTAAACCAGTGCCTTCTAAAAGGTCATGCTGAATGAAATACCAAGAAGAATTTTAAAAGGAGATTCTCCCCTAAAAGGCTGTTCCAAAATATGGATTCTTTAGTATACTTTTAAATGCAACATTTGACAACAGCATATGTAAAAGTTCTACCATTTTAAATAGGTCTTGCTCTTTATTGTCATCACTTCTTCTAAAGGTAGATGGAAGAAAACCATTTTCTCCTTCCAACAATGACAAACACAAAGAAGTTAAATAACATACTCAGGTCACCTGAATAATAAAGCAAGGGATGAAACTGCTTATCCTAACCCACCTCCTACTTTGCAACAAATCACATGCTCTTTCTAGTAGAATTTGATTCAAAACTAGTTACATTCAAGATAACATTTATTAAGTGCTTACATACTAAGTGCTATGCTAGGCATTTAGACACAGATAATAAAAAAATTATATTCCTTGTCCAGGACTTCCCTGGTGGTGCAGTGGTTAAGAATCCGCCAGCCAATGCAGGGGACATGGGTTCAATCGCTGGTCTGGGAAGATCCCACATGCCACAGAGCAACTAAGTCCGTGTGCCACAACTACTGAGCCTGCGCTCTAGAGCCCGCGATCCATAACTACTGAGCCCGAGTGCCACAACTACTGAAGCCCACACGCCTAGAACACATGCTGTGCAACAAGAGAAGCCACCGCAATGAGAATCCCGTGCACTGCAATGAAGAGTAGCCCCTGCTCGCCGCAACTAGAGAAAGCCCATGCACAGCAACAAAGACCCAATGCAGCCAAGTAAGAAAAATAAAATTAAAAAAAAAAAAAGGTTATATTCCTTGTCCAAGGAGCGAATCACCTAGAAGGAAAAGGGGCGTATGTTGTAAAGACAAAATTTATGCAACAAAAGAGGTACACAAACAAAAAGAAGTTTCTCTGAACTTCTGTGGGAGTTCAGAGAAAGGAAAGATCACTTCTTGGGCAAGGCAGCAGGCAGTGAAAACTTCACGGAAGAGGCATAAGCTGGACCTTGGTAAGACAGGTAAAGCCGTATATAGCAAACATTGAGAAAAGCTAGAGAAAATTCAAGTTGGAGGAAATTATATACCCAAACCAAAGACATACAAAGACACTTTCCAGGGGAAAAAATGAGCCAATCTTGATGAGAATAAGGATGGTAACGAGTGACTAGATTACCCAAGAAGGCTGGGCCAGATCACAGAAAGCTTGATATGCCAGGCTAAAAAGAATCAACTGTATAGAAAAACAAAGAATATGGGATTAATTCAGAATTTTGAGCAGGGTTAGTGATGTGAACAGAGCCATACATCAGGAGTTATAAAACTGACACAGTCGGAAGATATGCATTTGTTAAATCAATATTTAATGCCTCTTACATGCCAAGCTCTGTTTGGTGTTCAGAACACCTATAAACGCAGTATTGAATACTTTCCTCTTTCCTTACAGATACCTTCACTGCTTTAAAGGTCAAAAAGTCGTGAGAGAGACTGCTACCATTCAGCCAATAAGGAGTGAATGATCTGAAATTAACATTAGCTCTTTAGATGTACACAATGCAAATTCACACCCATTGTGTTTGTTTTGAGACTCACAGCTATGATGCCTTTGAGTCCCAGAGGGTGATACAGTTGTTATGAAAAGCAGGGACAATCTGAAGGTTGCAGAAATAGGGCAAGGGAAGCAACAGACCCACTGTATTCAGAGCTGTGCTGTGTTGGACCTTTCCAAAGAAAAGTAATCAAGATGCTGATGGAACGATGTTTCGTAAGAAATGTGAAGTAACTGAGGCTTTGCAGATGTATAAAAGGCACTGAACTCTAAAGTAGGTATCATCCAATCCAGAAGTCATAAAAGATTAATCTGGTGGTAGTTTAAAGCAGAGGTTGGAAAACCATGCCCTGCAGGCCAAATCTGGCCCATCAACTATTTTTTTAAATAAAATTTTACTGGGACAAAGCCACACCCATTTGTTTATGCAATGCATTCTATGGCAGTTTTCAGGCTACAATGGCACTGTTGAGAGTCCTGACAAAGACCGTCCAGCCTGGAAAGCCCCAAATATTTTACTATCTGACCCTTTATAGAAAAAGTTTGCCAATCTCTGGTTTAAAGGATGGGATGAAGGTTAAAGCGAGACAGAGAATCCTGCCTGGAGTTTGCTAACTCCAGATGAGAAATAAGGCTACTTGCTACTTGAAATGAAAATAATCCAGATGTGAGAGACAGCCTGGAAACAAAATTGCCAGTATTTTGTAACTGGCCAAATCTGGGGCACAGAAGAAGAGTCAAAACCGATGTTAAAAACAGTATTGGTGACTGGGCATCATTTATAGTAAAGGAATCAGGAGAAAGAACTGGATTGGAGTCTAAAGGAAAGAAAGGTTGTGTTAAGTTACACATCTTGTTTGTGACATGTGAATTTTAAACACCTCTCATTCTGAAGGCTATCCAGGTAGACACATGTGGGGTCCAGCATGAATTACGACCTAGATCTGAGGCGAGATCCCAGCTGGAGGAGAAGATGTGGGTGTCTTCAGCTGAAGTCCTGGAAGTGGGTGAGATGACTAAAGGACAGAAAATATGGAGAGAAAATACAGGAGAGGAGACGACAGAGTGACGAGGGGCAAACGAGACGAGGCCACGGGCAGTCAAGGAGCAGAAGAGGAGGAGATAGAAGAGAAGCTCTTTTCCCAAAGCTCATGCTTTGGTGCACTGAGATGGCTTGGCGCCAAGAGTAAAAAAAAAAAGCACCGAGGTCAACAGAGAACCTAAGGGAAGCAGCCTCCAAAGAGGTAACCAAGACTTTTGCACAACCTGATCCAGTCTAGATGACCTCTAGCACCACCCCACCTTCAACGGCCCTGCTATGTCTCATGTTAGCAATACCAAACTAGAAGACCACACCTGCGGCCCAGGAAATCCCCGCCCAGCACTAATTGAGCAAACCACTGGCGCCATGACGGAACACATGTTTAACCGTGCTCCAGCAAAGGCAGATGACCAAAGACCCCTTAAAACGGCTTGTAGGTACATCTCTTCAAAAATGTACAACCAAGCGCAGGAGACTGTCCCTCTGGGAGCATGCTGCAGACAAGGAAATGGCACCCAGCAGAGAACACTTTCTCAGTAATAAAGACTCATGAATTTTTAAAACAGGCTGACAAGTCACTTACCGAGGGCAGAGGGCAGTAGAACTGATGAACTGTGTGCATGACATCCAAGAGCATATTGTGTCCAATGACAAGTTTCCCCTAAAAAAAGTCAAGATTAGGAAAAGACTTCTTGGTACAAAATTATATCAGGACTTGAGAGTGAAATGTATGGTTCAGTTCCATAAGGATTTTGTACTAAACTTACTTTTTGACACTAAGGAAAAAGAATGTATAAAGATATGCAAATAAAGAAATTTGGGCTGGCTTCATTCCTCTTCTGGTGCTCAATCCAAAATGCAAAGGAAAACTCCAAATGACTTTGATTTCATTGATTTTTTTCTCTGGTTTTTATTCATCTTGCCACCCACAAGAATCAGTAGTAAAATTTTTATTGAAGAGCTCAAGAAAGTAACTGAAAATGCTAGGTATTTTGAACTGTCAAATAATTTGTGAACAAACTCCAAATATCTATTTTAGGAGTGTATTCTTTAAAACAACTCCTTATTTTCAAAAGATACATTCATAACAATGCTAAAAGGTAAAAATAACTAATTTCTAATTTTATTAAGTAGAATGAGTTTTCGTTTCCTTCATTATCTATGTCAAAATTCATGAGGCTCATTCTGAAATATTTCCAATGAAATTCACTGCTTTTCAACCAGTAAGGTATAATATATGTGCAACAAATCGGTCCATTTTGATAAAAATTAAACTACAAAAACAGAATATCAACTTGGATTTAGCTAGCCAGGTGACAGCATTTTTAACATAAAGCATCTGGTCACTACAGTGGAGCTTTTCACTATGTCCCAGTGGCCCTTCAGAGTAACACTCCTTGACTCACAGAGCTAAACACAATTATTTGAAATAAATAATTTTACACAAAATCTCCCAAATCCAACAGACAAGCCGTCCTTTTGGCTCAGTGTGTGGGCACATTCTGAACACCTATACAATGCTAAAATACCAAATACTGATTAAAACCACAGAGAGGACGTGGAAGGAACCCAAAATGGAATACAAACCTGAAAGACGAACCTAACTGTATTATAAATGAATCCCTCAACAACACTGAAGGAGGCTGATAAGAACAGAATTATGAAAACAGCATATAATAAGAACTGCATTTCCCAATGCTGGAGAAAAAAATGTACAAATAAGAAAAGAGAGTAGGTTGAAAATAAACCCTGGGCTTCCCTGGTGGTGCAGTGGTTAAGAATCCGCCTGCCGGGCTTCCCTGGTGGCGCAGTGGTTGAGAGTCCGCCTGCCGATGCAGGGGACGCGGGTTCGTGCCCCGATCCGGGAGGATCCCACATGCTGCGGAGCGTCTGGGTCCGTGAGCCATGGCCGCTGAGCCTGCGCGTCCGGAGCCCGTGCTCCGCAACGGGAGAGGCCACAACAGTGAGGGGCCCGCGTAAAAGCAAAAAAAAAAAAAAAAAAAAAAAAAAAAAAAAAAAAAAAAAAAAAAAAAAAGAATCCGCCTGCCAATGCAGGGGACACAGGTTCGAACCCTGGTCAGGGAAGATCCCACATGCCACGGAGCAACTAAGCCCGTGCACCACAACTACTGAGCCTGTGCACCTGCAAGCCACAACTACTGAAGCCCGCACGCCACAGCTACTGTGCACCTAGAGCCCGTGCTCCACAACAAGAGAAGCCACCACAATGAGAAGCCCGAGCACCGCAACGAAGAGTAGTCCCCGCTCACCGCAGCCGCAACTAGAGAAAGCCCACGCGTAGCAACAAAGACCCAACGCAGCCAAAAATAAATAAATTAATAAATTAATTAAAAAAAAAAAAAAGAAACCCTGTGGTGTTGGACTACAATCTGAGGTCTATCAGTATAAAGGCATTTTTTTATATATATACAGATATGTTAGGCACAGAAATATCAATGTGTGTATACATGCATGGTTACACACATGTATCATTCTTAGCTCTGTCCAGTGAGGGGAACTAGAAGCACTAACACCACAGTAGTAGCCCAGGACCAGATCTTGGTTTCTAAACACCATTCTCCAATAAAAGGAACCAGGGCTCCTTGGAGAAGTCATTGATTCTACAGCTGAGGCAGGGAAAATAGAAGATGAGTCTGGAACATCTTGTGATGTCAGAAAGTAAGGAGGTGCTCAGAAAAGGGTGGGGGCTTGTTCCAGGGGGAGTCAACCTGAAGAAACTCCAATGGCCAAGGTGGTACCATCTGAGCCCCAAAATAAACAATAAAAAAAGTAGATTAAAATCTGTAGAATGAAATAAATTTCCCTGAGTCCAAAAAAATTTTTTAAAGAATTAACAAATAAAACAGGGGAGCAGGGACAGCTCTTCCTTCTAGAAGAATTCCAAGAATGAATGGAGAAAGAAAGAGGAAAAAACACAGACTCGCCACTAGAAAACCACAGCAATAATGGCTGCAGGCAAGATCCACCGACAGATGCTACGTTACAGGCAAAAGCTTGAGGAAAAACAGGATTTTCGGGACTTCCCTGGTGGTCCAGTCGTTAAGACTCTGCGCTTCCACCGCAGGGGGCAAGGGTTTGATCCCTGGTCGGGAAACTAGGATCCCACATGCCACACGGTGCGGCCAAAAAAACCCCAAACAAACAAAAAAACACAGGATTCTCATTGTCTCAACCAAAGTATCTCCCCCCAAATATTTATCAGTCACAAAGGAGGTAACAGTAACTCTACAGTGCACAAATCCAGCAGACATCACCTAAACCAAGTGATCCAGGTCCATCATTTCTGTGGTATTCCTGCCTCAATCAATGTATGTCCTCAATCCAACATGAGAAAAGATCAGACAAATCCAAACTGAGAGACATCTGACAAAATTACAGTCAACACTCTTTAAAAATATCAAGGTTGGGGGCTTCCCTGGTGGCGCAGTGGTTGGGAGTCCGCCTGCCGATGCAGAGGATGCAGGTTCGTGCCCCGGTCCGGGAGGATCCCACATGCCGCGAAGCGGCTGGGCCCGTGAGCTGTGGCCGCTGGGCCTGCGCGTCCGGAGCCTGTGCTCCGCAACGGGAGAAGCCACCGTACCGCGTACCGCAAAAAAAAAAAAAAAAAATCAAGGTTGGGACTTCCCTGGTGGTCCAGTGGTTAAGAATCTGCCTTCCAATGAAGGAGACATGGGTTCGATCCCTGGTCAGGGAACTAAGATCCCACATGCCTGGGACAACTAAGCCTGTGCGCTCTAGAGCCCACGCACCACACCTAGAGAGCCCATGTGCTGCAACTACTAAGCCCGCGCGCTCTGGAGCCCACGCACCACATCTACAGAGCAGCCCAAGTGCCTCAAGGAAGAGCCCACATGCCGCAACTAACACCTAACGTAGCCAAATAAATAAATATATATTTTAAAAAATATATCAAGGTTATAAAAGACAAAGAAAATTACAGACTGCAGAAAACTAAGGAGAAATAACAAGTAAATGCAATGTGGGATCCTAGATAGAATTGTGAGTAGAAAAAGGACTTAGTGGAAAAGGGTGAAATTCATATTAGTTCATAATATTGTACCAATGTTAATTTCCTGGTTCTGATAACCATATATTATGTAAGATAATAACATTGGGGTAGCTAGGTGAGGCATATATGGAAACTATGCACCAGTTTTGCAACTTTTCTGTGGGTGAAAAATTAATACAAAAATTTTTTAAACAGATTCACTACCAAGAGTGATGGGAAAAGAATTTGATCTGACATAAAGAGAGTCTACTGTTCACTGGCTCTACAGAGCTTAACTATGTTAGTATTTTTAAGGTACATGACTTAAATTTTAAGTGTCTGGATCACTAAGAAATAGGGCTTTTTTCGCAGTATGCTTTGTGACGTGAACTACCAATGGTCAGCAACATACTATGAATCACTCTGCGGGAGAGAGACACCAGAGAGAAAAAATAAACAGAGGCACAGCAGGCTAAGGTATCCAAACTGTTTGTACAAGGCAAACAAACATCCCAATCTTGGAAAAGCTACCTAAACCCTCACAGTGGCTATAAGAGGGCTCAAAGCCAACTGCCGCCCCACATCTCTGTTTCAGGGACAGCCTCAGTCAAATCAACCACTGCTCTAAACGTTGCTAAGAGTGTATAATGTAAGCAAATGTGCTCTCTGCTTTTCTGGATACCCGTAATCTTAGCCACTTCTCAAGAGACTCACACCTTGGTTTTTCTCCAGGCTCATCCAACTTTCTATTCCGTTCTGATGATGTCACTTACTTAGGGAAAGAGCTCCGGGTGAGCCAGCCCTCCTCCTTCACAAGGCTCTCTAACTTCTGTTTACTGGCCACAGCCCCCTGCCCCCGCTGGGGACAGTGGCTGCATCTCCTCAGATGCTCCTGTTTGACAAGCCTGCACCTGGTGGTGAGACATTCATGGACTCCTGGAGTCCGGCCGGCCGTAAAGCTTCCCTGATGCAGAGTTCAGCGTCTAAGGGACAAGATGACTCCTCCTCTAGGGGGACAATTTCTTCTCCCTAGGCCAGCTACTCAAGTAAAGAAAAGTCTTGGATTCCAGGCAACTTAGCATCTAGGCAAGCAGTCTGACTCGGATGCATAACTCACAAAACAACCAGCAGCAAGACCCAGTTTAATCTATTCAAGATGTGGGTGCCTCTTTCCTGAAAGGATTTACAAAACAAGGGAAAATGTCTATCCTATCTATTGCAGAACGCTCCAGCATATTTACACAAATGGTCAACACATTTTTTTAAATGTATCAAATGTTATTAAGGCTATGAGATATAAGATTCAATCACAGTTATACAGAGAACTCAATACAATTATTTTTACCCTCTAGATTCTTCTAATTAAGGAATAAAACGCTTCAAACACTAGATTGTTTCTCACCATATTCTTTAGTTTGTTATTCTGCTTCTTATTGGTTTTGAGAATAATAAATATTAGTTCCATGGAGCCACATAAGGCCGTCATTGTATAATCCTCCCCTGCGTTTTACAAGAAATGCTTTCTAAAAAAATGGTTTGGATATAATTCCGCAATTACGATGTCACACTAAGCGCCTTATAACAACAATCTGTCTTTATGAAGTTCTAACTTCTCCCTCCAGACCAGGTAAACATTCCAAACGTGACCAGATGATTAATTTGCAATGATAACTGGGCATTTCACCTTAAACGTTATGTTCATGAAATTAGTTAAAAAGTCTGGTTCACTTACCGAATTAGCAATGGCATGAATGACTCTAGAAAACCCCACAGCATCATTCAGTTCTTCCTAATTTAAAAACAAAATAAAAAAAACACTATTGACGTATACATATTGCTTATTTGAACGGGTTAAAATCTAGGCAAAAAAAAGAAAAAAGACTGAAGTTTTATATGGAGTTAGATAGCTTTAGTTTCACATGCTTTGAGTCTATCACCCCAAACAACTGCATCTGAAATGACCTATGCACATACCTTTCTTCTGTTTTAAAATGAGCAAAGTGGCAAATTATTCTTTAGTTACTAAAATAACAGTGCTAGGGTTTACCCATCACTTCCCATCAACTGTTGAAATTCCTAGTCTCTCAAGTTGCCTTAGAAATACAAACTTTTAAAAGCTGCCACCTGCTGGCCAAACTCAATACTGAATTCAATTCTGAGGTGATCCACCCAGCAGCTGACTGTCAAATCAAGAATGCTCAGGCTCTTTTTTCCTGGTCAAATGCATTTTTATAAAATTTTTATAGCACAGCACAGAGATTCATCCCCATTCAGTTTCTCCTCTCCTGTTTTGTTCCCAATGCACTTAAATGGGCTCAATTTCTCTCCTGTCTTGAAACCCCTTCCTTTAATCTGAGCTCCACGTAACCACTCTCCTTCTTGTCTCTTCACAGCTAAATTCCTTAAAGACTCCTCTCCACTTACTAGGTCCAGTTCAACTCCCAGGGACCCGCAAACCCCCTGCTCCCCCGCTTCACCCTCACTGAAGTTGCTCACCTCTTTAAACTACTCTCAAGTCTAACAAGCGTTGGCAGGGATGTGGAGAAATTGGAACCCTTGTGCCCTGTTGGTGGGAATGTAAAGTGGTGCAGTCACTGTGGAAAAGTGTGGCTGGTCCTCAAAAAATTAGGAACAGAGCTACCATACGAGCCAGCAATCCCACTCCTGGGTGTGTGCCCCAAAGAACTGCGAGGACTCAAAGAGATACTTGTACACCCATGTGCAGAGCAGCGTTATTCACAAGAACCAAAAGGTAGAAGCAATACAAGTGTCCATCAGCAGATAAACGGATAAACAAAATGTGGTACATACGATATTATTCAGCCTTTAAGAAGAATGGAAATTCTGTCACATGCTACAATACAGACGAACCTAAATGACATTATGCTAAGTGAACTAAGCCAGTAACAGAAAGACAAATACTGTACGATTCCGCTTACATGAGGCACCTAGAGCAGTCAAACTGACAGAGACAGAAAGTAGAATGGTGGTTACCAGAGGCTGGGGGATGGGGGAATGGGAAGTTATTGTTTAATGGGTACAGAGTTTCAGTTTTGCAGGATGAAAGGAGTTCTGGAGATGGATGGCAGTGACGGTTGCACAACAGTGTGAATATATTTTACAGTACAAAACTGTACAGTTTAAAATGGTTAAGATGGTAAAGTTTATGTTATACATTTTACCAGAATTAAATTTTTTTTAACTTTTTAAAGAATATTCTTTAAAAAAGAAGAAAAAAACCTACTCCCAAGGCTAAACCCAATGGCCATGTCTCAGTCCTCATTCTACCCCTCGAGAGCATCAGACCCTGTCAACATCCCCTTCTTCAAACACTCTTGCCCTTGGCTGCTGTGTCACAATAACCTCAGGCACATGTCTGCACGTCTGCCCATCACTCAGATGCTGGGGGTCCTCAGGATCCGACCCTGGGCCCTCTGCTTCTTCCTCATGCATGCGATAGGTGCTCTCATCCTGTCCCGGTCTCTCTGCCAATGACAACCAACCCCAGCCCTCACCCCTCTCCTGCACTCCAGCACGACAATCTGCCGACAGGACACCGATGCTCAGATGCCCCCAAAACATCAAAAACCTCATCTGCTCCAAAGCAGAATGTAACACCTTTGTCCACTGTAGGGGGACAGCCCTGCCACGGTGTCCTGGTGACCTTGCACATATCCAAATAGTCCATGCAGGCAAAGGCTTGAGATATAACTAATGTGCATCTGGGTGGAACACCCCAGGAGAGGATGGGAGGCCACCTCCCTCTCTCGCCTGGGAGGCTGTCATGAGACAGTTTCTCACTGCTGCCCAGGTCCTGATGAGGCCTGGGCCTTCCTGCCCCCACCGCCTTTTCAGAATAGAGCTACAGAGTACGAAAGCACTGAGACGCAGTCTAGAGTTGGCTGCTCGGCGATGGGGCATCCACAGCTCACTCTGCAGTCACCTGGCCCCTTTTGTTTCAGTGTTGTCTTTCTGGTTTGTGGGACACGCACCACGTGCAGCTGTCACCTTCTCTAAGTCATAAACTGTCTAAATCTAACAGAGGCTTGCTGTGTCTTTCCTAGTTGCATTAGTCTGACGTGGTCCTGCTTCATGCATGGGTGAGCTGGACGTCCACCCTCACCCAAACCCACTCCTGGCCTCCTCCACCTGCGCCCCCCCCACCAACACCACTCCATCACCCCGTCTAAGTGGACAGATGTCAGCCTACCCAGCTGCTCAACTTTCTGGCTTGAGCATCTTCTTTCTTCTGCCTTCCTCTTTCACCACCCACATCCAATCACAAATTCCACTGACGCTACCTTCTAAAGATGGCCAGATTCCACCTAAACTGCTACTAACTTTCCTGTTCCAGGGCACTGACATCTCTTAGCTGGTTACTCCGCAGCTGAACCGGTCTCCCTGCCTCCAGACTTACTCGAATCCATTCTCCTGAGGACAACCAGGGCAAGGTTCCAACGATGCAAATATGACCGTGCATCCTAATCTGTCGAATCGTATCATCTAAACCTTGTTTTAGGAAAACTAGTAACTGTGCCTGAAGTTAGACACAGCAAGATTAGTTAATGGGCTGTGAAGCTCAGTGACACACAATCTGAATGATAACCACTAATTCCTTCTCCAAGACTGCTTCATGGAAGTGAAGACTGGTCAACCATGATGCCAGCCTCACTTTGTTGGCTGCATCTAATTACTTAACCTTAGGTTCCCCTCATTCTCTTCCAGGTTTTGCTACCAATTCGATTCTTCTCTAGTAGAAAAATATTCATTAAATTTAATCTATCACAGGATCTACAACTCTGTAGCCATTTCTCACCCAGAGGAAATGAACATAATCCAATCACCTGTTCCTTAGCGTGTTTCTGCTGCTCTCTTCTTTTACGTTCTTCTTCATCTACTTTGCTGATAACAATATAGCGCTCTTTCTAAAAGACATAAAGCAGATATACAATTTTCTGGAAGCTACCTGACCCCTACCCCCCAAAATTCAGATTCTGCTACCAGTAGAAGTTACAATTTTTCTCACTGCACAGTCCTTCATGGGCTAAACACACTGAAAGTATTTTGAAATGCCACCAAAAGTTGAGTTGATGCTTTACAAACCAAAATTCCACCTCCGTGTTTCCATGACATTTTCCCATGGTTTATTAACCACCCCAAAAGACAATTATAAATATCAACAGACTGTGAGAATAAGACACTCCATAATAAACACTGAGATGCTGCATTTGAACATGAATTTCTAAATAGTTGGTTTTAAAATAATTTCTATATAATCTATAAAAATGTTGAATCACTATGTTGTACACCTGAAACTGTAATACTGTAAGTTAACCACACCTCAATAAAAAAATTTCTACATTTTATTAACATAAGAAAAAAATCCTGGGGAATTCCCTGGTGGTCCAGTGGTTAGGCTTCCAGGCTCTCACTGCCAAGGGCCTGGGTTCAATCCCTGGTCAGGGAACTAAAATCCCACAAGCCGTGTGGTATGGCCAAAAAAAAGGAAAAAAAAGAAAAAAAATCCTGGATTTTCTGGTAACTTGTCAGATAACTAGCACCTTCTTTCTCACATACTGCATTTTGTATCAATCAAATATACTACAAAACGTCCTGCGTCAAAGTTTGAGATTTTTCTTCTAGCAAGACTTAATTTATTTAATCTCTTATTTAATTAGACATCTGACTTAACAACAAGAACTAAATTCTAAAATTCTGTAGAAGGAACCCACCATTAGCTCACCATCAGCCCACCTTTACCCATCACGGTTGTATCACTGCACCCTGGGAGTACATGATGATGGTTATGTTTATGCCCCAGATTCTAAAATTTAATTTTACTGGCCCACATAACAGGAAGCAATTATTACATGGATACCATGTAAATCAGCTTTCCGTGATGATTAAGAACATGTACTAACATTTGCATACTTTCAAGTTTACAAAGCATGTTCACTTCCATCTACCCACTTGATCACTATTTTTTAAAAAGCTGTGAGATAGGTATAGCTTATTACCATGCTCATGCCCAATGCACAAATGAGGAAAACGAGGCTGGCAGAGGGGAAATGACTTGCCCAGTGTCACCCAGTTCATATGTAGCAGAGCCAAGGAGTAAACTCTGACTTTCAACTGCTCGATTTGATTGCATTTTGCATTTGCATATTGTTGCATGGGTTTCATGCATTTGCTGTTGGCCCTGGATAATTCTTGAGGTTACCTTTTCAGTTTCTAAAGTCTCAACATGAATGCCTTTGGGATACCTAAAGAAAAGAAAGAAAACATGACATCAGTAGATGAGACAACAGCTAAAACCCTAAGTATTTTAAAAACAAGTACATAGCTATAATTTCATTACTTAAGTTTTATTAAGTATGAAATAAATACCACTACTAGGAAGACTTTAGAGTAATTTCAGCTGCAAAATGTTTCCCTCTCTCTCCTCTTAAAACAGGAATGTAACTGATTTCAAATTAATATTTTTAGGACTTAGGCATCTTCTGAAATGTCAGGCATCCCGTAATACAGTCAACTCATTACTACACTGTCAAATCTTGCTTCTAAATATCACAATGTTTACTTCCTAAGTAAAATTCTGAAGGTCTCTTTGGATGATCTGGGGCATGCACAGGGGAGATCTGAGATGAGTAACTCTGCTGTAATCTGGCACAGTAGTTTCATCTGCCCAGGAGAGGAATCTGGAACTCGGGTGGAGTACGTGGCAAGGATAACGTGAGAGGAAAGGAGCCTGGTCAAACAACAATGGCCCTTTTCCTGTTTTGGTCAAAGTAAATTCCCAGTATACATGCCACTGGCACACTCTAATGAAAGAACAAGAACTCCAAACAAAGTCAAGTGCAAACATTCATCTGTCTAATCCTGATACTCAATTTTTGAGTTAGAGATCCACTTGAAAATATAATTAAACCAATAGAAACACCTCCAGAAAAAGACACACACACAATTTTGGATATTGTTTCAGGGGATTCATAGGCCTCCTGAAACCTACCCATGGCCTAACCCCTGTTTTAGAAAAAGCATTCACCTGAGTATTTCCCAGGTCTTAAAACCAAATCTTTACCATATATTGATACCTTCAAAGAACAAAAACACTACACATCCAGAAGTTAATGGACATGCCAAAGTGATAGTTAAAAGAAAACTGTAAAGGCTTTACAACATCTACTAAGAAGGAATAACAAGGAAATAAATTAAGTAGGTATTCAACTTAACAAATTAGGGGAAAATAATAACAAAATAAAGCACTGCCCAAGAACACGGTATGGTCAAATCACCAAGAACTGCAGAATATCAAAAATGACATAAGAGCTAAAAAATTACATTTAGTTTTTAAATCCTGGGTCCCTCACAGAGCTCTCATGTATAATATAAACACTTACTTCCAGCTCAAAGTCTGATAAATTAGTTTTCTTTGGAACCTATAAAAACAAATGAAAAGGTATTAATTATGGCTCAGTAAAGGAAAATTCAAACTGACCAAGCACTGGTTGGGAAAGACATTTAATTTTTTTTTTTTTTTTTTAAAGATGGATTGGGGACTTCCCTAGTGGCGCAGTGGATGGGAAACTGCCTGCCAGTGTACGGGACATGGGTTCGATCCCTGGTCCAGGAAGATCTCACATGCCACAGAGCAACTAGGCCGTGCGCCACAACTACTGAGCCTGCGCACCACAACTACTGAAGCCCGTGCTCCTAGAGCCCGTGCTCTGCAACGAGAAGCCCACGCACCGCAACAAAGAGTAGCCCCCGCTTACCGCAACTAGAGAAAGCCCACGTGCAGCAACAAAGACCCAATGCAGCCAAAAATACATAAAATTAAAAATAATAATGATAATAATAATGGATAAAAGAAAGATGGATTGAATTTTTTTAAACTTTTTATTTCATACTGGAGTATAGTTGATTAACAATGCTGAGTTGGTTTCAGGTGTACAGCAAAGTGATTGAGTTATTCATATACATGTATTTATTCTTTTTCGAATTGGGAAAAGTATGTAATTTTTAAAGGAGACTTCATTAGAAGTGACAGGTAATGTGCAAACAAGAGCAGACAGGATGTTTGAGGTGGGAGGATTCCTCACCACTTTTCTTCATCGAAATGCTCTTTATTATTATTATTATTATACTGCCTTATAGAAGAGGCAGAAGGTCTTGTCTAACCAAAGTATTACTTCCTGTGGCTGTATGAAGAGTTTTAAGTAGACAGATGCATTAAAACACTTGTGTGAAGCTAGTCACAAAGTAAAAGGAAGGAAAGCAGGCTGTTTCAGTCACTGACTCTATGAAACACTGATGTTTTTTTACTGCAGAGAGAAATTAAAAGGACAGGAGTAGCCTGACAGTAAATTCTGCTCTTCTGAAGCCTTTATGTATGAAGCACAAGTCAAGGCTACAATAATCATGCCACTCTTGAGCATGACTTAAAGCAAAGGTGCACAACAGCTTTCTCCCCTCCAGGACAGAACAAAGTATTCATTCAGTGTCTCTATATACCATGGTCCCAATTCTGTTAATGCTAAAGTTAGTGCTAAAATATTGGGAACATACCTATAATAAAAAGACTATTTATGAAAGTGTTTTTAAGCGACCAAATGGAGCACATGCCAGAAATCATCTACCTTTCCAAAAAAAGTACACATGAAAATATTCAGGGCAACTGACCCAGTACATGGCTCTAAATCCAAGTTCTTGTTTTCTTCACTTTGTAATAAATCTTCTATTTTCTCTCTGAGTAATTAGAATAAAAACATGACCATCAGCATCATTAAGGAATGAAGTTGTCAACCAGCAGAATCATCATACTCAAAAGCAATCCAAATACAAGAACATACGACACTGTAATTTTACCACATCATGTTATAACTTTTTAATTCAGTAAGGCTTAAAGAAAAATACTTTATTCTGGCATTTGTTGCTGTTATTAACGAGTTCACAACAACTTCTCCAGGATTCAGCAATACAAGTGATTTGCATTTTTACTTTCCTAGTAAAGCAGTTATACTGACAGCTAAACAGAGCAAAACCAGACGCTCCTCTGAGGGCACATTTGCTTGTCAGAAACTTCACTGCAAGAGAAAAAAACATGGCTGTGTTGCAAATATCTGGATGGGTCTCTGCTTTCACGGGGACTGGACGGTGGCTGTCAGGCCCGTGGTCCACACAGGAGGTCTGACCACTTGGCCAAGATAGTCTCTTGCCTGGTGACACATGGGAAGTCTAAGTACAGTACACAGAACTCGATTTACAGTTGACAGCTGTGACACAAACTCAGATACACCACAGTTAAATCCTGCCCCTCAAACACCACACCTCTGTGTGCACTGTGCATGTGAAGCACGAGCCTGAGATACAGACGTCAGCCCTGCCCCAAGGCACGTGACTCAACGCACGTTTGGTTTCAGTTTAGGAACTTACACCACTTGGTCAATAAACTTCTTCTGATCCTCAGGAATCGTCACGGGACATTTTGAAGTGTTAGGAGACGTGTACGACAAAGCGCCTGCACCATTGGACTGTAAACGTTTTTCATCATACTGCTCTCTTAACTGTCTCTCTTCTTCCTGGTTTAAGTATGGAATTCCTGAACAGAATTTTTTAAACAATGCATTAGCAGAAGTAACCGTTTATCATAAAAATTTTGTAACAAACCAAGGAGTCTAAAAGACTCAGGAAAGACCATATTTAACTACAGCTCAAAAAAATCAATGGAAAAAACAAATGATTTTGAAATGTGTTTGTCTATTCATTCACTCCATTCGCTCGTTCATCCATTCTCCTTTCAACAAACTGTGATTTGGTTCTTACGCTGTGCCAGGCACTGTATCAGGCACTAGTGAGCTAACAGTGAACAAGGTAGACTTGTCCTGCTCTGTAGTGAAGCGAATGACCTTAGGATGACCAGAGAAGGCCACCAGGAGGGAGGACCTCAGGGTAAGAATGAATCAGACATGAAGGAGCTGGGGGAAGAGTATTTCAGGCAGGGAACAAGCATAAATGCCCAGAGGATGGAAAAGGCTTGGACTGTTCCAGAAACAGCAAGGAAGTGTAAGCAGAAGAATGGCGTAATGTCAGGTTGGAGAGAATGGGGCAAGATTACATAGGCCCTTACAGGCCATGGTAAGAATTTACTTTATTCTACGAGCAATGGGATATCATCAGGTTTTAAGCAAGATAATCACATTATATGCTCCATGTTTTTAAAAGATCATCTAGACTCCTGTTAGAGTTGAAGTAGGGAGGTCAGCTGGAAGGAACTGTCCACTGTGGATGTCCAGGCCAGAGACAACCACTTCGATCAGAGGTCAGACTTTTCCTTAAAGGGACAAACAGTAGATGTTTTAGGCTTGAGAGCCATACAGGGATCTCTGTTGCAACTACTTAACTCTGACCTTTGTAACATGAAAACAGCCACACAATGGGTAAATGAATGGGTATGGCTGTGTCCCAGTAAAGCTTTATTTATAAAATAGGCAGAAGGTCATAGTTTATGGCCTTGGCCTAATCTACAGAGATGGAGAGAATGATTCTAGAGACAGGAGAGCTAGAACTTGCCGACATACTGTGGGTGAGGGAGAAAGGGAAGGGCAAAATAAAAAATGACATCTAACTATTAGGTTTAAGCAGTTGGGACAACAGTAGGGCCACTTACTGAAGTGGGGAAAACTAGGCAAAGCATAGACTTGGGGCCCAAGGGGTGAAAATCAAAAGCTACCTCCTGGATATAATAAATCATCTAGGGATGTATATATAAATGAAGAGGTGCAGATATAAGCCTAAAGCTCCAGAGAAAGGTGTTGAGATATAAATGTAGGTGTCATCAGGACGTGGGGGGCATTAAAAGCCATGTGACGCTTAAAAAACTTTGTAGAAAGAATGATGGAATTAGAAAATCACCACTCATCAGCAATAATAATTGTTTCAAGCAAGAATTATCAATGGATGCTAAAATTAATTGGTGAAAAAGTGATCCACATTAAAAACACCAGCAGCTGCACAACAATATTAGTGTACTTCATACTTTACATACTACAAAAAAAAAAGTTATCATTGTCAGTAATGCGGCTAATTGATGTCATATGCCTCCTGATATGAGGCACTGAGCAGCACAGACATTCACATCTGCAGTATCCCTGCCCGAGATGAACAGATGCATTTGGACTTGTCTGAGGAAACATCAAAAAAATCCAAATTGAGGGGCATGCTACAAAATAACTAGCCTCCACTATGCAAAAATGTCAAGGTACTAAAATCACAGACTGAGAAACTGTTCTGGATTTTAAAAGAGCAAAGAGATATGACAGTTTAAAGGCAACATGTGATCCTGGATTGAATCTGGACAAGGGGAAATTATTTTTCCTCTTTTGCTATAAGTAGCAAAACTTATATTAGGTTTGCAAATGAGGTAACAGTACTGTAGCAATGTCAATTTCCTAATTTGGATTACTGTACTATATAAGAGAATGCTCTTGTTTTTAGGAAAATTCACACTGAAGTAGTTAGGAATAAAGGAGCATCATGGGTGCAACTTACTCTAAAATGGTTCAGGAAAAAAATTATATATACACATATATAATGAGAGAAAGGACAACAAAGCAAACATTATAATGCTAACACCTGGGAAATCAGAGGGAAAGTATCAGGAATTCTTTGCGGTATTCTGGCAACATTTATATAAGTCTGAAATTATTTCGAAATAAGAATTTAATAATAAAAAATAAATAAAACCATGGAATATATGAGACCAACTAGGGAAAGTAATATTTAGAAGCTGGTGAGACGAGAATGAGCCAATCAGGATGCGGAGGAGTCCAGAGGGAGGTGCGATGAAAACCAGGAGAACGAGTGTCTGAAAGCCAGAGGACAGCGTCTAGGGAAGGAGGGAGCAATCGACTGGGTCAAATTCCTCCAAAGGTGGAGCGAGATGAGGACAAAGAAGGATCTATGGGGTCTGAGATCATGGCAGGCATGGGGGACCAGCAGTGTCCTTGGAGGGGTGCAGATGGCGGGCCAGCTGGGGGTGGGTGAAGAAAAAAACTAGAGGGGAAGAGGAAGGAACAGTGAGAACACACATCTCATTCAAGATGCTTTGCTCTGAGTGGGACGATCACAGGCCAGAAGTGGAAAGGGGATGTGGAATCAAGTGGGGGGGGATGGTTTTGCTTTGGTTGGAGTTATTTCAAGACGGAGATGTTCCTGCAGGCCTGCTTCATCTTCACAGGTCACCAACTCCTTCGGCGGTCGGGTGAAATCTACAGACCCTTCCTCAGAATAATGTTTTCAAATGCATAAAATAAAATATGCAAGATTGTAAAGAAAGGTAATTATATTGAAAGTTACCAAAATTCTTTTTTTAATCTGTGATATAATAATATGGGATAATAATATAATAATACAGGAAATCAGCTTCCTGGTCAACACATTAAATAACAAGACCTAATGGCAGGTGACATAACCATGATAATTTCAAAGTACTGATGAAGGTAAACAATATTCAAGATATCTGTCACAACTGAAATGCCATTTGAAGATACCTGGGATTTCACTGAGGACAATCTCCCAGCTACTGCTAACACTGCTGGGTTGTTGCCTACATTCCTAACAGAAGGAACAAACAAATTCAGTTCAAGGTTAGAGAAAATATAGATTTGAATTCCACAATGCCGTCCCCAACTTCATAGACTTCGGAATTCTATCTATGGCAGGAAGGCGGCCCATGGCCTAGATTAAGAAGCTCTGCACTTTCACAAAGCATGTTTACAAAGGTTGATGGAATTGATCAGCAGAGACGGGAAAATATCCAGGAGAGAGAAGGGCAAACTGGAAGAGCCAGTGCCTGACTAGGAGGCAGGTACTAGCCTCTGACCGGTGCAGGGACTCCTCTTCTCTGTAAGGAGAGAAACGAAAAGGCTGAGCCCGGGCTCGGGGGAGACCTGTGGGTCTGGTGGTGAGAACACGAAGTGGCTCTTCCCTGATGGCTTCTATTTTCATTGAGAGGCGTGGTCATCAGCTGAGTGGGACTGACATCGTAGAGAGTTGGAAAGGGAATTTCTAAGTCAGAAAAGTAGGATTTTTGAGCACGACCGAGTCCTTTCTTGAAGCTTGTGGTCATGAATTTAAAGTGACGAATTAGCTCAGGTGTGTCACATTTTCCTGCAATATTCAGATGCTCAGAAATAGAGGAGGTGGATGATAAGATCCAACCAGGGCTGGGACTTAGCTAGACCAGGGCAACGGAGGGAAAGAGGAGCAAGGGCAGGAAGAAAGGATAATGATGGACCAGGTGGACAAGGAGAGAAGTCAAGACAGGAGAGTGGAAGGTAACCGACAGTGAAAAAGCAATGGAGGTCAACTGATGGCTGAAATGAGGTACCCAAGTAAGTGGAAGAGAAAGACAAGAGAAATGATGGAGATGGGCACAGTTATTGCTAATAAAACCCATGATGCTACCAAGGGAGTGCAGGGCTAAGGGGAGGCAGAAGCGAGGACTGCTGACCGCCTGGCCAAGAAACACTCAAGACAGAGCATTTGCTGGATGTCCTTGTGGATGCTGGAGTCACCCAGGAGGAGGAGAGAGGTAGGAGTGGAGAGAAAGACGATGAGCCGACGTCAAGGCAGCTGGTGAAGGATACGCCCAGGAAGTCAGCAGAAAGAGGGATGGCAGAGCTGGTGACGCAGCCCTGGGAAGAAGTGTGGCTCCTGAGAAGAGGGAACTCAAGTGGATTGAAGGTGGCATGCCTACCACTGCCTGGCTGCAGATAGAGACAGAGCTGAAACCACCTGTGCTTGGGAGGGCTGCAGGGGGAACGGTAAGAGGAGCCACCTGGTTCCATTTCAGACAAGGAAGTCAAAGGCACTTCCAAGAAGACTGCCAGGAGAAAAGGGCCTGGCATTTGCGAACCCTGCGTGGGAAGATTTGATAAGAAAGAGAAGTGAAGGTCTAGGTCAGAATTACAGAGCATCTGCAACAGCACGGGGTTAGAGTCTCGGTAATAACAGATGGCCTGGGAGCCCTGATGCAGCTGTGACTAAAATATGACAAGGTCTGACTACAAAACTAGAGAGTGAGGCATCCTCCAATTTAGCTGTTTCTCTCCTTTTATGAAAATAAAACCATCAGGCTGGAAATTACACTCATACGAGTCTGGGTAAAGTAGTTCCTTCAAAAGATTTCTGCAACTATTCCATGATAGGGCTCTAACTACATTTGGAACTTGTGTTTTATAATGGTTTTCAGTCAAGTATGAGCCAAAGCAAATAAATTGCTTTATTATACCCAAATTGTGTTACCCAGCTGGTTCACCCACCAGGTTAAGCAGTTTGGATTCCAAATTTTTTTTAGTATTTCCAAAAATCAAAATCATCACTAGACATGAAGACGCAGCACCACTAAAGCAGTTTAAAAAACCCCATGACATGGGTGCTAAAGGCCCTGCAAGGATATCATGCTGAGGGGAAGAGACTTTAGCTGACGTCTATGTTCTAGAACCTTTCCTGAGAAAAATCTTTCTTACCTCACTCAATAATACATTCCCCATGGGAATGAATACAATTTACAAGAATAATTAAGTGAAAAGTACCTATTGACCTTAGAGCAGCAGGTGCTTAATACTGCTGAGAAAACCAGAGGCTTTCCCCAATACTTTTCGGGAAATAAATGAATGGAGGAAGGAAAACCACTCTGGTGTGGTCTAACGTCCGGTGTTCCTTCATCAAATATTTAACGGTCACCTCCCTGATATGGAAGAGGAATCGTGCTCTGCTCCAGGGATAAGGAAGGGACGTAGTCCCTCCCTCCAGGCTGCTTGCCAGCCTATCATGCCAGCAAGTTAGCCATCAGGATTGTGCAGACTATGTAGACTTTTTTCCTCCAAAGACCATCTCTGTATTACTGGAATATGGCTGTTTTTTAAAATGCTACATCGTAGCACTTGTACCACTGAAAGAAAACAGGGATGCATTCCCCCCCAGGTGGTCTGCCAGGAAACCAAGTCACACCAGCGACAGAAAAGCTCCACTCAGTGAAACCAGGAGCTTGAGAGGCCTCATTAGAGCTAAATGAAGTAGCAGCTCCTCTCCTGTTCAGTTCAGGCCTTAAAAAAAGGGCACAATAAAAACTCTATGGCTGCATACGATGGACTGGGAATCCGAGATCCTGTCTCAGACAACAGGCACAAAAAGATAATTCTCAACCAAATCCAGATTTACAAGCTCTAAAGAGAGGTCACACGTAGTCTTACCGTTGCAAAAAACTTTATTAAAATCAAATCCTTGGCTTGCTAGAAAGTCAATGCTTGAGCTCTGAAACAAGAGTAAACAGAACATGCATTTCGGTGATGTTCGTGGCAGGTGTATGAATAGAAGCAGAGAAAGAACTCAGGCAAGTAAACAAAGGCAACCAGGCAAGAAGGCAGCATGCCAAAGGTCAGAGGACGAGGCATTTCTATTCCACGGCTGCCAAATCATCCATTAATTCACTTAAACTATCTGGGCTCTTCTCCTTTATAGCTTATAAAACAAATATCCTTTGTTTCACAACATTTAAGAAAATTTTACTTAGTGAACATATATTCTCCCAATCGGCAGGAAACTCCTGGTGGCTGTACTGACCAGGAGACTATAAATAAAAATTAAATGTATTTCTATTATCTCACCCCAGGTTCAGGTTTAAGGTAGCAAACATGTGCAAGTTATAAGGTATCAATATTCACTTCAACTTAGATTCTGAAAGCCCCAAATCTGTTTTTTCTTTTTTTGGCCACGCTGTGCGGCATGTGGGATCTTAGTTCCCCGACCAGGGATCGAACCCACGCCCCCTGCTTTGGAAGTGCAGAGTCTTAACCACTAGACTGCCAGGGAAGTCCCAAGCTCTTAATTGGATGTTCTTTACATTCAAGATCAAAATAGAGAAAAATTCCCAGTAACAAGACTTATTAAATACATATCTCAAGCCTAGGGTAAGTCAAAATATATAATTAAATGTTAGTAAAAATATTAATTAAATAATACTACACAAGAATGGGAAAATTTTCACAAAGTTCTTACTCAACTGACTGAAGAGTGGGAAACATCATTGTAGCTTCTCTAATTTTATTCTTGTTTTAAGTCAGAACATTAGAGGGCAGCACACTTGAGTCATTTTAATCTGACCCTTCATAGAACTACCTTCCTGACCTATACCTGACATTATACCATCAGTCTAGGCTGAGGGACGCTGTACCAGTTCCAGTAAACTCATTACCGTATTCTCTTTAGAGATGCCACTGAAGACAGGTCTTCTACATTAGTGATTTCTTTATGATAACAGAAGGGGAAATGTTCTGAGGTCTCTAGTCTAAGGGAAGCTGAACTTCTCCTGAGCTCTGGCCTATTTCGATCCTATGGGCCACAGAATTCATTGTGTGTTCCCCCTATTCTTGGCTGGTAGGAAGCTCAGAGACAAAAAGGTGAGAATTCCTTTGACACAAATTCTGTGTTCTAATCATAACACAGTAATCGTTTCCTCATTTTTCTTTTCTTCCAACTTTTCACTTACTTATCTTTTTAATCTTATGTTAAAAGTTTTCATATACTGTATATACTTTTATATATATATATATATATATATATATATATATATATACTTTTTACCCAAATATGATGAGTGGTTACCAGTGATGAAAATATGATGAGATATAAAAAGGCAACCTTACCAAATACACACACACACACACACACACACACACACACACACACAAACACACACACGTGTGGGTATAGGCACATCATTTTCTATCATGTCCAGGTTTCCTGTGGTTTCAAATAAGCAACCAGTCCCCGCCCACATGTTCCCTTTTTATCTTGTTCTGAACAAGACCCAATGACTTCTGACTTGGGCCACAAGCCTTTTTATCTACCATGCCTGAGTATTCTTGTAACTCTGCCCACCTAATATTCCATCACTGACAGAGGCATCAAAAGATGGATTATGGAAAGGCATTTTTGTCCCTGCTGTCACTAGACTCCAAAATATCCTAACTTCCTTGTTTAAAAATCCGGAGTCAGAGACTCACCTATCCCCTTTTTGAAGCTATTTACTTTCCACTCAAATAACACCCTCTAAGTTGCACCAAAAAAATGTACTTTATGCCACTGAACTGAAAGCCTCTTAAAATGGTAAATTTTAGGTTATGTATTTTTTACCACAGTAAAGAAAAAAACCCATCTAGAAAAATGGTACAGATGAACCGGTTTCCAAGGCAGAAATAGAGACAGACGTAAAGAACAAACATATGGACACCAAGGGGGGAAAGCGGCCAGGGGTTGGTGGGGGGAGGGTGTGGGATGAATTGGGAGATTGGGATTAACATATATACACTAATTTGTATAAAATAGATAACTAATAAGAACCTGCTGTATAAAAAAAAATAAAAGAAAAAACACTTTGAACCAACAAAATCTATTTGTGGTTTACTAACCACTATCTTTGGTTTGTCCTAAATGTACCATTTTCAGGATTCAAAAGATGAGCACGGCTACTTGGGAGGACAATTTGATGCATCTGTCAAAATGTTAAATATATAAGCTCTATGAGTCAGCAATTCCCCTTCTAGGAAATCTATCCTATAAAAACATTCCTACATATAACCAAGACATGCTGAACACAGACACTGACTATAGCATTGTTTAAAATAGGTAACCACTGGAAAACTTCTAAACTCCAATTAAGTAAATTATAACATATCCATACTATGAAATATGAAGACAGTGTGTTAAGTAGAAAATGCAAGTTATATAAAATATGATTATGATCCTGTGTATATTAAAGAAAAAAGCTAAAATTATGTATATATATGTAGACATAAGAGTATATGTACATATGGACATAAAAGGAATGAAATGGGGAAGGAAGTGGCATGGGGAAGACGGGATAAAAAAAGAAACTCGTTCTTTACTCTACAGACAGCAGCAGGGTCTCGATTTTTCACGACCATGTATGTATTTTCTTCCATGAATTCAACTATAGATGTTCGGTCAGAAAAAGGAAGGAGAAGAGAAGAAAAAGAGGAGGTGAAGACAATGCCAATGCCATGCAGTTCTGCTGTCGCCCCACTGGACAGGCACGTGCTCCAGGAGTGTGCCTGGCTCTCAGGCAGCTCACTCCCCCATATCCCGCCCAGTGTGAGCAGCTCACTATTATACAGATGCTTATTTTTCAAAGAGCATATTAAGTTATTTTGCCCCCAAATTCTCCCTGCTTTAAGGGTAATAAGAGCTTTTCAAGATTGATTTTTGACCAGACACAATTTTCACCCTACTCGCTGACTCCAGAAGCTAATAAGTTCCTTGTAAGATGCAACTCTGCTGTCACCATAGAATTTTAAAGCAAAATCCACCTTAGATGGAGGACAAAAGAAAAAAATTCAAAGATACTACCATTTACCATATCCATACAATTCACAAGTTTACTTACTGAGTCTAAACCTCTTCTCTGCCTTTGCGTTTCCAGAATAGAGAATTGCACCATTTTTATCCCATTGTCCATTTTAGACATTAGTCTTTGGCCTGTCTTCAAGTCTGTGATGTCTTTCTTTGTTTTAAGGAATGGCTGGCTACTATAACTACATAAAGTGTTCCAGGTGTAGCCCCAGAATGGCTTTGTACAATGGGTAGGGTTCTTTTGATCTGTTTCCAATTCATTTCCTAGAATAATTGTGTTTGTGTTGGTCTTTTAGAACAAAGCATCATCCCCAAGGTGTCTCACTGCCACTGTCTGCATTGTTTGATTAACCCCTGGCTAAAGCCATGGAATCCACTTTAAATAACTGTCTTTTCCTGGTACTGTTGGAAAACTACATCCACACAAATTTCCCAACTGAGCCTATTTTTCTCTCAGTGAAAATCTACAAATACTGTTTAATTAAGTATCCTATACTAAGGTGACTGGTAAATAGCTGTTAACTGGTTGCAGGGTAAAGAAATATCAACTATGGTTTATTTGCTAATTTAAGAAAAATTCAGGTTTACAAGACCAAAATTACCTTCTCTTCAGCCCTAGATATACAATTAATGCTCAGTTTCATTTGTTTATATCCTGCCTTATTACAGAAAGAACCTGACATGACTCAGTCACTCAGAAGCCTACCCTCCAGGCTTTCTTAACTGCATTACTACTTACATGCAGGAAAAGGGAAAGACGGGAAGACTCGAAGGAACTAATGTTGCTATGGGGAGAGAAGCTCAAGCATAAGATCATAAGGGAGAAAAGGCCAACATTCAGCTTTCATCACATATCCATTCGCTATACACTTATTCACATTCACCTTATCCATTGTATCAGATTATTAAGAGCAGAAAGGGGAAACTGATATTCACTGAGTGTCTACTAGATCAGCTACAACTGCAAACAGGGTGTTCTAAAGGGGAACCTCCTTGTGTCCTTACCTTGGCTCATAAAGTCAGCCCTCTCCTCCTTAGGAGGAAACAGTGGTCTTTATCTACCCTCTCTTTCCTAATTGGTGAGCTTGGGAAAAGAAACTGAACATATATAGCTTAGCCCCTTTTGGGCTTTCTCTTTTCAAAGAGGATACACACATACCCTCCTCTTCCAGAAAATAAAGCTCTACCCTTGGAGATGGGTGCAATGAGAATGGGGTGGGAAGAAGCCTGAAGGTCCTGATCTGTAGGTTCAATTCAGGGGTAAGACGTTAAAAATCCCCAAAAGAGGGGCTTCCCTGGTGGCGCAGTGGTTGAGAGTCTGCCTGCCGATGCAGGGGACACGAGTTCGTGCCCCGGTCTGGGAAGATCCCACATGCCGTGGAGTGGCTGGGCCCGTGAGCCATGGCCGCTGAGCCTGTGCGTCTGGAGCCTATGCTCCGCAATGGGAGAGGCCACAACAGTGAGAGGCCTGCGTACCGAAAAAAAAAAAAAAATCCCCAAAAGAGTCAGACTACGAAGCCATGGTCTCAGATTCAGCTTTACTAATGATAAAGCTCACATTCTCATTTCCATCTACCTGTCTCTTACATCTCATTCCTTAACTCATTCTCAGGTAAAAGGGAAGATGGGAGTGTCATTAATTTACAACCCTAAAACTGAAAGTCAGAGAGGTGAAATGATTTGCCCAAAGTGCAAAGTTAGTGGTAGAACCAAATTTTAGAGAGAATTCTGATTCCACATATCCACACTGCCTCATCAGCAATTCATAACAGAAAAAAACCTCAATTATACTACTAACCTGACAAACAAATTTGACATCTGGTGAAGATCTATTGAAGGGTTTCGGGAAAACATAGAAGTTAAAAGACTTTGTTATATACCTGGGGAAAATAAGATAAAAGGAGACTTAGGGTGTTACAGTATGCCATGACAAAAGAATTCCCACCACTTATTAAAACAACCTACTTTGAATCTGTGTAGTCATACTTAAAAGTGCAAAGGCCAAATTGAAACAGCAAAAAGTCCATGGAATGCTGGAAAAGGGAAATAAAATATCTGTCAAAACAGTGCTCTACAGTCGACGTCAGCAACAGTATTCTCAATCAGGTGGGTTTTCTGATTACTTTGGCAGAATACTTCCAATTAGAACAGATTACAGATTATCTATCAGACGCATTATTTTTTTTTACATCTTTATTGGAGTATAATTGCTTTACAATGGTGTGTTAGTTTCTGCTTTATAACAAAGTGAATCAGTTATACATATACATATGTTCCCATATCTCTTCCCTCTTGCGTCTCCCTCCCTCCCACCCTCTCTATCCCACCCCTCTAGGTGGTCACAAAGCACCTAGCTGATCTCCTGGTGCTATGCGGCTGCTTCCCACTAGCTATCTATTTTATGTTTGGTAGTGTATATATGTCCATGTCACTCTCTCACTTTGTCACAGATTACCCTTCCCCCTCCCATATCCTCAAGTCCATTCTCTAGTAGGTATCAGACGCATTATTAATTTATATACATTTCTTAATATTTTTCCCAACTTAGGCACCTATCCACCATCTGGAGTATCATGGTAAACCTATTTCCAAATGATTAAAATAACCACATCACATTTCCTGTAAATCAAATTAACACTGAAAATACTAAACCTTCCCCAAAATGTTTTCCAGCAAACAATTATTTTTGCTGTTGCTTTAAATACCACTAAAATATCATTTTATAGCTGGGGTTGAGACATTAATGAACAAGTTTAATGATTATATTCCTCTATAATTCAACATATGCAGGACCAACATGGGAAAAAAAATTTTTTTCTAGCACATCCACGTACCTTTTTAAGCTTCTGATACCTTTCTTCCGGAGTGTCAAAACCATTTGTTAATGCGGTGACTGAGGGTCCATCGCTGATTCCTAGATTTTAAGAAATAAAAGTTTTTAACTTGTTAATAAATGCTAATGGAAAAATGTCAGTCGACTATTCAATGGCGCTATAATTTCATATTTTTATGAATTAAAATTAATTGGAAGTGCTCCTTTCTTCATTTTTTCAAAATTAGCATTAATTTCACTGGCTACCAAGCTAAACTCTATAGTAATGAATTTAGAGATGTGAATCTTTCAATCTGAGAATGGGCAGTTTCAGTGTCTAAAATAGATTTCAAATATAGAAAACACTATAGAGACCTCACCAAAAAACTATTAGAACTAATAAAGGAAGTCAGTAAAGTTGCAGGATACAAAATTAATATACAGAAATCTGTTGTAAATTTCTATACACTAATAACAAACTATGAAAAACAGAAATTAAGAAAGCAATCCCATTTACAATTGCATCAAAAAGAATAAAATACCTAGGAATAAATTTAACCAAGAAGGTGAAAGACCTGTACTCTGAGAACTATAAGACATTGGTGCAAGAAATTGAAGACAATGGGAATAAATGGAAAGACTGTGCTCACGAATCAGAAGAATTAATACTGTAAAAATGTCCATATTACCCAAAGCAATCTACAGATTCAAAGCAATCTCTATCAAAATACCCATGGCATTTGTCACAGAACTAGAACAAATAATCCTAAAATTTGTATGGAACCACAAAATACCCCGAATAGCCAAAGCAATCTTGAGATGCCACCTCACGCCTGTCAGAATGGTTATTCTCAAAAACACAAGAAATAACAAGTGTTGGCAAGGATGTGGAGAAAAGGGAACCATCGTGTACTGTTGGTGGGAAGGTCAACTGCTGCAGCCACTATAGAAAACAGTATAAAGCTTCCTCAAAATATTAAAAATAGAACTAACATATAAGCCAACAATTCCACTTCTGGATATTTATAAGAAAACAAACATTTTTTCTTCAATAATTCTAATTCGAAAAGATATATGCATCCCTATGTCACTACATCATTATTTACATCATTATTTACAATAGCAAAGCCATAGAAGCAACCTAATTGTCCAAAGATAAATGAATGGATAATGAAGATGCCATATACACACATATATATACACACACACACACATATACAAACATATATATACACATACATATAAAGAAATATTACTCAGCCATAAAAAAAGAATAAAACCTTGCCATCTGCAACATGGATGGACCTAGAAGGTATTATGCTAAGTGAAATAAATCAGAAAGAGAAAGACAAATACCATATGATTTCACTTATTGGTGAAATCTAAAAAACAAAGCAAACAAACAAAACAAAACAAAGACACTGATACAGGGAGTAAACTAATGGTTGCCAGAGGGGAGGGGGTGGGTGGAAAGGCCAAATAGGTGAAGAGGTTTAAGAGATACAAAGTTTCATTTATAAAATAAATGTCACAGCATAGGGAATATAGCCAATAATATAGCCAACAATAACTTTGTAGCTAACAGATGGTAACTAGACTTAGCATGGTGATTTCATAGTGTATAAAAATATCAAATCACTATGTTGTACACCTGAAACTGATATAATTGGTCAATTATAAGTCAGTAAAAAAAATTAGGGTTCAAAACAGTCATGATTTAAGGAAACAATCTCTATGACTAAGTTTTGCTGCTTTCAAAGATTAATGCATACTCAGACATCAACAAATACTGATGTGCATTACTGTTAGAGTACAGTCTTGATCAACAGTTTGGAGTAACATCTACACAACAAAGGTATACTCAAGGTCAAGAGACAATTATTTGCGGTGAAAACTCTTAGCTTTCCAGGGAACTGACTCCAACTAGAAACTGCACGCTTAATTAAAGCCAAAGATTACCCACAGCATGAAGTCCTTTAGAAAGAGCTGAAGTCTTAGAAACATGTTCAGCTTGTAGCAAAAGTGTTATCTATACCAAAAGTGGATATCTTTGATCCAAAAAGAGAAAAAGAAAAAACCTTGCAATTATAACTGTGAGTAAAGTATCAGACACACATGCACACCCATGCCAAGGCAGGCAATGAACACTTCCACTAATGCCTAAAGGAATACCCTCATTTATCTGTAAAAGTCCGACCCTAAAGTCGGTCACAAAGGACAAATATTGTATGATTCCACTTATAGGAAATGTCTAAACTAGTCAAATTCATAGAGACAGAAACAGTGGTTGCCAGAGGCAGAGGGGAGAGAGGAGCTGGGAATTATTGTTCAATGGGTAGAGTGTTTCAGTTCTGAAGATGAAAAAGTTCTGGAGATGGATGGTTGGACATGGATACACAGCAATGTGAATATATTTAATGCCACTGAACTTTAAAACGATACATTTTATGTTATGTGTATTTCACCACACACACAAAAAAGCCTGACCCGAACTCCCAAGCTGTCTGTCTCACACACATCCAACAGTTTTTAAGCAGCACCAAAACCTTAATCTCTATCTGCAACCCTGAGATGTCCAACAACCACAAACCCAATCACAAAACCCACCGCACCTCTTCCGTGCTTTCGAAACGTTTGAGGAAACGTGGAGACCCATGCAACTTGCCCAAGGCTACAAACAGGGAGGAGCGGCCAGCAGGCAGAAGTCCGGGACAAGGGAGCAGGGGGTAGGGGTGCAGGAGTTTTGGCTATGCACTGCAAGGTGCCAGCCTCAAGCCTGCAAGCGAGGGATACCTGAAAACTCCCCATCGATGGCGAAGAAGTCCGCCTCCTCTATGGCCTGGTACACTTTGTGGAGATTACTCTTAAAATCTGCGGAGAAACCGAGAAGAGGCTCAGAACCGGTGGCCTAGCTGCTTGCCCACGGGCTACTAGGTTGGGAAGGAAGGAGGGCCCGGAGAACTCCTACGTCTCCTAGGGCGGAAGGACAGGTCCCTGAGGGGTGCACAGACAGGGGGGGGAAATAAGCCCCGCGGGGGCACGAGCCTGAGAGGGATAAGGCCCTGGGGGTGCCCGGGTAAGAAAGACGACAAGGCCCCGAAGGGTGTATGGGCCAGAGAGGAATAAGGCCCCCCAAGAGGCGCAAAAGGGGAGCAAACCCCTGAGGGGCTGCCTCTGTCCCAGGCCCCGCCAAGCAGACCGGCCGTGTTCCGGGCCTAGCAGGCCGGGTGAAGGGGGCCGCGGGTACGCGGGGAGGTGCACGGCGGACACGCACTGCTCCTGATTATCTCCATTTTGCAGAGTGGCCAGGCCGCCGGCCCCGTCCGGCCCGCCTCTGCCGTTCCACTCGCGAAGTTCCACTGCCAGCAGCGCAGGCAGCAGCGGCAGAGACCGCGGGGGTGACTTCCGGAAACAGCGCGCGCCGGCGCGCCGTCACGTGTGTCTGCGTCATGGCAGGGGCGGGGCCAAGGCTGGGTTCCTTTCCCGGGACACGGGAGGGGCGTGGCTATCGAAGTCCTTCAAGGCGTGGTCTAACTGGTGAGGACCAGACTTCGACAATTTACTTTATTTATTTTTGGCTGCATTAGGTTTTCGTTGCTGCATGCCGGCTTCTTCTAGTTGCGGGAGCGGGGGCTACTCTTCGTTGCGGTGCGCGAGCTTCTCATTGCGGTGGCTCCTCTTGTTGCGGAGCACGGGCTCTAGGCACGTGGGCTTCAGTCGTTGTGGCGCATAGGCTCAGTAGTTGTGGCACGCGCGCTCTAGAGCACAGGCTCAGTAGTTGTGACGCACAGGCTTAGTTGCTCCGTGGCGTGTGGGATCTTCCCAGATCAGGGCTCGAACCCGTGTCCCCTGCATTGGCAGGCGGATTCTTAACCACTACACCACCAGGGAAGCCCGAGCCATTTACTTCAGAAGGTTGTGTGACATGACATCCATCCAGTTGATGAATATATATTTCTTGAGTTCCAGTTATGTGCCAGGCACCCTGAAAGGAGTGCGGATACAGTGAGGAATAGAAAAGACAAGCTCCCTCTGGAGCTTAACTTGAGGGAAGAGGGGAAAGTCAGGCAGGAATCGAACTTGCCACTTGGAAACCCAAAGTTCGCTGTGAAGAGAAAGAGCAGGGTGCTGCAATAAGAATAATGGAAAAGAGTGTTACTTACAGAGGTGACAGGGAACGCAAACCTGAGACCTTTATCTACTGCACTAGCTACTGGGAATACTACGGTGGGCAAAACAGATTAGGTCTTGCCTGATGGAGTTTTATGTTGGTTTGTGGTTTGCAGTTGATTCCCAGAGCCTACGACACTGCTGACACGTCGAGATGCTCGATAAACGTGGGTTGAGTGAATGAATTCACCTTGGTCTTTCACAAAAGCCTACTATGAAAGTTGGTTAGAAGATCTGCTTTCAAAGGCTAGCTCTGCCATTTATTAGGTCTGGAATTATTCAATCTTCCTAAACCTCGATTTTCTCATCCACTAAATAGGGTTGAGGATCAGTGGTGATAATGTATGTGAATTGTAAAGCACTGTAAAAATAAATGTAAGATATGATCAGCGTTCTGACCCGCTGTCACATTTCCCTGCATTCACACCTTAGGTTTGAGGGAAATACTGAGTATGAACCACTTGTGCTTTTTTAAAAGAAGATAACCATTTTCCCCCAAAAGAAAATATTAAGAACCCTAAAGAACAAGTAAGAGTGTGACCATATTTTCCCCACCAGGTGCCACAAGTCCATTTTCCTCTACTCATTCAAAGGAAATTTATATATAGTTAATTAGGCCCACTATTCCTAGTATGAGCAGCAGAGAGTAAATGTGAAAACCAATATGACAAGTAGTCAAACTTCAAACTTGAAATGTCTCTCTGCCTTCTAGTATCAGCTTTAAAAGTCCTACATGGAAAGTACTGGTCACATATGGCCACTTAAGTTTAAATTTTAAGTAATTTAAGTTCAATAAATATCAACTTACTGCAAAGCTACAGTAATCAAAATAGTGTGGTACTGACATAGAGACTAATGAAATAGAGAGCCCCCAAATAATCCCTTAAATATATGGTCAAATGATTTGCAACAAGGATGCCAAGACCATTCAGTGAGGGAAGGATACTCTTTTCAACAAATGGTGTTAAGAAAACTGAATATCCACATGCAAAAGGATGAAGTTAGAACCTTACCTAACATGGTATAAAAATTAATTCAAAATAAATCAAACATCTAAATGTAAGAGCCAAAACTATAAGGGTTTTAGAAGAAAACATAGGGCAAAAGCTTCATGATGTTGGATTAGGCAATGATTTTTTGCTATGACACCAAAAGCATAGGCAACAAAAGAAAAAATCGATGAATTGAATTACATCAAAATTAAAAACTTCTGTGCACCAAAGGACACTATCAGCAAGGTGAAGAGGCAACCCACAGAATGGGAGAAAAAACTTGCAAATCATATATCTGATAAAGCGTAAATATCCATAATATATAAAGAACTCCTACAACTCAAAAACACAAAAACAAACAATCCAATTTAAAAATGGACAAAGGACTTAAACATTTCTCCAAAGGAGATATAAATGGCCAACAAGCTCATGAAAAGACACTCAACATCACAAATGCAAATCAAAACCACAATGAGATATCATTTCACACCTATTAGGTAAGAAATTGGAACTTTGTGCACTGCTAGTGGGAATGTAAAATGGAACAGTCACTATGGAAAATGGTATGGTCCTTCTTTGAAAAATTAAAAATAGTATTATCATATAATGCAGCAATTCCACTTCTGGGCATACACCCAAAATAACTGAAAGTAGAGGTTTGAATAGGTATTTGTACACCCATGTTCATAGCAGCATAATTCACAATAGCCAAAAAGTGGAAACAACCCAAGCATCTATCATCAGATGAATGGATAAACAAAATGTCACGTATACCTACAATGGAATTTTATTCTGCCTTTAAATGGAGGGAAATTCTGACACATGCTACAAAGTAGTTGAACCTGGAGGACATTTGCTAAGTGAAATAAGCCAGTCACAACAAGACACGAACACTGTATGATTCCACTTATATGTGGTACCTAGAATAGTCAAATTCTTTTTTTTTTTTCCTGCGGTACATGGGCCTCTCACTGTTGTGGCCTCTCCCGTTGCGGAGCACAGGCTCTGGACGCGCAGACTCAGCGGCCATGGCTCACGGGCCCAGCCGTTCCACGGCAAGTGGGATCTTCCCGGACCTGGGCACGAACCCGTGTCCCCTGCATCGGCAGGTGGACTCTCAGCCACTGCGCCACCAGGGAAGCCCCGAGGAGTCAAATTCTTGAACAGAAAGTAGAATGGTGGTTACCAGACGCTGGGGCAGGAACTACTGGTAACTGTTGAATGGGTATGGACTTTTCAGTTTGGGAAGATGATAAAGTCCTGGATGGTGGTGGTGATGACTGCACAACAATGTGGATACAGTTAGTGCCACTGAACTGCACACTTGAAAATGGTTAAAATGGTAAATTTTGTTATGTATCTTTCACAGCAATTTTTAAAAAATATGCTGATACCTATTGCCAGACTATCCTCCAGAAAATGAGTCATACACTCCTGGCACTAGCACAGAACATTACCCATCTTTTTACTCTTTGCCCATTTGATTGCTAGAAAAAAATAATCATCCCAAATTATCGATTTAACTATCTCCAGGCCAGTGATTTAAAACAGGTAATCCTCATGAATTCTTAACGAACCAAGACCTGGGGAAAAAAAAAAACGTGGTGATAAGAAAGTCATTTTAATTCCGATTCTTCTTAATACTGCAAATGGAAATCTAGCCATGGTTCTCTGATTTTCTGCATAAAATGTAAAGGCAAAAAAAAATTGTAGCGAGTACAGTACAGTCTTGTAATATAATTTTAATTTCCGGGCAAAGCTGTTTCCTGCAGATACAATAGCAGCCACTCTGGAGGATCAAACACACACAACAGCCTCACCTTCTCGGTGTAAAGCTCTGGCTCAAGGTCTGTGCATCCAAGAGTAAGGGGCGGGACCGGCGGTAGTACGCCTGCGCGGACCTCCCCGGCCCAAGAGTGGCCGCTCTAGGCAGCGGGGAGGGCGCGGGGTCGAGGGGTTAGGGAACGAGTGCAGCCTCTCCTCTATGGTCGTGGGCCGGGGGCCCTCTCCTCCGCAGCCAGTCCTAGGTTGCTTCCGGAAGTGCAGCCGTTATCTCTTCCTTTGCTTACGCTGGGGTCCAGGCGGGCGTCGATGGCCAATTCGGCCCCGGGATGAGCGCGGCGGTAAGCAGCGGTTTGGCGGAGGATGGCCAGGGGGCGGCCCGGGCTGGATCTGGGGGCGGGGTGTGGGCCGCGGATGTGGAGGACGGGCTCCGAAGGGTGCACGGGCTTTCTCCTCCCAGGCCCCGGTCCTGAGCAGCCGCGGTCCTGGCCTCGGGGAGTGGACCCCCGCTTGGCCAGCTTCTCCATCCCTTCCCGAGAGCCCACCTCGGCACGGCCGATCTGTTGGCCTCACCTGTGTCCCCTCCAGGGTCAGAGTCCGAGCCTGTAGTTCCAGGATCTCCCTAGGGCGAGAGGGAGGGGACGTCGCTTCCACACACCTTGGAGGGAGACGACGGGGCGCCCGCCCTCGGGAGCGCGGGTCGCAGCCAACGACAGCGCGTACAGAATTGACCAGGCTTCTGATAGACGCCAGGCTGGGCTTCAGGTCTGACTGGCCGGGCACGTTCCGGCCCCAAGGCTGAACGATTGCTCTAGTTTTAAAAGAGGGTAACGGACGCACAGAAAGGGGAAAGTGAAATCCCGGAGTCGCTGTCCCAGCTCTTGTGATTCTGAGCTCACGGCTCAGAAATCTGGACTTACGCAAAAGGGAGTTTTCTTTAAAAAAAAAAAAAAAAAAAAGCAAAAGAGAGTCAGGGCATGTCAAGCTGGGGATCTTTGGCGGGCAGAAGGCGGCCCCCCAACTTTGGTGGGGAGGAGGAAGAGCCAGGTGCTGTCATGCTCTCAACAGTCCCCGTTGGGTCCTCCCCGCCGAAGCCCATCGGTCGGTCCTTTGTAGGTGGTCTTGATGTCACTCTCTGAAACGTCAATAGAAAGGAGTTTTGCTGTCTTCCCCGGACGCACCCCAGCGCTGACGCAGAGTGCACGTGTGGGTTGGGTTGTTTTGTTTGTTCTTGTCACAGCTATTTTGTAAACAAGCCAGCCTAGGGATGTACAAACCCATATCTCCATAAACTTGATGGAAAAGTTGTGCTTCTCCAGGGCAGTTCTGTCTTTTTTCTTTTTTAAGCTCCAGTATTTGGCACTGGTACTGCCTACATAGCTGGCACTAAATAAATACCACTATTAATAATTCCATTAATAATACCAATCACTCATACAGCAGACTTTTTGAATATCTATAGATAGAATTTGTCATTTAAGCCTCCTTCAAAGGAGGTGTTATTATCCTGAACTTATAAATGGGAAATAGGAGGCTCAGAGCAGATAAATGTGATCTGGTTTGGAACCCAGGTCTGTCTAACCTTTAAGACCATACTGTTTCAACTATACCAGCCTCTCCAGGGAAATCATAGTCTAGGAGATAAGAAAACATGCACAAATAAAAGTTACACTAATGCACAGAGACAGGAAGGATTAATTTGGGTTATGAGGGGAGTTAGTTATTAAAGATTTTCCAGTGACAGTTGAATTGGGTCTCGTCAGTTGGACACTTTTGACCCAGAGATGGTGTGGCGCTGTGTTACAGATGGAGGGAACAGGGTGATATGAAAAAGTGCCCAAGGAGCAGGAATTAATAGGTGGGACTAGAGTATAATGTGTGAGTAGGTGAAGAGTAGGAGGTAATCAGGATAATAGTAATATCTAACACTTATTTTGCACTTACTATGTGCCAGGCACTATTCTTAGTGCTGTTTATGCATTAATTCATTTAATCCTGCCAACAACCCTATCAGGCAGGTCCTATTCATATCCCCATTTTACAGATGAAGAATCTGAGGCACAGAGAGGTTAAGTGACTTGCCTGAGGTCACACAACTAATAAGTGCAGGCTTTGGGATTTGAATTCAGTCATTCTGGCCTCAGAGTTTGTGCTCTTAGTTTAAAAGTTACGTTGATTGCAGGGGGGCCATAAATATTCTTAAATGACAAGCTTATGACCATGGGTTTTATAGTCTCACAGTTGGGAAGGTTTTGAGCAAAGGAAGGACTTGATCAGAATTTTGCTCCAGGAGGATGATTCAGACAGTGGCGAGAAGAGGGACTAGAGAGAAGAGGAAATGAGATTGGAAGTGTTATTTAAACTTGATTTTGTTAATATCTCACCTATACTTTGTGTGACACATATGCTTAGGCATGTAAGTGTTTATTTGTATGTAACAGCTCTCTAGTTCCCAAACATCCATATGCATAAGAATATTCTAAGGGGCTTGTTTAAAATGAACATTCTTGGGCCTCTCTGCCAAATATCTTTGAGTTCACCAAACTTCCCAGGTGATTCTGATGGAAATTCTAAGAAACTTCTGTGAAATAAGTCAAAGATTTGTGGATGTGATTTTCAGCTACAAATATCTAGAACTCAGCTTTGTGCCAGTAGCTCACAGGTACAATGATAGAATTTTCTGGCTTGGTTCCTGACCTTCAGGAGCTTAGAATTTGGTCAGAGAGGCAAAGACTACTCAACCATCAGTGTGCAAAACCTGAAAAGGATTCGTTAGCTTAGAATGTGTGAATCATAACAGAATAGTTTAAAAACAGATAGCTAAGGTGTGGGTTACTGGTAACCACCAGTAGTTTTTGATCACTTTCTGAGTCATTAGGCATCTCCAGTGTTTCATACAAGATAGGTCGTTGAATATATGCCACAGAGTATATGCCATACAAGATAGGTCGTTGAATATATGCCACAGAGCAGACACGAAAGAGGAGAGACCAGGACACACTTCCCTGTGTACACTTATCTTGCCCACCACCACTCACAGCTGGTAAATCACAGGGTCTCAAATTGCAGGCAGCTAGTCAGTGTCCAGTGAGCTAGCTAGCTGCCTTTGCCCTAGTGATTTCTGACCCTGTCTAGAAAGAAAATCTGTCTATTTGGAGTTGGAAAAACACAAAGTTTTATACAGGAAGAGCCTGGAAATGCTTCTCTTATGTTAATGAAAGCCAGTTTCCGCCACCTGCAAGAAGTACATACCATGTTCTGTTTTATTTGCTGTTTCTGACCTTTGCCTTGCTTACATTTGGACACATTTCTTTTTATCTCATAATCACTAGAAATGGGTGGTCCCTCCTTGGAGATTTGATAATGTCTGTAGTGTTCTGCTAGTGTTTATAGTGGTGTCCCCAGGGGTGGACTGGGGAGGGTGCCAGAAATTGGGATTCACCCAAGCACTCTCACCCCTATTTCTCTTATGAATATTTCTGGTTATTTATCTCATATGAGGAACAGCATGCTCACCCTGACAGCCACAAGCTGGAGTTCACATGTTCCAAAATGCAGTGATGTCAGATTCTAGTTTGGATTTCTCAGCTTCACAGCGGCCCCTCTATGATGTGGCCTAGACCAACGTAGTGTTACAAGGACAGGCTTTATGTCAGACCATCATTTAAAATGTGGCTCTGAATTCCTGGTGGTCCAGGGGTTAAGACCCCACGCTTCCACTGCAGGGGTCATGGGTCCGATCCCTGGTTGGGAATCCCGCATGCTGCGCAGCATGGCCAAAAAAAATAAAAATTAAAAATTGTGTTGTTGTTGTTTAAAAAAACAAACAAACAAAACCTGGCTCTGTCCTATACTAATTAGGTCTCCATTTTCTTATCAGTAAAATGGAGATGATAGTAATAATTATCCCATAAGATTGTTGTGCCTCTCACATTATATAAGGGCTCAGTAAATATCAGCAATTGTAATTATTCTCTGTTGTCGGGTAATATGTAATGAGAAGAAATAACCTAAATAGAGACCCATCTAAAGCCAAAATCTTTTTATTCTTTTTTTTTTTTTTTTTTTTTTTGTGGTGCGCGGGCCTCTCACTGCTGTGGCCTCTCCTGTTGCGGAGCACAGGCTCTGGACGTGCAGGCTCAGCGGCCATGGCTCACGGGCCCAGCCGCTCCACGGCATGTGGGATCTTCCCGGACCGGGGCACGAACCCATATCCCCTGCATCGGCAGGCAGACTCTCAACCACTGTGCCACCAGGGAAGCCCAAATCTTTTTATTCTTGCAGTGAACATCTCTGGTAAGAAGTGATTGAGATCATATTTTTCAGGCCGGAATCCCAATAAATTAGCTCTTCAAAGGATTATTCCTAAAACGTTAGGTATGTATTATAGTCACAAACAGTGTTTTATTGAGTGAAGAGGTAGAACCATAATTATATAACACTGAACCAAACAGCTTGATAATTACACTTTCTAAAGAGTTAACAGTCATCACATAATGAAGTCTTCAGAAGCTAAGGTATAAAAATTCTTAAACTCAGAATTAATGCAGTCTTCTTTGATAAACTCAATAAAAATGATTATATTAATTTTCTTAAATGTGAGTTGAGTGATTAAACAATGAAATAGGCTACAGCAGTGCCCCTGCCTCCTCCTGGAGAATAACCCTCTGGATAAATCCACAGAGAAGCACTTGACCAACAACTTTCCTTCCAGGGACAAAATAGCCAAATTCATTCTAGGGTCTTCAGTTACATAGAATTATTGGGACAGTATATGTGTCCCAGCCCCCTTTTTTTTTCCCATGGATTTTCAGATAACTATACCATGTCAGTTAGGTATTTCTTTGGGAGAACATACATAAGATCATGGTGATAGATATCTTGTGATAATTGTTTCCTATCAGTTGTGCCAACAGACCTAACCCATAAACATTCTAGAAAAAGTCAGCTGTACAGTTTGTTCATATGTGCATATTCATGTCATATTTCACATGTTAATGCTTTCTAAGATTTTATGCCATTTCTTGACATTGCCACTTTAGAGATGGTGTGCTCCTCTGGAAGTAGTATCTCTCCAGGTGTTTTAAAAGTTACATAGTCGGGAATTCCCTGGCGGTCCTGTGGTGAGGACTCCACGCTTCCACTGCAGGGGGCACAGGTTCAATCCCTGGTTGGGGAACTAAGATCCCACATGCTGTGTGGCGCAGCCAAAAAAATAAAAGTGTCCATGTCTCTTGCAATAAAAGCAAATGGTCATTTCAGTAAATAAATAAATAAATAAATGTTACATGGTAGAGGAAGTTGTTGGTTATCTGGCATGGGCATGAGAACCACCAGCTTAGGGATTCCTTACTTGTATGGATTGGGAAATGTCACCCACTGGAACATGCTGTGGAGGAAGGGACCACGTTTATTGAGCACTTCCTGTGTGCTGTGCTCTTAATGCTCAGGACAGTCCTGTGAGATCAGGAGCAGTAACCCCATTGCTTGTATATGCTGATGTGAGCCTTGGAGAGAATGAATAATTTGCCTGTGATCTCACAGCTCGTAGTGAAGCTGGGAATCAGAACCTGTCTTCTGATTTTAAAATTGAGATGCATTCCACTGTCTCTCAGAACCAGGAAGTAAGTAATACGTCCAAAAAATTAAATTAAGTGTTTTAAAGGCCTCTACTGAAATATTTGATAAATAGGAAACCCCCGGACTCTCACTCATTTTGAGCTAGGTCTGTGAGAATATGATGAGAATAAAGCTGACTTAAAATTTTTAGACTTGGCCCCTGCCCTCAGGTTCATCCACAGCCTTTCACACACACAATCTACTGAGCCTCTGACGCTAAAGCAGAATAGAAGCGGTAATGTAGAAAAATGTGTGGGAAACCTCATAAGCAATCACTTTCTCATCAATAAATAAGCTGATAGAACTCCAGAAGCTTTCTAACCTAAGGCCAGTTAACCTAGAAATGTCATACACTCATCGGTAGACCCTGAAGGCATCACCTTATGGAATAGGTTGTGAAAACACAGATATCCACAGGGGTCAGGCAGCTAATGGAAATGAGGAAACCAGCTGGGTGAGGACTGCAGCAAACTGGAGCCAGCTGGCCCTGTGTGAAGGGGGCAGCTGCTCAGATACTCAGCTTCAGCTGATTCTTGTCACACAAAAGGAGAGCCCAGTGTTGCCAGATCTTCTGATTTTCAGAAGCAGCCAGGAATCTGGGTTTTTATGTGAAATGAGATTTTTTTAAATGCTGGCACCAAATTGAATAGAAAAGAAGAGAAGAAGGAAGAGGAGGAAAGAAAGAGAGAGCAGGGGGGAGGGGGAGAAAGAGAAGCACCACGTGAAGAAAAAGACTAGATGTCGCCACCGAGCAGTGGCTACCACTGTTGAGACTGACAGGTCGCGGAGGATGGCTGCTCTTGACAGTAGTGCAGCCATGCTGTGAAAAGTCTCACCTGGGCTCATTACAGGCACTCTAGGAAGCCAGGGCGGTGGGTACTTTAAGAAAGCCCTTATCCCACTGGATAAACAATGATTCTTAACCTAATTTGGGTCTTGGTCCCCTTTGAGATCAAATAAAAACTATGGATTTCCTTCAGGAAAACACTCGTGTGCACAAACACAACCTTGGCAAATGATTTCAGAGTGTGCCCTGACACATTGAAGTGCCAGTCCAGACATCAGTTGAAGACACAACTTCAACTTTCAGAAACTGCAGCTCTTCAGAGTGATGCAGTCCAGTGGTCTCGCTGTGCTCTTCAGTTATGTGGTGTTCCAGCCATCATTTTATTTTATTTTTAAATTTATTTATTTATATTTGGGCTGCATTGGGTCTTTGTTTCTGTGCACGGGCTTTCTCTAGTTGCAGTGAACGGGGGCTACTCATCGTTGCGGTGCACGGGCTTCTCATTGCGGTGGCTTCTCTTGTTGCGGAGCACAAGCTCTAGGCACACGGGCTCAGTAGTTGTAGCTTGCGGGCTCTAGAGTACAGGCTCAGTAATGGTGGCGCACGAGCTTAGTTGTTCTGCGGCATGTGGGATCTTTCTGGACCAGGGATTGAACCTGTGTCCCCTGCATTGGCAGGCAGATTCTTAACTACTGTGCCACCAGGGAAGCCCTTATGTGATGTTTAAGCACAAACCAAAGTGTCTCCATGTGAACAGGGCACTGGGAGTGAGAATGGAATGATTCTCCTCGCCCCTGTCCTACACGTCCCCCAAGTCTTCCCTGAGGCTTTGCGACAAGGTGGAAAGAGCAGTAGGCTGCGGGCGTGTTCTAACACGTGCTTCCTTGTGAAGGAACTCAGCCAGCGAACCAGCTCCAACCTGCTGGTGTGTGTGCCAAGTTTGTAGAGAACAGTTATAAACATCCTCAAAGGAACATTGGGCCTTCTCCTCAAAGAAACCTTTAACCATTGCCAGTGCAGGAGGGTGTGTTTATCCAAGTCAGAAGGCCACAACTTGGAACTCTAGTATCTGAGCTAGTTTTTTATCACCTAAGAGGCACTTTCCTCCTCTAAAAGTAGTGCTTTCTTTCATGGAAAGAGCCCAAATACTTACAGAAGTAACAGAAGAGATCAGCTGAATTCAGTTAAGCTGTGCATTCTTTCTTTGTTAACTTCCAGTTTTTGAATTTAGGGTAAAATGAAACGAGCAAGATTCCTAAGAAGTAATCAAAGTCCATGCAGTTTCTAGTTTGTCAAAGACAATTAAAAAACAGAGTTAGTGGCCACCTCAGCTTTTCAAAACATGACTTTTTTTTTAATAGATCCTTAATGTTTTGTTCCCTCTGCATTTTTTTTTTTTAGTATTTATTTATTTATTTATTTGTGTGGCATGCAGGGTCTTTCGTTGCGGCACGCAGGCTTCTCTCTAGTTGTGGCACGCGGGCCCTAGAGTGCACGGGCTCAGTAGTTGCGGCTTGTGGGCTTAGTTGCCCCACGGCATGTGGGATCTTAGTTTCCCAACCAGGGATTGAACCTGCGTCCCCTGCATTGGAAGGCGATTCTTAACCACTGGACCACCAGGGAAGTCCCAAAACATGACTTATAAAATACACTTCTGATGTCTGAGTGTGATTTGTTTTCTCTCATGAGAAATAAACTTTCAGATCTGGTAAACTAAGAATTATTAGTGCATTCTAGTTTTAAAAGGTTAATTTGTGAGAAATTAATTTCCATATATGTTGTCATTTCAAATGACTCTGAGATCCATACACTTGACCTCCCCCTTAACTCCCAGCTCCAGTTTCAGATCTCCACCGGCTCGCTAGACAGTTCTACCTGGAGATCTGGTCATTACCGCAAACTCAACTTTTCCGAAATTCAACTTACTTCTCTTAAAGCTGGGCTCCGTTTGTTTACAGTGACTCATTTCTATCAGCAGAACTGTTCTTCTTCCCCAGTTCTAGAACCTAGACAACATCTTTGATCATTCTGCTCTCTAATCACCAAAGCCCATAAAGGATTTTTGTAACATCTCTTGGATAGATTGATCCCTTTCTTTGCATTTTCATGTTTGCCACCTTAGTCTCAGAAGTGACAGCACCTCACTTCTACCTTGTCCCAGCCCAGCCCACCTTCCTGATGAGATTTATCATCCTCAAGGACAGCTTTGCTGATCTCAATGCCTCCGAAACCCTTATGTGCTCCCATCTGCCCACCTCTCATTAACCAGGCATGCAAGACCCTGTATCAGACCTATATCTCCAGGTATATCACTCACTGCTCCCCAGGAAACACCAAGAACAGTGCCCAATTCAAGCCCATCTCTTCTAACCCCTGTTAGAAGAGAGGCCACCGCCGGGCCCCCCACCCCGCCCTCCATGGCCGCGCCCCGCACTCTGGCGGCAGGGGCGCCTGCGCCCAGGAAGGCCGCCCTCACACACCCGGGGAAGGCGATCCTGGCAGGCGACATCGAAATCTGCATCACCTTCCCACCGAGTACGTGAAGACGCAGCTGCAGCTGGACGAGCGCTTGCACCCGCTGCGCTACCAGGGCATCGGGGACTGCGTGTGGCGGACGGTCCACAACCATGGCGTCCTGGGCCTGTACCGCGGCCTCATCTTCCTGCTCTACGGCTCCATCCCGAAGGCGGCCGTCCAGTTCGGGATGTTCGAGTTTCTCAGCAACTACATGCGGGACGCCCAGGGACAGCTAGACAGCATGCACGGGCTGCGGTGCAGCCTGGGGGCCGGTGTGGCAGATGCCGTGGTGGTCGTGTGCCCCATGGAGACCATCAAGATGAAGTTCATCCATGACCAGACCTCCCCCAGCCCCAAATACAGAGGATTCTTCCATGGGGTCAGGGAGATCGTTTGGAAACAAGGGCTGAAAGGGACTTACCAGGGCCTCGTGGCCACCGTGCTGAAGCAGGGATCCAACCAGGCCATTCTCTTCTTCGTCGTGACCTCCTTGCGCAACTGGTACCAAGGGGACAACCCCAACAAGCCCATGAACCTTCTGATCACTAGTGTGTCTGGCGCCATCACAGGCACAGCCAGTGTCCGTGGGAACAACTCCTCTGGACGTGATCAAGACCCGGATGCAGGGCCTGGAGGCGCACAAGTACCACAGAACGTGGGACCGCAGCCTGCAGATCCTGAGGAACGAGGGCCCCAAGGCGTTCTACAAGGGCACCGTCCCCCGCCGGGGCCAGGTGTGCCTGGACGTGGCCATCATGTTCGTCACCTACGACGAGGTGGTGAAGCTGCTCAACAAAGTGGAAGAGACGGACTGAGACCCGGGGTCTGCACGTGGGCTGCCCCCAGCGCCTCCTTCTCGCGATTCCAGTGCAGTCATGCCAAAAGGCCCCCTTCCCCTGTCCCTCGCAGTCCATGGCCCAGGGCTGTCCCCTGTGGCCATCGAGTCCATGTGTCCCCTGTGGTCTGTATGACACCACCATGGTGTCCATATGTCCAACTGAGACCGGGTGTTCCTCTGGCCTGTGAATCTGTGCCCACTTGTCCACGTGCTTACTCGTGTGCCTGTGTTTCATGTTTCGTGTCCTGTGCCCCACTTCCTGGGGTGCCCGTGTGGCCTGGGTCATGGCCCCGTAGCCATGGCCTGGTCCCAGCCCGGTGCCTTCCACCCTGGGCTCAGGGGCATCGCCCCAGCCTACCACAGCTGCCTCCGGGCCTCAGCCTGGCCTCACTTCATTACGCCTATCCCCCTGCGTCTCCCACCACTGGCCTTAACCAGCCCTTGGGCCCTCCCTCTGCCCCGGACAGGGTGGCACCTGCCACTCTCAGGACCACCCTTCCAAGGCAGAATAAACCGGATCCTGTTGCAGCCTCCTGTCCCTGTGTCAGCCCGTCTGTGGGTGGGCAGTGGTGGCCACGCCTCTGCCGAGGGCAGCCCACTCCTCACCCGAGGACACTGTCAGGGCCAGGCAGGCTGGTGGGCAAGCGAGCTGCGGCCACAGTGTCAGCTCTCTGGGAGGCCTGGCACTAGCCCAAGGAACATCTGGCCTCCATCTAGGCCTTGCCTGTGGCCTGGGGGCAAGATCCTGCAGGGTCAGCTGGAGGGTGTGTCCTTGGGGGTCACCTGGTAGGCAACATCAAGGGGGCAGAGGAGAACTGCCCCACACTGGTGGTTGGGCCTGGAGACAGTGCTCTCGGCCTCTTGTCTGCCCTGCAGCCTGTGGCCCAGCCCAGCTTACTCCCTAATGGTTTCCCTGTGAAATGGTCTGCTTGAGGGGCACTGCTTTGGGGTGACCAATTTCTGGTCGCCTGAGACTCTGAGCAGGAGGCCCTTTCTTAAAAAAAAAAAATCCTTCTTCCAACACTGAATCAAGATGTGCTCATGAATGTACTTAAAGTGCCCGCCAGTGCCCAGCTCCCCAGAGATGGTCAATAGCTAGCAATGGTCCAATTATTATTTCCTGGGATAATGCTGTCCACATGGTAGTTGTTTAATCCATAGTAGCCAAATAAAGGAACCACTTTATCAAGATGATGATTCCTTTTTCTAAAAACCTATACATATGAGATCTCCTACTTCCTTAGTAATTTGAAGAGGCTGCCCAAAGGAAAGCAGTTAGAAAATGTTTAAATGTTCCTAAACATACAAATAATGAGCAACTATGATTGCTTTTTATAATTTTCTCTATATTTTTGCAGTTATCCTAACATCATTTTCATTAAGAACAGCTTGGTGAATACAGAAAACCAAGAAAATCACGATCCTCCCCCACCCAACCAACTACTAATACTTCATTGTATTTTCTTCTAGTCTTTGTTTATAGATTTGCTTGTTTAAAATATAGTGTTATCATGCTCTATATAAAATTTGTGCCCTGTAAAAGGTGATAAAATTCCCTGAAAATCAGGGAAATTACTACCATTTATGGTCTACTTACCGTATGCCAGGCACTTTACTTGCATTCTCTTACTTAACTCTCAAAACCTCCCAATGGAGTAAATACTATTACCATCCCTATTTATATATGAGAAACCTGAGACTCAAAGAAATCCAGAGTGCAAAGCTAGTAAATGGCAGAGCTGGGGTAAGAATGCAGGCAGCCCAGCCCTGGGACCTGTGTCCTTAACCACTGCCTGCAAAGAGCCCTTCTCTGCGTGACCAGTGTGGGTGATCAGAGCAATTTACCTTCTTTCCTATAACAACAGTGAGTTTGAGAAACTCTTCCCCACCAGTCCCTACACCATGCTAATTCCAGTAACAATCTGAATAATCATTTCTTTAGCCCCTGTTTGCACCATCCACCACCCTAGTTCACTATCTCTAACCCTCACAAGAAGCTTTGAAGGTTTGTGTACTATAAGCACCATTCCACAGCTGAGGAAATAAGGCTCAGAGAGCCCAGGTAACTTAGGCACCGTCCCGGAGATAGAGAGTTGAGCTTCTAGCTCCATGGCACCATCATACTTCTTCTCAATAAAAAACTCCCTTAAGGGCTTCCCTGGTGGTGCAGTGGTTGAGAGTCTGCCTGCCAATGCAGGGGACACGGGTTCGTGCCCCGGTCTAGGAGGATCCCGCATGCCGTGGAGCGGCTGGGCCCATGAGCCATGGCCGCTGAGCCTGCATGTCCGGAGCCTGTGCTCTGCAACGGGAGAGTCCACACAGCAGTAAGAGGCCCGCATATGGCAAAAAAAAAAAAAAAAAAACCTCCCTTAAGACCCAGATAAGGATGAGAAGAGAATGGTCCTTAGCCATTTGCATATTAGTGACATTAGTGTGTTTCTGTGGCACCAAACTGGTGGGATCCAGAAGGCAGGATGTGCATGTTTGGGTTGATTGGGGGTGGGGGTGGGGGTGGATATTAAGGCCCAGGCAAGTAGACCTGGCACAGGGCACCTCAGAGAACCAGGCCTCACTGTCTTCCAGGTACTGTTCCTGTGGAAGCCTCTGAAATCAGGTGTCAAAAGAAATAATTACCTAAGGGGAAGGCAGATTTGTTTGGATAAACTCTGTTATTTTTATGAAGTACATCTGTTGTTGCCGACTCCAGACATTTTCATGGGCCAAGAAGCTGGCTTATTTAAAATTATGTACGTTGAAAGGACTTTAGAAATTACATTGAGAAAACTGAGGCCAGAGAAATTACATGTTCAAAGGAAGTTAGCAGAATGGAAGGATCTAGAATTCTCCAGCCTCCCCCATCCAAATCTGTTGAACTTTCCACTACACTATTTTGCTTTACCTAATTTTTGAAAGTATGACAATAGGTCAGAAAAATTTAGTGATGTTTATGTGGTTTATGGAATGTAAATTTTTAGAAACCAAATTTGTCACATTTAAAAATCAGAGCTTTAATATCAAAAGAATGACTGTAATCTCAAACACCTATATTATTTTTCCTATTTCTGTTGTTGTCTCTTTTTTTCTAGATTTCACGATGCTTTGCAGCAGTTTTCTGAGTCTGGAATTTTCTATGTCTGTGGATCCCAGAATTTGCTAAGAGATGGAAGAGTCTCCGCAGAATAATCTGAACGCGACAAGCCTTGAGGAAGAGGACCCTCTCCAGAGCAGCAGCCCTCGGATTTCTGTTAGGGAATTTTCCTGCCACTGCTGTTACGACATCCTGGTTAACCCAACCACCTTGAACTGTGGGCACAGCTTCTGCCGGCACTGCCTAGCTCTGTGGTGGGCCTCTTCGAAGAAAACAGAGTGTCCAGAATGCAGAGAAAAATGGGAAGGTTTCCCCAAAGTCAGTATTCTCCTCAGGTAATGCTCAGCCCATGTGGGTAGCTCATTGGGCCTGTACGGTGTGGTTTCTCTTACTGGGAGCAGCCACATCTGGAAAGGCCAGAGAGGTGGAGCCCACTGCCTCAGGGGTCATTCTGGATCTGCTGGCATGTGAGTCAGGGAGCTCAGGGACCTGGAAGTCCCGACTCCCTTCCTCACAGGTGACCGTGATTTGTTTGTTTATTATAAATGAGGGAAAGAAAGAAACGCTGGTTATCAGACCATTGTCTGTAACCCTTTGTACATAATACTTCTTATTGATGTGTATTCACTGAGAACACCCTAGGTCTCATAGAGAAAATGGTCTAACTGTATGATTCTCGAAAACTGGTTTGATGCTGGTTTTCATAATCTTTGACTAAACTCTGTTGCATTTATCACATTAATAGAGTTTCTCATGCATGGCATCAACAACAGTTGATAAGACCTTCAGAGAGCAGGTTTTCTTCTGCTTCCATTCATAATGTTCATCATGTACCTGTGAGGTCTTTGAGGCTAATATCATTTTCTCTTGCCTTCTTGTTATCAACAGAGTACCAGGAAGTTCCATGAAAACATTAGCCCAGCATTCTCTTTTTCACAGGAGATGTATTTACACACTTTGCTCTGACCTTTCAGCCTTGGTTTACCTGCAGGTTAACCTTAAATTGAAGAAGGGTTCTCTGATTGTGTATAATCGAAAGTGAAGAGCCTATAGTATGACCTGAGGGTTGGTCTCACTCTCACTATTGAACTGCACCTTTTTTCTTTTTTCTGAGTTAATTTTTAATAACATAAGCAGTACATATATAGTCATTTACATTCTTTTAAAAAAATCAGAACATTGCTGATAAAGACCCCTTCAACCCCTCCTCCCCCATCTTACAATTCTTCCTTCCTTTTTTTTTTTTTTTTTTTTTTTTTTTTTGCGGTACGCAGGCCTCTCACTGTTGTGGCCTCTCCCGTTGCGGAGCACAGGCTCCGGATGCGCAGGCCCAGCGGCCATGGCTCACGGGCCCAGCTGCTCCGTGGCATGTGGGATCTTCCCAGACCTGGGCACGAACCCGTGTCCCCTGCATCGGCAGGCGGACTCTCAACCACTGCGCCACCAGGGAAGCCCCTTCCTTCCTTTTTCTCAGAGTAATTTCAATTAGGACTTAGTTGTCATCTTTCAGATTTTTAAAAATACTTTTATACATTTATGGGCCAATAGGAAATGCAAATATTTCCTCACATCAGTGGTGTACTGTGTTTCTGCAGTTTACTATTTCTTTCAACAATGGGGATAAATTTATTCATCTTGATACACAGAGATATCCAGTAAATTCATTTTTAAAACTATGTATGTTTCCACTGTATGAATATGCTATGTTTTATTTAGCTGTTGCCCTAACAGTGGACATATAGGTGTTTCTGATTTGTTGCTGCTACCAACAGGGCCCTAACCAATCTTCTTGTCCATTCTTCCAGAATCCTTGTATATTATTAAATGTTGATAGTAGTTTTATTTTGGCCTCTAAACATTATAAGTATATTTAGTCAAACAACTGTCTTGTGATTTTTTTTTTCTGTTCTCCATAGGGATGCCATTGAAAAATTATTTCCTGATGCAATTAGAATGCGATCTGAAGACATCCAGCAGAATAATGACGTAGTCCAGAGTCTCGCAGCCTTTCAGAAGTATGGGAATGATAAGATTCTTTCAGCTCCCAACACGGGCCGAGTGAATCAGCAGAGGGGAGGGGGATTCTTTTCCGGAGTGCTCACAGCTTTAACTGGTGTGGCGGTAAGTTTATGTCTCTCTGTCCCCCTCCCTCCCACAGTTTCCCGTGAAGTCAGTTCTGTTGAAATACCCCTAAATGATTAATGATGTGACCGTATGTGGTAATTCACTATGTACATTGAAACCTGGGGATGTTGCCTATGCAAGTATATACAACATAATATTCAGAGCCCAGTAAATGTTAGCTTTGTCCCATTTCATCCTCTTCACAACCTATGCAATAGGCACTGTTAGTATTCCTGCTGTAGAGAGGAGCAGACCAGTGCAGAAAGGTGTTAAAGCTGGAACTCAGGCCATGTCTTTAGCACAGCCCTTCACTAACTTTCAGTGTAGAGACTATTTTCTTTTTAAGATCTATCCATGCTACAAAAATCTAACTATTACAAATTTTCCAATAGAAAAGGCACGCGAGTCAGTTACACTGGCCAGATTGATGGGGAAAAGGGTGCAGTGCTCCCTGGTGCCCTGCAGTGAGTCCTATTCCTGTCTCTGTCCCCTGACGACCCGAGACTCAGCAGAGCTGAGCCCACCAAGGGTCGCGCTCCCCAGATCTTGGTGGCAGTGGTGTTGCCGGCTTCCGTATCTATGGACTTGGCATCTCCCCTTCCAGCTCAGCTTTTTCCTTCCCGGCCCCACGCTCACATATTTAGAAGCTGGCGTCTCTGATCCTGCTGTGGAATAAGGGCCGTGTCACTTTTCCCCAGGTGGTCCTGCTGGTGTATCACTGGAGCAGCAGGGAATCTGAGCACGACCTCCTGGTGCACAAGGCTGTGGCCACATGGACAGCAGAAGAAGTTGTCCTCTGGCTGGAGCAGCTGGGCCCTTGGGCCTCTCTCTACAGAGACAGGTTTTTATCTGAAAGAGTAAATGGAAGGTGAGAAGCAAAATCTTCTGATACGTCACGGACATTTTTTAACCAGTTTAATTGAGACACCATCCACATAACCCCAGAAGTCACCCATTTAAAGTGTATAATCAGTGGCTTTTAATATATTCACAGATATGTGCAGCCATTGCCACAGTCTGGTTTTAGAACATTTCCATCATCCCCAAAAAGAAAGCTCCTGCTAAAGGGACTCAGTCCTCATTTTCCTCTCCCGCAGCCCCCGGGAACCACCATTCTACTTTCTGTCTCCTGGATTTGCCTGTTCAGAGTATTTCCATTCTTCAGTTGATGGACATTTGGATTGATTCCATTTTGGGGCTGTTAGGAACAATGCTGCTGCGACCATTTGTATATAAAGGTTTTCGTGTGGACGTATATTTTCAATACTCAGTACTCTCTTGGAGTGGAAATGCTGGGTCATAAGGTAACTCTGTGTTTACCTTTTGGGGAACCATTGAACTGTTTTCTAAAGCAGCTGAACCATTTTATGTCATCGACTGACATTTTAATTGTTTGTTGCTTCCTGATTATAAAAGTAAATATATTTATTTATTTTAAAATAATAAAGTAGAATTATAGCACATTAGAAATGAAATACCTTCATAATCCTGCTCTTCAGAGAAAACCACTATTACCATCTTGCTGGACACCTGTCCAGATTTTTTTCAATGTTTATACAGGCATACACATAGATGTGTTAAATAACATGTTATTTATTTATTTAAACTGGAAATACAATTGTACTAAGCAGACCTGTGTTTATATGTATGTGTACAGGCTAGAGTCTATTAATCGACCTCTACCAGCACACATATGTGGTGTTTCCCTTTTTTCTGCTCCAGACGGTACCAGACTACATTGTGCAAATGCTCTGAGGAACCCATTAGTTTGAGGGGCTCACTCATCGCTGAGCTATGCGTCAGCCTGCTTCTGCCCATCAGCAAATCCCCCTGCCCCTCCCTGAGCCCTGTCCATCTTTACTGGGGTCCCTCCCTTCCTTGAAGGGGGACCACGTGGGGTGTTACTTAGACCACCAGGCAGCCGCTTTCTAACCCATTTGAGTCAGACGTGTAGTCCACTCACTGCTAGGCTGCCTGACTGCCTCACCTCCCACCCTGGTCCATTTTTTCCCCCTGAACTGAGCTTTCAACACTTGACTCTCTAGTGAGGAAGCAAAATGCTCCCACTTCGTCTGTTTTTTGTAAGAAGTTGTACCACCTCCCCACCCTCGCCCTGAATTGTAGTTTAAAAAACTTCTCTACCCACTTAATACAATGTGTCTTTCCGTGTCTTCCTTCCAGAGGAGAGATTCCAAAACTGGAATTGTTGAGTGAAAGGGAATAAACCTTTATGGGGCACTTTTAACAAGGAATCACTGTGGAGGTGAATTCGCATCTTCTGATGAAAGGGAACAGATAAGGGATCTACAGTTATCTTTATCTAATCACTATCCCCAGACAACTACCCTTTTTTTTGGCTGCATTGGGTCTTCGTTGCTGCGCGCAGGCTTTCTCTAGTTGCGGCGAGCGGGGGCTACTCTTCATTGTGGTGCACAGGCTTCTCACTGCTCTAGCTTCTCTTGTTGCGGAGCATGGGCTCTAGGTGCGTGAGCTTCAGTAGTTGTGGAGCACGGGCTTAGTTGCTCCGTGGCATGTGGGATCTCCCCAGACCAGGGATCCCACCCGTGTCCCCTGCACTGGCAGGCGGATTCTTAACCACTGCACCACCAGGCAAGTCCCCAAACTACTCTTAATGTCATAATGTTTTATTGGATTTCTTTCCAATTTTTTTTCTCTGTACACACACACTTTAAAAAATAGAGGGACTGGCAAATAGTAAGCTTTCAGTTGTTTGCTGTTATTAATCTTATTTCATATGTTAGGTGTCTTACCTCAAGCCTAAAGTGTTTATCTGTGTTGATAAGGTGGAACTCCAACTGTGGAAAGTTTGCTTCCAGGATGTAATCTCAAAAGACATCTCCTCCTATCTCCTCGCCCACACCCTAGGTTGCTTTTAACTTTGACAGAGGAAGAATTTTCCAGGGCACCATATACCATAGAAAACAGCAGCCACCGAAGAGCCATCCTCATGGAACTGGAGCGAGTCAAAGCACTGGGTGTGAAGCCCCCGCAAAACCTCTGGGAATACAAGGTGAACTCTATTTTTTCAATGGAAAATAAGTATTGAGCACCAGATATCAGTTATCTGCCTGCCCACTGCTCATGAATACATCAGACAAAACCGAAGCCCCCTGCGTCCCCGCTTTCCCTATGCCCGTGTATCCTTCCTGGGCCTGTTTTCCTACTTGTGTTATGGGTATATATCCACAGCTCTAGGAACAATGTTCTAGGTTTTTAACCTTAACATAAAAGGCATGAACTGAGCTTATTATCCTTCTGCAAGTAGCTTTTGTCTCTGGCTCTGGCTTTTTTTCTCTTGTGCCATATTCCACTGCACAAGTGCGTGGCCATTTATACATTCTCCCATTGATGGCCACTGAGATTATTTCCATTTTTGCTATGAGAAACAGGGCTGCTGTGGACATTTTTGGAAAGTTCGTGTACTCACGTGTAAGACTTTCTTTGTGCTGTACACCGAGGAATAGGATTACTGGGTCACAAGTAACGCACATCTTCAGCTTTACCAGATGCTGATAAATTGTTCTTCAGTGTGACTGTACCTGGTTCTTCTTCACAGAGAGAATTTAGCAAATACTGTACTGTAAAACGAATACTCTATTTTTTATTAGTCATAGAATGTCTGGAGTACACAGACCTATACCCTAAAAAAGACATCATGGAGAAAAATAAATACAAATAACCAATAAGTTTCTGGGGGAAAAATGCTCACTGATAATTATGGTACAAATGAGACACCGCTGGCATCATTCTCACCTATGATGTTGTCAAGGATAAGAACTTTCATAACGTGAGGAAAGAGGCACTCATGTGTGCGGATCCTAAATTGGCGCAGTCTCTTTGGAGAGCGGTTTGTCAATAACTACTAAAATTTAAACCGCCCCTGCTCTTTGGTCTACAGTTTCACTTCTTTGCATTTAGAGCACAGGCAGCATAGCGCTGTGATCAAGAGAGCGCTCGGCAGCCTGACTCCCGGGCTCCTCGCCAGGCTCCTCCAGGACACATTGACTGTGGGAATGCCAGCAAGTCCCTGGGCCTCCTGGTCCCGTTTCCTCCTCAGCCAATGACCTCAGAGAGTCACAGTGAGAATTGAATGTTTGAGTCACAGAAATTATTAAACAAGATGTTGACCACAGTGTCATTGGTAATAGCACGTGGGAAACAACCTCAGCACCCATTGTTAGGAACAGGTTAAATAAATACAGCTCACCCATACACGTAGCCATTACAAAGGAACGAGGTGACCCTGGGTGCGCTAACAAGAAATGATACCTCAGTTGTTAACTGAAAGTAAAGAAAAACAGGTTAGAAAACCTACACGTTTGTATGTGTCACAGAAAATCTCTGGAAGGATACACAGACCATTAACAATGTTTTCATCTAGGGATTGAGACTTGGATGGAAGGGTGAATTGTATTTGTCATTTAATACAATTCTGTGCCGTTTGAAAAAAAATGTGTTTATTTTGTGCATGTATTGCTTTAAAACTGAAAAAACACTAGTTACAGAATTTTTGAAGAATGGGGATAGGGTCCTAAGACAGAAGATTTGTTGTTTTCTGTGTTGTTGTTTGTCAGTTAAAAAAAAAATCCCTACTTCTCTTTTATCATAAATTATTAGTTTTGTTAATGCAGTCAAACTGGACTTCTTGTAGCCAATATTCGTCCTATGGTGGGTTTTAATATCTGACAGAACCTTTCTAGGTCCTGTATCCAGCAATGACCCTCTATTTAGAATCTGTCAAAGTAAACTTTGAGTGAATGGGGATGGTATTCTGGTCCCACTGTAAAGAGCAGGCAGAATCTTATCATCATTCTGCTCCTTCAGATCTGCGCTTCAGCCCCTCCCCAAGCGTGGTCTCTTGATGTTCAGCCTTCAGGCTGTGTGGTAAGACCCCACGGTGCGGCTGCCCCTGAGTGCCACTGTTCTCATCAGACCTGAGAGGGACAGCTCCCCACAGCAGTGCTGTCATCGTAAACACCTAACTGGGAGGTTGGTTTATCCTCCTTCTCTGATAGAAGGTAGCCCCAGAGTTGGGATATTTTGGTCCAGCTGATCCCAGACCTACAAACATGTAACCCGGTCATCTCCCTTTCTCTCGTACTAACCAAGATGTGGCTGGGTGCCTTCGGGCTCTGTTTCTGGGACCTGTGTTCCTTTAGAGCCTGCACACCCAATAGGAGCAGCATCGCCCCCAAGGCCATTGGTTCTTGAGGGGTGAAAAGTGTTAAGTATTGCAGTGACTTGCGGCCCTCCAAAGACCACAGGACATAAACAGATACACAGTATATCTGTGGTATTAACATTTCATGGGGCAGGGGAGGGCTTATGAAAAAAATGTCTTTAAAAGGCTCCTTAAGGGGTAATAATGAAAAAAAGCTTGGGAAACATTGCTTTAAAATGAAGAACTACTTCCATATTTCTATGTCTCACCTAAGTTACAATATAGAGATAATTTTTAGAAGTTAGATTTTTCAAAAAACTTTTACTATGGAAAATTTCAAATATACCCAAAAGCAGGATAATAGTACAAAACTTCCATCAACCCATACGACAGCAACTCATGGCTATGTTTATTTCAGTAATACCTACTCCTGCTACCCCTGATTATTTTGAATCTCAGATAGCATATATTTCATAAGTAAATATTTTATTGAATCTCTAAAAAGTAAAGACTTTTTTTTTTTAATTTATGTGGCTGCGTCAGGTCTTAGTTGCGGCATGCGGGATATTCGTTGTGGCACTCAGGCTTCTCTCTAGTTGCAGCGCACGGGCTCCACAGGGTGCAGGCTCAGTAGTTGCGGCGCACAGGCTTAGTTGCCCTGCGGCATGTGGGATCTTAGTTCCCCAACCAGGGGTCGAACCCGCGTTCCCTGCCTTGGAAGGCGGATTCTTAACCACTGGACCACCAGGAGAGGCCCTAAAAAGTAAAGACTTCTTGAAAAACAAAAATAAAATACCACAATATACCCCCCCAGGATGAATAATTCTCTGATATTATCAAATAATTTGTCAGTATTCAAATACCCTACATTTGTTTTTTCAGTTGATTTGTTCCACACAGGGTCCCAACAAGGTCCACATTTGGTTGTCATGTCTTTTTTTTTTTTTCTTTAATTGAGGTAAAGTTTGTTTTCAATATTATATTAGTTTCAGGTGTACAACATAGTGATTCAATATTTTTATAGATCATACCCCACTTAAAGTTATTATAAAAATATTTGCTATATTCCCTGTGCTAAACAGTATATTCTTATAGCTTACTTATTTTGTATATAGTAGTTTGTACCTCTTAATCCCCTACCCCTGTCTTGCCCCTCCCACCTTCACTCTCCCCACTGGTAACCATTAGTTGGTTCTCTATATCTGTGAGTTGGTTTCTGTTTTGTTATAGGTGTTAGTTTGTTTTATTTTTTAGATTCCACATATAAGTCCAAATATACCTACTTATTTTTCTACATCTGACTTATTTCACTAAGCATAATACCCCCAGGTCCATCCATGTTGTTGCAAAATGGCAAAGTTTCATTCTTTTTATGGAAGGGTAGTATTCCATTTGTGTGTGTGTGTGTGTGTGTGTGTGTGTATTTATATGCTACATCATCTTTACCCATTCATCTGTTGATGGATACTTAGGTTGCTTCCATATCTTGGCAATTGCAAATAATGCTCTTATGAACATTGGGGTGCCTGCACCTTTTCAAATTAGTGTTTTTGTTTTCTTTGGATATACTCCAAGGAGTGGGATTGATGGATCATATGGTAGTTCTATTTTTAGTTTTTTGAGGACCATCCATACTGTTTTCCACAGTGGCTGCAGCAATTTACATTCCCATCAACGGTGTACAGGGGTTCCCATTTCTCCACACCCTCTCCAGCATTTGTTATCTGTGGTGCTTTTGGTGATGGCTTTTCTGACAGGTGTGAGGTGATATGTCATTGTGGTTTTGATTTGCATTTCTCTGATAATTAGTGATGTTGAGCATCTTTTCATGGGCCTATTGGCCATCTCACTGTCTTCTTTGGAAAAATGTCTCTGCAGGTCTTCTGAATTTTTTTTAATTGGGTTGTTTGTTGGTTGTCATGTCTCTTAAGTCTCTTTCAATCTGTAGATTCTCCCTTCCTCTTGTCATTACCCTGCATTTATTTGTTGAAGAAACCAGATCATTTTCTCCTGTAGTTTTCTGACGTTTTGTACTTTGCCAGTTGTCTCTCTGTGGTGTCACCTAACAGGTCCCTTCTTCCCCTGCATATCCTATAATCTAGGAGTTAGGACTAGAGGCTTACTTTGGTTTAGGTTTGGTGTTTTGTCAAGGCTGCTTTATAGGTGTGGTATTTTCTTCTATCAAGAGGCTCATAATGTCCCATGATCATTGATTGTTTAGATCCATTAGTTCATTAAGGGTTGCCAAATGGTGATACTGTAACTCTCTCATTTCTTTTTCATCTTGTTCGCTGAAATACATCTTTAATAAAAAGGAAATCTTCTGTCAACAGCCATTTTGATTATCCTAAGTACAGTTTATACCAGAAGGGCAGGTTAAATGCTTGATCTTCTCCGTTTACTTACCAGTTTCAGAATTTGCTTCCCTGTTGTCCTCTAAAAGTGACTGATTTCTTTCTTTAGGATTATTAATAACTGAGTATTTTGACATTCTTGATGTATTTGAATACGTTTCAATAGTTATTCTAATAGATGCTCCAACTGTCCCATCTTTTTTGAGTAGGAGTCTCCTCAAATTATTCTGAGTCCATTTTTTAAATTTAACTTTTGAATTGAGGTACAGCCTACTTGCTAATGAGTCCTTTTAACATGATTTATTAGTCTTTGATAGTTTCCGTTCTCACACGACAAGATGTTCAAGTTACTCATGTATCTTTCCTGCCCCAGACCTGGAATCAGCCATTTCACAAGTTGGACCTCTTAAAAATTTTTTTTAATATAGAAAATGTTAGGTACATACAAAAATAGAGGGAAGAGAGTACTCATACCCAGCTTCAATGAGCATCGACTCATGGTCACTCCTAATTCATCTGTACCCCTCCACCCTCTCCCCACACCCCCAGTCCTGGGGTTATATTAAAGCATATCCGCACATCATATTATTTCACCCCTAAATACTTTAGTGTGAAGCTCTAAAGAGAAGGACTCTCTTCTTAAATGTAACCGTTATCACACTTTAAAATTTTTATTGGTAAACCACTAATAGCATCAAATAAGTTGAATATGTTTTAACAGTTTTGTTGAGCTATAATTGACATACACATATTTAAAGTGTACAATTTGCTAAGTTTTGACATATGTACACACCTGTGAAACCATCACCACAATCAAGATAGTGAACGTGTTCATCACTTCCAAAAGCTTCTTCCCGCTCCTTTGTAAGCCCTCCTTCCCATCCCTCCCCTTTTTAATTAGTGTACAGTGGTATCTCACTGGCTTAATTTGCATTTCTCTAAGGATTAGTAATAATGAGCATATTTCATGTGCTTATTTGCCATCCTTCTATCTTCTTTGGTGAAGTGTCCATTCACATCTTTTGCCCATTTTACTTGATGCTTAGTAGCATCAAGAAAGTTGAATCATTTTTAAGTTTCTTTTATAATCAGGAAAAATATAAATATACATTCATTATAGCAAAGTTTACAGAAGTGAAAAAAATGAAAATAAATTGACCCTAATCCCACCTGAGATTCAGACATGGGTAACATTGCGTTTTGCTCTGTTTTCTTCTAGACAATTTTCTGAGTGTACTTAAAACAGCTGTTTTATTTTTGTATTCATTCCGCAAACATGTACTGACATCTCTTGTGAGCCAGGTGGTCCTTTAGAAAAGGGATCTGAGTCCTGAATCAGGCAGGCCCTGCTTTCACGGCACTGACACTGTGGAGGTGGATGGCTACACATCTTAGATCTTTTCTTCACCTAACATTGTAACATGAGAATTATCCAGCGCTCCTCCTGTACATTCCTCCATGGCTGTATGAATTCTGGGCTAAATATCCACTGTAACTTCAGGACTGAGGTCACAGATTTCACTTTTTCTCTATTATGCACAACACAACACTAAATATTTTGTGCATGAGGCCTTCTGATTTTTTTTATTAAGTGGTGCCCACTGATTACTTTCCCAAAAGGTTGTGTTCTTCTAAATGTGCCTAGGAGCTTGCTTCTCATCCCCCATCCCTCCCTGCCCATGGAGAGAGACTGGATCTTTCTATAATGTAGCCTAACAGATGGATTACTTGGCCTCTTCTTCCCATTCGTTCATTCATTACCAGTGCAAACCACGTGGAGGAGGGCGTGAGGTTGCGGAAGGAGCATGGGTGGGGAGCGGGCAGCTATTGTTGTAATGAGTCCCTGCACCCGCCTCATCCTCTGCAGGCCGTGAACCCAGGCAGGTCCCTGTTCCTGCTGTACGCCCTCAAGAGCTCCCCGAGACTCTGTCTGCTGTACCTCTACCTGTTTGACTACACAGACACCTTCCTGCCCTTCATCCATACCATCTGCCCTCTGCAAGAAGACAGCTCCGGGGAGGACATCATCACCAAGCTTCTGGTGGGTCTGGAGAGGGCCTTGAGTGGCTTCATGCTGCCATTCCTCAGCGTGGGATGGAATTGGAGACATGGCTGGCGCCTGTCAGGGAAGAGGAAACAACATGAGCCTTCATTTGAATTTTGCAAGGAGAGCCCCTATGAAAGAAAATACAGCAGGAACTTCCCCACTCCCAGAAGCCTGTTTTGTTTCCTGCATTGCATAGCAAGAGGGGTTACCCTCTGGACTTGAAATATTTAGGGGAAAAAAACCCAGCTTTGCTTCTGTTATAAAAGAAGATAGCATAGGTCCAGATTGCCCAAGGGTTAGATCTGTGGGCCTTCCAGCTTGGTAATCTGTCTCTTAACAGGATCCCCAAAGGATGATTATTTGTCCTACCACAAGGCAGGGTTAGTATCCATCCTGTTGGCCTCAGAATAGTAAGCCGTCATCCAGCTCACTGATGGGAATCATCACGTCAGCTGACCACAGGGCCTTTGGCAGGGATAGTTACCCACCACGGCTCTGATGGATTCCTTCAGAATTGTCAGTGGATCCCATTGACTCAGGGTGATTGTGTCTAGTTGGTCATCGGAGGGTAATGTGTACTTTTGGGGCAGTCCCTCTGATCTGTTTATATCAAAAGTCACATGGATATAGGAATCATCGTATATGATGTTGAAACAGAATTCCTAAATCTCCAAAGACCCTTTTCTAAACACTTGAATCAAGTGCCTACCTAACTGACCTCAGCCTTGGGTGTAGTTTTAAGCCTGCAGGTTAGCCCCTTTGCACAGTGTTTCTCTAATTACCCAGTTTTCAGCTGTTCCCTGCCCTTGCTGGACTGGGAGCACAGAGACCCCCTGACCTTTCCATTTTAAAAAGCCCCATCAACCCCTGCCCGCTCATCAGGCTGACTTTCTTCTTGGGATGCTCAGTGTCTGCTCCATTGTACACAGTCTTGCTTGGCTTTCATTAGCCTCTGGATGCCTATGAGTTGTTTAAATACTCTTGTTACAGATTATCTGCTAATTCTGTAATGAAAGTTTTTCATTTTCCCAAAATTACTTTTTAAAGGTATATGTTTAATTTTCCCATGACCTGTTATCATTCTACCACAGATGAGCTGTTGAATTGAAATTGTTTGAGCTACCTTTGCAGTGGTGAAGAAATTGTAAAGCTGGTTACTTTTTATTCATTTCAGCCTCATTATTAATAATGCTTAGATTACTCATGCTTAGATTTTTTTTACTTCTGAGCTTCCACAATTATATAACAAGCATCTCAGTTCAGCCTCTTTGGTAACATTTATCCAGTGTAAGATTAATTATTACAGGGTGAGTTTATGGATGGAAATCTCATTTTAGATTGTTGCATATGTAGGTATGTGTATGTATGTTTTAATAAATGTAAAACTCACTGGGATAACCACAGTATTTTGTGTAAAATTCAATCCTCGTGATTTTTTGTGTCCATTTTTATGTAGTTTTATTTACTTGTGTGTTATTTTTAAAGGATCTTAGAGAGCCCACATGGAAGCAGTGGAGAGAATTCCTTGTCAAGTACTCCTTCCTTCCATACCAGCTGATTGCTGAATTTGCTTGGGACTGGCTGGAGGTCCATTACTGGACGTCACGGTTTCTCATCGTCAATGCCATGTTACTCTCAGTTCTGGAATTATTCTCCTTTTGGAGGACCTGGTCAAGAAGTGAACTGAAGTAAGTGTGTTTTTATGTAGGAGACGGTTGGAGCAACAGAGACTGGGAAAGAAATACCAAGTGGAGGAGAAGTCCTCTGTGGAGTGTTGTTCAGACTCGAGAAGACGCCCCGGGCTCTGGTTTAGAAATACTGCTTAAGCAGCAAACAGGAAAATGCCTTTGTGTTGGGGCTGGGGTGGCTCTGGTGGCGCTCACTGTCAAAGTGCGTCCCATGCGCCTTCTCCCCATGCGATGTGCCGGCTAATTCCTGCGGCTCGGGCGTGAAGGGCTTCAGTAATTGAGGAATAAACAAGTGAGAAGAAGAGGGTACTTTACGGAAAGCAGCAGTGTGGCAGAGCATAAAGGGATTTGATGAGGAATTCTGTAGGCATGAGTTCTAATCCTGCACTGCCATCAGCTGGGACAGTGATAATTTCTCTGGATTAATGCATAAAATGAGAGAGTTGGACTAGACAGTCACTGAGTCAAGTGACTCTTGGTTATGAGAGAAACCAACCTAAATTGGCTTTCCTACCAAGGGACATGCCCAGTGAAGCCTTCCTGCATGGCTGGACCCAGAGACCCGAATGCTGTCATCAGGGCCACCCTCTCCCTCTCCCTCTCCCCCACACCTCTCTCTCTCTCTCTCTCTCTCTCTCTCTCTCTCTCTCTCTCTCTCTCCCCCTCTCTCCCCCTCCCTCTCCCTCCCCCCCTCCCACCCTCCCTCTCTCTCTCTCTTACAGCTCTGCTCTGTTCAGCTTCAACAACATCTTTGTTTGGGGGCCCTTGATCACTCTGGGTGTCGATCTGAGCAGCTTAGCAGCCCTGGAGGAAAGAGAGCACTTCTGAGGCTTGTGAAAGTCTGAGGCTCACATGCCTTTGCTCTGATTGGCCCAGCCTGGGTCACAGCCTCCCCCTGCCACCCCGAACCCATCACAAGGGCAGGGGTTTGTGGGCTCCCCATGTCCAGATGCAGGTGTGCACTCACAGCCTCTCCCCCAACCAGGGGCTGGCTGATGCCCCAACCAGATCACATGGAAGAGACTAGGGGAGGGACACACCCTAAAGGGAAACTCAAAAGGTGCTTCCAGAAGACAGGGTATGGCTGCTGGGCAGGCAGAAGTAACGCATCAGCACACCAGCATCCTTTCAGCCTGAAACAGCCCATGACGTGAAGGGGTCTTGGTCTCATCCATCAGGAGCAGCCTTATAAATAGTTCTGAGAACCTGACAAGAATCTCCCTCATTTATTTCAATTCAGTGAACTCACTTATTCAGGCACAGTTGATTGAGCCCCTACTCTGCCCCTGGTTCTCTGCTGGACACCACAGATCTTTGGTAAAGAAGACAGTTTATACTCTGAAGGCCTGCAGCCTAGCAGAGAAAAGATTATGTTAAATGCGTACAAGAGCGACCCAGCGAAGAAGCGGGTGGAGTTGGGACTGTGCTGGGGAGGCCTCGCCTGTGGGACCAGGCGTGGGGACTGGGCGACAGTGCCCTGAGGAGGCACCCTCTAGGCTGTGTCCTGGGAGTTGAAGGTGGAGTGGTCAGGAAAGGTATGTCTGGGGCACTGGGGACAGGAAACAAGGTCTCTGCAGCACTGGCAGCCAGACTGCATCAGGCAAAGGCCCAGGGTCTGAGCACCTCGGCGCTGTCGTTAGAAATGCCATCACTATTCTGTCTCTCAAACGCTTCTCTTCCTTTTTCAGGACTGTGCCTCAGAGGATGTGGAGCCACTTTTGGAAAGTATCAACACAGGGGCTTTTTGTGGCCATGTTCTGGCCCCTCATCCCTCAATTTGTTTGCAACTGTCTGTTTTACTGGGCCCTGTACTTTAACCCAATTATTAACATTGATCTCGTGGTTAAGGAGGTCCGACGGCTGGAAACCCAGGTGTTGTGACTGACGCTGCCCAGGCTCTGAGGGACTCTTCCAGCCTCCCTGCCAGCCAAGCTCTGATGCTTAAGTGCGGCGAGGGGGACGGGGAGCGGACATCCTATTTTCTGCCCCTAGTAAACAAGGTGCTGCTTTGTCTGTCAAAGGCTACAGCCAGGTCTTCCCCCTCTGCCTGTGGCAGCAGGGACTGGCGCCCCAGCGCTCGGCTGACAAAGCCGCCCTGCCTCCCACCCAGCCACCTTCCTCATGGGGTCTTGGGAGGCCCAGTCCACGACATCTGGCAGGGACCCAGGGTTCTCAGAGGACATGGAGTGGGTCTCAGTCCCGCTTGCGCTGATAACCTCAGTGACTGACACAAGGTTGCCAGGGCAAGTTGGAGCCCTGAGACTGAGCCCAGGGCCAGGCCTGTCCTCTAAGTTAAGTTTAGGAGAACAGGAGATTTCATCATAGGCATGGCAGTTGCATATAAAAACCACAGAGGAAAAACCAAAATCCGGTTGACGACTCTGTCTTATTTAAGAGTTGCTAGAAGGTTTCAGAGTTAAACCTCTGAAAGGATTCAGTTCAAGATTAGAATGATGGTGGTTAGACTTGCCCTCACTGTTTTCTACTTGTATCATTGAAAGTTTGGATCTCTTTTTCTGGGGGAATTGAGTGGGATGTCAGGCAGTTAATGGAGAGTAATTCACATCAGGCCGAGCTGCTTCAGTGCTACTTAAAATTGTTGTTTTGGGGTTTACTTTGTTTTGTTTTTAAGAATTTAATTTGTAAAATCCAGGCTAGTCCGTTTGTTTAAGGAAACATTTTGTACATTGACCTCCCACTGTACACTCTGTTCTGATGTATAAAACAACAAGTATAATTACACCAAGTGCTGTAATTGTAAATATGAAATGAACTGTAGCCTTTGATTTCCTTCCAGTGTGACAGGAGCAGGTGTGAAAGGCAGTCAACCTGAAGACTGGCCCTGCAGAGATAAGCTTGCATCCAAAATGTTTTTTTGTGACTCCATGAACCATTCATTAACCCTTTGTATCTTTGAAGATTTCACTCAAACTTTGCTTCTGAAAGTTTGAAGAAGTTACTTGAAATAAAAATAAAGATTCTTTTATACAGGTAAAACTTCTATGTAGAGAAAAATAAACTGTTTAGGAAGCATGAAGAAAATCTGCATTGCTCAGTACGACCTACTGGTCACAATGAAGTCCCCCCAGCCTGATGTGGGCATTGAGCCGAGGAGGAACCACGGAAGGTTTCTTAAGTGAAAGGAGGGAGAGTGTTTTCTTTCCTCCCGTGTCTGCTCGTCAGGCCCTGAGGCTGCCTGACTTTACCTGTTTAACCCTCCTGACCTGCCGGAGACACCGATAGTCCAGCCGATCTGCAGTACCTTCATGTCCCTGGCCTCATGCCTCGCGGGGTTACTCTTCTCCTTTTCAGATGAAGAGATGGAGGCTGGGTGGCACTGGTGGAGCTGGGCCCAGGCCAGACTCCCAGTCCAGCACTCCCCACCCGCCCCCACCTTGGCCTCCCCCCACACTGTCCCCACCCACTCCCCAAATCATGCTTCAAAGATGAGTAATACCCACACGTGTTCTGTCTGTGAGGGGATCGCAAAGCAGTCCTGGCGGAGAGCAAACAGGCTGAGCTGGGCTCTCCCTCCTATGGCCTGCAGTAGGGACAGGCGTATCAGAGCCAGGGCCACCGGCTGCCTCTCCGCCCTCAGACCCTCTTGGCTTGGTGTGTCAAAATGGGGAGTCTACTTAAAATATTCAGACCCTTTAATCCAAGAATTCCATTTCTGCAAATCTCAGCTAAGGAATAATAAAAAGGTGGGAGAGGGCAAAGATTTACTCACAAGCATCCTCATCACATCAGTAATAAAAATAGGAAATATCACCAATGTCCAAAAGGTAGCAGGCTATAAAATAGTATCTAATACAGCTGGAAATGTATCTAATACATTTGGAAATGAAGTTTCCAAAGGTTTTTTTTAAAGACATGGAGAAATGGAAAAAATCATACAGTATGAAATCATACAGTATAGTCTCAATTATATTTTTAACACATTATAGACAAGACCAATGGGCAGCACACTAAGATACTAAAAGTGGTTATTGTGGACTGTGAACTGGAGTGGGGTGTTTTCTCCTTTCTATATTTCTCAATTTTCCTTTTTTTTTTTTTAAGCAATGCATAGGTACTACTTTCGTAATCAGGAAATAAATTTTAACTGTTAAAGGTGGAGTGGGATAGGGCAGAAGACTCAAGCTAACAACTACTAGACTTGAACTTCACAAGGTTGGGCCATCATGTGGCCATTTTGTTTATTGCTTCAGCCCAGAATCGAAAGCAAGGCCAAGCGCATGGTAGGTGTTTGCTCACTTTTGACTACCTGCCATCGGGAGCAGGTTAGAAGGCAAGCCTCAGCTCTTTTCATAAAGGTTGAACCTCAAATGGTACCAAACCTAATACAGTCATAAACACAGTTGTGGTTTTATAAAATAGGCATGGGACTTCTGACATTAATCAAGCTGGAAACCAAACTGGCTCCAGCCCCAAGTTCCGGGACAGGAGTGAAAGCAAACACGAGGGTTTCAGCTTTAACAACTGGCCCCAGCTTCCTCCTGCAAAGAACTGAATAAGGCTGTTGATCCGCAAAAAGAAGTTTTTATTTCCTTGTGCAAAAATGACATTTCAAGTCAGGCTAGTCAGTCACACTTGGGTGAGTCCTTCCCACACAAGAAGCGGGGGTAAAGGAGGTACTTTAAGTTGTACTCAGTTTTGGCTAAACAGTAAGCAATCTCCAGGTCACACTTGCACATGAGTTCTTGGCATTTGTCCTCCACTGGTCCTGGAAGAAGTGGGAAAACTGAGGTTAGAGCAGGGACTTGCAGAGACTTGAAGATAAATGCAAGGGAAGCCAGTAAAGCTGGGGACAAGGAAGGGCATAAATTGCATCTGGGTGACACTGACACTTCACCACGTTATCTCTCTCTCTCTCTCTCTCTCTCTCTCTCTGTCTCTCTCTCTTCATAACTCCCGAGGGAGGTGATGTTCAGCCATTTTACAGAAAAGGAAATTGAGGTTGCCAGGGGAGTGTTATCAGAGAGGAAGTCCAAAGTCCATATGCCCTTTTAGCTTCTCTTCTGCATCAGTATTACACTAGTGCATTTAAGAATCCATTTAGATAAGCAGTAGGTGCCTGAGAACCATCCAGGCTTTTTTTTTTTTTTTTTTGGAATGCCTTCTCTGCTAGTTCTAGCTGTGTGGTCTTACCTAAACTTTCTGAGCCAAGTCTTCATGTAGATGGGGGCACCATCCGCTTTGCAGGTTTATTGGGAAGCATGGGTGAGAAAGCCTATGTAAAGTGCCCGGGAGGGGCTTGGCCCTACGTGTGTACTCCATCAATGTTGGTTCTACCTGCATTTCTCTGCCTTTTCTCTCCAGGTCTCTTTCAGATGCTCCTTCAAGAAAACAGTTTGCTGTTTGCTTATATTCAGCCAATATAATACTCAATGGTGAAAAGCTAAAAACTTCCCTCTGAAATCTGGAACATGACAAGGATGCCCACTCTTGCCACTTCTACTCAACATAGTATTGGAAGTCCTAGCCACAGCAATCAGACAAGAAAAAGAAATAAAAGGTATCCAAATTGGAAAAGAAGAGGTAAAATGTCATTATATGCACATGACATGATACTGTATAAGAAAATAGTTTGTTTTAGGTAACAATCATATATTCCATCTCTTCTTTCCATCCTGGGCCTACCTTATACAGAGATGCAAAGGTTGCCACCCAAAGATAAATCTCCTTCTGCCTCGGGAATTCCACTGCTAGAGAGTCATTCGTTTAGGTTGGAAAGATTTTGTGATCTTCAAGTTGTATCTTATTAAGCTATGGATATGTCATCTGCCTTTGACTGTGGGTTTTTAATTATCCACAAAATGGGGGGGAAAAAACACCCACTATTAAATCTTTCCAAATTTCTTCCAGAGGCACAGTGAAGCATGAACTTTGGAGGTAGCCAGCTCGGCCATGGATATAGTTCCTTTGGGCACATCACTTCATCCTTCCCAGGCTGTTTCCACAGGGGCCACATGAGGATACTAAAAGTACCTACTTCTAAGGGCTGTTGGGAGAATGAAAAGAGACCAAGTCAGTAAAATGCAGGGCATATAGCAGGTGCTAATGAGCTGCAGCTGACCTCCTTAAGCTGTCAGCTAATCTTTAAAGATCCCCTCTTAAAATGCACAAGTTCCATGGAGATCCTAGCAAGGTGAAGCATGAGACTCAGAAAATTCATCAGCTTCTCTCAGGGCAACACTCGGAGAGCTTGGCAGCACCAGGAAGGGATGGAGCGATGAGTGGGGGAGGGGTGGGGGATGTCAAGCAGGAGGCAGGGGGCCTGGGACCCTCTGTAATGAGCTGAGTTGATTAAAGGTGTTTATCTGCATGACTGCACACAGGGTTTCCCAAACTCAGACCCATGGCAGCTTCAAGATGCTAGCTTTAAATCCCCTTTATTTCTAATAGTAAGTCAATTATTAAATAAATTATGATTTAATTATATTAAATGGTATTAAATTGCATTAAATAAATTCTATCACTGACATAAATGGAAAACCAAAATCTTATACCACAAATATAAGAAACTGACTAAAAAACAAAGAAAGCAAAAACAACAAAAACCAATGAAGATAAAGTCCTAATATCAAAGTCTAGTTAAATGCTGTTGCCCACCTGAAAGCTGTGAGCCCCCAAATTGGAGTGTTTTGGTTTAAAAAAAAAGCAAGTGTAAGAGAGGTTTACCCTCTCTAGCAGTCAGACTATCGTGCAACTGATACTTCCTCCTTGTCTAATTGGAAAAATTAACAAAGGACTGAGAGGGAAAATCTTTCTCCCTTAAATTCATTTATTAAGCTTCACAGGGACTTACTTCCCTGGTGGTCCAGTGAGTAAGACACTACGCTCCCAATGCAAGGGGCCCAGGTTTGATCCCTGGTCAGGGAACTAAGATCGCAAGCCATGCGGCACGGTGTGGCGCGGCCCAGAAAAGAAAAACTGCCTTGGTTATAATTCAGTAAATGGATAACAACAGAAAAAGTCAGGATGATGGGAGCTGGCATTAACTGTGCAGTTATGCGGAGCCAGGTACTGGGCAAAGGGCTGGCTCTATGGTCCCCATCTCACCCAGTCCTCTCAGGGCAGTGCCATTGGCACCCCAACCTTACAAAGGAAAAATCCAGGAAGGGGTGTGGGGACTGGGCCCCAACTCAGCTCTGCCCAACCCCAGGCCTCCTGGCTTGTCTGCAGGAAGGGAGTAGGGTGTCAACTCGGGGCACTCGCCCACCCTTACAAATTCAAGTTTGTAACAGAGGATTGTTTAATAGAGTTTTTATTTTTATTTTATATTGGAGTATAGCTGATTTAGTTAGTTAGTTGATTTTGTTAGTTTCAGGTGTACAGCAAGTGACTCAGTTATACATATATCTATTCTTTTAATAGAGTTATAATGACATGGAAAAGAGCTTATACTTAAGAGGAAAATAAGGGGTACAAAACACACTGCTATGTTTTTTATGTATTATGCACTCAAAAAAGACAAAACAACACCCCCACCACCAGAAGGTTAATCAAATGGATGTCTGGGTAGTGTCAGTGGGAGTTTTATTTCCCACCAAACTTTTACATTTTGTAATTTGAAACTCTTCTACTTTGAGCCATACGGTGCTTTCATCGTGGAAAAAGCGATCTCAATTAACCAAATTGGAAGGGCAGCTATTTCAAACTTTAGTTTACGGTATTTGTTAGACTTAAAATATCTATACCACTCAGTGCCGAAAGGAGGTGGCTTGTGGGGACTTTGGTGGCCTTCCTCCTCCCTAATCTCTACCAGGTCTCCCTTAAGCCCCTCCCCAGCCTCTACAATAAACACCATTTACATTTTTTAAATGCTCTTGCCAGTCAATACCCCTCCAGGACAAGTTCTCTAACCCCCTTTCAGGCTGCTCTCCAGTCCTTTCTACATATAAATTCTAAGGGCACCTCAGATACACCATTTGACCCAACAGTTCTAGGACTCCATGCTACAAAACCCTCTCACAAGTGCACAAAGCCTTAGGAACAGCCATGGTCTCTGCAAAATAAAGTACATTCGTGTCACTGGCCATTCTCAGTTGGGGCCCGTGGGGGGCGTTTGGCAGTGGGCGGAGACATCTTTGGCTTTCACGTGGGGGATTGGGGGTGCTACTGCCATCTGGTTGGTAGAGGCCAGGGACGCCGCTAAACTCTACAATGCCCGGGACGGCCCCCTCACTGGAGAATTGTCCAGCCCCAAATGTCCAAAGTGTCAAGATGGAGACACTCTGCCATAGGTGATTGTCTGGCTTTAAAAGAATGAGGCTGACCTAGATGTTCCAAGATGTCCAAGACACTATATTAAGTGAAAAAAATAATAAAATATACGTAGTGTGATCTGATTTTTGTTATTGTTTATTTACACATGCACAAATCTGGAGGAAAAGATGCCAAACTTAACAGAAGCTAGTTAACTCTGGTGGATGGAGTGTAACTTTCTACATTACAGTGTTTCTGGAATGTTTTAATTTTTCACAACAAAGGTGGATTAGGTTTGAATCAGAAATAGCATGTGGATGAATGGATGGACAGATAGATGGACGGATGGACAGACAGATAAAAATAATATGTAAAAATTGGTAAATGAACCAGCTGGTGCAGGAGCCAGCCCTTCTGCCTGTAAAATTTCCATGGGCCGCTGCACAACAGAGACACGCACACCCTCGGAGCAACGTGACCTGGCGGGGTAGGGACTTCGGAGGAAAGAGCCATTGAAGCTCCAGGGTTGCAACCGGAGGACAGCTGTCTAAGGACAGGGTGACTCGCATGAACACTCCAGCCAGTTCCCCTTCCCTCCCCCATCCGTGAGCAAGTCCCCCAGCTCCACCTTCCAGCCAAACATGTCCAGAAGCCCCCCTTCCACCATCTCCACTGCCACCACCTGCCCAAACCACCTCTCACCCAGATCCCTGGGACAGCTTCATACAGGCGACTGGCTTCCACCCTTGCTCCCTCCAGCATATGTTCCATGCAGCAGCCAAAAATGCAGTACGGTTAAAATGAGGATCGGATCATGTCCCTCCTCTGCTCAAAACCCTCCCTGGCTCTCCATCTCCCTCAAAGGAAAGCCTCCAACGGCCTGGAGGATCTGGCCCTCATCATTCTATTATCACCTACTACTCTCTCCCTGGGTGACTCTGCTCCAGCCTCACCCTCCTCAAACCACCCAGACATTCATCCCTACCTCAGGGCCTTTGCACTGGCTGTTCCCACCACCTCTTCCCATGGCTCCTTCATTCCGCAAGTCTCTGCTTCAACGGCATCTTGTCAGGGAGACCTTCTCTGACCCCTGAGCATTCTGGGGTGAGGATACATTTTTACTGAGGCAAAATTTCCATAACAAATTTACCACTTTAAAGTGACAAGTCAGTGGTATTTAGTACATTCACAATGTTCTGCCACCATCCCCTCCATCTAGTTCCAAAACATTTTTATCAGCCCAAAAGAAACCCCATATTTATTAAGTCACTCCCCAGTTCCACTCTCCGGAGTCCTTGGTAACCACAAATATACCTTAAGTCTGTGGATTTGCCTAGTCTGGACATTTCATATACATGGAATCATACAATGGGTGACCTTTTGTGTCTGGCTTTTTTTTACTGAGCTTCATGTTTTCAAGGTTCATCTATGTTGTAGTTTGTATAATACTTCACTGCTTTCTCTTCCGACACAGCACTTGTAAAAACAATTGGCACAGACGCTATTTACTGCTCTCCTCTTTTTAGACCACAGAGCCTTGCTTCTCTGTTTTGCCCAAAACCTAGCAGGGAGCCTGGCACAGAGTAGATTCTCAATAATAATTTTTGGGAGAATACAGAAAAGCCATACATTGTTTCTGATTCTTATACAAACCCAGCACCAGAGTTTTATTATTCCCATTTTACAGATGAGGAAAGTGAGGCTCAGAGGGATTTAGTAACTTATCCAAAGCCACAGAGCTGACCCAATGCCTATGCCTCCTTTGTGCTCCCACCCTTTTCCCTGAGCAAGAAAGATCCTTTCAAAAGCAAGGCTGGGTCTCACTGCTCCATGGCCTCAGGAGCCCAACAGCTTCATGTTATTCAAGAATAATAAAAACTGAAGAAGAAACCTAGCTCCCAAGGGTTAAGTTTAAAATAAAGGCCTGCCAGTAAATATTATTATATGCTTAACATTTTAAAAATATATATTTAAGTCAGGCCCATAAATGGAAAATGGGCCACACCTGTAATTAAGCAAACAACTATGTTCAGAATGTTTCCAAACAGAATAAGAATATTTTTAGCAAAAAAAAATGCATAATAGATATTTTGGTTCTCTTCGTTTGGTTCAGGGAAGGCAGTTCTGTAAACAGTCACAGACTCCACCAGCAGACACACCAAGAAATATTTTACAAACATCATTTTTACATGGTTAGGGGCAAGCAGAACATGCAGATTGAAGGAAGAAGAGAAAGGTCTTTAACACATTTCCCATTCAAGGCCCACTTCTCCTCTCCACCCACAGTGGAAGAGGGCAGTCTGGGGACAGGGAATATGCCCAGAAGTGGGCTTATCACCACCATGTTAAGCAAGTCACTTCTTTCCCTGGGCTTCATTTTCCCCAATTCTAAGTGAGAGGGTTGGATGAGATGATGTCTGGGGCATTTTCAGTCCTTGATGTTATGTCTCCATATTAATTCAGTTTTGCTCTGTGCCAACTCCTAATTCAGACTCAGAGGATACAGCTGAGAATCCATGCATATCTAAGAACATCTTTCTACGTAACCCTTAGGATAGCCTCCTTCCCTCTAGAGGAGAACAAGTCTGCAGAAGCTGGGGTTTTAGTGGAGAATCACACCAGATCCTCAGTTCTCTCAGGTGGAGGTAGTGGGGGTCAGAGAGAGGTTCAGATGAGGATGAGGGATGGAGAAGAGGGTAGGGAAGAAAGTGACAACTTCCATCCAATTTGGTTATCACGTTATAAACCTTCTTCCATCTTTGCAACACCCATCTTCCAGGTAAGGAAACAGGCTCAGAGACATCACTGATCTAAGAGCCAAGTGATTTTCAACAAGAGTACCAAGACTGGGCTTCCCTGGTGGCACAGTGGTTAAGAATCCACCTGCCAATGCAGGGGACACAGGTTCAAGCCCTGGCCCAGGAAGATCCCACATACCGCGGAGCAACTAAGCACAGCAATGGAGACCCAACGCAGCCATAAATAAATAAACAAACAAACGAACAAATAAATAAATTAAATGATATGGAGCAAGTTAACAATAGTTTTAAAAAAAAGAAGTGGCCTGTCATGTAAAATGTACAGTGATATCAGATTACGTTATAATTATCCTCATTAAATACACGCTGCTTGTGGTTAAAGATAGATAGATAGATAGAGAGACAGATAAACAGATAGATAGATAATGAAGAATTTTTTTAAGGCCAGAATTAAATTTAGGAATAGAATGGTTTTTGAATAACGTTATAAGCCAGAAACCTACTCTCTTGGTTAAAAAGGACCAGCAATGACCCAGGGATGTTTCAGCTAACATAACACTGAACTGAGACTTTCTCCTAATTTCACAAAATTAGAAGGATTAAAAGAAAATTGAAAGAGAAATTACTTTCTCTTGGGGGGTTCAGTATTACACAGAACTGTCTTCTTGTCCTTCCCCAAATCCTGTGCTCAGTGAAATAGTGCCTGGTCATCTTCACCGGAGGTTCTGTGTTGGGTCATTTCTTCACCAGACATTAATGACATCTACTAGGCATGAAGCACAGTGACACTGTCACTTCATCCTTACAATAGGCTGGCTTGATTTCTGCCCCCAGTTTACCAATGAGGAAATTGAGGCCCTGAAAGATCAGGGCTTGGCAACGTCACAGAATCTGAATAATGGACTAAGCTGTTGGCCAGAGGCCAGGGTTTGCAAACTCAGACGTCCCCTGGGGCAGGCAGTGCTAACGAGCGAAGCAAAGGGGATACATCAGACCCAGGTGTACTCTTCATTTTGACAAATAAATGGGCTCACCATTCCAATTTTTCTTGAAGCATTCAGCCTTTTGACCTACCTTCTGTTTTCCTGGGTCTGATAGAAATATTCCTTTTCCATAACAAAATCAACAGCACAGGAGAAATGAACTATAGTAATTGACATTTGGCCTCAGTGTCAGGCAGACAATAGGGCATGGTGGAGACTGGGGCAGATGGGGAGAGATGGGCCCTGCCTATACTTGGAAGTCCCTCTATGCTCCAGCCAGTGGTTGCTACCGGGTCTGATGCTGGGAACTCACCACACAGGATTTGCTGATTGACACACTGCCAGGAATAGCGCTCCATCTTGGGACTGCAGCCAGCATCCTCGGCACGTTTGTAGCAGCAGTCGTGGGAATGACAGCACCTGTGGGTGGCAGACAGGCAGACCAGCGGGTGGGTGAAGGCAGGGATGCTCTCTTGGCCATCCTCCTGTGCCAGGACTTCGGGTGAGTGAGGACCCACAGGGGGACAGCATCTTCTGGTCCAAGCTTTCTCCCTGAGAATCCCCATCCTGGGAAATAATTCCACCGACCCCAGTGTGTCCTGCGCTGCCTCCATCCCTCTGCCACACTCAAGCCTGGCCCCTGCCTGCCTCACTCTCTGAGTCTCCGAGCTCCAGCCACAGTGGTCTCTTCTCTGCTCCTGGAGCGAGCCACACCCTCCCCACATCCTGACTTTGCCCACACTCTGCCCCCTGCCTGGGAGAACTTCATGCCCCCTTTTCCTGTTCTAGGTCTAAGCCCGAGTACCCGCCCCCACCCCCAGGATGCCATCCAGATCCCACATCTCCCCAGGCTCTGACAGTCTCCTGACCACACCCTCTCCTAAGCCCAGGTTCCTTCCCTCCGGGCAGGTTTATGATGAGACCCTAATTAGGGAGAAGACTGATTAGCAGCTGTCCTCCCTGACCGAGACCTCTGTGAGGGCAGGGCCATTTCTGTCCTGCTCCCCACGGTGTCACCAGTGTCCAGCCTGCCACATAAGAGCACCTCGAAAGCAATAGTAATGATAATAATAACATACAAATTCCCTGAGAAACACCCACCAATGTCTGTATAAACTTGTCCATCGTGCAATCATCCACTGCTCTTGCTTCCATCCAGCCAGCAGCCCCACCCTGCGCTGAGCCCTCAGTAGGGTCTGGCAGGGAGACGTCAGCCAGATTCCACTCTGCCCTCAAGGAGCTCCCAGTCTGGCGGGGAGAGGCAGACAAGCCACCAGATGCCACGTGTGTGGCGAGAAGTGCTGGGATGTGGGGTAAGGAGAGGAGCTTCTGGTAGCCAGAGAAGTGCCAGGCCCAGCTGGGCTGCACGGAAGGCTTCCTAGAGGAGGTGAGGCCTGGGCTGCACCTGCAAAGATGTGCAGGAACTAGACAACCAGAGTGTGGCAGAGAGGGCAGGGCCCATGGCAGGAGCCTCCAAGGCATGGATAAAGACCTGTCAGTGACAGCTACATCCTCCGAGCTCCAAGGCATGGATAAAGACCTGTCAGTGACAGCTACATCCTCCGAGCTCGGAAGAGACAGCCACATTCCACGCCCCTGCCCCCCACCAGCACTAAGTGGAAATGGTGAGTGGCTGTGTCTCTTTAAGCCTCAGGGACCTCATCTGTAAAACAAGGATCACCATCATACCCGCCTCCACGGATGGCCATGGCCCTGAGGGCAAATGAAAGGAAGTCGTGGCAAGATCCAAGCCCACAGCCTCGCACAGAACAGGCCCTTCTCACACAGCAGCAGAGAGCAGTGATGGGGGCGTGAATCTAGCCAGGCTGTCTGGGTTCAAATCCCAGTCCCCACCCCTCACTGTCTATGTGGCCCCAGGCAAGCTGATCTCTCTGTGCCTCACTTTCCTCATCTCTGAAATGGGGTTTTGTGAGGACTCAAAGGGGTTCTCAGAACAGTTCTGATGCATAGTAAGTCTGATCAATGATGTGCAATTTTTTTCAGCTAACATAATCAATCACCCCATGGCCAGACCGGGGTTGGGGGGCAGCTGGCACCACAGTTTGGCCTCATTGGCCGTGCTGCCCAGGAGGCCCTCTGCCTGCAAGTAGTACCGCGTGCTGAGATCTTCCTAGTCCAAACTCCAACCTCGTTTTTGGGTATTTCCTCATAGGTGATATTTCCTTACTGACCCCAGCATGCACTCACCAGTCAATGGCATCCCTGGGCTGGCCATGGCCACCCAGGCCACAGTAGCAGCCGTAGTTCATGTAGGCCATGGCGGTGCGGGTGCCAGCACAGTGCACAGTCCCTGCCAGTTCTATGAGCCCACGTCGGTGCACATGTGACCTCTGGGAAGCTGGGGTGGGTAGGGGGAGACAAATGTTAGAGGCTGCAGGTGGGGGCTGCCCTGGCCCTGGGGAAGGGCACCAGCCTGAAAAGGGCCTGGATGACTGTCTCAGTTTGAATCCTGCTTCTTATTCCTAGCTGTGTGACCTTGGACAGCTCAACCTCTCTGTGCCTTGGTTTCCTCATCTGTGAAACAGGGGAATAAGGGGATCTCACTCCCAGGAATGGAATGAGATCATGCATGTAAAGCACCCGGCACACAATGAGCTCTAACTATTGTTATCAATATCTTCAAGGCAGCCATGAAGGAGAAAACAGGTCACAGAGCCACATCATCTGAAAAAACTCACACCTCTGGGCCTTTGCACAGGCTGTTCCCTCTTCCTGGAATGCCGTGATCCCCAATCCTTGGCCCTTATCAACTCCAGACAGAGTCAGATTGCAAGTCGTGCATCAAATGTCTGTCCAGTTTCCTGTGCTGGGCACTGAACCTCAGAAGTGAGCTGAGCAGGGTCCCTGCCACCAAGGCGGGCTCCTCTGCGGGGGCTTCCCTCTCCCTGGGTCTCCACTGCCCCCACCACTGCCCTCCAGACTCTGGCTCAGGGCCCTTTGCATCTATTTTCACTGCCCGGCACAGCTTCCTCCCACATGGGGAGGCCCTGCGGCCACATCCCAGCCATTTTGCTGGATCCCCCATGTGGCTGTGACACATAGCAGTACATAGTTGGTGTGACTGGAACCCCTGCATCTCACATGGAAGAAAGAGGAGGCCCAGGTGGGAAGGACAACCCTAAAGTCACACAGCCCACAAGAACCTGACCTGACTGGGGGCTTCTGACTGCCAATCCAGTGCTCCTTCCTCCTTGCCCAAGGAGGAAGGGAGCCCTGCCAGGGTGACAGAGCTTAGGGGCATCAAGGGGTCCACTGCCTGGGGTAAGGGGCCTCCAATCCTGCTGTGAGCTGGGCATCAGAGAATCCCAGAGCCACTCCTTCTGGTGAGGGCCATGAGTCCACTCTGGCGTTTAGTCAAAAAACACAATCAGAGCCACAGTAAGGAGATGCTATCACTGGGACCTCGCCCTGCACCGGGCACTGTGCTCCGCAATTTATAGGTGACATCTGTTGTCAACTTCCTTGTCTCGCGGGTGGCTATTCTCCCATTTACAGATGGAGAGACTGAAGCTACAAGAAGCAAAAGGACCTATCCTAGGTCTCAGAGCTGGTGAGCTGCTGAGCAGAAACTCGTGCCCAGGCCGGCCTGATTCCTGGGAGCCTGCTCTCTGCCCACTGCTCCAGGACTGAGGATCCAGAGGAGATTTTTGATTGCCTTTAATCATCATGTCTGTTTCATATCTTTTTATCTGGAACAAGAATTTATCATGCTGACTTTTTTGAAGAGTCCAAACCAAAATTCAATTCAATTTTTTTTTTTGGCTGTGCCGCGTGGCTTGCAGGATCTTAGTTCCCCGATCAGGGATAAAAGTGGTGCCCCCAGTAATGGAAACTCTGAGTCCTAACCACTGGACCACCAGAGAATTCCCTCAATTTTGTTTTTTTCTCAGTGGGAAAAGCAGCATATTCGTATAGGGGACTGGAGATAAGTTAAATAGAAACAAAATGTAAAAACAAGTTTAGAGTTAAAAGCTTTGCCTTCCTCTCTGGATGACCCGTCCTCCTCTCACCTCTGCTTGAAACCTCCCCAAGCTCCCGTCCCCCTCCAGGTAAAGCTCAGGGTCCTCACTGATCAGAGGCCCTGCAGGAGCTGACCCTCCCCCCGCTCCAGCACCCTCTCTCCATGTGCCCCACATGGACCCCACTCATCATGTCCTGTTCCTCCAGTTAAACTGCCTGTCACATACGCCCCGCGCTGCAAGTGCCCTCACCCCATCCTCACCCAGCTCACCCATCACCTCCTTCTAGAATCTGCTTCACCTCCATGTGACCACAGGGGCCCTTGTCACGCTGTGCCACTGTCTGCTCATGGGCATGACCCTTCAGCCTGGACAGATCTCTGCCGCAGGCAGCTCCGGATCCCCTGGCATGCAGTGAGCTTTCAGAAAAGCTTCCTTGACCCTTGGATCCACCAAGCCCCATGGAACACTCCCAGTCTAAGCACATCTGGGGACTTCCCTGGCGGTCCAGTGGTTAAGACTCTGCGCTGCCACTGCAGGGGCGTGGGTTCCATCCCTGGTCGGGGAACTAAGATCCTGTGTGCCACGTGGCACAGCCAAAAATAAGTAAAATAAAATAAAAACTTGAAAAAGAAATAAGCACATCTGACAGGACCCCAGTTCCAAACCCACCCCCCAAAGCTGTCCCCAGAGGTCCCCCCACCCTGATCTGACCCACACTCTGGCATCTCAGGGTCCTGGACTCAGCCCTAGGGAGAACCCAGGCATGGGTGGACACCCAGCACTGGATTTGTAACCAAGGCAAACACTCCCTCCGTGCCAGCTTAGGTGGGGCAGGTCATTCTGGGGGCTGTTTGCTGTGTCTGCCCACGACAGCGTCTGCTGGGAGTGCCAAGGCTGTCCAGGCTTCCTGTGGGCCTGAGGGTGTGTGTGTGCTTCTCTCTGTATGTGTGTCCATATGGGGCTGTCTCGGTATCCCTGAGTGTGGGTGTGTGGGTGTGTGCATTTCCCTTGCGGTGTCTTTGCCTGTGTCTGTGTGTGAGCCTGTCCGTGAGCCCAGCACCTGAGTGCCCAGATGAGGCTGGGGGCGTTCTGTGCCTGTGTGTCTCTGAGCTTGTGGCGTCCGCACATGTCCCTGTGGGTAATATGTCAAGGGGACCTATCCAAGGGTGACGTCCAGGGGTGGTTGAGAAGGGGACATTGCGTTCTTCCCCGACCCCAGGTAGGGCTGGGCCCCTTCTTCCCCTGCTCGTTTCAGCCTCTCGTGTCCCCCTGGTGGTCCTACTGCAGACCCCAGGGACAGGTGGAGTGAAGGCTAAGTTCACAGGGCACCAGGCCAGGTGGATGAGGAGGTCTGGTCACTGGAGAGGGTGCCAGTGAGTGGAGAGGGTTTGGGGGGAGGACACTGAGGCCCTGGGGGAGGACTGGGCTAGTTCTGGGTCCCTGGAAGCAGTGAATGAGGGGCTCTAGGGGAGGACGGGGTGGGGGTGGGGGGACAGGGCTCCCAGGAAGCTGGGAAGCAACGTGTGGGTGGACCACAGAAAGGAGGGCTGGGGGCTGTAGGGCTCCTGGGTCCCCTGGGAGGGCTGGGGAGGCAGGGCTCCTGGCACCCTGGGGAGGACTGGAGGAGCCCCAGGAACTCCTGGGTCCTTGGAGGGGGCCCATCCCTCACTCACCTGAGCTGAGCCCGAGTCCGGGTCCCAGTAGCAGCAGCAGCGACAGCCCTACTGGCGGGCACAAAGGCAGTGGACCCATCGGAGGGTGGCAGGAGTGGGGCGGTCTGGCGGGCCAGTGTAGTCACCGAGCCCGGCCTAACCCCCTCCCCGCGGCCTCGCGCGGCCCCGCCCGCGGTCTCTCGCGCGGCCCCGGGCAGAGTCGCCAGGGGCGGCACGTGGGGCGGTGCTGGGAGGCCGTCGGGACCTCTGCATCTTGATCACCGAAAGGGGGCCGCGCCCGCGGGGCGAATTCGGCCCCAGATGTCTCGGATTGGGGATTGCGGAGAATTACGGAGGAAAGGAGTTTAGCACAGGTCGGGTCGCGGAGCAAATGCGAGGTACTCTGTTGGTATTATCATCACCTGCGGGCAGCTCCCAGAGCTTAAGTGGGCGTCCGACGGGAGGAGACTTGGGGGAGGGGGAGGGACTGGAACGCTCTTTAAAACTTTAAATGTGGGAAGCCTGGCGTCCCTGATTCCCCTGAAACCAGCTCTCCCGAGGGGGGGCAAAGACTTGCTCAACGTCACAGAGTGAGCTCTGGTAAAAGAGCACCAGTGGTGGGAAAGGGGAGTGAAGCTGCAGCTGTGTCTGAGCAAGTCCCCCACTCCACCCCCTCCCCTTCTCAGGCTCTTCATCTGGTCGAGGGCAACAAGGCCTCTGAGGGACCTTGTGAGGCCAGGAAGAGGTATACACAGTAGGTGCTCAGTATCAAAAAGAGATGACAGTCGTGGCACACATCTGTCCCCCTTTGTCCCTGGTGCTAGCCCTACCCAATTAGTCATAACTACTTCTGAGAGTGGAACCCTAGACCCCTCCCCATCCCCACTGCCAAGCCCTCCTAAAGATACTGGCACCTAAGGTGATGTCACATCTCACCTGCTACAGTGTGCTAAGGGCATCAGGTGCATGATCTTATCACAACCTCAGACCCCTGGTGTCCCCATTTTCACAGGAAGAAACTGAGGCTCAGAGAAGCTAAGAACCAAGAAGCAGGGGAAGCCAGACTCAAATTCATTTCTACATGGTGCCAAACCCCTGTCTGCCTCCTATGAAAACCTGCGGCATCAGGGCATCCGTGTGCCACACTCTGAGGTTACTCTCTCCCCATGGGAGTGAGCTCCTCAAGGCAAGACCAAGGTCTCTCCTCTTGAACGCCCAGCACCGGCTTGCCTGGCACAAAACAGGTATCCAATTAAGGCTTGTCCAAACAGCTTATGGGTTTCAGACTCTCCAAAACATGGGGTAAAAACCATTTTCTTTCTTCTGAAGGTCTCCATGGGCAACAGGGGATAAAATATCCCATATAAATCTAGGGAGAAAGACTTTTTTTATGAATCAGAAAAGCAATTTAGTGTCAATAATGTATTAATCCAGGGACTTCCCTGGTGGCACAATGGTTAAGAATCCTCCTGCCAATGCAGCGGACACGGATTCGATCCCTGGTCCGGGAAGATCCCACATGCCGCGGAGCAACTAAGGCTGTGCGCCACAACTACTGAGCCTGTGCTCTAGAGCCCACGAGCCACAACTACTGAGCCTGCGCGCCACAACTACTGAAGCCTGCACACCTAGAGCCCGTGCTCCGCAACAAGAGAAGCCACCGCAATGAGAAGCCCGCATACCACAACGAAGAGTAGACCCCACTCGCCACAACTAGAGAAAGCCCGTGCGCAGCAACGAAGACCCAAAACAGCCAAAAATAAATAAATTTTTAAAAAATGTATTAATCCGGTTGATGAAGAGTCCATACCTTGCACTGCCCTCCTTCAAATGCTAAGATGCTGCTGTGTCTGTCTCACCTCTGCAAGGCTTTGTGCCTGAGATCCTCTTCTGGTTTAGGGAGAAAGACTTTTGCTTTCAGGGAGTGCCCAATCACTATGCATGGAGGAAAACTCATTTATACTGACGGGTCCATTATAATTAAGAAGTCAGGAAATCTGTTCTCAATATTGGAACTTTTGTACCCCAAACTACTGCTTTAACTGGTTATCCTCAATCATCTGCAAAGCTCATTTAGGCAGAATAATTTGTTCCTAAATATGTTAAATAATTGGAGCATTGAGACCATCACCAAATATACTAATGACATACTCTCTCCTTAATTAACATATTTAAAATAACCTAAATTATAAGTCTGGTCCAGAGGTGCCTCCATTGAATGTGCTGAGAGATGAGGGGAAATGACACAATGTGAATGAAGCCAAATCATCTCACTTGCTAATGGTGAGTTAAGCATATCAGTTAACTGTGTCCTACTGTTGGTCTCAGTCTAACTACATCTTCAGTTTTCATCCTTCAGTTGGTCTGTGACAAAAGGCTGCTACAATGTTTGGTGAGTAAAATGATTTCTTCTAGTTGACTGAAGTGGGTGCTCTTCTATGATTAGAAGATAAAATAACTCTATACATACAGTGGAGCATGTGAATCTATGCACATGCTCCAGCTTTTGAGACCACAAATAATAGAGCAGTGAATCCTGATACAGACCAGCACACCCTTTAACCCAGCAACCCATTTCTAGAAATAGCTCTAAGAAAATAAACTCCCCAAACAAGATTTATACACAAACTTGATTCTTAACAAAGAGCAAAAACCTAGAAACAACCTAAATATACAACAATTAAAAGGTAGTTAAATTATGAGATTTTCATATGGTAGAATATGCATTCATTCTGACATAGAGTGTTTTTGAAGAATATTTAATGGTCATTTTAAGATACTTTAAAAAGTAGAAATTGGGCTTCCCTGGTGGCGCAGTTGTTGAGAGTCTGCCTGCCGATGCAGGGGACACAGGTTCGTGCCCTGGTCCTGGAAGATCCCACATGCCGCGGAGCGGCTGGGCCCGTGAGCCGTGGCCGCTGAGCCTGCGCGTCCGGAGCCTGTGTCCCACAACGGGAGAGGCCACAGCAGTGAGAGGCCCGCATACTGCAAAAAAAAAAAAAAAAAAAAATATATATATATATATATATATATATATATATATATATATCTCCATTTTATTTATTCATCTTAAACCTGAAAAAAAATTTAGTTTTTAAGCTATAGCAACAAAGACCTTGCTTCTATTCAGTTCATTTCCATTTTCAGAAAAGCTTTTCTTAGATTGTATTTGGGGCAGAGGGAAAAATTCTTCTTAATAATTCCAAGTTCTCTCCACATGTTAATGATACAATAAATAACCAACAGAAGAGGTGGGTTTAGGGAGAAATTCTTCAGAGCCAGTTTACTAACCCTTTCCTAAGTCCAACAATCAGTGTTCTCTAGAATAAACAGGGCAAAATTCCTATTCCATTTAACATCAACCAAGTCATCAGCTAAAAGTTAAAGATGACCCAATTTTAATAGCTTCTGCTACTTACAGAGCACATATTAGGTGGGACCAAGAAAACATCAACAAAATCAGTACCATAATCCCTGTTCGTTAAACAGAAACGACGTGGGTAGGATGAATATGTCTTTTGTCCATTCTCAGGATTCTGATATTGCCTGATAACAGAAATGTGGGCTGAAGCCTAAGCTCTTTGCCTCTTTCTCCCACAGGATATTTTTCCTTCTCTCACAGCCACCCACTATGAAAAGGAAAGCAACCGAGCCAGGACTTTCAGGGCCGGATAGACATGTTTCGATTCCTCTACATCAGTGGTAATCCACTGGGACAGTTTTGCTTCCTAGGAAACACTTGGCTATGTCTAGAGTCATTTTTGGTTGTCACAACCTGGGGGTGGAAAGGAAGGTCCTACTGGCATCTACCCACAAGTAGAGCACAGAGGTGCTTGCAAAATGTCCTACTGTATAAAAGACAGCCCTCCCATAACAAAGAATTACCCAGGATAGTCTGTATTAGTCTGCTTGGACTGCCATAACAAAACACCATAGACTGAGTGGCTTAAACAACAGAAACTTTTGCAGTTTTGGAGGCTAGAAATCTCATACTGAGATGCTGGCAGACTTGGTTTCTGGTGAGGATTCTCTTCCTGGCTTGTAGGTGGCCACCTTCTGGTTGTGTACTCAAATGGACTCCTCTCTGTGCATGTGGAGGGAGAAATCTTTGGTGTCCCTTCCACTTCTTATAAGGACATCAGCCCTATTGGTTTAAGGCTTCACCCTTATTACCTTACTTAATCTTTATTACATCCTTATGGGCCTTCTCCCCAAAGAAAGTCACACTAGGGCTTGAACATATGAATGTTGGCAGGACATAATTCAGTCCATAACAAGGAGCAAATGTCAACAGTGCCAAGAAGAAAGCTAGGATAGCCAAAAGGGAGAAACAGCCCAAATATTCATCAGTGGACGAATGAATAAACAAAATGTATATCTATGCAATGGAATATTTGTAGCCTTAAAAAGGAATGAAGGGACTTCCCTGGTGGTGCAGTGGTTAAGAGTCCTCCTGCCAGTGCAGGGGACACAGGTTTGAGCCCTGGTCCAGGAAGATCCCACATGCTGCAGAGCAACTAAGCCCGTGCACCACAACTACTGAAGCCCACGCACCCTAGAGCCCACCTGCCACAACTACTGAGCCCATGCACCGCAACTACTGAAGCCCACGTGCTCTAGGGCCCTCACGCTGCAACTACTGAAGCTTGCGCACCCAGAGCCTGTACTCCGCAACAAGAGAAGCCACCGACTGCAATGTGAAGCCCGCACACCTCAATGAAGAGTAGCCCCTGCTCGCCACAACTAGAGAAAGCCCGCGCGCAGCAACGAAGACCCAACACAGCCAAAAAATTTTTTAAAATAAATAAATAAGATAAAAATAAAATTTTAAAAAAGAATGAAATTCTGACACATGCTAGAAAATCAATGGACCCTGAACAACATGGATGCTAACTGAAAAAAAAAAACAGACACAAAAGGACAAATATTGTATGATTCCTCTTTAATGAAAGGTACCTAGAATAGCCAAAGTCATAGAGACAGAAAGTAGAATAGTGATTACCAGGTGCTGATGGGGAGGGGATGATGAAGAGTTACCATTGAATAGGTATAGACTTTCAGTTTGGGAAGATAAAGTTCTGGAGATGGATAATGGTGATGGTTGCACAGCAGTGTGAACATACTTAATGCCACTGAATTGTAGACTTAAAGGTAGTTAAAATGGGGAAGGTGATGTTGGCATCAGAGTGGCATAGACATTCCTCATTTTTGTCTCTTACCCTAACCAAAAACAAAAATTTGGCATCCATCCATGGACAAAGGTGCCATTGAGGGAGCTGTGGGATCCAGCACCATAGGCCAAGGGATGCAGGAGTCGTCTTGCCAACCTGTGCTCAAGTAATAGGCAGACAGACCTTGGTCCCAGCTATAGACCCTGCAGTGGCCCATGAACTGGCTCCAGATTCTCTCTGCTGTGGTCTGGGAGTCCCTAGAATCAACCATGGGTGAGAGAGCCTTTGTTGAAGTCCAGCTTTCCAGAGGAAAAGTTCTAGGGCATGAAAGGAGCAAACAAATACAAGTCTGGACCAATGGAGAGGGTAAGAGGAACCGCTTGACTTTACCCACATCATTCCTCCCCCAAAGCAGCCCAACTTGGTGCCAAGAGAGATCTCCTCGGCCCACGATTAATCTCCTGCAGGGGAAAGGGAGAGCATATGAGTGAGTGCCCAGCCTTCCCAGTTGTGCAGGATGCAGCCCAAGGGGCTCACTCTCTTGCCCTATCCACAGTACTGAATCCTGAACTACAAGACTGGAGGGCGGGAAGAGGCCGGGAGAGTGGAGACAGGATTCTGAGGGCTTTAAAGGGATGCAAATCCTACTAGCTGCAACGGGACTCCATCGGGAAGCCCGCCCATACGTCGCTGGGAATGTCTCACTTGCGAAGTGGCCCACTATCACCCTCAGTGTCCCAGGTGCCTCACCCACACCACACCACCCCTCTGGGGCCAGGTCCCTGTGTGTGCTCCTGACAGCAGCAGCGAGAACAAACTTTGGTGCATAGCTAGTGGACACACACAGAAAGCCAGCTTGAATCTGTGGGCTGGGGACAGACCACAAGCTTGGTGGTGCTAAAGCTTTAGCACCACCTTTGCGAAAACGAAAGAGAAGCGGTCAGAACTTTGCAGCATCCAGAGAAGGCACAGAAGCTTAAGAATTCTGCCACAAGAGGGAGCAAGAAGCATGGAGCATGTGTACCCATATAAGGTCTGAGAAAGCCTCAGAATCTCTAGCCTGGCCAATAGAAGGTATCTCTCTTCAGAAGGCAGTTAGTAAAGACTGGAGAAGATGACTGCTACTTCAAATGTGAAGATAGCAAAGCAAAACTCCAAGGAACATAAAAGATCAAGGTAACATCACACCACCAGAGGATCAAAATAATCTTCCAGTATCAAGACCCAAAGACATAGAGATCTTCAATTCACCCAATAAAGAATTCACATAGCTGTTTTAAGGAAACTCAATGAGCTTCAAGGAAACACAGAAGGACAATTCAATGAAATCTGGAAAACAATATACAAATAAAATGAGAGGTTTAACAAAGAGATAGAAATCACAAAAAAGAACCAAACAGAAGCTCTGGAGCTGAAGCACACAATGAATGAAATGAAAAATGCAATAAAGGGACTTCCTTGGTGGTGCAGTTGTTAAGAATCTGCCTGCGGGGGGGCAGGGGGGAATGAATTGGGAGATTGGGCTTGACATATATACACTAACATGTATAAAATAGGTAACTAATAAGAACTGCTGTATAGCACAGGGAACTCCACTTCGCTGTACAATAGAAACTAACACAACATTGTGAAACAACTATACCCCAATTTTTTTAAAAAAAGAGAATCCACCTGCCAATGCAGGGGACACGGGTTCGATCCCTGGTCCAGGAAGATCCCACATGCCTTGGAGCAACTAAGCCCATGCGCCACAACTACTGAGCCTGTGCTCTAGAGCCCACGAGCCACAACTACTGAGCCCATGTGCCACAACTACTGAAGTCTGCACGCCTAGAGCCCATGCTCCACAACAAGAGAAGCTACTGCAGTGAGAAGCCTGAGCATCACATCAAAGAGTAGCTCCCGTTCACCACAACTAGAGAAAGCCCGTGCGCAGCAACAAAGACCCAACACAGCCAAAAATAAAAAATAAATAAATACATTTATTCGAAAAATGCAATAGAGAGCAACAGCAGATGGATCACACAGAAGGATCTGTGAGATAGAAGAGACGAGTTTAGAGATTATCCAGTTCGAGGAGATCAAAGAGAAAAGAATGAAGAAAGCCTATGTGGTCTATGGGCTACATCAAAAAAAGAGAGAGAGAAACATTTTTCAAATTATTGGAGTTCCAGAAGGAAAAGTGAGGGAGAAGGAGGCAGAAAGCTTATTTGAAGAAATAATGTCTGAGAACTACAATAATTTGTTAATGAATACACAAAATAAAAAGACAAAAATTGTGACATCAAAAAGATAAAAGGGGAAAGTAGAGAGGTAGAGCTTTTGTCTGTGATTGAAGTTAAATTGTTATCAGTGTAAAAGAGATGGTTATACCTATAGGATGTTATATGTAAGCCTCATGGTAAACACAAAGCAAAAACCTACAGTAGATTCACAAAAGATAAAGAGAAGGGAATCAAAGCATACCACTATAGAAAATAATCAATTCAAAAAGGAATGCAGCAAGAAAGGGAGAAAGGAAAAAGGGAACTACCAAATGTCCAGAAAACAATTAACAAAATGGCAATAGTAAATCCAGAGCTATCATTAATTATGTTAAATATAAATGGACTAAATTCTCCAATCACAAGACACAGAGTGGATGAATGGATTGAAAAACAGCACAACTACATGCTGCCTACAAGAGGTTCACTTCAGCTTTGAGGACACACAAAGGATCAAAGTGAAGGGATGGAAAAAGACACTCCATGCAAGTGGAAACTAAAAGAAAGCAGGGATAGCTACACTTAAATCAGACAAAATAGACTTTAAGCCAAAAATAGTAACAAGAGACAAAGAAGTTCACTATATAATGATAAATGGGTACATAAGAGTAAAAAGTTAAATTCCTCCCTAACAATCCCATTTCCCGTAGTGGATACCTCTAACAACCATTTGCACATTCTTTAAGATTTCTTTTTCTTCACAAGATTTCTTTTTACTCATAATGTAAAAGTTTCCTGATTAATCACTTAATACTTTACCCCAAAGTCCAACTTCTAATCCTAATAGAAATGCACCCAGCCTCTGGTACTAGCTACAGATTTGAGGACTTGGTAGGATGAACTCGGGAGTGAGGGACCTCGAACCTGAAAGCCACCAAGGCCTTGATAATGCTTTCAGAGGCCTGGTTGTTAGCCCACAAGACACACTCCTTCTTCCCAAGTGCTCTCCAGGGTTCTATATGCCCAATAAACAAGTAAAATAATAAATACGTATTTGACTCCACTATCTGCATCATCCCATGTCCAATCAACTACCAAGTCCTATTATTTCTTCCTTCATTCAAAAATACTTCATTAAGAGATTATATGCCAAGTTCTATGCTAGGCTGTGGGGATATCAAGATGAATAAGACTTAGTTCCTGCCCTCATGAAGCATGTAGCTTGGAATGCAGGGAAAGACAAGTAATCAAATAAGTAAAATAGATTCAACTTTTAAATCTCGATGGTCATTCATTCCACTCTTCTAAACTATAAGTTGACCTCTGAGGGATGTTTAAAGCAAGAGTTTTCAATTTTGGTTGCACGTTAGATTCACCTAGGAAGATTTTTTTTAAATATGCTGATGCCAGGGCCCTACCCGAGAGCAATTAAATAGAATCTCTGGGGCTGCGGCCCAGGCATAAGCATTTGTTAAAAATTCTCCAAGTGATTCTAATGTGTAGGCAGAGTTAAGACATCCAGCTTACATTTGCAGCAACATGGATGGACCAAGAGATTATCGTACTAAATGAAGTAGGTCGGAAAGAGAAAGACAAATACCATATATCACTTACACATGGAATCTAAAATATGACACAAATGAACTTATCTATGAAACAGAAACAGTCTCACAGATATAGAGAACAATTGTGGTTGTCAAGGGAGGGGGGAGTGGAGGAAGGATGGATTGGGAGTTGGGATTAGCAGATGCAAACTAATATATAGAATGGATAAACAAGAAGATCCTACTGTATAGCACAGGGAACTATATCCAATATCCTGTGATAAACCATAATGGAAAAGAATGTAAAAAAGAATATATATATTCTTATGGAAAAACCTGAACGAACTTTTTGGCCAACCCTATATATATATCTGAATCACTTTGCTGTACAGCAATTAACATAACATTGTAAATCAGCTATACTGCAATAAAAAAATTGCAGCTTAAAGTATGTCACATAATTTGCCACGGTATATTAACTGTATGTAAAACCAAAGACAGACCAACAGCTCCCAGCTAAAAGGCGTTATCAGTGTAAAAGAAATCTATTATTTCTGAAATTTAAACCCAGTTAATATCATGTTGGCTACTGGACAGTTAACAAGTAATTGCTCATGTTTCCTCTGGTTAATGAATTCCTTCTTAGCCAATAAATGAATAAGTTCATTAAGTTATTGACTTAAGAAAAAATACTAATCTGAGGTGTGAAAACATCTTCCTCTGAGAAACTATATTCTTATAATGACCCAATCAAGACCCTACCTCGTATCAAAGAGCAGCCACACTTGCTGGTTGTGCTGAAAGCCTTTGATCTGTGTTCCTGTATAAGAACTACTTTTTACTATCAGGTAAGTAAAGCAAACATTTCTTTCATAAAAAGAGTAACTTTTTAAAAATTATTTACTCAGAAATATCCTGTGGTTTGGGAATTCCCTGGTGGTCCAGTGGTTAGGACTTGGCGCTTTCACTGTTGGGGCCGGTTTGATACCTGGTGGGGGAACTAAGGTCCCACAAGCCCTGAGGTGCAGCCAAAAAAAAAAAAAAAAAAGTTAAAGACAATTACTGGCTCATGAAAGACTGTAAAAAAAGACAATCTCCACTGAAAATGAGATATACTAAGAAGTATATTTTAATAGTATTATTGATGTTTGCTTCCATTAAGACCAGGAATGTAAAATTGTAATAAATTCTGGTTTTGGTATAAATACTTAAAAAATACTGTTGTGAAGTTGTTTCCTTTTTAAATAGAATGGTAATAACTGAACATGACTTTTTAATATTAATATTTATTTGGTTGCATTGGGTCTTAGCTGCAGTATGCAGTCTCCTCAATTGTGGCATGCAGACCCTTAGTTGCGGCATGCACGTGGGATCTAGTTCCCTGACCAGGGAGTGAACCTATGCCCCTTGCACTGGGAGCCCGGAGTCTTAACCACCGCACCACCAGAGAAGTCCCAATGTTGTGAGTTTTGTGGGGGGTTTTAAAGTAATTTTTATTTTGTTTTTTTATTTATTTATGTCTGTGTTGGGTCTTCCTTGTTGCCTGCAGGCTTTCTCTCTAGTTGCAGCGAGCAGGGACTACTCTTCCTTGCGGTGGGCAGGCTTCTCATTGGGGTGGCGTCTCTTGCTGCAGAGCACAGGCTCTAGGCGCCAGGGCTTCAGTAGTCGTGGCTCAAAGGCTCTAGAGCGCAGGCTCAGTAGCTGTGGCGCAGGGGTTTAGTTGCTCCGCAGCATATGAGATCTTCCTGGCCCAGGGCTTGAACCCGTGTCCCCTGCATTGGAAGGCAGATTCCTAACCACTGCGTCACCAGGGAAGTCCCCCAATGTTATGAGTTTTAATACACCAATTTTTCAATATTTTTTCAACTACTTTAACACTGTAAGGAAAATAGAATTCCCTGTTGGTCCAGTGGTTACGATTCCGTGCTTCCACTGCAGGGGGCACGGATTCGATCCCGCATGCCACAGGGAGCATCAAAAAAACTTTGTAATGAAAACTAAAATGGAAGAAACTGAAGACATGGGGAGGGGGAGGGGAATTCACCTCTAGGCCAGCTATTAACTAGTAGAAGTATGTGATAGTTCAGTCACTAGGAGGCAAACAGATAAGATCGGAATTAAGATATCTATCAACAGGCCCTAATCTAGCCAATTCTTCACCAAAACAAAGGAAAGCCTTTAACTCTGAAGGTGGCAATACCTGAGACCAAGCTGTACTCCTAGCTGAGAAGGGGAAATTCCTAGAAGAGGGTCCTTGCCTTTTGCTCTCCTTCAGGATGTCGCCCTCGTTCTGGAAGGCGGGGGCGAGGGGAAAGGAATGTAGATAAGTCCCCCCCCCCCACGGCGGGGACAACAGACGACGGTCAGGAAAGGTAAACTCTCTACACGTGTCGCACAGGGAGGGAGCACTGCGCATGCGGAGAAGGCGGCGCCGCGGGCGACGGGGCGTACCGCGCATGCGCCAGGATCTGGGGACGCGCCCCCCCTTTTTTTTTTCCTCCGGACAGGTGAGCAGCGGCCTCTCTTTCCCGCCCTCTCGCCCCGCCTCCTGCTTGGCTCGCCCCCAAGGCGTTGCCATGGGGACACAGCGGCCACAGCTGGCCTGTGGCGGTGCCGCCTACCTGGTCGCTTTTGCGGACTTGGTGGCGGCGACAGTGGGAGCTCATGGAGCTTTCGATTAACGACGTCGACAGGACCAAGAAGCGGTCGGGTCTGGGCCGTTGCAAGCATTTCTTTTGGTTGGGCGTCGCCTTCGACACGGTGGGCGCGACCGTGATGTTCACCGGGGTCTTCGCCGATCTGCTCTTCTACGACCTGTTGCTTTACCTGGGTTCCATCATCATCTTCCTCAGCCTCCTCTGGTGGGTTTTCTGGTACAGCGGTAACATCGAACTGTCTTCTGAAGAGCCCTTGAGCAGGCCCTCCCACCTGCCTTCCGCCACCACGCTGGAAGTCCTGAGCCAGACCATCAGCAACCGTTTCTCTTTCAACATGGGCAGCGTTTCCAAAACCTTTATGCAGATGTGGCCGGGGCGGCGGCACCGCAAGAGGTTGCTGCAAGGGAGTGCTCTGGATATGACCGTCACGGGCCAGGTCGAAAACCAGCTAGACGAGGACAAAGACGGGATGGAAGGTGCCAAGGAGAGCGGCGACGCTCAGGACTTTGGCAGCGAGGATCTCCCCAAACATGAAGCTGTCAAAAGTTTAAAGGGAGTTTGCTCCTTGGGCCCCAATGCGGGTCCCCTAGGCACTGAGGCTAGTCTCCCAACGTTTGTTAAAGGACCATGGACCCAGGTGCAACCAGTCACTCCATCTCCTCTGGACCAGCCTCTCACTCCAGCCATCCTGGCTTTTAAGAGCCTGCCCATAGTCCCCGTGGCCTCTGCTAGCCAGCCCCTGCCTATTCTGAACTCTAAGAGCCAGCCTGTAGTTTCCTTGGCCTCTACGAGCCAGCCCCCTGCAGTTACTCTTGCCTCTCTGAGCCAGCCTGCTGCCCCCTTGGCCTCTACTAGCCAGCCTCTACCTATTCTGACTTCTAACAGCCAGCCTGTAGCTTCCTTGGCTTCTACTACTCAGCTTCCGGTCCTCTTTGCCTCTAAGAGCCTGCCTGCTGTCCCTTTGTCCTCTACAAGTCAGCCTCTGACCATCCTTACCTCTCAGAGCCACCTCCTGGTGCCTGTGGCTTCACAGAGCCAGTTCCAGAATCTTGCTCAGGCCTGTCAAACCCAGCCACCACCTCTTCAGGCTTCCCAATCCCAGGGTCTGGCCACCCAGGTCTCTCTGCTCCAGCTTCTGCCCACCCAGTCTTTTCAGACCCAACCTGTGGACCCTCAGGTGGCCCAGGCTGTCCAGGACTTTCAGGCCATGTATCACACCCAACAGACCTCCCAGAGCAGCTCTTTAGTCCAGAGGATTGGACCAAGCCAGTCTCCATCTGCCCAGGAGTTTCACAGAGAGCCAGTTGCTTTCGAGACCCCGCCACCAGCAGGCCAGGAGCTAAGTCAGACCCCCCCTGACACTGCATCCCTGCTCCCTGAGTCCCCAGCTCCAGCTGCTCAAGCCCAGCAGTCAGTGCCCCCCTGCAGGGCGCCCACCCCGGTCCCGGAGAGGAGGAGTCGCTCTCTCTAGCACAGAACCAGACCCCAGCCCTCCGAGTGGCCCTAAGGCCTCCACCAAGTAAGTGACTTTGGAGGAATACCTGCAGTGTTCCTTAACTGTTGCCGGGTCCATGTTCTGGTGGTTTCCTCAACCCCCGCTCTTAAAAAACATTAAGTTACTGGAGGTGAAGTGGCCTCTTCCTTCAGGGATTAGATCATTTGAACTTTGATAGATTTTTGAACCTAGTGCTCTGAGTGGATGAGTTGCTGTTAAGGTTTTATGGCTCTCCCAGCCTGATACTTTATTTCGACTTGGTGGGGGGAGGGTGTTAATTACCTTCCTTCAGGGCCTCTAAGGTGGGGGGACTCTGCAGTGTTTCTGAAACAAGATGATTTTAGGTGGTACAGGGACACAGCACAAATAGCAGTGAGCCTTCCAGTGGGAAAGTTATTCCCTTTTCAATTCTTTTTTCAATCTTTCTGATTATATCAAGGAGAATGCCCTTAGTTTGGGGTTAGTGATCTCTAACACCTCTGTAACGCTTTGGTAGGCAACCCAGCTAGGATTTAATACCATTTGTGTTAACAAAGTTATTTCAGTGGATAACTTCTATTCATGCCCAGTAATACTGGTTTCTCTATTTATTGATACAATAGTGATGGTTCCTTTTTGAAATCCACTTATTTAAGTAAAAAATACTTTACATGAGTCAACGTAAAGGTAAAAATTAATTGTAGAGTGAAACTTGGAAAGATTCTGAGATTTGGAAAACATTTGGTTATTTGTTCTAAATCATATGCGCTTTCTATTAACTCCCAAAACCCTTTATTCTGACCTATTGGATGAATTTTGTGGTTAAGGTTATTGCGGAGGAAGTTCACTTAACTCCCAAACCCTTGTCAATTGGAATGGTAGAAAAGATCATGTGAAGGTCAAAATTGGTGACCCTGCTTCTCAGGGGGTTAAGTGCTGAGTGTCAGTCCTGGTCTTTCTCTCTAATCCTGTTGATAAGTTACTTGGGGGCAGGGCGGAAGAGTATGGGGGGCAGAGCAATACTTTGAAATTATGTTAATGCTCCTTGTTTAAATGCTACCAACATATTCAAGAAGGTGTTCATCCTTATTTCATATCGGTTGGTTTCATTTCCAGCGTGAGATATAACTGAATATTAGGTGGAAGTCAAACTCTTAATTTCCTTATGATTTTCTCCAATTCGCCTTTAAGAGAATGTGTAACACTCTCTAGGTATATAAACACATATATATTCTATAGATAATCATAAGGGCAAAGCATTTTAGCTCTTTTGATTTTGTACAATTTGGACACGTGGATTCTAAAATGAAGTACATTCAGTGATTTATGTTTATCTCTTTAAAAATTTTTTAAGAGCAAAACACTGACAAACCATAATTCCAGAAATTAAGGATTTAGTATTATTGAAAAAGATCATTTTTCCCATTAATTCTTTCAAGTAATTCATATGATCGAAATAATTCTCCATGTAATTCTTGAAGGAGCACTTACTAAGTGCGAGGAATAATGGTAAATGCATATAAACATGAAAGGATGCAGACCTTGCCATCAGAAAGCTTAGAGACCCTGTTCTCCAAAGAGGAGAAGCTTTTAGACAAGGAAGGAGAAGGGATAGGCTGGTGTCTACCTGCTAATTTTTAGTGGAATAATTATTTTTGACAGGAAGAGCCATGCGATGCCTTTCAAATAATTAATTCACTGACCCGGCATTTACTGAATTTCTAGCAAGTGCCAGGCATTCCATTAGGCATTGGGGATTCAGAGAGAAGGTGCCCCTGCTCTCCAAGTGCTCACTGTTGATCAAGGCAGACAGATCTAGGAATCACTAACACAGTGAGCTGTAACACGAGTCTACTCACAGTCTTCCAGAATACAGGGTGAGGAATTTTTGAATTGGATCCTAAAGTAGGTGTCTATTGGTTGAGGAAGATGAGAAGAACATTCCATGCATAGGGGAAAATCATCAACAGAAAGACTCAGAGGTTTAACAGTCAGTCCATGGCTTGCTGGCAACACATTTGGGAAAGGATAATCCAATGCTGGAGTCAAGAGTGCTTGGGGTTGGGTGTGAGGAAGTGGGAAACCTTTGTAGGCTTTTTAAGAAGGGTACTTGTGTTCATAATTCTACCTGTGGGCTCTGTTCTAAAGTAATGGCAGGAGGCCAATAATTAGAGAATAATTGCTAAGTTCTCTCCCAGTTAGTTCTAAGGGGAAAACAGTCCTCTTAGATGTTAGCAACAGTTTCTAATTAAAGTGTAGGGGACTTCCCTGGTGACGCAGTGGTTAAGAATCCACCTGCCAATGCAGGGGACACGGGTTCGAGCCCTGGTCCGGGAAGATCCCACATGCCATGGAGCAACTAAGCCCATGCTCCACAACTACTGAGCCTGTGCTCTAGAGCCCGTGAGCCACAACTACTGAGCCCGCATGCCACAACTACTGAAGCCTGCATGCCACAACTACTGAAGCCCACACGCCTAGAGCCTGTGCTCCACAAGAGAAGCCACCGCAATGAGAAGCCTGCGCACCACAACAAAGAGTAGCCCCTGCTCACCGCAAGTAGAGAAAGCCCGCCTGAAGCAGCAAAGACCCAGCACAGCCATAAATTAATTAATTAATTAATTAATTAAAAAATAAAGTGTAGGCTCCATGGGTATTCATCCTGGAAAACACTGTCAGGTGTTTATTTACTTGTACATAAAATTTTTTTTGCTACAAAGATTGTTGCCAGCCCCTTTCCCGATTCTTGGATGGCACTACCATAGAAATGATAGTTTCCGCAAGACCCTTAGGCAAGCAGAGGTTTTTATTCAAAGAGGTAGCGTGTGCACAAGGGAGAGGGTGGAAAACTACAACAACAACAAGAAAACAAAGCAAAACAAAACTTCCAGCTCCTAGAGTAGAAGGGGCGAGTTGCTTTTATAACAAAAGGGAGGGTTTGTCTCATGGATCACTGATAATTTCCAGAAATCGTCAAACTTCTTTGATCATCAGCAGGTGGCTCCATGATGGCTATAAGGAATAGGGAGTTGTTTCTGTGAGGGGGAAGAAATGCATGAGAATTTTCTGCAAAAATGCACAGGAATAGATAAGGTTAGTCTCTGGGACTCAGACCCCCGGGGCCTTTGTTCTTTAGCTTGCAAGGCCTGTTTTGCCCAATGCCGTTACCCTGGTCCTTTTCCGAAATGGCTGTGCTCTTGTCTTCCTGTCTCAAGATGACTGTCAGGTAGAATGACACCATTTTGATGCATTTCTCTGTACTGATGGTAGGATAAGTACCTATCTAAAATGGAGGTTGACAAATTTTTTTCTATAATGGCCCAGATGGTAAATATTTTAGGCTCTGTGGGCCAAAAGGCAAAATCCAGACTATTACGTGGCTGCTTATATAACAAAAGAGTAACTACTCCCGCCCCACCCCACCCCCTTTTGCTGGGGGGGTGGGCTGTATAGCGGCTTTGACTCCAGTTGCACTGCTGGAGTCATCCACCTGACCAAGAGCAACTGGCCTGAGGCAGAGGGAGACCAGCCTGGCTGGCCAGGTTTGCAGCCAACACAGTGTATTTCACTCTGCCCCAGTGACATCCAGGCCCGAGGCCGTCATTCTCCCCTCTCAGAGAACCTGGCCGTCTCATCTTTGTCTGCTGGCCTGAGGAGAGCTGATTTGCCCAGTCCCCGACTCCCAGGTTGAGATTCCACCGTTGGATGCCTGCCATCTGCCGTAATGTTCAGGCCCTGAGGAGACAAGCAGGCACAGGGAGCCCTGGGGAGAGCAGGAGCAGAAACCGATCCCCCGGGTTTGGTCTTGGAGGCTCCCAGCCGCAGACCACAGCAATGTAAAAGCACAGAGTGGGGAGAGGTGCTGCTGGCAGCTAGTGGGTGGAGGCCAGAGGGGCTGCCAAACACCCTATAGTGCTCAGGCCAGCCCCTCACAACACAGAATTATCCCGCCCCAAACATCGTCAGTGTGAGGTTGAGAAACCCTGATCTAGAATAATAAAAATTTGCGCTATAGTTCATTAGGCACTTAAAAAAAAAACACCTTATTTTGATCCTCAGATGACGCATTACCTCTTAAATAGAAATGGTATCTTCTCCACTAGACCATGAGGATCTCATTCACCTTTGTTTTGTTCATCTTTGTGTTCCCATTTTGTATAATTCTGAATCAACACACACATATGGGGCATTTATTAATAATAATAGTTAACATTTCTTGGGTGTTCATAGTACACTACCCACTGTGCTAAGTAACTTACAGGCTTTATCTCATTCGTCACAACCATCAGAGATAAGGCACCATTATTATCTCCACTTCAAGGAAGGGAGATTTGATATTGGAAGGTTATGTAATTCTTTTCCATGTCACATAAATGGAGGAGCTGGAATTGATGTATAATTGATGTATAATTTGTTATAAGGTGTATATTACAAGCTTTCCTTCCAAGCAATAGTTATTAAAGAGCCTTTTTCTTAAGCCTATTAGTCATAACTTGGGCTGTAATACCCCAGATCAGTCTAGGGTTATTTCTCTATTGAAAGCTTTATTTCCAGAGAGAGAATGCAAATCAACAACTCTTTCATTTTTTGTTTCCTCTCTATGTTTATAAGTCTCATCTCAAATAAAATTGCTTTTTTCTTTCCAGAACTCACCAGTGTTCCTACAGATTTAAGTGCCAAGTTTATAAAAGCACAAATACTTACCTTAATCTCAATTTGGAAACCTCCATCTGGAGCCCTGGCCTGTCTCAGCACTGCAGACTTGACCAGCTGCCTCCACCAAGTCTGTGCTGCAGAGTGGGGAGAATTTTCCAGCCCCAGACAGTAAAGATGTTTATTGCCAGAATTTGAAGCCATAATAAACTATGCTGTTCCAAATGAACTTCATTTTAAAAGAAGTTGGTTTTTAAAATAGACTTCTCTTGTGAAAGCATTCCAGCATTCTAAGCGGAAAATCATGTCTCACATACTCTGGGTGAATGTGTCAGTACAAATCCCACAGAAATGGACATTGAAAATTGCAGCTCCTTGTATTTAAGGATGCTTTGTGACCTCGTTAAGCTATCAGAAAGGTTAATACAATCAGGGTATTATAACATGTTACAGTTTATTTATATGTTCATTTGATTTAAGCAATATGAGTTTCCCTTTTTCCCAAGGATTTAAAACCTGCTGATTTGATTGCATATTTTAATGATAATCAACTAAAATTCATTTGGGACTGCTCTCCTCTTATGTTCTTTCTTTGTATCAGTGAATTGTTTATGCAAGAATGGTCTAATATAGGGATAGTTTGCTTTTAAAATTTCCAATTATAGGCAAAAGTACATTTTTAGGTGGTACGGTACTTTGGATCAAAACTTCCAAAAATTTAGTTGCTTTTATATTTCTTCCCCTTTTCTGCCCTATGCTTCAGTATTTCTATGTTTATAATTTTTAAAAATTAACTCAAGTTGGTAGACTTTATGCATTGCAGATACTCGGAAAAAAGAATAAGGGAAGGACATTATGCTAAGTGAAATAAGCCAGTTTCAACAAGATATATACTGTATGAGTCCACCTATATGAGACTTCTCATATCAGAGAACCAAATTCGAAGAGACAGAAAGTAGAATGGTGGTTGCCAGAAGCTGGGGAGAGTGGGGAACCTGGAGTTGTTTAATGGGTACAGAGTTTCAGATGAAAAGAGTTCTGGAGGTTGGCTGTACAACAATGTCAATGTACTTAACACTACTGAACTGTACAATTAAAAATGGTTAAGGTGGTAAATTTTATGTGTAGTTTACCACAATTTTTTAAAAAGAATAATTGGATTAAACCAGCAATTTATAAACCATATGACATTTATCAATTTATTTTTAAGTAATAATATATGCAACAGCTGAGCTTCTGTATATAAAATGAACCAGGTAAGCACAGTTGTTTTAATAACACAAGAACTATAGTTAGGAACTCAGAGAAAAATCAACTTTAAAGTAGTACAGTACAAGCGACAAGGTAAGTGCAAAGGACATTGTTGGGGGGTGTGCCCACACGCACGTTTCAGGAACCTACAGAAGAGCCTTTTATCTTGCAGTGGCTAACCAATATTCGTATGGTTGGATTTTATCTTGGATAAATAGAGGTGGTTCTCAAGAACTGTGATTAGTGAGCCTCAGGTGCTACCACAATGCCAGGAAGCAGATAGTCACCTTGAAAGAAAGATAGAAACAACTATAATCATCTTAGTAAATATAGATGTTTACGTATTTTAAAAACAAGGTCCCCAAATGACCGGCTGCCTGGAGCAGAGCTGCCCACTAGCCTGGACTCCACACAGGCCTCGACATGAAGGAAAAATAAATCTCATTATTCTTAAAAAATAAATACATAAATCAATAGATCAATATAAAATAAAAACACTGTCTGGTTTATTTTTCACCCATTTCAAAAGAAATGTTTCTATACTACCCAGCCATAAAAAAGAATGAAATTTTGCAACAACATGGATGGACTTGGAGGGTATTGTGCTAAGTGAAATAAGTCAGACAAAGACAAATACTGTATGATATCACTTATATGTGGAATCTAAAACATGTAACGAACTAGTGAATATAACAAAAAAGAAACAGACCCACAGATACAGAAAACAGATTAGTGGTTACCAGAGGGGAGAAGGAAGGGGGGAGGAGCAAGATGGGAGTAGGGGATTAAGAGGGACAAACTATTATGTATAAAATAAGCTACAGGGGACTTTCCTGGTGGCACAGCAGATGGGACTCCACGCTCCCAGTGCAGGGGGTCTGGGTTCGATCCCTGGTCAGGGAACTAGATCCCACATGCATAGCGCAACTAAGAGTTCGCATGCCACAACTAAGGAGCCCTGGAGCCGCAACTAAGGAGCCTGCCTGCTGCAACTAAGACCCAGTGCAACCAAATAAATAAAGAAATAAACGTTTAATAAAATAAATAAGCTACAAGGAAATATTACACAACACAGGGAATATAGCCAATATTTTATAACAACTTTAAATGAATTATAACCTTTAAAAATTGTGAATCACTATATTGTACACCTGTAACTTATATAGTATTGTACATCAACTATACTTCAATTAAAAACGTGATATAAAAAAATATATAGGATGAGCAGATTTTTAAAGTTTAAATCTTTGGGTAATATATTTCCATATTACAAAATCCAAAAAGGATAAAATAGCACATAGTAAACTCTCTCTATAATCCTCAGCACAGTGCTACTGATAGACATTAAAAATGTTATTAGGACTTCCCTGATGGTGCAGTGGTTAAGAATCCACCTGCGAATGCAGGGGACATGGGTCGAGCCCTGGTCTGGGAAGATCCCACATGCCGCGGAGCAACGAAGCCCGTGTGCCACAACTACTGAGCCTGCGCTCTAGAGCCCATGAACCACAACTACTGAGCCCATGTGCCACAACTACTGAAGCCCATGTGCCTAGAGCCCGTGCTCTGCAATGAGAAGCCACTGCAGTGAGAAGTCCGCGCACTGCAACAAAGAGTAGCCCCCACTAGCCGCAATTAGAGAAAGCCCACGTGCAGCAACGAAGACCCAACACAGCCAAAAAGTAATAAATAAATAAATTTATATATTTTTTTAAATGTTATTAGTTTCTTGTAAATCCTTTCATTCAAATACATATATATAATACATTGATTATATAACATTCATTTATATATATAACATGCTTATACTGTACATTCTAGTGTTTTTTTTCAAATTTTTTAATCTCAAGCTTGGTTCCCTTAAATCTGTCCTTTTTTTTTTCTGAGAGCAGTTTCTTTCTTCCTTTCTTTCTTTCTCTCTCTCCTTCCTTCCTTCCTTCCTTCCTTCCTTCCTTTCGGCTGGGCCATGAGGCATGTGGGATTTTAGTTCCCCAACCAGGGATCAAACCCACTTCCCCTGCTGTGGAAGCAGAGTCTTTTTTTTTTTTTAATGTAATACTGTTTATTTAACTTCATAAACATTTCAGCATTCTAAACATACAAAAATAAAAATAACAGAACATTGCAGATTGTGTTTAGCATAGAAGGTTCTTGAACTTTCATCAATTCAGTGGCTCTTGGCTTTGCTGACAATGAAGAGTTCTATGGTTTGTTTAAAAAACAAACAGTTTAAAACTACTGCACTTCAACTAAAAATGATCCAAAACACTTCTCATGCCAGCTGACCCACCCACCCTTTCCACAGCTAAGAATGGCAGTGGGATGCTATGTCCCTATATACAGGAACAAGACAATCTGAAGCTAAATGCATGCCCACTGCAGTGTCCAGAGGTCCAGCCCCACAGTGCATGCCCTGAGCTATGGCCCCTCCGGAAGGCATCACCCCTACAGCCGCCATGCCAAGCAAGGAGCATCAAGAGTGTGTCTCGGTTGCTTTGTTCTTTTTACAAACTATAGATATGTACAGTTGAGAACTCGGGATTCCTAGCCAATAACCATAGAGTTAACACACCACCTCACAAATTTAAAAAAAAAAAGAAAGAAAGAAAATGCCAGAAACATCTTTAAATGCCTTGTCACACCAACAGCAAAGTGCACAGAGTGAGGAGAACAGGAGAGCCTTTTCATTTTTTAAAATGTTTGGAAACATGTACAACTTTGATACAGTTTCCGGGTGCTCCAGACACCCATGGCCACTTCATGTAAACCACTGACAATTGCTAGAGCACTCTGAGAGACTACGATATGACCATGATCCAACTGGGTAATTCAACGTAATGAGGGCAACAGATACGTCTTGGGCGAGAGGTGTGTCAATCACGGCGCTCCCTACTCTAAGGTATTCACAGGGAGACAGATCAACAGTTTTTTTAATTCATCCTCCTCTTCCTCCTCCTCCTCTTCTTCATCCTCGTCTTCTTCATCTTCCTCTTCCACCTTTTTCCGGACAACTTTAGAAGGACCCTTGGCGCCATCAAACTTCCCTTTAGACTTATAGTCTGCGACATCCTTCTCATATTTCTCCTTCAGCTTCGCTGCCTTGTTGATGTATGGCCGCTTCTCGCTGTCACTTAAGTTATTCCACATCTCGCCCAGCTTCTTTGCCACATCTCCAATAGAAATGCCAGGGTTTGTAGATTTGATCTTGGGGCGGAATTCGGAACAGAACAGGAAAAATCCAGACAGTGGCCTCTTGGGGGCATTCGGGTCCTTCTTCTTGCCTCCCTTAGCTGGTCCGTAATCCTTCGTTTCCCAATCATAGCGCACTTTATCTGCCTTTGCCATTTCATCAAATTTAGACTTCTCTTTCCCAGACATTGTCTTCCACCTCTCAGAGCACTTCTTGGAAAATTCTGCAAAATTGACAGGGACCTCGGGGTTTTTCTTCTTATGGTCCTCTCTGCACGTCTGCACAAAGAAGGCATAAGCAGACATCTTGCCCTTTGGTTTCTTGGGAACACCTTTAGCCATCTTGACTGTATTGTTCGCTAGCCTGGGCAGCTGCAGGGCAGGACGTGCGGCTCAGCGCTCCACAGCCTCGCGCTAGCTGCCTCCACGAGAGCCGCCTCGAAGCACAGAGTCTTAAGCATTGGACGATCAGGGAAGTTCCTCTAGTTTTTCTTCACATACTGTTCAATACCTTGCTTTTTTCACTCAATATATATTTGGGAGAGCTTTCCATTTTGGGCGTTAAAGAGCTTTCTAATTCTTTTTTTGAACACAGAATATTCCATTGAGTGGATGTATCATAATCAATTTTTTTTTCGGTGCCGCACGGCTCATGGGGTCTCAGTTCGCCGACCAGGGATCGAGCCAAGGCCCATGGCAGTGAAAGCACCGAGTCCTAACCACTGGACTGCCAGGGAAGTCCCTATCATAATCAATTTAACTTGTTTCTTTTTTTTTTTTTAATTCAGTGTTTTCTCTTATTTATTTATTTATGGCCACACCCCAGGGCATGAGGAACTTCCCCAACCAGGGACTGAACTCGTGCCCCCTGCATTGGAGGAGCAGTCTTTTTTTTTTTTTTTTTTTTTTTACTTTTTTTGTGTGTGTGGGATAAATATTTGTTTTGGGCTGCATTGGGTCTTAGTTGCAGTGCACTGGCTTCTCTCTACTTGTGGCTCGCAGGCTCATTAGTTGTGGTGCATGGGCTTAGTAGTTGAGGTGTGCAGGCTTAGTTGCCCCGCAACATGTGGGATCTTAGTTCCCTGACCAGGGATTGAACCCATGTCCCCTGCATTGGGAGGTGGATTCTTAACCACTGGACCACCAGGGAAGCCCTGACTTGTTTCCTATTGATGGACATTTTGGTTGTTTCTATTATAATAAATGTTTTTAAGCAATAGTAAATTTGGACCTAATAAATAGATACGGACCAATCGGCTGCTAATGATTGACCACTGACTTTAAGAATCCCAAAGCCCATCTAGTCTAGTTCCCCCACCCCAAACAAATAAAAATCATAAGTGCCTTGCCTAAGATCTTATAGCTAGTTAGTGGCAGAGGCTAGACTAAAATCTGATAGCCCTGAGTATGAGTCCTCTTTACAGCAAATCAGTATAATTATCATTTCATTGCATTGTAAATAGTTTCCTTAAAAAATATATCATCTTAGAGATTTGAATTTGAGCTGAGAAAGGATAATGTAGCATTTTACTTTCCCCTCACCCCCAGAACATTTTAATCTTTTTTTTTTTTTTTTTTTTTTTTTTGGTGGTACGTGGGCCTCTCACTGTTGTGGCCTCTCCCATTGCGAGTACAGGCTCCAAATGCACAGGCTCAGCGGCCATGGCTCACAGGCCCAGCTGCTCCGCGGCATGTGGGATCTTCCCAGACCGGGGCACAAACCCGTGTCCTCTGCATCGGCAGGCAGACTCTCAACCACTGCGCCACCAGGGAAGCCCTGTTGAGGATTTTTGCATCTATGTTCATCAGTGATATTGGTCTGTAGTTTCCTTTCTTTGTGACATCTGTGTCTGGTTTTGGTATCAGGTTGATTGTGGCCTCATAGAATGAGTTTGGGAGTGTTCCTTCCTCTGCTATATTTTGGAAGAGTTTGAGAAAGTTAGGTGTTAGCTCTTCTCTAAATGTTTGATAGAATTCGCCTGTGAAGCCATCTGGTCCTGGGCTTTTGTTTGTTGGAAGATTTTTAATCACAGTCTCAATTTCATTGCTTGTGATTGGTCTGTTTATATTTTCTATTTCTTCCTGGTTCATTCTCGGAAGGTTGTGCTTTTCTAAGAATGCATCCATTTCTTCCAGGTTGTCCATTTTCTTGGCATATAGTTGCTTGTAGTAATTGCTCATGATTCTTTGTATTTCTGCAGTGTCAGTTGTTACTTCTTTTTTTTTTTTTTTTTTTTTTTGCGGTACGCGGGCCTCTCACTGTTGTGGCCTCTCCCCTTGCGGAGCACAGGCTCTGGACGCGCAGGCTCAGTGGCCATGGCTCACAGGCCCAGCCGCTCCGCGGCATGCGGGATCTTTCTGGACCGGGGCATGAACCCGTGACCCCTGCATCGGCAGGTGGACTCTCAACCACTGCGCCACCAGGGAAGCCCAGTTGTTACTTCTTTTTCATTTCTAATTCTGTTGATTTGAGTCTTCTCCCTTTTTTTCTGGATGAGTCTGGCTAATAGTTTATCAATTTTGTTTATCTTCTCAAAGAACCAGCTTTTAGTTTTATTGATCTTTGCTACTGTTTCCTTCATTTCTTTTTCATTTATTTCTTATCTGATATTTATGATTTCTTTCCTTCGCTAACTTTGGGGTTTTTTTGTTCTTCTTTCTCTAATCGCTTTAGGTGTAAGGTTATGTTGTTTATTTGAGATGTTTCTTGTTTCTTGAGGTAGGATTGTGTTGCTATAAACTTCCCTCTTAGAACTGCTTTTGCTGCATCCCACTGGTTTTGGGTCGTCGTGTTTTCATTGTCATTTGTCCCCCTCCCCCTTTTAAAGTTTCTCTTAAGTTGTTAATATGCAAGTTAAATCTGACTTTACAGGTTTGTAAACTCCTTGATGGTTAAAATCCTCTCTCTCTTTTGTTTCTCCCACAGGCCATATAATATACACTGAAGTATTTTGGACTTAGTTTTATTCTTCTAATAATTAAATTCATACTTGACATCATCCTGAAAAAGAATCAGTGTGTGTTCTATTCAACACCATTCTAAGCATTTCATTTAATGTCTCTGGCATAGTCAAAACTCAGTTGTGAGAAGGCTAGAGATAGTGACAGTGAAAAACAAAATAGCATTGTTCAAAGAGTCTTAGTTTTACCTTTGGTCTTACCCAAGACTTCTAAAACTGGAGTTACTAAAAAGTGATTAAATTGATTTATTTTTTATTTAGTACATACTAAGTGCCAGATACTATACGAGGCACAAGGATGATTCAGTCTCTGCAGAAGTCATTTCCTTTCTCTCTGTTTTCAATGTTGTACAGCAAGAAATTAGGGTCTGAGTAGTCCATAACTAGATAATCAAGCCCGAAATAACCAGGCATTGGCTGCAGTTTTTAAAATAAGTTTAAAAAGCCATAAGAAACAAACTATAAGTAATAAGATGCAAAATATTCAAGGTGTTACTGCTGGGCAATTTATGAATTATTTTCTTCTTTTCTACAATAAATCCATCTCTCTATCTCACAGGTCAGTTTTCGCCTGACTGCAACTACATTTCTCACATTTACACGAAAATAAATGGGCAAATACTACTGTCATTTAATTAAAACCCACTCTGTAGTGCTCACTGTGCCATACTCTGTGGTTTGTGCATTACGCACTCTAATCTAATCCTTACAATAGCCCTAAAATAGCTCAAAAAATTGTTATCCCCATTTTATAGATAAGGTAACTGAAGTTCTGAGAACATTTAGGGAGTTGCCCAAAGTAACAGAGTAAACGACAAATCTGGGGTTTGATTCCTATTCTTTTTGATTCGGCTCTAAAGGGTGAAACTCCATCAGTAAAATCCATGAAACATTTTTTTTAAATTTAAAATTAATATTGTTAATGTGATTATTTACCCATCCCCCATGTTCTATGAGTTAATATACTTCATTAAATTAAATAAGCATGGAAGACTATATGCCTTTTAGTCACCTGCACAAAAATAAGGAAAGAAAACTGCATTTTGACAGGTACCAAATATCATAAATTATATCAGAGTATAATTTTAGACTGTATGTAGTATAAGGCTTCCAATATTACAGTCTGAAAAACTAATGTGAATTCCCCACCATGTTAAGATCTCTCATAGTTTGACTCTTGCTAGACAAAATGGCACAAGGGTCATTACTTATGATTAACAAAGTGATGCAGAACTTTTGGAAAAGTCGAAAGGGGCTGTAATTAGGAGATTAACTCATTATTTCTGCAGTAGTCTGGTTTGATCAGCCTAAGAAAGGGTACTTTTCTAGTTCTTGTTTCTGAAAGGAGTACGCTGAAAGTTTAACCCTGTGAGCTAGGTCAATGTGTACAGCTCTAGAGCCTGATGCTCTTTCTGCGGTGCCACTCTTTCTCCTCAACGTGCTTTCATATCACACAGTATGTATTTACCACACTATTTTAATAAACAGGGAATGGATCATACAGCAAAATATAGTTCTAAGGCTTTCTTTATCCTCTGTTATATAAGTAAATTTTTAGTTAAATGATTTAGTGTAACTGAGCAGGACCCTGTGGAACCTTCCCGGGACAGATGACCACCCCCCAACTCCCATCCTCCACCTGCCTCTTGTTTGTAGAAAAACTTTAGCCTCCTAGGTCTTCCCCCAGTTCCAAAGAATAAATTTAATCAGAGAAATGAGAAAATGCAGAGGAAAATAAGCAAGCAAGACAAAATAATAGTTTTGCTATTAAACAAAGTCAAGGACATTTAGTACCTCCTCAAGGACTATAGATAATATCCTGAGCCATATCCTTTGAGCTGTTTTGCATATACTGGAACCCCCACAAGGTAGAAGAAGTTAACTGTATGCTGCCCGCCAGTTGGAATCAGAAGGCCTAGCTGACCAAAGATTTATGGCTCAGATAATGTTCCAACCACAAGTGAGACATGATGGCTACTTTTGTGTGATCAAGACAATCATCTCTGAAAATAGAAGATTGCCCCCTGCCCAGAATGTAGCCCTTTCCTCTTTTCCCTGTGTAATCGCCAAGCAAAACCTGGGGAGTAGGGATTTGGTTCTTTGGGACATGACTCCACCTTCTCCCCAGGATTGCTGGCTTCCTCAATAAAGCCATCTTTCCTTTTCACCCAACACTTGCCTCTCGGTATTGGATTCCTGAGCGACAATCAGGTGAACCTGAGTTCAGTAACATTAGTATGGAGAAAATTTTCCAGTACCATTATCAGATTATATCATGGTGAATTGCTGTTAAATAATATATTACTTCTTCTGAAATTTAACATCCACTTAGCTTAGATTTCTGTACTTTGTGTCTTGCTTTGCAAAAGTCTAATATAATTTGAATATAAAGAAGGAAAAGGAATGAGTATTTGCATTACAAAAGGATCCCTGGACAATTATTCATTTATTTCAGGATTCCAATTTTCACTGTTTTCTCAGTGGATTCTCTTCTTCTTACCCACCACCACCCTCCTCCAAATGACTGTTACCTCAACCCTGGACTGACTAAAATCCTAAATGATATCCCATTTTCTACTCTTGCCATGGGGTCTTGCACACACTTTTCTTCCTGCCTTCAAAGCACTGTCCCCTCACAGTCTCCTGACTCCTTCACCCTTAGTGATTTTTTTTTTTTGGCCGTGCCACATGCGGGATCTTAGTTCCCCAACGGGGGACTGAACCCATGCCCCCTGCAGTGGAAGCATGAAGTCTTAACCACTGGACCATCAGGGAAGACCCCCTTAGTGCTTTTTAAATTTCAACTCAATAATCACTTTCTCAAGGAAACTTCCCAGAACTCCCTAAAGATATAAATTATGCACATTATAGAACCCCACAGCACTATGTATTCTCCTGTAAAGGAATTAATAGATTTGTAAGTGTGATCAATGATACATTTGATCAATGTCTGTTTCTCTCACTAGATGGCAAACTCCATGAGGCAAGGACCATTACTGCTGTTGCTGTTGTTAGCTGACCACATACTTCCAGTGCCTAGCACAGGGCCTGGTACCTAGGTGTTCAATAAATATTTGTTGAATAGATGAATATAGATATTAACTACTATTAGACTGAAAGTCTGTAGGCAAAGATAAAGTTGAGGTTTGGTAGTTCCTTCCAACCAAAGATCAATTGGAAAGACAGATAAAACAAAGTTCTGAAATTATGCCAATAAAACAATAGAAAATATGTTATTGATTCATAACTTAAGTCAGATGCAGTTGCCTTCTAAGGAATTTAGGGAAGAAATTAAGGTACATTTCTCTGTAGCATCCTTCTGGTAAAAATCTGAAAAACACTCCAACTAGGTGTTAAATAGCACGAGGCTCTTGCGCATTTCCACCATTTCCCAACAGAATAAAAGGGTAATATTTTTTAATATCCTTCAAGAATATTAAAGGCAAAAATGAAAATTTTATGACTGTTTACTATATAATTTTGTATACTGTTTTACCTTTTTTTCTCTAGTTGTTTCTTATATACTTTGTGTCTTCAACTGGACTAAAAGTTCACTAAGGCCCTGCTTTATACCAATGGTTCTTAATTTTGGCGATATTGTCTCCCAGGGGCATTTGACATGTCTGGAGACTTTTGCTTTTCATAATGGGGAGGAGGGGAATGCTACTATCACCTAGTGGGTGGAGACCAGACATACTGCTAAACATCCTACAATGCACAGGACAGTCTCCTCCCCTCATAAAGCATTATCTGGACCAAAATATCAATAGTGCCAAGGTTGAGAAACTGCTTTATACTTCTCTGGGAAAAGGAAGGGTCTAAATTAATGGTCTTGGGATATATTTATACTATTATTTAATAATGTATTAAATACATTATATTGTATATAATTATCTATTATAATTAGATAGCAATACAATTTATATGTATTTTTATTATATATAATTACATATACTATGTGTAAATATGATACTTTAATTAGTAAACATATATACATTATTAATTAATATACATTAACTATATGTATTAAAGATACACAGGGACTTCCCTGGTGGTCCAGTGGCAAAGAATCTGCCTTACAATGCAAGGGACACGGGTTTGATCCCTGATCAGGGAACTAAGATCCCACATGCTGCAGGGCAACTAAGCCCATGCGCCACAACTACTGAGCTCACGTGCCTTAACTAGAGAGCCCGCTTGCTGCAAACTACAGAGCCCATGTGCCCTGGAGCCCGCACCACAACTAGAGAAGAGAAACCCCACATGCCACAACTAGAGAGAAGCCCACACGCTGCATCAAAAGATCTCTCATGCCTCAACGAAGATACTGCGTGCTGCAACTAAGACCCGACGCGGCCAAAATAAATAAATAAACAATAAAGATATATAGTTGAGATCTTGCATTAAGGAATGGCGTTTTTGTAAAGATAAGTGACATAAAATAATTGTTGACTGGTTTTGGAAAGGGAAAAGGGACAAATGGGATATCTATTATTGGCTTTGCTATTTAAAAATTGTTCATTTGAATAATCCCTGCCATATAGTGATTTGAAAAACATTTCTGGAGCATTAATAGTGACATTTTCATCTACAGCAAAGGTACAGTATGACCTCACCTCTCAAGATTGGGTTAGAGGAGGGCGCCTGACTCAAATTTGGCCAGTGAAAAATTATTTTCCGGTGCTTTAAGATATCCTGTATCCTTAGAACAAATTCTTCTTTTTTGCTTAAACTAGCTTGAGAAAGTTTCTGTTACTTTCAAGCCAAGAGGCTTTAACCAAGAGAACTACTCTAGGGATGACTGTAAAATTCATCTCTAGGGGAAGACTGCTCTTTTGAAAAACAGTTTAATGGGTCTTCTGGGTATATGAAAGTAAAATTTCATTCTGGAGTGAAGCAGCTCAGAACAATTACAAACAACTGTAATGCACAGTAATGCAAAGGGGTGACTTCTTTGTGAGCAAGGCTGCGTCTTTGCAGGAGCATGTTAATTCTTGTTTGCTTGTTGTTGTTGGAGAAGGAGAGGTCTTTATGATTATTTTTTATTATTAGAGTTGGAGACAAAAAGAGATCAGAGTCTGGGAAAGGCAAGATTGGATAAAGGAGGCTTTTCCCTGGCCAGCTGAGTTGGCCCATGGAACAGAGTGAGTAGAGGATCCCCAATGAAGAAACATGACCAAGGAACTCCAATAGTACATTATACTGTTTAGTTTGAGGATTTTTCTTGCATTGTGCTCAGGTTTCACTGAAAAAACATTTTAACTTAGAAGTCTCGTCTTAACTGTGCTTTGCGAGAATAAGGAAGGAGTTGTGCTCAAGCTTAAGGACAAGGTATTGCTGGCAGTGTGTAGTGGCACAACCACTTTGGAAAGCTCTTTTTTTCTTTTCTTTATTTTTTTACTGAAGTATACTTGATTTACAACGTTGTGTTACTGCTGTACAGTGAAGTGACTCAGTTATATTGATACATATATATATACATATATATACATTCTTTTTTTAAAGAGTATTTTTAAAAAATATTTATTTATTTATTATTTATTTATTTTGGCTGTGTCGGGTCTTAGTTGCGGCATGTGGGATCTTTAGTTGCAGCATGCGGGCTTCTCAGTTGCAGCATGTGGACTCTTAGGTGCGGCATGCATGCAGGATCTAGGTCCCCGACCAGGAGTCAAACCCGGGCCCCCTGCATTGGGAGTGCCGAGTCCTACCCACTGGACCACCAGGGAAGTCCCTATATACGTTCTTTTTCATATTCTTTTCCATTATATTTTAAAATTTTAATTTAATTTATTTATTTTTGGCTGCACTGGGTCTTCGTTGCTGCGCGTGGGCTTTCTCTAGTTGCGGTGAGCGGGGGTTACTCTTCGTTGTGGTGCGCAGGCTTCTCATTGCGGTGGCTTCTCTTGTTGCGGAGCACCAGCTCTAGGTAAGTGGGCTCAGTAGTTGCGGCTCTGGGGCTCTAGAGCGCAGGCTCAGTAGTTGTGGCTTATGGGCTTAGTTGTTCTGCATCATGTGGGATCTTCCCGGACCAGGGCTTGAACCTGTGTCCCCTGCATTGGCAGGCAGATTCTTAACCACTGCGCCACCAGGGAAGCCCTCCATTATGTTTTATCAGAGGATACTGAATACAGTTCCCTGTGCTATAAAGTAGGACCTTGTTGTTTATCCATTCTATATATACCAGTTTGCATCTGCTAATCCCAAACTCCCATGGAAAGCTCTTTGACTGTGTCTTGTATACCCCCCAAGCCAGCAACTCTACCCTAGAAAAATTCTTGCACATATGAATCAGGAGACTATTATAAGAATATTCATAGCAATGTACATAACAGTGGGAGGGAGTGCGGAAAGGAAAAAATCTAAATGTTGGAGATAAGAAAATGGATTTATAAATCATGGTATGTTCATATAATGGAACACTACAAAGCAGGGAAAACACAATTACATACAACAGGGATGGATTCTAGAAGCATGTTGATTGAAAAGAAGCAGCAGCATAATACAGCATGGAAGTAATTTTATCATTGAAAGACAAGTGAAAATAAACAGTATATTGTCTGGGAATATATATGGTAATTGCATAAAGAAAAGTTGAAATGATTTTTAAAAAATCAGGATAGTGATTACCTTGAGAGGAAGCAGGGAGAAGGTGGGATATGGAAGGAGCACACAGGAAGAATCAATAATACAGGTTGTTTCATAAGTTGGGTGTACATTCACAGGTGTTCACTTTACTATGTTTGATAACTTACATTAATATATATTCTTTTTTACATATCAGACTTTCTAAAAATGAAAGAATAAAGTAATTGTCAAATTGCTTGACAGTACAGAGTTCTACTGGCTGAGAGTGCAAAGAATTGTTTTGTTTTGTTTTGTTTTGTTTTTAAGCTCTGGGGGTGGAGGGGTAAAGATTCCCACTTAAACAGCTGTCTTGAACATCTTTGTGAGCTAGGGCGTAATTTCCTCTGTTTTGGGGACATGAATGATTTCTGCCCAGCATTCCGCAGGAACTCTAAAGCAGTGAGCGAAGAAATGGTGAGACCATATGGAGACAGCAGAAGGACAGTTACACTGTTGCAAAAACAGAACAGTGCTTTATATTCAACAAGTTGCTGTAGCTGGTTTACGTCCTTTTTATATAGTTCTATACAGTTTCCAAAGGTTGCAACATTTTCCCTTCTTAGAAACTGAGGGGAGGGACACTCCCTCTTTCCTTCTGCCTCCATCCCACCCACCCTGCCTTGGCACCTGTTGTTCCCTATGCTTGGAAGACCCTTCCCTGCTTTGTTGATCGGCCGACTCGGTACCTCCTTTAAAATTTTAAGTTTAAGGGCTAATGCCTTTTGGGAACTGTCTTCTCTCACTCTGATTTCTCATCCCAGCATCATCACAGCTCTGAGATTTCTGGGTAACTCTCTTCGTCAAGCCTGCTTCCGGGAGGGTAAGATTAGCTTACCCAAACTAATCTGTGAGGATAGCGCAGTGGGGACGGAGAAGCGGGTTCCTGGGTCAAGCCGACTTGTTCAAACCCCGACCCACCTATCTCTCTGCGGGTTTGGATTAATCACAGGGCTTCGGGTTCTTCAGTTTGTGGTACGCGGGCCTCTCACTGTCGTGGCCTCTCCCGTTGCGGAGCACAGGCTCCGGACGCGCAGGCTCAGCAGCCATGGCTCACGGGCCCAGCCGCTCCGCGGCATATGGGATCCTCCCAGACCGGGGCACGAACCCGTATCCCCTGCATCGGCAGGCGGACTCTCAACCACTGCGCCACCAGGGAGGCCCCCCGGGTTCTTCAGTTTGATTGAGGAAGGCTTTGACTCCAAAAAGTTAATATTCGACATGCCCAGCCACCGCTTAGCACCTCCCGTTGTCCTCGCCCTTTCTCCGGGAGCCTCAGGGCTGGACCGAATCATCCTACAAACGTCTCCAGTCTGAATACTGGAGGTGCCCTCATCGCCGCACCTCGCTGGGCGGAGAAAGTCCTCCAAGCGGAAGGAGGGGCCTGATGCAGGGGGCCGAAGAGACCGCCTTGGCGGCACTCTAGCCCGCCGAGGTCACTCAGCTCTCCCCACGTGGGGTTCCTGATTGGCTGAAGGCCGTCGCTCGCACTCTCGTTTTCCGGGATGGAGGCGGTCCTAGAAGGAGCACGACTTCCGGCGTAAGGTGTAGTCGTCGCGTGTGTGTGGTCAGATGGCGGCACCGTTGCTTCACACGCGGTTGCCCGGAGATGCCGCCGCTTCGGCAGCTGCAGTCAAGACGCTGGGCGCGTCGAGGACCGGGTAAGAACCCAGGACGCTTCCTTCTGCGCGTTTGGGACTAAAGCCCAGGACCGGGATTAGGGGAGCGGAGCTGAAGGGTCTGGGACAGAGCTAACGGAGTGGGGTGGGAGCAGAGGGAAGAGGGTCACTTCAGGTCCTCAAGAGTGAGTCCATGCCCCTTAGATGGGTAATAAAAGTGGGAGAGGGGATGGAAAAATGAACCTATTCTCTGTTCCATAGTCCCCCCTTTCTCCCCACTGGTTCCTTTATAGCATCCCAGGCCTGGGTACTGCATTCTGCTCCTTTACTCTTCCCTCCTGCTTCTTCGACTAGCTTTGGAAAGAGGTCCCTGGGCTATTTGGATTATTAGCCAAATGCTGCCACTGACGGAAAATTGCGTCTTACGTTTTGTTTGTTTGTTTTTTTAAAATTTGTTTTGACACACGTTTGTTTAACAGTGTTTCTGTCTAGCTCAGCTTTTAAAGCCCCTAACCCCCGTAAAACACTTCGGGGTTTAACTTTGAGAGTCCTTAGCAGGATGCTGTGTTTTTTCACTAATCTGCTCTGTATAAAAGAAGCAAACTTTGCGGAACACTTGGCATAATATCATTCATAATATTTAAGTGCCTACTTTTGGCGTTAGGCATGGGGGACAGTATTTCAAAAGAGACAGTGTCCCTGGTCTCAACAGACCTTCAGTCTAAGGAGGGAAAGACAGTAGATAAGTAAACGATGATTTCAGATAGCGGTAACTGCTGTGAAGAAATAAAACAGTGTGGTGGTAGGGGAGAGGGAGAGGATGGGTACTTTCGATTTCTGATGGGGAAGGTCTCTGACATTTGAACTTCAACTTGAATGAAGACAAGGGTCCATCCACCTACACATCTGGAGAGTGAGTGTTTCTGACAGAGGGAATAGTAAGTAAAATGGGAATCTGCTTGGCAGGTTTGAAGAACAGAAAGGACCCTGGCTGCAGTACAGTAAGTGGTTAGAGGTGAGGTCAGAGAGGTAGGCAGGGGCCAGATTAATGTAGGACCTTGAAGACGATAAAGAGTAGGAAACCTTTGGAGAATTTAAGCAAGAGAGTAGAGTAGCATGATCTGTCTTAAGCTTTTGAAAGATCATTAGATCACTGAATGAAGAGTGGGTTGCTGGGGGACTCAAGTGGAAGGAGGGAGGCCAGTTAGGAGGCTTTAGCAGTAGTCCCACTGAAAAATGTTGGTTCAGTAAGTGTTGGCTATTATAGCTTTTATTTTTCCCTGTCATGCACTTAATGTTTTGATAATCTTGGTTCTATAGGCTTTCAGATATGCTTGCATTAGAAAATGATTTCTTCAATTCTCCCCCAAGAAAAGCTGTTCGGTTTGGTGGAACTGTGGCAGAAGTGTTGCTGAAGTACAGAAAGGTAAGAGGTGATAATGTGAGGTTGGTGGGTTTTTTTCCCAGCTTTATTGAAATATAATTGATATATTGAGGTTTGATTTTTGCTGGTCAGAATATAATTATAGCTGTTATACTGAAACCCAGTAGATAAATAAAATGGATTTTAGATATCAATATTGAAATCAAGTAAATTTAACAACAGCACGGTGCTGTCAGTTCAAAATTAGAGTAGTAACCCCTTTGCTGAGGTTTCACATCTTCAAGTGCTTTATTTACCTAGTGTCTTAAAATCTTTAGCAAGTAGTAGAATAAAAAACCATTAGATCAAAGCATTTTTTAAAAAAATAAATTTATTTATTTTTGGCTGTGTTGGGTCTTTGTTGCTGTGCATGGGTTTTCTCTAGTTGCGGCGAGCAGGGGCTATTCTTCGTTGCAGTATGCGGGCTTCTCATTGTGGTGGCTTCTCTTGTTGCAGAGCACGGCTCTAGGTGCACGGGCTTCAGTAGTTGTGGCACGTGGGCTCAGTAGTTGTGGCTCGCGGGCTCTAGAGCACAGGCTCAGTAGTTGTGGTGCACAACTATGTTGTGGCTTAGTTGCTCCTCTGCATGTGGGATCTTCCCGGACCAGGGATCGAACCTGTGTCCCTTGCATTGGCAGGCGGATGCCTGACCACTGCGCCACCAGGGAAGTCCCGCATTTTATTTCTTAAGGAGTTACCAAAGCATTGCTTGGGGACAATAAACCAGCTCTATTAATGGGGATTTTTTTTTTTTTTTTGGCTTTGTTTTTGTGTTAGTTTAGAAGTGATTCTGCTGTATCTCAGCAATGGTGGGAAAATATGCATTACTGTCTATTTTTATATGTAACCTGCATTTATATCCATATATATGATTGGATAGTGTCATGGAATATTGACCTTATCATATTCAAATGTCAGTACACAAGTATAGCTAAATATGAATGGCCTGTTGTCATTTTCTTTTTTCAAGCCGCCTAGCTACACTAACATGAGTTTTAAAATTTTCGTAGTCAGGATTTTATAATCCGCAACTGATGTGTATGTTACAATGTTCTTTTTGTAAAAGTTAAAAATCCTGCCGTTGGTCTTTAACTGGAAACCCAAGCAAGGAAAAATTCATTTTTTTTCCCTCCTTCTTGTTAAGGGGGAAACAAATGACTTTGAGTTGTTGAAGAACCAGCTGTCAGATCCAGAGATAAAGGTAATTAATTTTGTGTTTGATTATTAGCAAAGTTGTTGCCACTTTGTAGAGACATTGGTTTGCACTTTTGGTCCTATTCCATTCTTTAGAACTTGCTCTATGATCCTTCTTTAATGGTTCTCAACCAGGGGCACTTTTGCCCCTGAGGTAATTTGGTGATGAACTGGAGACATTTTTGATTGCCACAACTGGGAGAAGGGAGGAGTGCTACTGGCATCTAGTGAGTGGATGATAGGGATGCTGCTAAACATCCTACAGTACACGTGGCAGCCCTTCACAGCAATGAATGATCTGTCCCCAAATGCCAGTAGTCCTGAGGTTGAGAAACCCTGCTTTAATTTTTCCTTTTCAGAACCTTTCTTCTATGCTGCATGCAACTCTCATGTCTCTCCAGTTCTAAAACAACAAAACAAAATAAAGAAACAACAAAAAATGACTTGTCTTTCAAACTACTATTTCAGTGTTTTTGGAAATGGTTCAAGGTATATACCTGTCATGTAGTAACACCTCAGTAAATGTTATTTCCCTTTTCTTCCTTTATTGCCCAATTTTGGAAAGAATAGTCTATTACTGTGGGCAGTGGTAGTCAGATTGCCTGGCATTAAAATCCCAACTCCATTGTTTCCCAGTGTGTGTTATTGGGCATGTTGTTTAACCTCTTTGCCTCTGTTTTCCTCCTTGTAAAACCAGAGAAATAAGAGAAGTACTTTAAATGTAGCTGTTTTAAGAGGATCCAATGAGTTAATATACAAGAAGCATTTAGAACAGCCTCTGACTCAGAGGACTTTGTAATTGTTAGTTGTTGTTCCTGTTGACAGTCTGCATTTTCTCATTTCTCATTCATGTTTAAATCCACTGTTAAGTCCACTGCTGTATTTACTATGACAGAAGTTACCAGTGATTTCTTATGTGTTGATTTCAGTGGACTTTTTTTTTTTTTTAAGCCCCATAGTAATTCCTTGTAGCAGTTTATACAGTTGACTACCCATTTCTTAAAACCTTTCCTTCAGGACTTCCCTGGCGGTCCGGTGGTTAAGACTTAGCACTTCCACTGCAGAGGGTGCAGGTTTGATCCCTGGTTGGGGAACTGAGATCCCGCATGCTGCGTGGCGTGCCCAAAAAATAAAATAAAATGAAAAAACAAAACAAAAAACCCCTTTCCTTCGGTTTCTTTGATCTTCCTGCTTTTTATCACTTATCTCTAATCATTCTCTTGACAGGTTCTTCTTAAATTTGGCATTGATTGGATTTCCAAACTTAACCCTTTCCTCACTTTACAGATTCTTCCTTATGCCCTCATGGCTTTGAAATTTATCTGTGTCCTGATAACTTCCAGATTTGCATCTATAGCTCAGATTGTGTCTTGTGGGCTCCAGACCTGTTTCTTTCTTTCTTTTTGTAAAAATCTTAAAATTTTCATTTCATTTAATTTATTTTTTATCGAAGTATAGTTGAATTACAATGCTGTACAGATGTCTTAACTGCCAGCCCACAGGTGTTACAAGTGCCCTGAACTTAGCATTCTCTCTCTCCCAAACCCACTTCTGCATCTTTCTTTATGTGCTTAAATGATCCGTTGCTTATCTCTGTCTCAGCCTAAGTCATCTCTAAAACACATTCTAAACATGTCATTGCCCTACTTCATGCCCACTGAAGAATAAAGGAGCAGCTTCTTAGCATGGTTTGCAACAAATTTTCAGTGTTCAGTCCCACTGGATACTTTATTTCTTAAATTTGCCATTTCTGTTCATCTTTAGGGCTTTGCATGTGCCTTTTTTTTTCTGGCTGTAAGAGGTCCTCTGTGTCTACTTTGTTTGCTACCTATTTGAGCATGGGCTCTGGTTACATAGCCTCCCTCCCTTACTGGCTTTGTGACTGAGGGCAAGTTACTGCATTTCAGTGCCTCAGTATCCCCAGCTATAAAATGGGAACCAATGGTAGTACCTATCTCATGGAGCGGTTGTAAGGATTAAACGAGTTAATATATGTTAAAGTCTTAGAATAATGCCTTGCACATAGTTAGTCTTATATTAGTGTTTATTATTATTTTTACTGTAATTATAAAACTCCTACTCTTTGAGATCCAACTGCAATATCATCTTCACCAATGAACTTTCTCAGGTTCTGTCTAAGCACATGGTTGTTCATTCAGTCCATACCCTACACTGCCAGCAGATCTTTCTAATTGTAAATTTGTCTTACAAGGACTTCACTGATTTGTCTGGCCCCTCTTTGCTCCCCAGATTTATCTGTTGGCTTGTTTGCTCACGATATAGTCCAGCCATACTGAACTACATTTGGTTTTCTGAAGACATGCTTTTACCTCTGTAAGGTATAGAGCCCCCAAGAATACTCACTCTGTTTAAAGACAGTGGAAACATCACTTCTTTAAAGCTTTCTTTAAAGACCTGTGCATTCTTCCACAGGTACAAAGAACCACATTCTTTGTGTTCTGCTGTATTTTATATCAGCACGTCTCCTTGGGATTTTGACAGACCAAGAATCACATCATTTGTGTCCACATTAGTTCAGAAGAGTGTTAAAATCATTTGTTTCTAATAATAGTTCAGTACTAAAGCACCAAAGTCTCTGATTGGTTTACTTTAAAAAGTGGAGCAGTTTAAATGTTGTCCTTATATTTTTGTTGCACTTGTTTTAGTGGAAAAGTGACAGGATAGAGCTAACTTATTTTTATTTGTGTGTAACTTAGCTTGTCTTCTCTGTTTCAGGCCTTGTTATCCTCAATGACTGTGGACATTATGAAGTTACTGTAGTGCAAATGAGTTGCAACTTACTTTATTTTATTACCAGGTTACTTAGGGTTCATCAGTAAATAGTCAGTGTCATTGAGGTTTGTCACATAGATAATGCATAGGAAGTACTCACTGGTGAACCGGTGGGGAAAACGTGGGGAGCTCCTTCATGTGGGGCAAGGCATTGTGGGAAAGTGGGCAGAGCGTTGATCTAGACGGACAGGTTTTTTTTTTTTTAAACATCCTTTTGGAATATAATTGCTTTACAGTGGTGTGTTAGTTTCTGCTTTATAACAAAGTGAATCATCTATACATATACATACATCCTCATATCTCCTCCCTCTTGCGTCTCCCTCCCACCTTCCCTATCCCGCCCCTCTAGGTGATCACAAAGCACCGAGCTGATCTCCCTGTGCTATGCGGCTGCTTCCCACTAGCTATCTGTTTTATATTTGATAGTGTATATATGTCCATGCCACTCTCTCACTTCGTCCCAGCTTAGCCTTCCCCCTCCCCGTGTCCCCAAGTCCATTCTCTACGTCTACATCTTTATTCCTGTAGGCGGTCAGGTTTGAACCTAGTTTTTTACTGGTTTGGTTGGGCAAATTGCTTATTAATCTTTCTTAGGCTCAGTTGCCTCAACGGTAAAATGGGAATAACAGTAATCCATTTGCAGCATTGTTAGGATTCGGAAAAGGTATATATGTACGGTGTTGAGCACCATGCCTGGCACATGGTGTGTTCTCACTAAATGACACTTCCTATAAATAGTCTACTGCTGTAGGTCCAGCCCTGTCTGCTAATAGTTTATCACTGTAGGTTCAACACTGTCTGTTTGTAGTCTGTTGCTAAAGGTACAACACCATATGTCTCTTTCCCCTACTGAGTCTTAGCATTAACCATTTTCTTTCAAAAATTAGGGCCTTTTTTTTTTTTCTTTTTTGGCTGCGCTGCCCAGCTTGCGGGATCTTAGTTCCCCAACCAGGGATTGAACCCACACCCTCAACAGTGAAAGCCACTGGGCCACCAGGGAATTCCCCAAAATTAGGGGCTTTAATTTTTTTCTTGTGTATGCTGTATATATGCATGAATACAAACAGTATCTTTATTAAATATAACTGATATCTTATTCTTTACATGGCTTTTTTGTATTGCTATTTAGGTTTTCCCATGTCACTAAAAGTATTATGAATAGTAATTTTATTGTCTGAAAAATATTTAATGGAGTAGTGGAACCATCACTTATATAGAACACATTTTAATTCATTTAAACCCATTTGAAGGTTGGGTTAAGAAAAAGTTACATTTATTGATGACTCTAGTTAATCAGCTTAGGTGAATGTTGTCAACATGCTTGCAGGTCAGCATGAGTATAGAGGAAGTAGAGGTACGTGTTGGTCCTTGTGGTCTTAGAATATTTGAATCTGTTACAATTCTTTAGTTTAAAGAAGTCCCAGGTGTCAGCATTTGAGGTGTTCTCACTTTTCTAGGGCAAACAGAAGTGATTAGAACTAAGTATTGCATTTGATTCTTTTTCCTGTATATCAGTTATTATATTACTTTAAAAAAAGGAAAATTTATTGTAACATCTTTTTCCATTTTGATACAAACTAAGAAATTTTCATCCCAACTTTGGCTTAAGTCCAAGTTTGTGACATTTTTTTTCCCCCAATTTAAATTTTTTTTTTTTTGATGTGGACGGGTTTTTTTTTAAGTCTTTATTGAATTTGTTACAATGTTGCTTCTGTTTTTTGTTTTGGTTTTTTGGCCACGAGCCATGTGGGATCTTAACTCCCTGACTAGGGATTGAACCCACACCCCCTGCATCGTAAGGTAAAGTCTTAACTACTGGACCACCAGGGAAGTCCCTAAATATTGTTGATAGATGATCAATGCCAGATAGATACCATTTCTCTGTTATTTGTGAGAATTTGTGATTTTGAACGTACTTTTCTTTGTTTAACTTAAGGATGACCAGATTATTAACTGGCTGCTGGAATTCCGTTCCTCCATCATGTACTTGACAAAAGACTTTGAGCAGCTTATTAATATTCTGTTGGTAAGTTCGCCATTTATTTCATCAACTATTATATGTAATTCAGTACTTTGAAAATAGTATATATTGTATCAGTAAAATGTTCCTTTTGTCTTTCTCTCCCTCCCACCTCTAGAGGTTGCAGTGGTTAAATAGAAGTCAGACAGTGGTGGAGGAGTATTTAGCTTTCCTCGGTAATCTTGTATCAGCACAGACTGTCTTCCTTAGACCATGTCTCAGCATGATTGCTTCTCATTTTGTACCTCGTAAGTGGCTGCTCTTTGCTTGCTTTGATTTTTAATTTTCTAAATATCTCTATTAAAAAGTTACCCTCCCACTATATTTTGGAGATTATGCCACCATGGAATATTCCAGGATGCTTATTGGCAGCAGTTCTGGTACATGTCTGTCCCCTATAATGACCTCTGTGGAAGTGTCTAGATTCATCTGTTGCTATGATTTTTATGGATTGTAATTTGCTTTAGTGAGCTTCTGACGAAGTCTTGGAACTCGGGGATTTTTAGCTACTTAAACCTCCTGCCCCCATTGTAAATTTTATTAAGTTTGGGCAATGGAAAAATCGCTTTTTTATGTAGGTGTTGATTGTTTAGATCAATATTAGAAGAATAACATATTTCCTTTTTTCCTCAAAAGCCCGAGTGGTCACTAAGGAAGGTGACATAGATGTTTCGGATTCTGATGACGAAGATGATAGTAAGTATAAAGAGGACTAAAGCAAAGACTTCCTCCTGTGTCCTAGTGACCGTGTGCTGAACTGTCCTAGTGAACGCGTGCTGAACTGTCCTAGTGACCGCGTGCTGAACGCTGAAGTTTCCTGGCACCTCCAGGACTTAATCTGATATGTAGGCTGCAACAAAAGGCAACCTTTGATGGAATCATTTTGTTATATTTAATGTTAATGTGCAATCAGTTGCCCTTAATGGCATTATTTATAGTCTTCATTGATAGTCGGTCATGGAGAAAACTCTTGAAATTATTATTTTGCTGACAAATGATTCAGTTTTGGTTAGCAGGCATTTTTAGACTTAGGTAGATAATTGTTCAGTTTTCAGTTTTATCTTGATGCTCATACTCTCCCTTTTCACCTTGTAGATCTTCCTGCAAATTTTGACACATGTCACAGAGCCTTAAAAATAATAGCAAGATATGTCCCATCGTGAGTATACTTTGGTTACTTATTTTGAATTGCGGTGTTTAAGTCTCAAGAAAATTATGATTGGTTAGTAGAAAATTGTAAAATATTCATAGCATCAAAACTGAAGTTATATGCTGCATATTTTTTGTATCCTGTTGATATCAGATCACATTCTATAAAAAATGGCATTTCAGTTCTCTATTCATTGTCTTTAACTATTTTTCAAAACTTGTATGCAAATTCTCCCCTCCAGCTTTTTATGGTGGTTGGAATTTTGCTTTTATCTTCAACAGACACGATATCCAAAACTTTTCAGTTAGAAGCCCCTGCGTTTGTGTCATGCCATATGAATAAAAATTAGTTCTAAGAAAATCTTTTAAGGTGTGTAGGTTTCTTTTGGAGGGGTGAACTTCAAATTCCCCCAGTAAGTTTAGCAAATAAGCTAACTTTAAAAAGTCTAGGGCTTCCCTGGTGGCGCAGTGGTTGAGAGTCCGCTTGCCGATGCAGGGGACACGGGTTTGTGCCCCAGTCCGGGAAGATCCCACATGCCGCGGAGCGGCTGGGCCCGTGAGCCATGGCCGCTGAGCCTGCGCGTCTGGAGCCTGTGCTCCGCAGCGGGAGAGGCCACAGCAGTGAGAGGCCTGCGTACCGCAAAAAAAAAAAAAAAAAAAAAAAAAAAAAGTCCAAGTTGATAATTTTTTCTCCTTTTTAAAATAATATATATGTGCAGTGGGAAGTGTTTAGATTTTAAACTGAAGCCTTCATTAAACTTTTGTGGAAGAAAGGATCCCCCTTTAATTTACTGTTGATATCAAACTTAATAGAAGCTTATTTTTCCCTCAGTTGTTACAGATTTTCTCTGAAGCCATGCATTTATTTTCAGTTCCAATTGCTTGAAGTAGGAGTTACCGTTTGCCTCCTGTATCTATATTTGCTCTTAGGATGGAAATGTTAACCTTCCAAGAATGTCCAGTTAACATGGATTGACTGCATGTTTTTTCTTTTTAAAATAGAACACCATGGTTTCTTATGCCGATACTGGTGGAAAAATTTCCGTTTGTTCGAAAATCGGAGAGAACGTTGGTAAGAAATCTTTTCATGGGGGAAACTAATGGAAAAGTTGTTTTTTGTGATGTAGTTTTAGGTGAGTTTAGGTCTTTTTCTTAAAAGTTGTTTTGTCTGCTGAATTTTAAACTCAAGACTAAGAATTTGACTCAGATTCCTTTCTAGCAAGTGACTGACTGAGGGTTCTCGGTGCCTTTTCTCTTATTCCTACGTGCAAGTCAAAGGCAGAGTCCATTGCAGAAATATCTAAATAGGCTTAATGCTTACACAGATGGGAATTACTAGAAGATAATAGTTCATTTACTACCAATTATAAACATGCTTTATTTGAACATGAAGGCAGAGCCTTCTATAGATGAAGTCTTAAGTTATTTGTGTAATATTTAGATCATCTGCATAACTTTCAATAGTGGTTCCCTTTTAAGCATAGATTATTTTTTCCTAAATAATATATTACAGGTATTAAATAAGGAGTTAATAACTTTTGCTGCTATTTGTGATGGTGTGCTTCAAGTGGAGTATTACAAATTCTGTATCTCTTACGAACATAATTGCAAAAATTCTCAACAAAATACTGGAAAATTGAACCTAACAACATATAAAAGGAATTATGCACCATGATCAAATGAAATTTATCCTAGGAATGCAAGGTTGATTTAATACCCCAAAACCAATTAGTATACTGTATCAGAATAAATGATAAATACCACATGGTCATCTCAATAGATGGAAAAACACCAGAACCCTTTTATGACAAAAATAGAAGGGAACTTTCTCAACCTGATAAAAGGCATCTATGAAAAATTCACAACTAACTTTATACTCAGTAGTGAAAGACTGAAGGCTTTCCCCTAAGATAAGGAACAAAACAAGGATGTCCACTTTTGCCATTTCTGGTCAGTATTATTCTAGAGGTTCTAGCCAGGTGAGTTAGGCAACAAAAAGAAAAAGGCATCCAGATTGGAAAGGAAGAAGTAAAACTATCTCTGTTTGCAGATGACATGATCTTACATATAGAAGAATCCTAAGGAATCCACAAAAACAGTAGAGGTAATAAATGAGTTCTGTATAGTCACAGGATATAAGATTAATGTATAAAAACTTGTTGTACAGGACAATGGGGAAAAGAATAGTCTTTTCAACAATTGGTTCTGGGACAAGAGTATGTTCACATGCAAAGAATGAAATAGGACTTGTTACACCATATACAAAATTGAACTCAAAGTGGATAAAACTCTTAGAAAATAGGTGAAAATATTTGTGACCTTGGATTAGACAACAATTTCTAGATATACCACAAGCAGCCATAGAAGAAGTTAAATTGGATTTCATCAAAATTAAAAACTGTTGTGCTTCATAGGACACCTTCAAGAAAATGAAAAGATGACTTAAAATGGGGAAATACTTGCAAATCATGTATCGGATAAAGGCCTTGTATCTAGAGTATATAAATAACTCTTACTAACTCAATAATGAAAAGTCATATAACCCAATTTAAAAATGGACAAAGGGTCTGAATAGGTGTTTCTCCAAAATAGTCATACAAATGGCTAATGAGCACATGAGAAACTCAACATCATTAGCCATTAGGGAAATGCAAGTCAAAACCATGAGATACTGTTTCTTACCAACTAGGATGGCTGTACTCAAAAAGATAGATAATAGCAAGTGTTGGCAAGGATATGGAGAAACCAGAACCCCCCTACCCTGCCAGTGGGAATGTAAAATGGTAAATGGTGCAGCTACTTTGGAAAACAGTCTTACAGTTCCTCAAAAAGGTTAAATGTAGAATTGCCATATGACCTAGTATTTCCACTGCTAAGTACATACCCAAGAGAAATAAAAATATATGTCCACCTGAAAACTTTTACATGAATGTTCAAGGCAGCATTATTCACGGTAGCCAAAATATGGAAACCAAATGTTTAGCAGCTTATGAATAAACAGAATGTGCTATGTCTATACATTGGAATATTATTTGGCAATAAAAAAAGAATAGTTTACTTTCTACAACATGAATGGACCTTGAAAACATTATGCTAAAACACCACATGTTGTAAGATTCCACTTATATGGAATGTCTGTACTAGGCAAATTCATAGAGAAAGAAAGTAGACCAGTGGTTACCTAGGGCTGGGAGGAGGTACATTATTAGAAGATACAAGGTTTTTTTTTAGAGTGATGAAAATGTTCTAAAATTGATTATGGTGATAGTTACACAACTCTGTGAATATACTAAAAACTATTGAATTGTACACTTTATAAATAGGTGAATTTTATATGAATTATATCTCAACAAACCTGTTTTAAAAACACTGTAGAAGTATACAAATCACAAACTTAATTTACTGGGGGTAATTAAATTATTCTAATATTGTGTATATAAACAGTGTTGTTTCTATGTTGCTTGATAGTCTTTTCTGTTTGAATAGTTGAAACTAAAGATTGTGTAATTGATGTTTTGCTTGCATAATTATGAAACATTTATTCTCTGTTGAAATGTTCATCTTTTTATGTTTTAGGAATGTTATGTTCATAACTTACTAAGGATTAGTGTGTATTTTCCAACCTTGAGACATGAAATTCTGGAGCTCGTTATTGAAAAGCTGCTCAAGTTGGACGTAAGTATTGGGTAATCTGTTTTTCTCTTTGATTTTTATTTATTAAATAATGTTATAGTGTTTGTTATCATCATAATATTTGAAACAGTAGTAGCAACAATGGAAAAAAATCCACAGTTCCACCTTTGATTCATTTCTTTGAACATTTCTTTGAGCATTGATGTGCTGGTGTTTATAGACAGTCCCATCTCTCATGGTTGAGGAACAAGGCATTAATTAAATAGTCACGTAAATGGAAAAGTACAGTTGTGGTAAATGCTGTGAATGGAGCACATGCGTTATGAGCTAGAAAACCTGATGTAGTCAGAAGAAGTTGGAAATGCATACCTAAGGAAGTTATTTTGGGGTTCTTTATACTTTTTTTAAAGAGGCTTGCAATAAGCTGCAGTGGGAATGAGAAAGTGATAGATTCTGGTGACACGGGGAGGAAAGGTCCTTGAGACTGGATTGGAAGTAGAGGAGTAGAAGGTAAGGGAAAGGAACCCTTCAAAGGTAGCTCCCTGTGGAAGGAAAGTTTGGTGTTGCGGTAACAGTAATGAGAAACGTCAGGAGGAAGTTGCAGGATGATGAGTTCCATTTTGGATGGATTGAGGTGCAGGTGGGGAGCTAATGGAGAATATTCACCAAGCAGTTGTAGCTGCAGGTAGGGCACTGAGAATGAGGCCAACAGGAGAGGGGAAGTGAGATCGGAAATGAGAGGAAAACCAAGAGTCTGGACACCCAGGGAGGATCTGGAGGGGGGAAGGCTTTAGTAGGTAGCATGAGATATTGCTAACCTTTCTTTCTTTCCTTTCTTTTTTTCTTTCTTTCTTATTTATTTATTTATCATTATTTATTTATTTTTTGCCTGCGTCGCGTCTTAGTTGGCAGCATGAGGGATCTTTTGTTGCGACACATGGACTTCTCTCTAGTTGTGGTGTACAGATTTTCTCTCTCTAGCTGTGGTGTGCGGGTTTTCTCTCTCTAGTGATTTACGGGTGTTCTCTATATAGTTGTGGCGTGTGGTTCCAGAGTGCGTGGGCTCTGTAGTTTGCAGAATGCAGGCTCTCTAGTTGCAGCGCACAGGCTCAGTAGTTGTGGCGTGCGGGCTTAGTTGCCCCGTGGCATGTGGGATCTTAGTTCCCTGACCAGGGATCGAACCCACGTCCCCTGCATTGGAAGGCAGATTCTTTACCATTGGACCACCAGGGAAATCCCCTATTGCTGAGCTTTTTAAGGAGGATGAGAACAGCAAAGTCCTTGGGTTTGGTGCTTAGGAGGTAGTCTGTTGCTGGAGAGAGCATGGATGGTTAGGAAGTGGGGCTGCTAGAGACGCGGTGAGGGTTTGTGGTGTAAAGAGGGGATGAGGCAGGGTGAGAGACATGTTTCAGGGTTGGGGAGACTTGAGGTTTGTGGACTAAGGAAATAGGAGTTGATGGGAAGAACACTGATTCTGTAGGAGGTCTAGGAAGGGCTGGAGGTTGGGTGGGCTGGCACATTGCTCACTTGGAGTTAAACCTCTCTGGTCAACTGCATAAATATATGCTTATGGAACGTTTTAGAGTATATTTAGGAAAAAGGTCATTTATAGACAGTTGAAAAGGCATGATTTGAGTGGTATGTTAAACAAGATATCTGAAGGGTTATATAGCCAAATAAATACTCATTAATTCAAAATTGATTGCATTTAATAATTTTCTCCTCAGTTGATTGATGATATGCTTCTTATACACCATGCGTGTGTCTTGTGCATAGTAAGAATTGGAATAAACGTTGAGTTTGTTGAAGCTATCTGTTTTAGACCAACATAGCACAGTTCATATTAATTTTATGTACATATGTAGTACAGGGAGCTTAATTTATAATCCTGTAAATTTCTCCACGACCCAGACCCATTTATAGGTTTGCATTGTGATTGTTTATTGAGTTACAGTGCTATATAGGGTGCTAATATGGACATCTTTAAAGCATGTGTATCAGATGAATTTCAAGTCCCTGAATAATGTAGTTATATTTTAAATGCTTTTATTCTTTTTTTTTTTTCTTTGTTGTAATGTAGGTGAATGCATCCCGGCAGGATATTGAAGATGCTGAGGAAACAGCAACTCAGACTAGTAGTGGAACAGATGCCACAGAAGGGCTCTTTAATATGGTGAGCATTTATTAATGAAATCAGACATACGCAGTTCACAGTCCCAGAGGGTGGGAAGAAACAGCTAATGGCTTCTTACCTTTTTCAAGGCTTTGAATTAAAACAGTAGTTCAGCAAACTTGAAAATGATTTTTTAAATGAGTAGTTTGCTTTTTTGTGGCTTATTGACTAGTAGAGCTTATTTCCAAGGCTTTGAATTTGGGTTTGGTGAAGTATGTTTCATTTTTATTCTTCTGTTTGTTCTTTGTTTTTGTAAACCACATATTGTTTGTGAAAGAGTGATAAATGGAAAAGCATACCAATGTAACTTCTGTGTTTTACAAATTGTATACCTTAATGCACTGCTTCTCTACCTGGGGCAGTGTCTTCAGTTGGGTTCACTGGGAGGAGAGCCTGAGATGGGGATTCAGGTGCCCTTGGGGCAGAGGGTGTGAGGAAGCTGGAAAAGATGGGAAGGAACTAAGTGAGAGTTCAGTCTCAGTTGGAAAGCAGCTACAGCCTGATCCCCCGCAGAAGCTCTGGAGCATGAGTTGCAGGATAGAGTTAGTCCTACCTTGAGACCAAAGAGATGGCCTCCTGTGACTTCATGTCAGTCAGTTCTGATGGGGAGGGAATGGGAGCAGCAAGGGCATTTCTCTGGAGAAGGGGGGCAGCTGTGAGCTGTCGGCAGCCAATACTCAGCAGCTCGGGGATGGGTGCCCTGTCCTGGGAAAGGAAACCTGGCACCAACAGTGGGTGCCAGGAGCTGGGGGAAATCTGTGATGTTTGCATGGCCACACTGTAAATGGGTGTCTAAATGAGAATCAGAGGCTGAATCTGTGCTTTCATTTTGAATTCCACGGGTGGTTCTGATTCACACCTCTGGTTGAGAGCCCCTGCCTGGAAAGGTCTTTGTGTATTTTATTTTATCTTTTAAAGGAAACGATTACCTCAGAATTTTCTCACTAAACTACTTTTACTGAGGCTTTTAATGTTAGTTTTTACTTTACTTTCAAAGGACGAAGATGAAGAAACTGACCATGAAACAAAGGCCGATCCGGGAATGCTTGATCAGATGGTCCATCCTGTAGCTGAACGCCTGGACATCCTGCTGTCTTTACTTTTGTCCTACATTAAGGATGTCTGCTATGTAGATGGTAACAACCTGTAGTAGTCACAGTAACCGCTGCTTTGTTGAACACCTACAATGCACTGTGCTGGCTATTTTTCATACTTTAGTACTGATAGAAATCCTGTCAAAAAATCACTGTTTTGAGTATGGGGAAGAGAAGGTTTAGAGAGATTGTTACTTGCCAACATGACATAGCTTGAGAATAGTGGAACTGGGATTCAGGCTTAGTTATGTTTGTCTTCAAAGCCCTTGATGATATTTTCACTGATTGCTGTATTGAAAGCTTATATATGGAGTTTGGACAGTTTTAGGCGGACCTCAAGTTCAAGACATTTAAGAAATTGTGTAGTAGACGTTGATACGTGGTACTTGGTGTTCCGTATTGAATTTAGAGAGTCTAGGTCCTTTGGTTTTGCCAGGTGTTGGTACTGTAGTGAACAAATTGAAATGCTTCTTGCCCTTACAGAATTTTTAGTCTAGAGGCTCTGCCATGCCACTCAGTCCTATTATTAGGACTTGAACCTGAATTAATATGTTACTACTTTAACTTTCTTGCTGTTATAAAAATAATACATATTGATTAGAGAAAATTTGGAGAATACAGGAAAGGATTTTTACAAAGTTTATACAGCCACATTCTTACTATTTGGAGAACCATTATTGGCATTTTTTTTTCTTTTCTGTTTGCATAGGTATATGTGTTTTTCTCAGTGGATTTGGGGATCACACTATATGTAGTATTTTATAATCTTTCCTTTTCACCTCTTGTGAACATTTTCTCATACCATTCACTGTTCTTCTAAAATAGTTATATGGATTTAACTGGTTTCTTATTTTTTTTTCTCCCCCTGCTTTTTTTGCCATTATAAATAACAGTATGATGAACATCCTTGTATATATATTGTCAATTATTTGCTTGTGATAAATTTCTAGCAGTAGAATTACTGGATCAGAGGGCTTCTGCTTCTAAATGGCAGTTTTACAATGTGTGGCATCACAGTAGTATGTATGAGATGAGAGCCTGCTTCCTTGCCAGTGCTGGGTTATTGTAATTAAAAAGGAAACTGTACAAAATAAAGATGGCATTCCCCCCCACCCCCCCATAGCTTAATAGATGATGTATGTCTTAATGGTGTTGTTTGCTGTTTACGAATTTGGTAAATGAAACTGGTAGCTTGAAAATAATGTCTTTATAAAACTGAAATGCCAAATTTTCTTTGTAGGTAAGATTGATAACAACAAAACAAAGGATTTATATCGAGATCTCATAACCATCTTTGACAAACTCCTGTTGCCCACCCATGCCTCTTGCCATGTGCAGTTTTTCATGTTTTACCTCTGTAGCTTTAAATTGGTGAGTATGTCATTCACATTATTGTAGCTTATTTTATTCTTTCCCAGAATTTTCCCTTAAAAAATGGGGGGTGGGGCTTCCCAGGTGGCGCAGTGGTTGAGAGTCCACCTGCCGATGCAGGGGACACAGGTTCGTGCCCCGGTCTGGGAAGATCCCACATGCCACGGAGCGGCTAGGCCTGTGAGCCATGGCCGCTGAGCCTGCACGTCCGGAGCCTGTGCTCTGCAACGGGAGAGGCCACAACAGTGAGAGGCCCGTGTACCGCAAAAAAAAAAAAAAATGGGGGGTGGAGGGAGGTGTGGAATAGAGACCATGAGGTATTTCTTTGTCTTGAGCTCATTTTACTTAGTGCCCCTGATGAAATAACAAGACCTTTTCAACCCATGGAAAGAGCAGAGGGCATTGCTGCTGCCCTTCAGCTTAAGCTGAGTGCTCTGAAAGTGTCATCCTGCATGTGGTCCACTAGGTGGTGCCCTTCCCTTTAGTTCAAGCCTTTATTAAAATCTCATAAGGGATATTTAACTGTTTATTTTCTTTATTCTCTTTCAGTTGATCTTAACTAGCCCAAACTAAATTTTTAATCTAGGATTTTAAAACTTTAGACTTTGTTTTTCTATTTTGAGAACAAAGCAAACCAAAGGAACACAGGACTCTTCTTTGCAACTATTTTGTAGCTTCCTAGAATAGTCCAGGAGAGTATTGGTCACGTATAGGAAGGTTAAACTCAATCTGCCCCAAAGCATGTGTTAGTAGCTTTTGAAAAGAGCTATTTGGGAGAAGTTGGAGGTTGCATCCTTTGTTGAAAAGAAGCGAATTGGTCTGTTTTTTTCCTACAATTAGCATAATTAGTCAAATGCCAACTATACTTTATTTGTTTATTTTAAAATATTTATTTATTTAATTTGGGTGCACCGGGTCTTTGTTGCAGCATGCAGGATATTTTAGTTGCAGCATACGGTCTCATATTTGGGGCATGTGTGCAGAATCTAGTTCCCTGACCAGGGATCGAACCGGGGCCCCCTGCATTGGGAGCTCACGGTCTTACCCACTGGACCACCAGGGAAGTCCCACCGACTATACTTTAGTCTCTATTTCTGGTTAAGTTTGATATGTGTAGTCTGAAAGGTAGTGCAGAAGGGGTTCCCGTGTGAGCGTGGTTAATCACTGGTTTCCAGTTATGGCTAAATATCAGAATCACTTACATAGCTTTATTTATTTATTTATTTTTGGCTGCGCCACTTAGCTTTTGGGATCTTAGCTCCCTGACCAGGGATAGAACCTGGGCCCTGGCAGTGAGAGAACCGAATCCTAACTACTGGACCACCAGAGAACTTCCGCTAACAGAGCTTTAAAAACTGGTGGATCCCAAAGCCCTGTCACAAATCTGTAGGGTTCCAAAGCCCTGAATCTGTAGGGTTGATTTTTTTTTTTTTTTTTTTTTTTTTTTGGCTATGTTGGGTCTTGCTTGCTGCGCACGGGCTTTCTCTAGTTGCAGTGAGCTGGGGCTACTCTTTGTTGCGGTGCATGGGCTTCTGATTGCGGTGGCTTCTCGTTGCGGAGTACAGGCTCTAGGCACACAGGCTTTAGTAGTTGTGGCACACAGGCTCAGTAGTTGTGGCTTGTGGGCTCTAGAGCTCAGGCTCAGTAGTTGTGGCGCACGGGCTTAGTTGCTCTGTGGCATGTGGGATCTTCTTGGACCAGGGCTCGAACCTGTGTCCCCTGCATTGGCAGGCGGATTCTTAACCCCTGCTCCACCAGGGAAGCCCCTGTAGGGTTGATTTTGGGATCCATTGAATTATTTAATGCTGTGGAACACCTTTTGTTTTTAATAGTATTATCTCAAGGTGTTTTAAAAATAAGAGCCATGATAATGTATTCATTATTTATCTAGCAGTATAACTGAGATACTAGAACTTTCCCATATTGGTGAGTTAAAAAACTTAGGATTCTGATCGCCAGAATATCTTAAGTGTTAAAAAAAGATGAGACCAACACCTTCTCTTTTTATAGGGATTTGCAGAAGCATTTTTGGAACATCTGTGGAAAAAATTGCAGGATCCAAATAATCCTGCTATCATCAGGCAAGCTGCTGCAAATTATATTGGAAGCTTTTTGGCAAGAGCTAAATTTGTTCCTCTTATGTAAGTAACCTAATTTTCCAAGTGCTTTTCATATCATGCTTTAAAAAGTATAGTATTGTCTCAAGTCAGAGAAATATCTGCCTTATTTTTTTGGTCTGTCTTTAAAGTGAAAAAATCTGTTCTCCCACTCTATTCAAGATGTTTATATTTCTGAGAGGCAATTTCAGAATAAAATATCTCCTTTTCAAAATGTAAAACCTCATACGAAAAGCTTTTGTAATCTGTTCTGTATGGTTGCACTTGAATATGAAGATCCATTTGTCTTCATGGATGGTGTACAGTGTTGTATACTGTTTTGATTCTTTTTATAGGTTTGTCATTTTTCATTTGCATTCCGAATCAATTGTATCTGTTAAAGCTGAAGGAAAAAATCCTTTTAAAGGTAATAGATCTATTTAGGAGGCCAGCTCTGGACCTGTTTCTTCTAGTTATCCATGAAGATATCTTTGGGCAAGGATGCTATTTAAAAACCCTTTCCTGACAGCTAAAAGCTATCTGGCTGTTCTGCCCTAAATTGTTGACCATGGGATTTCATCAGAACCCCTTAGGGAATGGTGAGGTCAACCGGACTGTCTTTCTCTTGTAAGATGTGGGTAAACATGCCCTGCTCTTTGGCCATATTCCCCCAAGAGGGCTGGGAGGCCATCGGAGAAGCCCTTCTGAGTTGATGAGGAGAAACTGTTCTCCAGCTCTTGGGACTTCAGGCATTCTTAGGGGCCTGCCTGTTGTTCCTAGGCGGTCCATGTGCTTGAGCTTGTAACTGGAAGGCTGTCTTTACACCTGCCTACCATTTTCTTTCCTTTCTTTGCTTCTCTGTGCCCATGGGTGATAGATACAGAAGCCAAAGGACAGACTTTTCTTAGTTTGTAAGGAGAGGCAATTGTGTGTTCTTATATGTCATTCTAGTTTTTTATGAAGCAAGTGAAGTTGACTTGAATTTTTCTTTTCTCTAGTACTGTAAAATCATGCCTCGATCTTTTGGTTAAGTGGCTGCACGTATACCTTAATAACCAGGATTCAGGAACAAAGGCATTTTGTGACGTTGCTCTCCACGGACCATTTTATTCAGCCTGCCAAGCTGTGTTCTACACTTTTGTTTTTAGACACAGGCAGCTTTTAAGTGGAAACCTGAAGGAAGGTCAGTGATGTGGGGTTGATGGATATGAACTGGATTTTCCTTTTAAGCCCCACTTCTAAAAAGATGTGGGGCTTAAAAATAGTTGTATGAACTCTAGTAGGACAAGGTTTTATCACAAGGTAAGTAAAATCACTGCTTTTTTTTTTTTTTTGTATAAATAAATGGTAAGCGTCTTGGTTAAAGAGGACCTATTTTATTTGGGAACATATGTATATGTATAACTGATTCACTTTGTTATAAGGCAGAAACTAACACACCATTGTAAAGCAATTATACTCCAATAAAGATGTTAAAAAAAGAGGACCTATTTCTTGTAAGCCATTACATTATGCCATTTTTAGTAATTTTTATCAAAATATACGTCAAAGAATCTCCTAACAAAAGACACTTAGGCACAAGTTGGTTTGCTTGCCTCTTAGAATAAGTGTGGTGTCTTTCTTTTTAACATAGGAGAGAAGTATATTTATTGGTTCCAAGACAGTAGTATCTACCTAATTTTTCCTTCTACCTCCATAGTTTTTTGTAAACAAACAAACAAAACCCTGAAATACAAACAACTAATGCACATTTGAAAAACATGCTCAACTTTACTGATAACTTAAGACATGTAAGTCTCTCTTGGTTTTGTTGGCTGTCGCATTGACAGATTGTGTGTGTGTGTGTGTGTGTGTGTGTGTGTGTGTGTATGTATACATATGGAATTTAAGAAGGAGAAATTCCATATTGTATAATCATTACCTCTAAGGAATGGAGAATCACTGTGTTGCCTCAGCTTTTTAATGATTCCATGATTGTTAGTAGAAATCATCACACAGTCTTTGTTTCCCTCTGTATGTTCAGCATGTGCTGAGGTTGCTTATATCTGAGTTCCAAATTGTCATGTAAGGTTATTGCCCACTGGGAATGTATGTTTACTTCCCGAATCTTTTTTTTTTTTTTTTTTTTTTTTTGTGGTACGCGGGCCTCTCACTGTTGTGGCCTCTCCCGTTGCGGAGCACAGGCTCCGGATGCGCAGGCTCAGCAGCCATGGCTCACGGGCCCAGCCGCTCCGCGGCATATGGGATCCTCCCAGACCGGGGCACGAACCCGTATCCCCTGCATCGGCAAGCGGACTCTCAACCACTGCGCCACCAGGGAGGCCCTTCCCGAATCTTTAAAAGAATAAACTCTTTTCTTTAGAAAAGTTGGTTTGGTCATAAATACATATGGTTGAACCTAGTGATATTCTTTGGGCTCTACGCTGTGTGACTGTCTACATGGACCTTTAATGCATTTGTGCAAATACCTTTTTTAAATTTGTTTTTTTTACTGTATAAAATCATAGGTGCTGCTTAGACTATTGTGTTTGTACCTTTTTAAAAAAAATCTTTTGTTTTTTAATCAAAGGTTTGAGGTACCTTCAAAGTCTAAATTTTGAACGGATAGTGATGAGTCAGCTAAATCCTCTGAAGATTTGCCTGCCCTCGGTAGTTAACTTTTTTGCTGCAATCACAAAGTAAGTTATTTATGCTTTATTTGTGGAAGTTATTTCAAAGTGAATTTATGTTAGTATTGTAAAATTCCGTTAAATTTCTGTGAAATTATTTAACAAAATTAATAACAAAAAACATTTAAAAACCAATAACCCAGTACTTGTGGAAAGTACTGCATTGAAGGTATTGTTTTTATACTTTGGTTGCACTGGAAATTGCTACTCCTTTTTAATCTAAGGACGATAATTCAGCAGAAGCTTAGGCACTTTGAAATAAGTAAGGCAGCTAGCAAGCTGAGAGGTACAAACCACAGATGTTTATTAGAGTGACTCTCATAATGGTAATAAAAATAGACTGGACATGAGATAAACATCCAACAATAGGAAATTGGTTCATTGAGGGCCTTGTGGCTACAGCTGATGTGTGTAGCATTTATTGTGTGCCCAGCACAGTTCTGATAAGCACTCTGCATAGAACTCACTTAATCCTCACACAATCCTATGACTGTATTATTAATCCCTATTTATAAATGACGAGAAGGGGGGCACAGAGAGATTGAATGACTTGTGTGGAGTCATGGCTAGACTCTGGCAGAGCTCAGGTTTGAATGCTGACAGGCCGGCTCCTTCATAAGCATTCACTGAATTATTCTGCTTCACGTAGAAAGTGAATTGGAGACCTTGGGTATCTTATCATGATATTGAGGGCAGGATCATAGCTTAAAATCTTTAACAGATTGAGCTATTAGAAGATAAGAATAATTTCTGCATCCCTCAGTCCCCTTTAGACATCTTGTTGCTCTCATTCAGCAGGCATATTTTTCCTTTGCTGGCCATCTAGTTCAAGGTATTCTCTCTCCCTCAGATCTCAAAAATGGTAGTAAAGAATTAAGATAAGAAACCAACAAGCAACAGTGTCCAGTGGGTGGACGTTTCCAGCACATCGCGGGAAGATAGGAAGCAGCTGGAAGAGTAGGACGGATGGAGCAAAGCAGAGGCAGCTGCCCGTAGAATATTCATGGGGTGGGAGAAGAGGGCTGCAGCTGAGGAGCAGACTGGCCAGAGAGGCTCTGGATCTGGGGGTGGGATGAGCACGGACGTTAGGAGTAAGACGTGAGGCTGAGAGCAAGAGGTCGAAATAAAGGTCTGTGTCAAGGAATTTATGGATCATTCTGTAGCTCCTGCTTCTGCTATATTGACTCATATAGCTGTATTTTGATTTCGACTGCTGCGTAATGTTCTCATAATTTTAAAACATCGATTCTTCGTTGGGATTTAAGCTGTCTTCCTTTTTCAGTGTGGGTGCATGGTTGTGTGTGTGTGTCCTGGTACACAGGCACATACTTCCTGTCACCCAGAAGTGCAGTTGCTGGGTTGTAGGAGGTGCACATCTTCACTTTTACCAAATATTACGAAGTACTCCAGTGTGGTTTGGCCATTTAACACCAAGAGTCAAATGTGATCCTTGGCTAATGGAACAGAAATGAACATATGGTGCTTAAAATAGCAGTAGTGACCTGGGAGCCTGAGAGCAGATACCTGAATGAGTACCGTGGGAGGGAGGGTGGGAGGGGGAGAGTTGGCAAAGGTGAGCTAAATCTTCCTCTCAAAGAAGTGGCCCAGTGACTGATTTTTGAAGTTCCTAAGTCATAACCACCAGGGAGTTTGACAACATATGGTCCTGTTGGGCTTTGTTGTTGTTGTTGTTTTAATTAATTAATTAATTAATTTTTGGCTGCGCTGGGTCTTCGTTGCTGCGCACGGGCTTTCTCTAGTTTCAGCGAGCGGGGGCTACTCTTCGCTGCAGTGCGAGGGCTTGTCATTGCAGCGGCTTCTCCTGTTGCGGAGCATGGGCTCTAGGCGCACGGGCTTCAGTAGTTTTGGCTCGTGGGCTCTAGAGCGCAGGCTCAGTAGTTGTGGCTCACGGGCTTAGTTGCTCCATGGCATGTGGGATCTTCCCGGACCAGGGCTCGAACCCATGTCCCCTGCATTGGTAGGTGGATTCTTAACCACTGCGCCACCAGGGAAGTCCTGGTCCTATTGGTTTTTATCGCAAGTTTTTCTGTCCATTTAACTGTTTTCACTCACTATGCCTTTTCTTTTCTTTACCATTTTCTGAGGTCGTGATTCAGTAAACCCCATGGCTCTCCCTTAGTACCCTCCTTAATTTCTTCAACAGCCAAGTGTCTCCACCAACAACCCATATCCCCTCTCAGTGAATCCTGAATCCCTTTTTCACCAACCCACTAATTCTTACAAACAGTAAAAAATAAGTAAAGACAGCTACATAATTCTGTAAACTAAAAGAATTACCGTGGATGCATTAATTTTTAGTGAATAGTGCCTAATTAGTAATCTAAGCCCACTCTCATATTCTTAAAGTGATAGCACATTTTCTTTCTCCTTAGCTAACTTGTAAATAGTAGACCCAGAGGACTGTACCCTAAAAGCATTACTTTCTACTTTATGTTATTTTCTTCTTGTAGTTGTTATGTTCAATAAGATCTATGTAGTCGGGGTAGTTGTCACACATGAACGGGCGTGTCCATGCAGAGTAATTCCAGCACATTAATGCCTCTGTCTGTGTTGGTTTTATTCCACAGCAAATACCAGCTTGTTTTCTGCTACACCCTCATTGAGAGGAACAACCGCCAGATGCTGCCAGTTATAAGAAACACTGCTGGGGGGGACTCAGTGCAAACCTGCACGAACCCACTTGACACTTTCTTCCCCTTCGATCCTTGTGTACTGAAGAGGTAGGTACACTTAGACAGTCAACCTTTCGATGGTGAATTTAAATGCAGTGTGTGGGCTTCCCTGGTGGCGCAGTGATTGAGAGTCCGCCTGCCGATGCAGGGGACACGGGTTCGTGCCCCAGTCCGGGAAGATCCCACATGCCGCGGAGCAGCTGTGCCCGTGAGCCATGGCCGCTGAGCCTGTGCGTCCGGAGCCTGTGCTCCGCAACGGGAGAGGCCTCAACAGTGAGAGGCCCGCGTACCGCAAAAAACCCCCCCCCAAAAAAAAAAACCAAAAAAAATAAAAATAAAAAAAAAATAAATGCAGTGTGTATGTGCCTTTACCAGGATCGGGATTTGGGGTTTCTTTGTGGTGAGTGGCCCTTCTGGCCGTTGATAGGGTCTCGTGGTCTCCTTGCGTGTTTTCCAGGCCCAATGTGGAGAAGCCTGTTCAAGGCTGCTGAGGGTCGTGGCACACGAGGGCTTGCAGGTCTCTCCTTCAGTAGGAGCCCAGATTGACACCAAGAGGTTTTTGTTTTTCTTGAAACCTGTTGGTTTAAAAATACAAGAGGCTGGGGATAGAGGTACCTGGATAGGGAGGATGCTGCCTTTTCTTGGCTCATAAATTTCTGCCTAATGACATGTTCCTTCTTATAGAGACCACATCCCATACTGTTGCACAGGATAAGCAAATGCCAAGTGATTTATCTGGATGGGTAGTTCTGGAAAACCCCCAGGCCAGTCTTAACTTCAAATGTATATATATATAAGGAAGCAGGATTTCTGCTTATGACAGTTTGTAACTAACAACACAATGATTTGGGATTATCTGGTCCCCTAAGTCTTGGTTGACTGAAACCAGATTGGTCTTTTTACCCAGATTTATTTTTAGTAAATGACTGTAGGAATATTAAAAAGGAATTTCCAGAATAATATAATTTCACCTTCATTTGTATATATTATAACTCACTGTTAATCTTTGCAAAGTTAAGTAATTTCACTTGAAAATGAAAAGTTGGAAAAAAATGAAAAAAAGAAGAAAATGAAAAGTTGAGAAACAGTAGGTGTAATACTCCATCTACGTGAGTGGATGAACTCTTACAAAGAAGGAGCCCCATTAGTTACAGAAGCTACATAGGATATTTTTGGACACTACTATTATTTGAGCGATAGTTTTTACTTCTTCATTTTGGGTAATGGGTCTTGTGAGAAAAGAGTTAAATATGTGGTGACCTTTGCTGTAGTATTTAATTTGATTTTGAAACCTGATCTTCTTGACAGGTCAAAGAAATTCATTGATCCTCTTTATCAGGTATGGGAAGACATGAGTGCAGAAGAGCTTCAGGAGTTTAAGAAACCCATTAAAAAGGTAAATTTATGATTCAACATACTTTCTGGGAATCTCCTACGTGGTTACAGAGCACAGTCAAATAGTTAATAGCAATGTTACACTTGAAAAATACTACATTTGTTCATTCTGCCTTTACAGAATTCCAAGCCCAGGTTGTGTTCTTACAAGAATAGTGCTTGTTTTTTAATGAATTGTTCAAACCAGACACTTCACATGCTGACTTTGGGAAGTGAAGGGTAATTAAAAGTTGGCTTAACACATTTAGATCTCTACCATTTGATCGTTACCACCAAGTAACAGTCTCAGATTTGCTTACTGTTGAAATGTTCCCAGAAGTTAACATTAATTTTGTAGGTTTTCATGAATAGGTGGTGAAGATGCAGGTCTGCAGCACGTCTTGCAGTGCGTGGCCATGGAGCTGAGGCACCTATTGCCAAAGGAGAAAGTTAGAATCCAATAATAAAAAATGTCACCATTTGTTTCTTTGTGGCACATTCATTTCTATATTAAATGTCAGCTTTAATGTGCCTGTCTTCTTTTTCATAAGTAATCATTGGAAAGCTCTTTTTAGTTTTATTCTTTCTTTAAATTTTGCGTTTGAGGAGGATGGTCATTCATTCATTCATTCATTCACATTATGTTAGATTGAGCAAGAATGACATATCATGTTACCTGCCCTCCTTGAGCTTAAAATCTGTTCAAAAAAAAAAAATCAGACTTTAAACAAACACTCACAACGTGTGATGAGCAGTTGTGCGGATGGTTCATAATAAAGAAGTGTGCATTGGGAAGCGTTCGAAGTTAAGATTCTTTTCCTTCACCTTTGTCTTTCCAGAAGTAGCACATTCCTGAGGAAAGGGATTCTTGACAGCATTTCAAACTGCCACTTGTGATCTTGTTGATAATCTCTGTTCTTTGTGCAGGAGGTGGTGGAAGATGAAGAAGATGATTTTTTGAAAGGTGAAGCTGGGATTACACCGAGCTCCTTTGATGTGCATTTCCGCAGTCCTTCAAGCAGTGTGGGCTCCCCACCTGTCTTATACCTGCCAGACCAGTCCCTCATGATCACAAGGATTTGTGATTGAGACTGACATTCCTCCCGTCGTGCCCTTCAGTACCAAGGTTCATACTGTTTGAGCATCTCGTTGAACTAGAGCAAGTACGTGCTTCAGGCATCTCACTTTCAAGTTAGACTTACTCTAATGTCTGAACAGACATGGTTGGGTTTTTTGTTTTGTTTTTGTTTTTTCTGTTTTGCTCCTGCACAGACAAAAGGAAAAGACAGGGATTCCTTAGTGGCGCAGTGGTTGAGAGTCGCCTGCCGATGCAGGGGACATGGGTTCGTGCCCTGGTCCGGGAAGATCCCACATGCCGCAGAGCGGCTGGGCCCGTGAGCCATGGCCACTGAGCCTGCATGTCCGGAGCCTGTGCTCCGCAGCGGGAGAGGCCACAGCAGTGAGAGGCCCGCGTACTGCAAAAAAAAACAAAAAAAACAAAGGAAAAGACAATATCATGTGCAATATTTTACGGTGGAGTTGATGATAAGTGTTGAAAGCTTGGCTCGTTTGTTTAATGTATACATTTTTTTGTTACAGCTTTTTGACATAATTATTGTGAAATTTCTAATATCAGCAACAGCCTATTTTAACAGATTGCATTTTTAACGAGGTTTTTGTCAGAGCCATACTTAACAGGACATTGTTGATATCTTTTCACTGAAAAATCCTCAAGGACACTCTTTGAAGTCTTCAGAATGAGTTTCTTTTGGATATGCTGTTTCCCCTCTGCTGTAACTGTATTTGTGTTCCGAGTTTTCAGTGGGGTGCAGAGAAGATAGCAGCAAAGTGTGGGGAGGGGGCCAGGGCTGGTCCTGGATGCTGCAAGTTGGAGCTGGCACTGAAGGAGATCTCCAGGGACTTCAGAAACTAATAAAAGCCTAGAGGGACGAGAGAGGATTTAGAGAAACAGAATCAGACACATCATACATTTGTGAGTGTAAAAATGGGTTTAAAAGAAAAAAGGAGTTCCAGGTAAATGTAATTCACATTGACTGAAGTGGGGTTGGACTTTTATAGAACACAGCTCGCAGTGTTTTACCCTGACGCTCCCAGAACCTCTGTCAGAACTGGAACTACTTGTAGTGGAATGTAATATTGATCATTGAGAATTTCTTTGTCCAAAAGTAGGGGAAGAGAGGGGATTTTAGGTTATTTGGTGGAATGGTTTTGCTAGCAACAGTAGGTCAGGGTTACAGCTACAGTCCCTGTCTGCTGGCTGTTCGTACCATGGATTCCAGCTCAGTGAAATCCTCCTCTGGCGAGGCTCTTTTTGTATTTTTATAACTAAACACTGAGAGAGAGGAGTCTAAACAACCTCGCTGTATAATAAATTTGTGCAAGCACTGCTAGTCATTTTGAAGCTCCTGCATATTTTAGCTTCATTCCTTATTTGTGTACTTGTTATTTGTGAAAATGGACACCTTTAAATATATTTATTTTTCTGCCACTTTCCTATTCTTTATTTAAAGACAAGTGATATTTTCTTGATCACAAATATTTTGTAATGAAATACTTTCTCTTTCCTAGGGCTTTGTATGCTCTCATATATTTACATTGATGGCAATGTAGAGTTTGAATTTCAGTCTGTAAATGTTTTTGGAAAATAGAAATTTTTATTGTTTTAAAAAGTTCTGGGTATTGGTGACTTGGTGGAAAGTCATTTGAGAGCCTTTAGGTTCTCTGTTTTTTTAACTGCTGACAAAAAGGTGGGATTTTTGTATAGTGGATAAAATGAGTAATTGAAAATGTGTCCGTAGAAATTAACAGTAAGTGGGGTCTTTGTGAGTTGAGAAGTAGTTTTAATGTAGAAGTATTTAGACAAATAAGTAAAATTTCAAAGGAGTTTGAGAAAAAAAAATACTGTGAAAATAAAACAATGACGTGGTTAATCTGGAACTTTTGTCCTTATGCCAATAAAGGGAGGTGCCCCAATAAAGAAGCTTCTCATGTAAATGTTCTTTTGACTCCTGTGTTTTTTTATTTTATATTTATTGATCTACTGTATTAAAGCACCATTTTGCAATAGAAAACTGCAACTGAGACTTTACTTAATTTATACTTTATTACAGAGGCAAAAGTATTGCCACTGTGATTGCAAGTACTCAAAAATAATTGCATACTGGTGATGAGAATGGCTTCCAGGTGCATCTGAAGTGTCAGTGACTTTCCTTGATCACACCCAATGGGTCCAAGGAAAACAAACACTTCCAAAAAGTTACATGCTTTTAAGGAACATCTGTGCAAAAAAAAAAAAAAGTTGTTTAATCTCCTTGGGAATTATATATGAAAACAGGATTTTCCTATCCCTCTTACTCAAAAGCAGGTTCTCAACTGGGGTAGGAATTCCAGGGTCCATCATTTTGTTTGTCTGCTATGGGCAGGTCTTCTTTAATGAGAAGTGGCTAATTCATACAAGTGTGAAAGGACCAGTGTCATGGGTGTCAGACCTGTCTTTTTCTAATCAGCTGTGTGACCTTGAGCAAGTTACCTAGCCTCTCTCTGAGCTCCACTTTGAAAATAAAAGTGGAAATTACTAATACCTACTTTATGGTTGTGAGGATTTGATGAAAATGCACGTAAAGTCAGCTGTTTGGTTACCTTGTGAGAAAGTCTAGTTAAGCTGGAAGCACTTTCATGGAAAGGTCTTTTCAAGGCAAAGATAACTTCCGTTTCACCTGTATTACCTACTTGGTACCAACTTAATCTCAACTGGAGGGGAGGGGCCAGAGGGCTCCACCTGCCAGGCAGTGCTTATTACAGCATCCTATAGACATAGTTTTTGCTCTGTGTGAAGTGGGGCCTCTTTTTCGTCTCACCAGTCTTTTGTAAAATTATTTTTGTTAATATGGAGTTGGATCTATTTGGGTAATATTTCCAAGTTTTAGAACAGCTAAAACTATTCTAAACTCAAATAAGGTGAGAAGTCTCACGCCAGGGTACCTGTCCTCAGTAGGGTCTGTAGGGTATCTTGCTGATTTTTACTCCCAGGGTTCTTAGCCCATCTATGAGTGCCTACGGAATGTCAAGCACCAAGTGTTACTAATGATTTCTGAATGTGTGGGGCTAGCAAACTTTAGGCTCCATTTTCCCAGTTTAAGACAGGTTGTGTTTACTATTAAATACAATCCTATGGAGCAGCACGGCAGGTTCGCAAACTCGGAAAACTTGCTCAAGGTCACTATGGGAAGTGGTACAGCCGTGATAAGAACCTAGGCAGGCGGCGACCCCAGAGCCCGCACTCAGGCCTGGTTGGCTGAAATGTGAGCCTGGCCCTGAGGGCAAGGGCCCTCGCGATGAGCACAGCTCGTCCACTCCCTCTTCCTCCCTCACGCTTTCAGAACTACATTTCCCAGAGCCCCTAGCGGAGGCGGGCCACTCCCTCCCGTTTGGACTACGTTTCCCATGGGGGCCATGCGCCCCCCGCCCCCCATAGATTTCCTCAGCCTCTTGGGGCTGCACCGCTTCCGTCGGACTCCACTTCCCGGTGGCACCCGCGGCTGGGCGCGGCGGCGGGGCGGCCCGAGAGAGAGGGTGAGGGTGAGGGCGAAGGCGAGGGCGAGGGCGGGGGCAGGGGCGGCGGGCGGCCCGTGGCTGAGGAGGCCGCCGCTTCCCTGGGCCTGCCGGGGCGGCCGCCTCCGCGATGCCGCTGCTCGTGGAGGGGCGGCGAGTGAGGCTGCCGCAGTCCGCTGGGGACCTCGTCCGAGCCCACCCGCTTCTGGAGGTGAGCAGGGCCCGGGCGGGGGGCTTCGAGGCGGGCCCGAGGGAATCCGCAGGCGGTCCAGAGCCCTCCTCACCTAGCCGCCACCACCCGCTCTCCCCGAATCAGGCTCGAAACTTGGCGCAGCGGAGGTGCTATCGGCACATCCGGAGCCCAGGCCGCCGGCAGCAGAGTTTCTGCCCTCGCTTGAGGCATCTGTGGAGCTTTTACCTTCTTTGGACCTTAGAGGGCATCTGCTGAGGCCCCTCTTTTCCAAAGGAGGGAACGGGGGCCCAGAGAGGTTAGGTGACTTGTCCAGGGTCGCCCAGCACCGCGGCTTGAGGACACCCCGGGACCCCCTTTCTCCAGACAGGGCGGTCCCAATCTCCAACCCGGACTTGGCCCGTTTAAGCAAATTTGGGAGGCGCCCTTGCTCCCTCGCCGGGGATCCCCACCTGTGGTGAGCGCGGCATCGTCCTTGGGTCCTCAGGAAGCAGGAGGTTTTCTGGGGTGGGCAGGGACATCCTGGCGGGTCGCCTACTCTTCTAGACCCGGGGCCTGGGGCTCCCGGTTAGTTTCAGTCGGAAGAAAGGGCCCTGTTTTCACCCAGCTGGGGCGTGTTGAGGAACCACACCCTGTGGAAGGGTTTTTTGTTTTGTTTCCTGCTTTTGTCCTTAGATGGACCTCTGAACCCTTAGTCCAAGCTTATGCAGAGACTGTTTAGAAAAGGGTTCCTACTGTAAAAAAAAAAAAAAAAAATTCCGAACCAAACCTCCCACTTGCCCCAGATCCAGTTAAGGGGAAATCAACCATTTCATTGATTTAAGAGATTCATGTTGAGCCTCTAATGTACGTTGCCTGTGGTGTTTGCCTCTTTCCCCACAATCAGGACATTTATAGGGTGGGGATGGTTTTTAATCACAGGGTGGCTCAAATACCGTGACTGTTAATTAAGTGCCATAAAGGGAAAAAAAAAAAAGCTCCTTTTCACTCTGCAAAGTGAAGCCGGGGAACCTGATTGAGTCTGTAGGCTTAGGGAATGTATTTTTGGGTTTTCTTCTGTAACAGTTGCAGGGTGATTTTGTCTGCATGCTTGTTTTGTTTATTTTCCTTTGGTCTCTCCCCCAGAATGTAAGCTTCCTGAAGGCAGACAGTGTGTCTTTGTATCCTCAGAGCCTAGGGCAGTCCCTGTCAGTGAATCTGTGCTTTGTAAATATTTGTTACACAAATGTCTGAGCAGAATGACCCCTGAAAATGACCCAAAAGATGAGGGGGGGTGTTACTGACAGGGAAAAGAGGACAACTCTGTGTGATTCTCAACTTGCATTTCAAGAAAACAATAATATTAGCCAACACATACTGGGCCCCTAGCAGACACTAGGTTAAGTGTTAAGCACTTTCCTTGTACTGTGTCACTGCCACACCATGAACTGGTGCAGTGGGGAGTACGACTCACCAAGGGAGAAAAATTGCAGCTGCCTAAAGAATATAGGTGGCACCCTATTCTTATGTCTGCTTGAAATTTTCTATGATAAAAAGTTAGATCAGTGTCCAAGGCAGCCCCGTAAGTGTGTAGAGAGGGGGGAATGAGATGAGATACCAGGGCGGCTGGCCCCCTAGAAGGGAGGTTTGGCCTCTTTGGGGAGAGATGTGGCCTAGAAATGCTGTGTAGTGGGGACTAGTTTGCCTTACAGGAATGGGGGAGCGGGGGTGGGGGCACTTCCATCTCAGCAGCCTAAGGGAAGAGGGGGAGGGCATTCTAGCTGAGCAAGCTGGACTGTGCCCCGTGGCCCCTGGGCGGGAGGGGAAGGCCCCGAAGGCAGGTGGACTGGCCCGTTTCCCTGGCAGAGAGGGCAGAAGGGGCAGAGTGGAAGATAAGCCGGGAGAGGTAGGTCGTACCTAGGTGGCAGGGGTTTAGATGGATCTTTCAGCTGACGTGCAATGTGGAGAAATGAAAGGTTTAATAATTTTTTTTTAATAACAAGTAGTGTCCCCTTTGTAAGAAAATAGAAATGATAAATCTCAAAAAGAAGAAAAAAGAATCTGTGACCACAACCATGCTTCACATTTTGCTATACTTTTTTACATGATAGCATACTATATATTCTGTTCTATAATGTGTCTTTTTCATGTGACAGTAGGTTGTGAGTATGCAGTAGCAGCACTTACAAGCCTGTCCATAGCTAGGCTTAGCATAGGATAATAGTAACAACAGCAACAATGATAGCAATGCAGTGGAACTTGCTGAGCATCCCAGCCCTAGGAAGCAGGTACTGCTGCTGTTCCCATTTTACAGATGGGAACTCTGAGGCACAGAGGGTGGAGTAAATTGCCCAAGATCCCACATCCTGTGAGTGGTGAAGCCTGGATCGCAACCCAGGCGATCCGCCTTTGCCTCTAGAGCAGCAGTGCTCAATACATTAGCCACTGGCCGCATGTGGCGATTTACATTTAAGTTAATTAAAATTTAAAAATCAGCTCCTCAGTCACACTAGCCACGTTTCAAGTGCTCCACAGCCACGTGTGGCCAGTGGCTGCTGTATGAGACAGGGCAGGTACAGATCCTTGCCATCGCTGCAGAAAGCGCCCTTGGGCGGTGCTGTCTAGAGCCTTTGTTCTTAACCAGTCACTGGACGCTCAGGGACTGGTCCTGCGACCTCCTGAGAAACAGTCCCATGGAATTCCACGTAACTTCGTTCCTGCCTTTAAGCATGCGCGATATTTATGCTCTTTCCCCATTAGGAACATTCACAGAGCTAAACCTTTATAAACCCCTGTAATTATTCCTCAGAAGGGTTTTTTTGAGCAGAAAAGCGGGGTCAGGACAGGGGACCAGAGGTGGGGAATGTTGACAGCCACCCCCTACAGACCTGCTGTCAGTTAATCCTCCCACAGCCTAAGGAGTGGCCGTCATCAGCCCCGTTTCCCAGAGGAGGGCACAGAGCACCGAAGCTCAGCCTAATGCCCAGGTCACTGGCTCAGGGAGAGGCCCCCGGGCACTATATTGCAGGAATTAGGTGTAAGGGAGGAAAGGACTGAGATGAGGTAGCGCCCGAGGGGTGGGAAGAAGGCTCAGTTCTGAGGGCTGCGCCCGGCGGCACTCTCATACTTGCTCTCCCGTTTTCTTCAAATTTCAGTGTCACTCATAAGTAGCTTTCTGGGGACACAGCCACGGCCACTTGTCATGTGTCGTCTATGCTGCTTTCACGCTGAGGAGCTGAGACCACGCGGTCTGCAAAGCCCAGGATACTTACTGTCTGGCCCTTTTCTGAAACAAGTGTACTGACCCCTGGGTTAAGAGAACAGTGCCATCCGGTAGGGACTGGGAAATGAGGATGAGCCGCAGCAGGAGAGACTGAGGGAAAAGATATTTTTTCGTGAACCTGAGCGTCCAGCGAATAATAAAAGTTCAGAAAAAGTTCAGAAAACGACTGCTTTTATTTCAGAAAGGATGCGAGTTTATAAAGTAGGACTGTGTGTTTTTCCACAGAGGAGAACTTTGGCTAAACTTTTTTCACTTTCTGGCCATTCTCTCTCCTGATAATTTGTGCTTCTGTTTCTCTGGGAAATAGCAGGAGCTGTGTCGATGAGAGACGTTGTGATTTTTGGTCTTGGGCACGCAAGTGATAATTCATTTCTCAGAAATAGCTTTGCTTTTGGGTGGTGACCAAGTTGTGAAAATGAGTGGTAAAAATTTGCCTTGACTTCTCCCTCCCCCTCCCCGAAAAGAACAAAAAGAGGTAAGTATTAAAGGCGTAATAAAAAGGAAATTCTGCATTCTCCTTTATCTTATCTTGAATTAAGATAAAAGGAAATTCTGCATTCTCCTTTATCTTATCTTGAATTAAGGTGAGAAATGGCGTGAAAATGAAAAGTGCTTACTGCTCTGAGGTGTTGTGAGTTTTTGCACGATTGGCTGCATCTCTTTTTCTCCCTGACTCGGCCGTCCGGTCACACACTGCACTTCACTCAGGCCTTAGTTCCTTTCTTCTTTAAAAAATTTTTTTTATTGAAGTATAGTTGATTTACATTGTTGAGTTAATTTCTGCTGTACAGCAAAGTGATTCAGTTACATATATATACTCTTTCATATTCCTTTACGTTATGGTGTATTACAGGATATTGAATATAGTTCCTTGTGCTGTACTGTAGGACCTTGTTGTTTATCTATCCTATATATAATAGTTTGCATCTGCTAATCCCAACTTAGTTCCTTTCTTAAATGGAGGGGCCAGTCTCACTATAACTGCTGCCTTGTTTCCAATTAATGAAAGTTTATTAAAAGAGAACCCTCTAGAACTCATCAAGCGTATCGTCATGTTTTTTTACATCTCTTGTATTTTGTTAAGTAAGCAAGTACTAACCTAAATTAGCACCAACAGTGAGGAATGGCCAGAAGCCAGTGTAAGACCATAAAAATGTTCCCTGGTCTAGACAGTTACACAAGCTCTGTATTTGCACATGTGGTTAGGAAATGGTTTATTGAGTTTATTTGTTGCAAGTAAGAAAATTATGAAACATTTTAGTGATGCCTCAATTTGATGTTTTTGAAAAAAAAAAGTTTAATTTAGTTCTCATGAATTAACCACCTGAGTTTTTTCCCCCCAGGCTTACTAATAATTTATACAAATATTCAATTAGTCAGAATTTTCACACCTAAAATTAACCTATCTTTTCATAAATTTGCTTATTTATGAGGGCTCCTTTTTGGTTTTCTACTTTAATAACATAATTACATCATAGGACATTTGGAGAATAGAGCGACAGTTAGATGACTTGTGTTTGCCCTGTTCTAACACAATCTTGGTTATATTGGTGAATTTCCTTCCAGTATTTTTCCCTATATGTGGCAACATTTTTAGCATTGTTGTATTAACAGCATATTTGCAGCTTAAATTTTTTCTTTTTTTACTCGAATCTTGCTCTTCAGTTTACATTTCCAAACTCTTTTCCCATAGTCTTCATTTTTCATGACTGTGCAGTTAGCAGTTGTGAGTTGGTTCTGCATAATTTACTTGCCTTTTCTGTGGTTGTCCCCAGCTTTGTGCCATTCTCGATAACACAGGGATTGAGTGCATTTTGGGTTATTTCCACCATACAGATTTCCAGAGGTGGGAATTACTAGATTAGGAGATAGGTACGGTCTGGATCCCTCCTCCTCTTTAAAGAAAGTGAAAAAGGTCTGTGATTTCTGGGCCACCCAATCCACTAGTCCATATGATCTGATTCTCTTTACAATTGTAAAGAATGGGGAAAAGATTTTTGCATCTTATTTCATAGGTACTAGGGTCTTGTTCTGTAGGGTGAAAAAAGAACAGAACTTCCTTGTTTCCTTCACATTGTTCCACATGGTAGTTACTGCTGCTGCCTTTTTATTTTAGCTTTTCTGTCAGATAATACACACACCTCAGACCTCACGAGTGTGTGTTTCCCACGTAGGGCACACTTTGGCTCTCTCCACCTCTCTAGTCACTCAATCCTCACTAATTTCCATCACTATTTTATTTTTTTTTTTAATTAAACAGGAAAGAGCCAGACTTCTCAGAGGTCAGTCTGTTCAACAAGTGGGACCCCAGGGCCTTCTGTATGTTCAGCAAAGAGAGCTTGCAGTGACCTCCCCAAAGGATGGTAGGTTAGGAAGCAGTGAATTGGGCGTTATCCCCAAAGGCTACTGGATATTTTATTTTATTTCTTTTTTAAACAGGCTCCATCTCCATTCTGGGTTCTGATGATGCCACCACTTGTCACATTGTGGTCCTGAGGCACACAGGTATGATGAGAGAGATGAAGGAAACCGTTAACTTAAACGGACCCAACACGTGGGACCATGAATTTCTCGATTTGCGTTTCCTGGCTCCGCTTACCTCTTCTCCATCTGCATGGCCCCTCCCTGTGGCCCTGGTCAGATGGGTTGGCTGGGCAGCCCAGACGTCTCTATTTTTCCTTTTACAGGCTGTTCAAAGATGAGGCGGTCCGAATGGACAGGCGTAGACCTGGCCTGCTCCCCGAGTTCTCATCGGGAATAACATGAGTCGTTTCACCCTTGTTCTTCAGGTAATGGGGCTACCTGCTTGACACATTGTGACGGAACTGACACCAAAGCTGAGGTCCCCTTGATCATGAACTCCATAAAATCCTTTTCCGACCACACTCAATGTGGAAGGTGAGCTCCACGCTACTCTGTTTTGTGATATTGGGAACTTGACACCATCGCGTAGAGGAAACAGCCGTGGCAGCTGTTCCAGCAACGTGGCCTGTCACCAGTACAGTGGCTGCCTGGTCCCCCTGGAGCAGAACGTGGCCCAGCGTCGGCCCCTCGTCAGTAGTTGCTGAGGGAGTGGATGGGTGGCGGGTACGAGGGGAGGTTTGACTTTGAATCTGTAGTTCTGTTCTCAGTAATGTCCTCTTAGATGTCCATTTTGCGGACATTGCCTTGGTACACCCCAGCAGTGGAATCTCTTCATTCCTTCAGCAGTTGTTTGTTGAATGTTTCCTGTGAACTAGAACTTGTTATAGGGACATAGCAGTGAATGGAGTAGACAAACCCTGCCCCGGCGGGGCTCATATTCCATAGCAAGGAGATGTCAGCAAAACAGGATTTTAACGATGGACAGGGCTCTGAGGAACAGGGCTGGGGAGGAGCCGGAGATGGCCGGGAGGAAGGGGGTGCAGTTCTCAGTGTCATGGATTCTGGACGAGAGCTGACGCCTGCCCTGGGTGTCCACCACAGCGCCCAATCCTCTCACCGGTGACAGAAAGCGTGACCACCTGTTTCACGTGTGTGGCCCCGAGATTCAGCTTCCCAGAGTCACAGGGTTAGTTAAACGGGAGGCCCATGACCCCGGCCTGGCTGGTGCTCACGCCTGTCCTCTCCCCTTTCTCTCCCGATGGCGGGCCTGGCAGGCATCTCATCTTATTTGAAGTCTAAGGCAGCAGTTCATTTGAATGAACTAGTCTAGTCATATGCAAGTTCTTAGAATCCCAGGGGTTTAAAAGACCAGCCTCTCTGTCCGAGTTTCACTAGTGTAACACAGAGCAGTTTTTAAATTTAACTCTTCTCCTGCCAGGTTTGTGACAGGCTGGGCTAGCCTCACGGCTTTGTAGCTTGTGCAGTTGCCAGACTGCTGGGCCCTCCAGGTTACGTAGCCGGACTGGCCCATGGGCCCAACTCCATGATTCTCAGCACACAGTTGTAAGATAGATGTCATGAGGCAACTTGATGCTTTGCCCTGTGCTGCTGATGCAGAAGATTCTGGTTCATTCCTCAGGAGGATTTTGTCTGTCAGTAGAAGGGATGTGAAATACGGCCACACTTTCCCAAGCTCTGGTTGCCAGGTTGTCACAGGCTGAGGACCAGGGGTTAGCAGAGAAGTGTGCATGGGGCACTCAGGGTTAACAAAGTTAGTGCGGTCTTTCCAGCTGTAGGGCTTCCTACGTGGAGCTTTGCTGTGCATGGTGACTCCCTTGGGGAGTAGGCAAGGCTTCCCAAACTTATTTAACCCCAAGAACACTTTTTTCTGTTTCATGAGGCCAGTGTTCAGGGGAACACACTTTGGGAAAAGCTGGTGTTGTAGATAAGCATGTGCTTTAGCCAGAGATGCCGTTTCCTTCTCCTTGAAACGGAGATGCAAACCCATCTCTCCACAACGCTGGGTGGTAGAGAAGACGGCGTCTGTGCAGGGATGGTGTCAGTCCCGCCCTTCCCAGTTCTGCACCCCAGGTCCTCTTAGGCTGAGACTTTTAAGAGGTTTTGGAAGCATCCCGCTCAGGGCAGGTCGATAGTGTGACATGGTTGTCTTCTTCCAGAGCAGCCTTTTTCACCCTGTGCCTCGAGGTGGCATCATGTTGGTGTTAAGACACAGCTCCGCTCGGCCCCCAGGAACCCGGGCAGGGTCCCAGTGTGCCGCATGGGTTCTTGTGCATGTGCTGAGGTGTAAACGGGGCCCGGGAGCCGAGAGCTGAAGTTCACAGCAGACCCAGCACACGCTGTCCCGTGCTGTTGGGCCTCTGACCACCTCCTGTCTCTTTGCCAGGCTGGAAGTGCACCTCGTGGGCGGCTTCAGTGATGACAGGCAGTTGTCACAAAAACTGACTCATCAGCTTCTTAGTAAGTTCACTTTTTTCCTCAAATTTGATAAAAATATGTATCTATTTTTGCTTAGATAAAAATCCCAATTAGTACAGAACCTATGAGGGGTGCACCTGCTTGGAGCCACACAAACTGCTCAGCTTGGAATCTTCCATAAAGACTGGATAGTAAAGAGCTAAATGCTTAGAGGTAATGGGATGGGGACAAGATTTTCTTTCAAAATAGCAGGTGATGCATCCCAAAATAGCAAGTGCTATGAACTGTGTGAAAACAAGAACCACCTTCTGGGCAGAAATGTCCATTTTAATCTGAAGAGAATTAAAACCCTGATAAAAGCCAATTTTTCCCGTTAAATTAGCAAATATTAAAAAAAAAAAAAAGATGTTCTTTGATTAACCATGAGGCAGCGAGGTGGATGTATTCCTGCAGCACTGGAACATACTTTGGTGTAACCTGTCAGGAAAGCCATTGGCATCATGGTCCATCATGGACCCAGTAATTCCCCTTCTGGGAATGTATTATTAGAAAATAATCTGAGATGTACACAGAGATTTATGCCCAAAGATGGGCCATAGAATGTTATTTACAATTGGAAATAATCTAATGTCCATTAGTAGAGGAATAGTTATATAGCCATTAAAAAATAATACTTATGAAGAGGTTTGAATTACATGGGAAAATACATATGTACAAAACAATCAGGATATAAAATTTTCTACATCTGAGCTCAGCTGTGCACGGACAAATATGGCGGGAAATATACTGAATGTTAACTGCTAGGATTATGGGCATTAAAAGCCCATACACTTATATCTTTAAAAACCCACATATTCTTTCCACTCTCCTGTATTTTCCAAATTTTTCATAATGATCAAATTTTGTATGACTGATAATCAGGAAAAAAAGTTATTTAGGAAAAGGGTAAAAATCTTATGAATGAGTTTGTCCCCCCAACCTCCCAGAATGGAGAGAAGAGTGGAAAGCCTTGGTCAAAGTTTCCTTTGAGCTTGAGGCTAGGAGCACGCCTGTCCCTTGGCAGGCAGGGTTCTGGGCATCAGCTCACGTGGATCTGACCTCTGATAAGAGGCCAGGTTGTGACCGGAAGGCTAGTGGATCCGACTCTCTGTCCCCTTCTTGACTTGTTCAGCATATGCTCTGCTAATTAAAGGAACTTTTTTTTTTTAATTGTGTGTCAAATGCCTGAAATCTTTTGAATACTGCCCACAGCTCAGAACTGGCTTATAAATTGGCAGATGGATTTTGTTTTTTTTGTTTTTGTTTTAGTATTTATTTTTTTTAGGCCGCGCCGGCTTAGTTGCGGCACTCAGGATCTTCCTTGTGGCATGCGGGGTCTTTTTAGTTACAGCAGCATGTGGGATCTTCTTTTAGTTGCAGCGTGAGGACTCTTAGTTGCAGCATGCACGTGGGATCTCGTTCCCAGACCAGGGATCGAACCCAGGCCCCCTGCATTGGGAGCGAGGAGTCTTACCCACTGGACCGCCAGGAAAGTCCCTAAAGGAACTTTTTTGACATCAGTTTTTAAATTCTCATTGTAGGTGAATTTGACAGACAGGAAGATGACATTCACTTGGTGACATTATGTGTGACAGGTAAGTTCTGCCATCTTTCCCAAAGCAAAGCTGTAGATTTCGGGGATGTTTTGCCCTTGCTCTTAAAGCAGGACCCAGCATCTGTTTCTCAGTCGTAGACGGCACTGTTTGTCAATGCTTTCATGCCTTCTGGCTTTTCCCATATCTTCTGGGATGGCCTTCCCCGCCCTCCCCACTCCAAATCCTGCTCAACCTCAGTTGAGATCCTGACCCCCCTTGAGTGCAACTCCTCCGTCCTTCCTTGGGATTCTCAGCAGCCTGCTCTGTACTCCTGGGAAGGAGGAGGGGCCAGATCCCGGAGAGGAGCTGCCGCCACGCGTGTAGGCCACTGGGAGGCCCGGACTCTGGAGAGGCAGTTTGTTCGCTATAACCTTACTGCTCTGGGGCTCAGTGGGGAAACAGGGACACAGTCCCTTTCATATTCTGATTTCCCCCCTTTTGCAGTGGGGGCTCCTTCTTGGCCTTTATTTATGGAAAATAAAAGCGATTGTTTGGGGCTTCCCTGGTGGCACAGTGGTTGAGAGTCCACCTGCTGATGCAGGGGACATGGGTTCATGCCCCCGTTCGGGAGGATCCCACATGCCGCGGAGCGGCTGGGCCCGTGAGCCATGGCCGCTGAGCCTGCGCGTCCGGAGCCTGTGCTCCACAACAGAAGAGGCCACAACAGTGAGAGGCCCGCGTACCGCAAAAAAAAAAAAAGTAATTGTTTGGTATTTCTTAAAAATTGATCTTAAAATTTCTTTTTTTTACGTGTTAGAATTAAATGACCGGGAAGAAAATGAAAACCACTTTCCAGTAATTTATGGCATTGGTAAGTAGCGTGTTGATCGGAGGGTTTATTGGTCTCACACTGACAAGACAAGCTCCGGTTAAAGGCCGATTCCACCAGCTAGTAAGCCCGTTGCTGTCAGTGTGTCACAGCGTTAGGTTCAGATCCTGACTTCTCGGTTTATTTGCTGGGCAAGAAGCTTACCTTCTCTAACCTTTATCTACAAAATAGAGAAAACATCCAAATCCTAAGACTGTGAAAAGAAACAGGGTAGCAAATATAAAGTGTAGGCATCACCCCCATTAGGGGAAAGCTGAATGTCAGTGGTCTCTGCTCCCCCAAGAGGCCTCTCTGCTTTCTTCCAGCCAGTGCTGTGGGGGCTGGAGCAGGGCATTTGAATTTGAATCTTCTTATACTTAGGGAACTAATTAAGGTTTTGATTGAGAACAAAGATCCTACAAAGGAAAGTGTGCAACCACCAGGCTAAAGAAAACCCAGAACTTTCCTCCCTCCTGTAACAGCCCCTAGGACTCCCAAGGCTGTAATAGGGTGAGCCTGGCTGTCTCTACAGAGGGCTCCTGCCGTATCTGTGACATTTGATTTATTTGGCTGGGTGTCCACTGCTTTATTCTCTATACTTTGTATGTCTGAAACAGTTGATAAAAACCTACACACAAACACCAGATTTGGCCCCAGTCCCAGGCCATGTTCGCAGCCGTGTTTGGTCACAGGGCTGACCAGGGAGGCTTTGCCACGCGCTGCCTGAAGAGATGGCGCACCTCCTGTGGGGGGGGCCCTTGGTTTGGAACCAGGTCTTACCTAGTCCAGCTCAGGCCTCAGCTCTTCTCAGCGAGATGCTTGGCTAAAGGGTTGCATTATCCCTTTCCAGGAAGGGAGACGCTACAGACACCTAAGAGTAACTTTGTTCAGTTTCCACTCTTTTCTCTCTGAGGGAGACTCATCCATATTCTATTACATGTGGTGGTGGAAGTGTGAGACTGTGCCAACCCTTGTGGCTTTTGTCAATTGGAAGTCATCCTGTTGTCCCTCACAGCTGTCAACATCAAAACCTCGGAGATCTACAGAGCCTCCTTCCAAGACCGAGGTCCGGAGGAGGAGCTACGTGCCGCACGAGCTTTAACAGGAGGACCAGTGAGTTTGATATCATCTTTGTGTTACAGGGTTAAGGAAAAAAGGGGGGCATCAAACCCCAAAGTCTAAAGTTTTATAGACCTTAGAAATGAAAAGTTTATAACACTTCTTTAAAGTTGTACATGATCAGGAACCACCACGAACACATCATGTAGAGTAAAGATGAACGTTTTCAGTTATAAACTCAAGACCCCAGTTCTCTGCCGTGAAGATGTTGGGGAGGTATGTGAACACCCAGCACCCAGATCCAAAGAGAACGAGCCCCTTTTACTTTGTAAGGACTTTACCAGTGAAGTTGCTGCAAAGAAAGGCGAGCTAAGGGGGAAGAAGAGCCTTCTCCCCTCTGCACCTCAGGATCACACTCTCCTCTGGACCAAGTAACTGAAGACCAGTTTGCTGGGCTGAACGGATTAACCCCAAGAATAATCAAATCACTTTAAAAGTCTGATTGCCTTAGGGTGCTTTTTAATTAAGTAACACCTTCATTTTAAAAGTTAGAAAAATAAAAACCTAAGACTTACACGTTGTTTGAGGAATGGGTGAAAGAATCCTTTTAAAATGCTTAAAGTGTGAAAAAAAATAGAAATCACATTCAGAGTACCCAAAAGAAATCTGCTCACTTATGAAATGCTGCCACTTTCATTGGAAATATCTGGATTCAATGGTCTGTTCTGCCAACCCTTTGACATTGTTAGGGTTCCTTCTGCAGCCTCTCAAGTAGCATAACAGCCTTGATTTAGCTAAGATTCAGGACATATTTCAGTCTCAGTAACCAAAATTGAACATTGCTGGTGAAGCTGAAAACTACCATTGGCACATTTAAGAATTCAGGGAATTGATCATTTGGCAAATTAACATTTTTACAAATTGGTTTTTCCCTTCTTTTGATGGGGCAACGGCATGTGTACTTTTAAGTTTCAGGGTTACTCGGGGTGTGAATAATGAGGCAGAGTTTCATGTAGCATTGAGGAGTGTGGACTTCAGTCAAACACACCTGGGTCTGGGCCTGGCCCTAACACTTATGGACGTGTGACCATGGGCAACGGGCCCATCTCTCTGAGCCTCGGGTTTCCAACCAAAATGGGAAAAATGCCATCTTCCTGCAGGACTGTTGTTAGAACTAAACAAAGTAATGTCGGTTTCCCACAAAGTGTAGTACCAGAGAGGTGCAAAGTATTCAGTAAGTAGCAGCTTCTGTTACTATGAGACAAAAATTGAAAGAAGCTTATCACCCAGACAAATGCCTTAATTTCAAGACTACACTGGAGCTTGCATTAAAGGTAGGGTTTAAGCTGATAACATTCCTTAAATTCTATCCTTGAAACGTTCTTTTTTAGATGATTAGTATTTACGATGCAGAGACAGAACAACTTCGTATAGGACCATATTCCTGGATGCCATTTCCCCATGTGGATTTCTGGTTGCAGCAAGATGATAAGCAAATACTAGAGGTGAGAATTTACAGGTTGGGTAAATCTTAAATCTGTGGACCTTGGTTTCCTCATCTGTAAGGAAAAAAAAAAGGGATTAGACTAGATAACAGCAGCTTTTCCTTCAGTGTTTGGAGGATGCCATTGGCAGACCCTGTTTAGCTGCTGTATCAGTCGGGCGTAAGTGGAGTCCTGGATGGACATCTACGCAGGGGAGCAGTAGGCAACCAACTGTTTTGTTCTCATTAACCCAGGACACCTCCTTTCTTATGTAATTTTACAAATTACATATATTTATATAGTGATCTGAGAACAGCCTGATTAATGTTTAAGGAGCACAGAGAGACTCTGACGTTTTTATCAAAGTAGGGAACGGAACAGGGTTCTTCTCACATGCCCCAAATCTTGTTTGTTTTTCCAGAACCTTTCCACGTCACCTCTGGCTGAGCCCCCCCACTTTGTTGAACATATTAGATCTACCTTGATGTTTTTAAAGAAATACCCTTCTCCAGCTAACACGCTGTTTCCTGGAAATAAGGCTCTACTCTACAAAAAAAATGAAGATGGCTTATGGGAAAAGATCTCTTCTCCAGGAAGCTAAAAATAAATAGGAATTACCAAAGAAAGCAACTTTTTGGCATGACAAAAGACCACTGGTGGAGGTAGGAAAGAATATGAATTTGGAATCTACATCCATTCAGTCTTAGGTCTCTTTCCTTGCTCCATGTTTTTCAAATGACTTTAAAATAAAATCTTATTTTGGCAAAGGCATTTGTTTAGGTTTACTTTTTGGTTAGTAATGAGAGGCAGAGGAGAAACGAGCTTTCTCACTGTGCTATAAGCAGCTATTTCAGATACGTGGGTAAGTCTAATTCTGCTAAATTAGTGAATAAGGGAAAAACTCATCTATTTTGTTTAAAAGAACAATATTTAAAATGCAGTAAAGTTCGGTGAGAATTTATACATCTCACAGAGATATTTTTTTTTGACCTCAAAATATTTTAGAAGCATCAAATCCAAAACTGATGTTATATTTTTAGAAACCTTTATTTTTCTGAAATTGTTATCCAAAAGGAAGGTACCATGCCCAATTAATGCTAAGATTTATGAAGTGAACTCAGTGGTAACAATTTCAAGAACCTTTATTGAAACCAACATTCAAATAGTATCTCAAGGGTGAAATTCTGTTTCAGCAAAACCAATTTAACAATTTCAAATATATATAAAAACATTTAAAAATTAATCTTGTTAAAGGTGATAATTTCCCCTTCCCCCGTTTTATCTGCTATACTTCATTGCACCAAATAAACAGGGAAGACTTTGCTTAATCATCTGCACCAAAAAAAAAAAAAAAAAAGGAAAATTGCATTTTGACAAGTGCCAAATGTCAGAAATCACATCAGATCAGAGTGTAATTATAGGCTTAATGTGGTATAACTAAGGCTTTCAGTACTACAGTCCACAAACCCAATGTGAATCCCCACCATCTTAAGGTCTCCCGTAGCTCGACTTCACTGGACTAAAAGGCACAGGGGCCGTTACCTATGATAAACGAAGTGATGCAGTACTTTTGGAAAAGTAGAAACAGGCCATAATCAAGGGTTACTTCCAATTATTTCAGCAGTAGTCTGGCATGATCAGCCTGAGAGAGATTACATTTCTGGTTCTTGTTTGAGTTGGGCCCAAAAGGGTGAGCGGCTAGTGGAACAGAAGCTACAGAAGCTCCCATGAGAACAGGTCAAAGGTGTACTTAATTTAGAATTTCAACGTAACGAGGTGCTGTACAGCATATTTAATACGAGGCTTTTAAGAGTAGCATCTATTGAGTTTTCAGATATTAAACATAGAAATAAGTACAGTCTGTACTTGTGTGCCAATTTAAAAGCTTTATCAGTATTTAAAAATATACATATATATATATATATAATATGGTCAAGAAGAGTCTTTACAGTTACTCTTAATAGATGAGTCCTTTAATTTGTTTACAAATAGTATATAAAGGGAGAAATGGATTTGTGGCAGAGCTAAGTCAGACAGAAGCACTGTCCAGTCTAACTTGCTTGACGACCCTGCCACAGCTTGAGCGGACACGGTCCTTCCTGACGTCTCCGGGGAAGCAGCAATTGGGGGTGGCAGGAGAGGGCTTCTGACACTCTTATTTACAATCCCATTGAAACCCACTCTCCTTCAAGCCAAACGCAATCCAGCTGTGTACTGCAACCTGATCAAACTAAACACCAAGCAAAACAGATGGCAAAGAACACTGTCTGTCTCCTCTGCAGCAGGACAACAGAGAACCCAGAGAGTTCTAAAGAAAGCTGTCTTACCAAAGGGTTATTATGTGCAACCTAGTAACTTCTTACACGTGTGTTTAGAAAGATAAGAGCAAGTGTTTCAAGTGGCAGGCACTTGAAATTCTAAGTTTTCTCTGTGAATAAAAAGTGTTTACGGTAACTGGGGGGAAAAAGGTATTACTACAGTTGGGCAGACAGAAACAGTAGTTGTTGGTTGTTCTACCAATACATACCCACAAAATTAGACAAGTCAATTGCCCTCCCAGAAGCCTGGCTTTCAGGCACATTTTTGTGCAAAAATCCCAGTTAAGCACAAATAACAGTAATTTCTTTCATACTAGCATGTGGCACAGTTCACATTTTCAGAATAACTTCATCTTCCCTGAAACAATATTCAGTACAGTCTCCAAGCAAACACTGAATTTTATCTTAAGCTCTCTGGCTCCTCTACCTGTGGGCAGTCATCTTCCAGGCGCTGGGCCCTGTCCTGGAGGGCCCCCATCTGCTCGGCTTCTGGAGGGGTGGGCACCCCTGGGTGCTGCTCAGGGCTGTTAGCTTCCGAGGCATCTTGCCCACCCGACAGGTGCTCGATCTTCTCTAAGTCCTCGATGTGACTGACTGAGCTGGTCTCGCTCACAGCATCTGAACCTCTTAGGGACCTTTTAAAAGGCTTCTGGCCTAGAAGGAAGATCAATGAACGGCACTGAACGCTCGGAAGACACCCCTGCAACGGAAGCTATCTGTGCTCTAAGTGATTGCTTTGTTTAATCATAACTGCTTCGGCAGAAACCCCTGGGATCACTGGCTCTGAAGCATTTAAGTGATGAGGTGAGAAATGAGAGCTGATATGACACTAACACGCCCCCAGTGCCGAGGACTTTGAGGGAACCTCAGTCGGGAAAAGCTCAGGGGAGTGAACACCAGGTTAAGCGTGACAGCTGTCCAGACCCTGACTTCCCCTGGAGAGTGCTACCCAGGTGTTTCCCCAAGGCTTTGAAACGGCTAAAGGGACAGTGACAGCTGTCCTTAAATGACGAGAAATAGGACTCTGGGTTGAAGAATCAAGAAAACAGAGGAATGCAGGTAATACCAAACGGGTAAGGCGTTACATGATGCAAAGGTCTGTTTTACCAGGGGAAATACCACCAGTTTTCTTCAGTGTTAATGAACTCAGACATGGAGACGTGATGTACCTGGAAGTCTCTGTTTAGTGCGAGTGCCTGAGGGGGTCTGAGGCGGTGTTACTCCCGAGCCTTGTACTTTGTACACGTATGTGTGTTCCGTGGACTCCAGGGAGCCTGCAGAAAAGAGGGGGGTGGGGAGGTGTGGGGGGGAGGTCCTGGCGCAGGCACCCTGGGGGAGGCCCCGGGTCTCCTGACACGTGCCGGGAAGCGACAAAGCCATCTCGCAGCTGTGCCCACGAGTGAGTCCCGGCCCTGCTGGGGTGTTTCAGCCTCGTCTCCCCACGTGTCCTGTGTACGTGTGAAAACAACCAGACAGCAGTGTGGCCCAAGTGTTCCTGGGGAGCCAGGCCCCAATGGGAAATGTCCTTTAGCAACAAGGAATGGATGCCTCTTTGCTAAAGGCTTGGCGGGTTCAGTGTCAGATTATCCCTTGCTGTCATATGACGAGGTAGTCATCATTTCCTGGGGAAGGGGCCCCAGGTTCAGGGAATTATTCCACTGGTAGAACAGGAAAGGAGGAGCCTGCAGCTCAATATCATCTTCCCCAAATCCCAGCAACTGGTAATACTTGCTGGTTGCCTGGTTTGAAATAAAAAGGCTCAGCGCTACAGACTATAATCTTTCACTTGCCCCTGGCAAAAAGCAGCTCTCTGCTGGGGCAAAACACTAATGAGGACTGCACAGAATGTTAACACTGAACCAAAACGTCCAAGACACACTGTCTGGAGGACTGAGCAGCTGAGTGAATGCGTTCTTGTTGACGTCAAGAGGAGTCTGCTGTGGGCAACAGGCATCTGCTTTCGTACTATTACAGCTGTCGGGGCAGGAGAGGGAAGATGACAGAGTCCCAGGGGCAGACAAATCTCGCCTCTTCTCACAAGAGTCCCGGCCCAGGGCTTGGTGTAAAGCCTGGGACACGGACAAGGCCCCTCAGCACGAGTGTGGGATCCCAGGGCATCATCTGGCAAAACTCTCCAGATGAAAGAGAGTCCTACCTGCCGTTAGGTTAAAAGTTCTTCCCTTTTGTGAAGCCTGTACTGGAGAAAACCAATTCAGCACGGATCCTACCACGGGAATCTGCCGTAACACCCCCTGCAAAACATAACCGTTGCTCAAGGCCATCCTGTGGAGGCTGGCGCCCAGCCTGAGGCCAGCTGGGGAGCCCACCCTGGAGCCTCACCTCTTCCAGAAGTCGCTCCTCATTTGCCTTCTGCAGTTGAACCTGAGCTTCCTGAATTCCTTTCCGAACCACTTCTGTCATGTTTTCCAGAAGCTGTGTTAAGACCAAGAAAGGCATTATTTGTCTAAGCTTCTTGCTGAAGGCCTAGAACTATTAACACAGCGCTGGGGACATTTTTCAAAAGTATATAAGTAAATGGCACTTTAAAATGTCAGTGTAAAAATAAAACAGAATGTCAAATAGAATAGGTCAAAATGTTAAAGGAGGCCTAGGCAGACGTACCTTGGTGACCAGCCTCATTTGCCAGGGAACAGCAATAACTGTCCCTGTGATCTGAATGTCATATCAATAGAAAACAGACATGACTCTCAACATTCATGGAGACAGAGGCAGAAGTAATATAGGCGGGTTTGGAAGAAACTTCAACAAGTCCACCCAAGAATGAATAAAGTTGGCTCCTAGGCTTCATTTCAAACTCCCTTCTCTTCCGCACCCCTACTACCAAAAGTGAATCACATGACACAGGTTTCTCCTCCTCTCAGACCAGTCTTGCTTTGGTCCCTTTTCTCTCCTTTTGAGTAATTTCTAGTGACTCGCATATCTGGTGTGGAGAGCGTCCTGTAAGTCTGACAAGCTTGGTCCTCCATGCCAACTGGCCAAGAGAAGCAGGTCTATTACTGGCGGGAAGTTCTGTTATCAAAAGCACCATCCCATCCAGCCTCAGGACCAGCTCCAATCAGGAACTCTTCCCTGGCCTTGTCGGGCAGAGGTGAACACATCTTCCTGAATGCACAGCCTCCCCTAACTTCTGTCCACAGCATTTACTACCTCAGTTGCTCACATGCGTCTCTTCCCCGCTCTGGCTTGTGAGTTCACTGAGGACAGTGACCGCATCACACCACCGGCATCCCTGATGCCTGCACAATGCCTGGCTCACAGGAAGCCTTTAAAAACTTGGGGAAAGAATGAATGAACAGACACTGCCAAGGGTAGCTTCTTCCTTTGTGACTCCAGCTAATTGCCCAGGGAAAACCCAGAAAAGGAATGAGACACTGATTAGTCTTACAGACCCTGGAGTTTTCCTCGATTTCTCGGGCTGTGACTGCAATGGTCTCCACTAGTTCAGAAACATCTAAGTCGTCACTTGCCATGCCAATGTAAATACAGCTCTTCATGCTTTTATACTCAGGGCCTGCGGGCAGAAACAACAGACCGACTTGGTTCCCAAGTCCTCAGACACGGGCCACTCCCTGTACAGCAGCGCGACCAGGCACAGAGGAGCCTCCCCGAGAGGGTGAGGACGTGGATCTAATGAGGAGATGGGACCCAGAGAGGCTGCAGAAGGGGCGAAGGGCTCTCTCACCCCGGGAAGATCTAAATAGCTAAGAGAGGCCATTTCCCTTCACACCAGTTAAAAAACAGCTTTCAAAGTTCACAGTTGACTTTAGAAGGAGTAATTACCCATTTTAAATGTAAGGTCAGATTCCAGTTCATTTAACTTTTTCAGGAGTCCAGCATGGATTTTTTCCCCTTCTGGATCCGATTTCAAACTGCTCTTATCATCATTAGCGTGTTCATACCTATAAACGATATCACATAACAGTACTTCAGGAATCTACAAGATCAAGTGTCTCTTCAGACACAGGATAACAGGTGGAATAGAAGCTACTGGAAGTTACCAAGGGCGAAGAATGAGACAAAGGGCAAAGGAGCCACTCAGAGGGTCTCAAGATCAAACCTTTCCAGAAAGTCCCAAGGGAAGCCCAAGTCTCCAGGGGCATGAAATGTAGAAGGAGGGGCAAGGCTGGGAAGTCCCATCACTTGTAAGAGGAACAGGAGGCTTCCCTGATCCAGAGAGGGGACGAAGGGGCCACAGGAGGGACACACACTGAACCAGAGGAACTGGGAACTGGCTTCTCCTTAGTGAGCTGTAGTTCTCTGTACACACGTCAGTGGTGCACCCAACGTAGTTCTAGTAACTTTCAAGCTGGCACAGAAAGAACACAGCAACTCCTATTTCACTCAGTGCGCGCTGGGCCGCCTGCCCGCTGTGCTCTTGTAAATGCCCAGCACATCTAGATGAACTTTCATCAGACATGAACACTGTCACTCCACGCAGTCATCTTAGATTTCTAAGCTGGTTCACAAAATGACCCACCCACGGTCTTTACACCGTACCTGACAACCCCTATTCCAGGCCAGTTTGGGTCATCAACGTATAAGAGACCTGCTGTTCCCGTCACCTCCTGCTTGAACTCCTCTCGCAGCTGCAGTGTACAGGTCAGGACTGGCAGCTTGCTCTGGATGCAGGCTATGAGCTGATCCACATCCTCTCCCCGAGTTCCTAAAACTGAGCACGTGCACAGAATGTTAGGGAAACGCTTAAGGAATGGCTAAAAATGAGGGAGCAGTGCTCCCACTTCTACTGTCAGAAAGTCAGCAGCTCTAGGTATAGCACATTAGCTGAGCTGAGGAGTTAAAAAAAAAAAAAAAGCCACTAAACCCAGATATGGAAGAATCAGGTGTTAAAAATTCGTATAGCTGGCTGCCCCAGGTGTAGACACATTTTTTCCTTACACTGAAGAATTAGCCTCTCTGATTTAATACACTATGAAACCCTACCATAGAAATCAGATTCTTCTCACAGGAAGACTCTGCTTAAGTCAGGTTATAAACATCATAGCACAGGTTAGAAACAAGGAGGCGACCACACAGTTCTCGCTCTACGTTCACATGGAGAGAAAGAGAGGGGTTTCAGGGGGCAAGGGTGGGGGCCAGAAGGGCAGGGTGATGATGGCGACAGTACCAAGTACTCCCGAAGGTCAGAGCCTGCGAGGTCTCAGGGTTCAGGGATGCAAGAGTCTTGGCAACATCACTGCGCCTTCACTTCTGCTGATTCCAACGCTTATGTGATCTAAGCCTCAACGTAGGTGGCCTGGGGTAGCCACAGCTAGCTTTTCCAGTTTCAGAGGCTAAGCCTCTGGGGCTAGGCCCCTGCATAGCAGGAGCAGAGACTCCTGGAAGGTCTGGAGGCCACTGGCTATCTTCACGATGGCTTTTCTGTGCAGGACAGTTGCCTGCACTTCACCACTTTGATGTTTTTGAGAAAATATCTTTCCAAATATGTTGAAAACACCTCATGAAAAACCATCAAACATTTTCTGAAAATGTTTAAACCGTCTCAGAAAAAAGCACAATTGGATTTTTAAGGTATCTCTTTTCAGCTTATTTTTAAGTGCCTAATATAAAATACGCCAACCACTACCCAAGCCATTTCATATTCATGATCTCACAGTTTAATCTTCACGTCACCACTATGAGGTGGTGGGGAACAGGTCTGGAGATAAACTTGCTCCAGGTCCTACAGGTATGAAATGGCCGAGGGGGGGACAAGAATCCCCAGGACTTTGTCATAGAAGTCCACGTGCTTTCAGCTCTATAGTTCTCTAAAAAGTCTACAACAGTGGTTCTCGACCTTCACTGGCCTATTGTGCCCAGGCTCCACTCCAAGTAAACCCAGTCAGTCAACCAGAATCTCTGCAGGTGGGGCCAAGGCGCTGGGAGTTTTCAGAGCTCCACAGGGATTCTAAAGTCAGTCTGGGCTGAGAACCACTGAACAGAGGGTCACAGGACATCAAAACACAGGAATTCAATTGACTTCAGAGGTCTCTCTTTCTGAGAAGTTACCCCGGTAGGTTAATCTACCTAAACTCAGCCCAAAGGAAAAGGAAAAGCCTCTCCAGGGAGAGAAGAGAATATCACAGCCTGGACTTTGACAGACACAGCACTGGTGCTCCCAGAGCAGCGAGGGCAACCCACGGAGACTGGTTACCTGCCGCAGTAGTCAGGGGGCTGAACCGCACGCACGTGCCCTCCACCTCCAGATCCATGACCGTGAGGCCACTCGCGGGCACCAGCTGCTTCAGCTGTTCTCCCAGCTGCAGGGAAAGGGGCAGAATGAACACACTTCCGCAAGGAGGGAACCCAGTGTCTCTGGACCTGCCCTCGTCCGCTCAGCCCAGACCCAAGAGGCTAATAGAGGCTAGTTTCCTTTCACCTTTGATTTTCTTTGAATACTTATGGTACCTTTTTTTTTTCCTTTTTAATTAATTAATTTATTTATTTTTGGCTGTGTTGGGTCTTCGTTTCTGTGTGAGGGCTTTCTCTAGTTGCGGCAAGTGGGGGCCACTCTTCATCGCAGTGCGCGGGCCTCTATCGCGGCCTCTCTTGTTGCGGAGCACAGGCTCTAGACGCGCAGGCTCAGTAGTTGTGGCTCACGGGCCTAGTTGCTCCGCGGCATGTGGGATCTTCCCAGACCAGGGCTCAAACCCATGTCCCCTGCATTGGCAGGCAGATTCTCAACCACTGCGCCACCAGGGAAGCCCACCACCTTGTTTTTAAAAACCATAAATTTTATCTTTTTTCTTACTCAAAAGTATAAGTTCACTATAGAGAGATCTAGGCAATACAGGTAAAGTAAAAAAAAGAAAATTTACCCACAGTACACCACTGAGAGACACACACTGTTGACATGTGGTATAACCATCCCCCACCCCTGGATCTTCTGGGTGTGTATGTGTGTGTGTATGTATGTGTGTGTCTTCTGTTGTCATAAAACATGACATTCTACATGCTGTGTAGTAATCTGCATTTTTTTCACATAATTTACAATGACCATTTCCCCTCTGCCGTAAACATGCAGCTATGTGGTTTATATTGGCTGTTCTGAATGTCACTGTGTGGATGTACCATAATTTATTCATCAAAACCCCTAGGTTGGGCATGTCCAGTGTTTTTTGTTTTGTGTCTTTTTAGGCCGAGCCGTGCAGCTTGCAGGACCTTAGTTCCCCGACCATGGATCTAACCCTCGCCCCCTGCAGTGGAAGCGTGGAGTCCTAACCACTGGGGGCTTGTCCAATGTTTTGCTAGGATTGGTACTGCTCTGGTGAACATCTTTACATTGTTTAGAATATTCTTTATACTCAAATCCAGGAGGTATGATTTCAGTGTCAAAAAGCAGCCAAAGCGTAATGCTCTTGATCCATGTCGCCAGACTGCCAGAGGCGTGCAAGGGTCTGGCTCACGTGCTTCTGGTATCACCAGAGCTCCAAAGTGGCTGCACCACAGGGCACGTTTTGCGTGTTGTTGTTCAGCCTTACACAGCAGCAGGGAAACAGTCCCATGAGGAACCAGCGGGAACAGTGTTGACAGGACCTGCTGGAAGTCATGCAGCACGTGGGGCTGTGGTCTGCTTAAGAAGCCCAGGACGAAGCCCCGCACCCTCACAAGAGGCTCCCCCTGTGGGTTTCTGATTTCCCAGGCAGGACCATGTGTTATCCCAACCATCCAGGACGCAGAAGAAAGGGCACGTGACAGCCGTTCTTACCCAGCGGTTCAGTGCATCGCAGGAGTGCCTCTCCTGGCTGACGGCTGACGGGGCCATGTTGGGCGCTGGGATGGCATTAAGTCCTGGATCTGACACACAACACAGAGAGGGGATTCGCCTCCCAGAAACACAGCTAACTACAAAACACCCCTCCAACCCCGTTTCACTTAGCTCGCAGCGTTAACCTGAGAGAAATGTCTCAACCGGAAATCAAATGTATATCTCACCACGAATGAACAAAATGGCACATACATACGACGGAGTACATACAGCCGTAAGAAGGAAAGTCTGTCACATGCTCAACATAATGTACCCTGAAGGTGTTATGCTAAATGAAATAAGCCAGTCACAAAAAGACAAACACTATATGATTCCACTTACATGAGGTCAAGTTGTCTAATTCAGAGAGACAGAGAGTAGAATGGTGGGTGCCAGGGGCTGGGGGGAGGGGGCAATGGGAGTTAGTGTTTAATGGGTATGAAGTTTCAGTTTTGCAAGACGAAAAAATTCTGGAGAGCTGTTGTCTAACGATGTGAATATATTTAACACTATTAAACTGTACACTTTAAAATGGTTAAGGTGGAAAATTTATGGGTTTTTTTAACCACAATTACAAATTTTTAAAAATATATATGTTACAGAGGGTTTAAAGCTTTCACATTTTTTTCTCATGAAAAATACAACATTTGAATATATTCTCACAAATAGAATTCTTAATTTCATTTAAAAAGTTTTTCTTTCAAGGAATTTTGAGGGAAAATCAAAGCATAAAATTACGTTACCAACCAGTCTACCAGCACTGAGCACCGTGCAGGGAAATCAGAGACCCAGCAGCACACCAGGCCTCAGAACACAACTGGCTTCCTTTTGTTAAACGGTTGAGGGGCCTGCTTGTTCCAGGCACTGTGCTGGGCACGGGGTTATGGTATGAGGCAGACAAGGTTTTTGTCAGGGTGGTGCTTACCTTCTATTGAAGAAATAGCATAAGGAAATGAAATGAAATCACCATACATTGTTGTTAGGGCCTTGAAAGAAGGCGGGAGCTCTGATATAATGTGAGGGAGTCACCTTGGACAGGACAGGCAGGGAGGGCCTCCATGAGGAGGTGGACGCTGCAGGGACCTGAATGGTGAGAAGGAGCCAGAAGAGCGAGGGGTACAGCAGTGCAGAGGTCCTGCTCTAGGAGACGGTGGAGTGTTCTAGAGACTCAGAGAAGACCAGTCTGACTGAAGAACAGTGAGCAGGAAGAGGAAGTCGGAGGGGAAGGCAAGGGCTAGGACCCGCAGGCCTTCCATCTGGAACGGAAGGTACGCAGGCTTCTGGGCAGGGAGGTGGCAGGATGTGGAGAGCGGACTGGAATGGAGCGTGTGGAATGTATGGAAGTGAGAGGTCAGGTGAGGGGGCACTTGGGACATTCTTTAAAGATAGAGATTCCTAGATCCAGCTTACTGAGTCAAAATACTCAGGAAGGAGGGCCCCCAACTCCGTTTTCAAGGGACTCTCTCTCATTCATCCCAGCACTAGTCCAGGGACTGGTGTTTGGAAAACACTGGTTTAATCATAGGAAACTGTCAGGAAAATGCTAAGGCAAATAGGTCCGGAGTTCTTGTGAACATTATTAAATTCTTTTTTGAAATGATGATAAGATTCTAGCAATCAAAATATTTTGGATTACTTAGTTAACTTGAAGTGGTTTAAAATTCAAAGCCCTTAAACACAGATAGAAAAATAACCCCCTTTTTAAAATCACCTACCTGAGCCTGGTAACTCCTGGAAAAATCTGAACACCACCACTGGCGAACTGAGCTCATCCTCCACCTAAAAAATGGAATCTGATTATTACCAAGTAACAGTAAATTTCAAACACCTACAAAATCAATCAGTGAGCTTGAAAAATAGGCTACAGACATTGGCACTTAAACACATAAAGGGAATTTCCTGGTGGTCCAGTGGTTAGGACTCGGTGCTTCCACTGCCTGGGCCTGGGTTCAATCCCTGGTCAGGGAACTAACTTCCTGCAAGCCGAAACACACACACACACGCACACGCACGCACACACACACACACCCCACCAACAACAAAAAACCACATAAAAAAGTTCAAAGGTTAATTTCATTTGCTAGAGAAACAAAAATCAAGGGTTTAGTAAAATTCTTAACACATAATCATAAGCCAGTCCCGAGAATACACAGCTGAATTATAACATGACACTGGTACCTTGAAAATGAAAAGTGGGAGGAAATTTTAATAACTATGGATAAACATGGGTCTAACATGAAAGATCAAAAAAGGCAAGGAAAAAGTGGCACTAGAATCACTGTCGAGCGTCCGGGTTTTCAAGAATCCAGAAGTGACGCCACCTCAAGCAGGACTGACTGGAGCTTTTTCTACTCACCCTCTACTCACCCTGTAAAACTCTCTGAGCAGGATGCAAGTCCTGCTGGCAATGTGGGTAACCACAGTCTAGAACTGAAGCTACGTTTTTCTAAATCACTGAAGCGGTACTTCTATTCAGGACAGGCATCAGGCAACTATCTTCACTAACAGATTTCATAACAGATGAAGACGTCCACTGCCTTAAGATTGCACAGCACTAGGTTCATGTTCTCCACTGAAAGAATGTACAGTGAGCCGTCAGCTTTCCCGTGGGGTCAGGACACAAAGGGAGCGGCAATGCCCTTGACAGACTGTGGTATTTGAAGTGGGGGGAGGCGGGAGAAGGGAGAGAGGATCTCTAAGCACTTAACAATTCCAGAACTACAATTCTCATCTTGAAACCACTTCCCAAGGCTCTGCCAGTGATGGCTCACTCGTAGGGCCACAACAGGATGTGCTAACCGGAGAGACAGGAAGTAGCTGGCGCAAGATCTTCTCTACTAAGCTTTTCAAAGGGACAGTGGATGTGATTCAGATCAAGCAAGAGGTACATTCAAAGCTGCCAATTATTTACTGAGCCAATTCCTGTGCTTTCATAGGGACTATCTCCTTTAACTTTCACATAAACAAATAAATCTATTAATACCTTTAAAATTAGAGGAGGGGTTTAATATTTATATAGAATGGAGTAAGCTCAATAACTAAAGAGGAACAAAGTGACAAAATTCTACACCCGTTCCCCTATTATCAGTTAGGATAAGGCAGAATGACTTGAGTGCCAAGACTTCTATAGTCTTTTGTTTCTTATTTCTTTGAGCTCAGTGGTCTCAAATGTCAGCCTGCACAAGAAATCCTGTACAGGGTTATATACATAGAATTCTGGTTCCGGCAACATGGTAGACCAAGCTAATACTTAAGTCATCAATTCTAAATACCTGAAATGCTTGATTAAATGTCACCAATAACCAAAAGAAGTTCAAACCATTGCTAGGCTCACAAAAAAAGGTGAATCCAGAAAGAAGAGAAAACAGAAAGAATAGTGTAAGCTGAGCTGCAGGGGCTGGGGGGAGGGGAGCACGGATGGGGCCTGGAACTTTGCTTTAATGTCTAAGGTCATGGGTTTGAAGCCCATGTGAGGGATAGTGCTGAGTTTACATAAAGCCAGGACCCTTGAAAAACACTCTTCATGAAAAGAGAGAAAAACTCCACCCACTGATCAGTAAGAAAGCTTAACTCTGCCTGATGCTCTGTAGAGAGAAAAAATTCTCTCACGAGAAATCAAAATGTCAGGCGTGCTCTGCACCTGGGTGTGATGTCCTCTGTAGTGTAAGACTCCTAAAGCTGTGAAACCAACATAAATAAATGGACCTAGGCCAGTCACAGAAGAACAAAAAAATCTAGCTCATAACAGAAAAATTACAACACACACAGGGAGCAAGAGTCAGCAGACACAGCTGAGAGGACAATTTGTGGCCCCAAGAACCGAGACACTGAAACAACCATCAGAACAGACATCGATCACAGTGTTTAAACAGAAAGGAAGGACCAGAAATCTCTCTTTTTTTTTTTTTTAAAGATGCTTATAAAACAGAATAACTTGAAAAAGAACTAAAGAGAATATCCTGAAATGAAAAAGAGATCACTGAAAGTAAAAACGCAGTGAATAGGTTAAACAGCAGATTAGATGCAGCTTCGGAGCAAATTACTGAACTCCAAGAAGGATCTGAAGGGCTACACTAGAAAGCAGCAGAGAGATGGAGGTATCCAAGAGACTGATGGGAGGTGGGATGACAAGGTTCAATACGCAGCTCACTGGTGTTCCAGAAGGTACGACCAGAGAAAGAGGTCATGGCTGAAAAAATGAATTTTACAGGATTAAAAAAAAGAATCCTCAGGTTCAATTAGCACAAGTCCCAAGCAAGATTAAAAAAAAAAAAAAAAGCCTTACTTAGATATACCATGGTGAAAGTGGCAGTACACTAAGGACCAGGAAAATCTTAAAAGCCAGCAGAGACGGAAACACGAAACCATGTTAACTGCCCCCCAGAGGCATTCTGGAATTTTCAGGTGTAAGGGTGACAATATTAGAGTTTCCCCTCACATGCTGACTTTAGAATCTACTCCATGTGCTGGATAAGAGTCCTGTGAAACAACAGCCTTATCAGAATGCAGCTGCAGAGGAGACTGAATTGGGCACTGATAAAGCGGGGCACAAGCACCACCCCGGGCCCTGGAAAAGGCCTTGGTGCTGGAGGTGGTGAGCTGGGGCAGTGGGCCTGTGCTTCTGGGATGGGAGAGGCTCCTGCAGGGCCGTCCAGGTGGGAAGGAAGGTGGCCATGGACGCCCGGAGAAGGGAGTGGCTGAGCAGCAGAGAAGCTCTTCTCTGATAACCTGGGGTCACGTCCTGGCTTTGCCACATACTAGTTCTGGGACTCTGGACACACGACTCATCTGAGCCACAGAAATGGAGATAACGCCACTCTACCCAAGAGACTTACTGTGAGGATTCCGGAGTCAGTACCTATGAAAGCACTAGACTAATACTGTGGTGTGGAGCAAAAGACACTTAATAATTACTCCTATCCTACGGTGCCTGACAGTCTTCATTTTGCTTTCCCACACGTTATCTGATATAACCCTCATAATGAGCCTGAGGCAGGAGGAATTCATTCTCCTGTAACTGACCTCAGAGGGATGGTCCACTGACTAAGGTCGCAGGCTCTGAGTGTGCATCCCAGCCCTACCACTGCCTCGCTGGGCAGCCTGGGCATGCACTCAACCTATCTGTGCCTTAGTTTCCTCACTAGTAAAAAGGGAATAAACACTGTGTCCAACTCACAGATTCTATATATTTATTCACACTCGCATGCCTACTATATGCCAAGTATCATACTTGGCACAGGACATAAAACCATGAAAAAACAGGCAAAAGTCCTTGCCTTTACAAGGCTTCTTCAGGGGAAAAACAGACAACAAACAAATATAGACCACGATTTCAGGTAATAATAAATTCAATGAAGGAAAAAACCCAGAGACCAGAGAGTGATGGAAGGTGGTGGGTGTTATTCTAGGTAGGGTCGGGGCTCAGGGAAGGCCTCTCTGAAGAGGTGATATTTGAACTAAGATCTGATGGATAAGAAGTCAGTAATGAGAAGAATTAGAGGGAACAGTGTTTTCAGGTACATGGAACAGCATGTACAAAGGAGACTTGTGAGGGTTAAATGAAATAGGCATGTAAGGGACTTAGTACCACGTATGCTACACAGCAAGCATTTCACAAACAGCAGCTGTGATGATGATGATGATGATGCTGGATTACCGACAGGCCACAATGCCACATGGTGTTTGCCAGTTACTGTGCCCCCTACTGAGTAAAGCAGCCACAGGAGGGAGGGAGGGAGGGAGCAGGGTTATGCCTGGGCCATACGTGGCCTTACAAAGATGTTCCAAACCAACTGGAGGTCAATTAGCACCATCAGCTCCTCCCTGCTTGGAGGAGAATGAGGAAGGAGAGGACATGAAGAGGAGCCCCTGAGGGCTCAGCAAGGGCGGGACAGGAAGTACACAGGCCCAGCACTGCCTTCACCCCACCAGCGCACTCATTCTAGTCCATAATTTAGGTCTCTGTTTGCAGTCAAGGGCGTCCAACCAACATACCTTCACCGACAGCTGAGCTCACAGGCTTAGGAGGTTAACAGAATGAGTCAGTGTCACAGGGCCCCAGTGGTACTGCTGAAATTGGAACCCAAGTCTCCTGACTTACATTCATCCCTCTGCTTCTCCGGAGGGGCCACTGTCCTCTTCCAAGCTAGGACTTGAGTCACCTCAGGTCAGCTGAGTAGGTAGCTCCAAGCTCCTACTCAGAAGGCAATGCGAGCAGCCCCCATTCACGCACTTAAACCGAACTGTGTACTAAAGTGGAAATAAACTACATTCACCGAACCCCAAATAAACTCAAACATTCGTTTTAAACTTAACTGTGTCCTGCAGAATTGTCAAAGAAACACCAGTGACCCTGTTTAAATTAGAATCTGATCTACATATTTTTGAAATCCTAAAATACAATGAAGCAAAACATGAAAACATTCAAACCTGAACTGATACTTGGTTATCAGACCCCCTAAATCCTCATCTACTTGTCTAGTTACCAGCCTTAGGGCACAATCTCTGACAGATGGTAGTATCTTTCAGGAAGACACCAGGGCAAGAGGAGCACGGCCGCCCCCTTTTCTCTGCCTTATTCCCCTTCATGCAAATGCCAACTCTGGGGTCAAAGGGTTTCAGAAAAAGTAGTGCAAAGCACTCACAGACAAAATGATTTTTCATTTCAGGAAAATGGGTGTTCTAAAAATCCTTGGGCAGGTGAAAATCAATGGTACTTATTACATCTTTGTGCAATGCTAAATTTTAACAGAATAAAAACTGCAAATGGATTACACGAAAAGCACTGTATGGGTTCAAACAGTATATGGGGCAAATTTCTAGGCTTTCTGCTAACTGCAGAATTAGGTCATCAGTACATGCATGACTCTCTCCCAAAGAATGTGGTTTTACTGGAGCTGCCACAATTCCATGGACATGCATCAAATCTGGAGAAAATCATTCTAAGTCACTGAAATTAAGAGTTATTTACTTCAAAAAACAGATCAAATTATATACTATACCAAGATTTTGATGTGGTTCACTTTCTTCAAACTTTCTTGCAATCGCTGACTCTGCAAATGACAGAAAAACAGCTTATGTAATTTCATATTAAGAAGCGTTTTTTTTTTTTTTTTTTTTTTTTGGCGGTACGCGGGCCTCTCACTGTTGTGGCCTCTCCCGTTGTGGAGCACAGGCTCCGGACATGGAGGCTCAGCGGCCATGGCTCATGGGCCTAGCCGCTCCGCGGCATGTGGGATCTTCCTGGACCGAGGCACAAACCCATGTCCCCTGCATCGGCAGGCAGACTCCCAACCACTGCGCCACCAGGGAAGCCCAGAAGCGGTTTTTATGAGGGTCTTTGCAGGTCTGCAAACAAGAATCTCAGGCAGATAAAGCCATCTGCAACTTGATGATTTCTAATTTTGGCTGCCAATTTTTGCATTTAAACATCTGCAAATATTCCCCAATATTTCAGTTACAAGTTACATTTAGTGGTTCCAGAAAAGCTTTTTCTAATGAGACATATGTGAATTTGTCATATTAGCAATATAGGTCATTCATTCATTCAAAAACTACTGAGTGCAAGGCAACAAAAGCAAAATTAAACAAGCAGACTATGTCAGACTAAAAAGCTTCTGCAC